>NC_065404.1:1386522-2069783 GCF_024362695.1 Pectinophora gossypiella | reverse complement strand
TTGAAAGCATATCATAAACACGTGTTCAAAGCCCTGCAATTAAAGAATTCCAGCGCCTCAAAGGCATTTTACTGCCACCATAAAAATATCAAGCCAACGCGTATACTGGACTGTTTTATACTTTTATTCAAGAAATATCATTCCTCACACGTTTGGAAGGAAAAAAAGGCATTAAAATATAACCCTCGTCGAAGATAACACTTTATAATGACGTCGGTCAGTTCGGGCGGCTAGAACAAACAAATTGTACGCGCGCCATATTTTTTCACCATTTCATTCAAAAGAAAGGAATGAGATACACCTGTCTTTATCTCACATACCGTAGCGGCTAATGAAAGAGCGAGACGGAAGAGGGATCGGCCAGGTAGGTGCCGTTCTGTCTGCCACGGTAGACAGAAAGGCACCAAGCTATGGCATTTTGAATATCAGTTTTGGATGACTTTTTTGTAGCAAACCGCTTAGAATTCTTTACATTAGTCACCTGTTAAGATAGGTACTATTATATGCCATCAGGGCTAGTTGATAGTAATATTAAATTAAAACGGATTGCTTGAACGTAATGACTTCTATTAAAAGCCCAATTCTTGCAAGATAT
This sequence comes from Pectinophora gossypiella, assembly GCF_024362695.1. NCBI lineage: Eukaryota > Metazoa > Arthropoda > Insecta > Lepidoptera > Gelechiidae > Pectinophora > Pectinophora gossypiella. The sequence continues at coordinate 2,069,188 of NC_065404.1, read as the reverse complement.
ACAGATACTTACATCAAATAAAACGTAGGTCCTATATTGAGTGCAAAACAAGTATTTTTTTGCCCTCATTCTAGTCATCAGTAGACAACTCCATGTAATGAGTTTACCATCGCTTTTAATAAGTCCATAGAAACGGAGTCTTAACTTGAAACAGAGATAATACAACCAAATTCACTATAATAAATACACTCATACGTGCATCATCTCCCTAGCAGTATCCCGTTTTTCACAGGGTCCGCTTACCTAACCTGTAGATTTGACAAGTCCGGTTTTTTACAGAAGCGACTGCCTGTCTGAACTTACAACCCGCAAGCAAAAACAGCCCAATACAGGTTAGGTAACATTCATCCGAAAACGCATTCCTCAGGAATGTGGGTTTCCTCACGATGTTTGCCTACCGCTGATAATCATTTATGATCCAAACATGAATTCGAAAACAAATTCAAATCATTGGTTTAGGTCTGTGCTGTATTGGAACCTGCGACCTCAAAATGAGAGGCAAGCGTTCTACTACAGCTCATAATAAAAAAAAAAACAGTAATAAATATATATCTAACATGGTTTCTTGCGTCATATTTAACGGATAGATCCATTTAGTTCCTGTAATGTAATGAAATTAATGAGTACAATAGGAACGGAAGGACATCGTGACACCAATGACATTGAACATATGCCATTGTTTATTGTCGATACACCATATGTTGAATTAGATACGCTAAATATTATACATAATTGAATAACAGCTTAGTTCCGTTTAGGGCATGTAAATTTTACCAAAGTGTATGGTGTTAATAAATAAGATATAATAAAAAAGATTAAAACTGGACAAATCATTTCGACTAAGTCTCATTTTTAAACAATTTGGATCATGCAAATAAGTGGACTTACTTACAAATATCAAACAATTTTCCTTTTCCCAATGTTATGAAGAATATTAATCTGCGACTAATTGGACAGTCGAAAGAAAGTCGGAAGAGGCATTTGTTAAATAAGATATTATGATATATGGAAAACTCACCGGTGCGCGGTGTAAAGAAAACGATCAAAACTGTTTATATTATTTGAATTGATGTTAATTTGATAATCCAATTAGCGTAATCGGTATCTGATTAGATACAAGTCGGAGAAAAGTTTCCTCAACATAAAAATCTACATTAAGTCCAGTGCAGATATGTTTAAAAGAGCAAAGAAAATAAAAATCCAATAAGTTTATGAAAACAGACTCTATCACAATTCAGTGCCCGTCATTCAAATCAAAGCTAATATGAGTGGCGTATTTATGCCAAGTGGCTTTCCCAAAGCCGTTTGATCTGTGGAAAACCATGAAGTATTTTTGGAACAAACATTCTCCCTTACAAATTGTCGTGGAGGGCTCTTGAACACATTTTCCGCTGTTATAAGCAACGTGTCCAGTTTTGGACGTCGCTCGTTTGAGGGGCCGGTTCAAAGGGACATGAGTAGTACAGTAGTAATAGAACTGGTAGCAATGTATGATTGAGTATAGGAAGTAAGTACTTTAGAAATATAATGGGATTGATAATGCTAATAAACTAATAAAACTGAAGCTTAAATTAGACGTTAATAACGACCACATTGGTTTTCAACACAATTAGAGAACAAGTCCGTGTCGTTTATAACTTGAGAATGTCTTTGAAAACATAATTCATTTATTTATTATTTTAATGTTGCGTATCCTACTATTATACCTTTATTCATACTCTTCCATTTTAAAAGATAGTTGCTAAAATCGGCAATTAATGCTTCAGTCACAGTTCGAAACAGAAGTTAAAACGAAACGAACTAATTACTACTTTTTTCTATCGTGTGGTCTGTGAGGTGAATTACCAACCTCATCAACCTCGTCAGAGTTATTATTGAGCCGCCAAAGTCCCCTTACATGGCTCATGTAAAGATTACTCACTTACATTAAAGTAGTAACCGGGATCAACAGCTTAACGTGCCTACTTTCGGACAATCAGGTGATCAGCCTGTAATATACTAATCAAACTAGGGATCGCAAAGTGATTTTTGTGATATGTCCCCAACGGGATTTGAAGCCGGGACCTCCGGATCGTGAGCCTAGCACTCCATCACAGAGGTTGTTACTTACAACTTAGTTCTACCGTTACATTTTTCATCCAAGTCCATTGTTCGTTGGTCAGTTATAACAATTAGGTACTTACACATTGAAAATAATAAGCACCCACGTTCGCTAGAACTTGTTCAGTAGGTAACATTGAATATAACCTGTTTGAGCCCTAATCTGTCCTCTCTGTCACATCCAATTAGAAAGACAAAGACACAAATGGTCATGTGAAACAGGGCAATTCTAAACTTGTTCCTAATCCTGCCCGCAAGCATTTGCTCAGGATCGGACATGGTCTGACGCCTCAAGCAAAAGGGTAATAAGACATTGATGAATGGATATTATGGCAAATACCCCAGGGATATTTTAGTTTTTAATAGCTACTGATTTTAAAAAGTTTGACATTCGACGCGATGCTTCTGCGCGATTGTTTTAAACATTGTAACACATGTTGTCATTATCTCTATCGTTAGGCAGGATTTCAAACGCAACAGAAGGAAATGGTTGTAACTTAACGTTATTTAGAGATAGATCACCATAAAGGTCGTTATCATTAAGTTGGTACTTCAATATTGTATAAGGCAAGATCACTATTATAATATTTATTGTACTGCGTAAGGTGTAATCCTTTGTGAATGATAAACATTCTCAACTGTGGGTGGAAGTAGATCATAAGAATTATGTTAATATGCCACTGTGGATAAGGAGGTGACACAAAGGTTTACGACTATTCAAAGCGAAATTGTGACTCTAAAAATTTTGGAGAACAAGAAGTAGTTTATATAAAACAAATGAACCCTAATATATTTCGTTAATCAAAATTTGCAACTGCTAAGTTTTTATTGAATGTGTTTAAAAAATGAATAACTACGTCACATAAAAGAACGCGTTTATAAACCTGCCATTCGGCTTACATCCTTCACCGCCATTAATATCTGGCCAAATATGGGACAGACTCTCTGGAATCTACCATTCATCCCTAACAAATGGCCAAAAAAATACTCTAAGCATTATTTATCTATTCTGATTTAGTCGTGTGTTCGAAGATATTAAAATACAAACATGCACAATGACACTTCATTGTTGAAAGAAGAAAAAAAGACATAAGGAAATTTATATCCGCCGCCTCCGCTCCAGACAATGGCTTGTGGGGAGGAGCGGGGACTTCGAAAAAAGCATCAATGAGTTACAATGACAATGGGAGTCCTTCTTCGGAGAAATATTTCGGTCGAAGTTAGACGTAAGTTACCGTGAAATTCGCGCTTTACTTCAACCATAGTGTTTCTCATTACTTTCTCGAGCAAACGCTTCAGTAGCTAAAATGCCATTGTTGCGAACGCCATTGTCGCGAGAGATGAATTTGAAAATTGAAATTTAATGGAAATATCAAATGGAACTCACACAAGAGATGCTTTGGCCGATAATAGCATTTGTTACTTCGAAAGGAATAGGACGTTTTATTCTTAAAGCCACTCTCACACGACGCGGCGCACCGACGTGGTTGTCAATGATGCGGTTTTTAGGTAGCATTAGTCATTTGCGAATGCTGAGGCTCATCCGCGCGGACGAAACATCAAAATTCAAAAATATTTATTCTTCAAATTTGGCCTTACATAGTTAGCGTTTTTGAACGTCAAATATTAAATTACATTTATGTAACTGGCAGTAAAACTACTACCACATCGGAAGCTGTATCGCTGAGGAAAAGACGTGGAAAACCTCCCAGCACAGGGCACTACGAGTACTTCTACTGTTGCATGTTTTCCGTTATTTTTTCATCGCGCAGTGGGGCGGTGCATGTGCATGGTATTGTATATAAGTACGTACGTATACTAATCCATAACCAACCACGAGGCGATACTGTGATCAAGGTGGACAAGCGCCAGCAAAATCAGTGAGCGATGCCTCGTGTGACAATCGCCTAAGCATTGATGTACATTTTGACGATACTCTGCTAAATTAAAGTGAGTGGAGTAGTACAAATAATTGGATCATAAATTGTACAATTCATAAAGTTGTATCAGCTATGGATATACAATTTTTACATGACTGAAAATGTACACCTATGATAACCAATGATACCTAATTGGATTACTCGGCTGTGAACTAATTTGAAACATTGAAATAACTAGTATACATTATTCGTTTTTTTTTCATCTAGGTGACAAAGCCAACTGTGACTTTGACGTTGAAAAGCTATTGTCTCCATTTCGATGGTGGGTTGCTATTAGTTTCCTATCTGCAAATAAGTTTTAAATTTGCAAAAAAATATTTTTTTCGTTGAATAATTGTTGCTTCCGTACAGTCGCGATTTGTTTACTAACTACATAATAACTATTTGAAGAGGCTATAGGTATATCTCGTAAATAACCCCTGACATACATGGTGGTATTTTTGGTAAGCAATGAGCCACTCTGTCTTTTTTTTTCATTTTGAACAGCAGCCTTTTACGCCTACCTGTATTATGGTCTTATGATTATAAAAGAAATAATATTCCCAGTACTATAGCTACATGCTTTTTACTTATACATTAAAAAATAATTGAAACAAATCACATAGAGCTTCTCTCAGAAATACCCGACTCGAAAATTTAAATCCACACTTATTTCAATGACTGAATTTTGTGTACATTACCACAGAACTTTCTTCATGTACTATCAAAGAGCAAAAGTTCAGTCACTGAGCCCGGCGAATTATTTGTAAACAGTAGTGAAATTATGAACCATTAGTTGTCATAATTATAAATATTTTTTTTTTTAGGTGTTTTTGGTCTATTACATAAACGACATGTAACTAGAAGGTCTTAAGTGCAACCAGAAAATGTATTACTTTGCAAGAAACTGATTGGCCTTATAACATTGCATCACGCATATTTACGCATATTTACCCGAATGGGTAGGCCTCTGCCTACTAATGGGTAGGCAGAGGTGTATAGTTTTTACATCCACTAATTCTCCCAGTATTTTTTTATATGAGGGGCTTTTTAGGCTACGTTCACCAAAAACAATACAGATGGCACTGCCCAGCTTTAACGTCATAATTCACAATTTTCTCATTACTCGGATACATAGTTATTCCAAAATACAATGTTATAGCAAAAGCCAGGATAACATTACGTCTATATAAAGCTATATTGCTACCTATATTGCTTCTCTTTATTTTGATCAGAATACTCGTAATAATGGGTGGAAGATGTAATTGAGCTTGGGCGTAATAAAAAGGTACATCATTTATACCCAAAAACGAAGTTAAAAGATGCATATGTCTGTTATCCATGAAATTAGAAGGTAAAACGAAGTAAAAACTGTACAGCGCCATCTATATTGTTTTTGAGGAAAGTAGTGTGGAAAGTCCCTTTTTAGCTTCATAAAATTTACAACCGCTAACGGACACAGAAGTCTCGCCAACCAGGTTGCCAAGAAAGGTACAAATAACTTGTAGCAGAGCATCGTGTGTTCGCTGTTTTGCCGAACTGAACAACAGAGCCAAGCGTAGCTAAATTATCGTCATCTCTCTAGCATTATCCCGTTTTTACAGGGTCCCATTACCTAATCTGAAGATTTGACAGGTCCGGTTTTTAAAGAAGCGACAGCCTGTCAGATTAGGTCACATACCTCCGAAAATGCATTTCTCCTTAATGTGGGTTTCCTCACAATGTTTTCCTTCGCCACTGAGCACGTGATAATAATTTATGATCCAAGCATGGATTCGAAAACAAATTTGATAATCGTTGGTTTGGGCTTGTGCTGTATTCGAACCTGCGACCTCAAAGTCACTTTGAGGTTCGAATCCACCACGGCTACCACGGCTCCAAGCATGGCATTGTTGAATGTCCAGTGTGTGCTGCATTTCCAGATCGGGACCACGGTGCGGCGGCGCTTGGTTACGGTGATTGTACCAAAACCATAGAATAACGAATAATACTTCGTATAGAACAGCAACTCTCTGCTCCCCACCAGCGGCTGAGCTAGGTTTCCCTCACCCCCCCTAAAACATAGCTTAGACTTGAATCGTATGGCGTCAGACGTCACACATACAGATGCGCGTGTACGATAACATCAATGTGTGGTATCTGTGTAAAACGAGGTTGTTTGTATGAAGTGACCGGGGTGTGCCAATTTCTGATCAGTCCCAGTGGGTATAGTAACGTTTGCAAATAAAATAATAAATTATAATTCAAGTTATCTAAACATAATAGAAGGTTTATTTTTTTATTATTTATCAATTAATTATGCTTGAAATTCTGTTGCTAACCACAAAATACTAATATAAAGTAATAAAAATAATAATAAAAAAGTTCATTCAGGTAAAACCTACAACACACATATACATTTATAACATTAAAATATACACACATTAATATTTAGTTGGAAAACATAAAGGTATAGGTGCAGCAGCTCACCAAAAATCCAGGCCAGGGTTCAGTGAAAATTTACCCAGAGGGCAACACTGATTTTCAACCCACGCCGATCGGTGAAACGCGAGTACCTACCCGCACAATAAATTAAAAAAAAAAAACTTAAACACACAACACTATTAATACGATATACATAACATAAAACAATTCTCTATTTCTGAAACTACATGCCAGAATTACTTCAACCCACAACAGCAGTTGAGGCTTGGTCATTCAATAAGCCGCACGGGTTATTTCCCCGTTTGACTCTTAGATATCCTTTTTCTCCCCAACCTACACCCCACGAGTTTTTTATTATCCAGAAAGGTACGCCATTCTCTGGAAAGAAAGGTATAGCGTTGAAATATTATATATATAATTGTTTCATATCTTCTTGTCTCTTCTTTATGTTTTATATATTTGAATAATAAATTTATATTATAAACATTTTAAGTCATCGTGGTAGTAGTGGAGAAGGTACGAGTATTAGAATAATAATACTTAATTGCTTTCGTAAACAACTAGATAATAATATATCTTAACTGTCAATACTTAATTTGACAGTTCTAAAAGTAGCTCTATCGTTTCGCTAGAGCTGTCAAAATAAATTAAAATTGTCTCGGTCAGAACCATTATTAAAAATAAAGGTAAAAATAAAAAAAAAAACAAATATCGTAAAACCATAAATGTCATATTTGTAAGTGGAGCGCGCGCTATTGTTTCATTCCATACCGATAATTTTGATCACCAAGGGATGTACTAGTAAGTCATATACGTAATTAAAAAAAAAATATTTCACCTGTTCCATATCCAACTAGCAGAACACCATGGTTTAGGTTATGGCTTTCACATTTTTTTAATATCCCAGATTGGTAACTTATAAATCCTGTGGAATCTACACCTGTAAAATATAAATATTATTACTGTATTTTTTTCCGCATTGTTTGTAGTTTTTCTTGGAGTTCATTCTTCATCTGTCGTGCACACGACGCCCTCGTCAACCCTGGCCATAGTGCCAGCCGCCAAAGTGTCTTGAGATGGTTCATGTAACGAGTACAAAAGTACATACTGAGGAGGCACGGATCATCTTATTTTCCAACAATCGGACGATCAGCCTGCAATGTCCTCACTAAACTGGAGAATAACAAAATCACAAAGTTATTTTACGTGATTATGACCTCACCGGGATTCAAACTCAGGACTTCCGGATCATGAACCCGACGCCCAACCACTGGATCATAGAGGTCGTCTTTGGGTATATCACGCTAAGTATTTTACTTCTGTCTGTCCTTGGACATTATCCGATATATCTTCTTCTTCAAAGAATCTTCCAAGAAGAAGAAGATACATAGGGTATATCCCTTTGATAATAGCGAGCTGATATAACGTGGTTTCCAGCTATTACAAGATTTAAACCTAAGTGATGATGTCTCATGTCTTAGTGGAACTCAGTAAAGTACTTACTGTTGTACTGTACCTCTGTGAAGATGTATTATACAACAGGCCTGAGGGTGCCCAGTTGGGCGCGAACCTCGGCTCAGGGCGTCGTCTGAGAGGAAAAATATTTGAAAGAATTAATCGACCCTAGTGGGTCGATAGCGATAAGCGCTGAATGAGGGAAATCGTCGACCACGCCGGCGGGGTCGGTATCGGGGTCCTGAAGTGTTTGGTGTCGCGAGCTGATTGGCTGCCTCTATGGCTAGAGTAATCGGGTCGTCGGGATCGTATATTACGTCCTTCGGACGCCGATACTTTTCAGTACCGTCCCGCGACGCCACCCTATATTATAACCTACCTATGGAAATTGGGCCGTCAGAAACCAAAGTCTGACGTAAAGCCTCCTCATCAGTCAAGTTATATGGTTTCAGATCAGTAATTTTAACTGCTATTTTTTTAGGATCAAATTTGCATTTTTCATCTTTGGCTGTATAGGGATAAGTATCTTCACTTTGAATCCCACCAACTTTCTTCAAATATCTACAAAATAAATAAATTATCAAACATCAGTAACGTTTATTATATAACGATAGGGCAACAAAATAATATTTTAGTTGTGCAGATTATAGGCAAAAGTACATGACACTGCTCGTATTATGTCTTCATCCTTAGGTATTAGTGACATCGTAACGAATACGAGGAGGATGGTTCAGACCATGATTTTGAGTTAATACCAAATGGAATTTTCCGTCGCAAAATTCATATATTCTTTTGTGTTTTTTTAACTATTTTAATTCTATGCTTTTGCGATGGAAAATTCCACTACATATTAACTGAAAATAATGAGCTGAATCATCTCCCCCAGTATTCGTTACGATGTCACTAACAACCTGTGCAAGTACATAAAAGCTAACACTAGCGGCATAACATACCTTCTGAAACACGGATCCGTCTTATGGCGATCAAAACTACGCACAGTCTCAAATAACGATTATTGAGCCCCATAAAGAATCTAAGCCAGGTTCAAAGATTGAGAACAGAATGTTTTGACGTTATAACACAAGATAGGTGATAAGCTTAACGCAATTTCCTTTGTCATTTTCTACGTGAAGATGTTTGATAGGGCAACAAAATCACATTATGATGAACAGCACATTTCAATTTTGTATTTTTTTCTAGAACTATAACTCACTTTAGTGCTTCAATCGGAAAACCCCCTTGGCACCCAGAGTCATTGGTATCACAGTCAACCAGTTGTTGTTCAGATACTGCAATCAACGATGAATGTTTCCTGGCGTACGCTCCCTCTATCGTCCCTGCGAAGATATATTTACAATACAATATAGAATAAAAAAGTAGATATATTTCACATTATGTTTAAGTAACCAGGAGAATGAAGTGGAGAAACAACAAGACTATGCCACTCGTTTCTTGAAACGACTCATGGCCTATAGGCCTGGCGAAGAAAAAATAGGATGGTTGACCCCAAATAAGCCAGAAGAAAAGGGGAAGTTTGACACATGTTTCCAGTCACACACTTGGGAATTTAAATGCTTCGGTGTTAAAATAAAATACATTTTAGTTTCTCATACCCGTAGTACTAAAAGCCCAACAAGATCCACATAGTCCTTGATTTTTTACCGGTGTAACTACATTTTTTTCTCTCCAATCAAAATTTTCAGGTAGATCTATTGAAACAGGTCCTGATACGATTATACTGGGACCAGAGACGTGGCGCGAGGTGTCCAATCCAGTGTACTGTTGTATGGCTTCTTGTTCAGACAGGTCAGCGAACATGTTAATATCTAAAATAGTATAATGCACAAGTTAAATTTAAACACGACTTATAGCTCTGATAACAAGACCTGTAGACCACAAGCCGACACTCCTTCGACAAATTAACAGTAGAGTAGCTAGAGTGGTGAAGTCAAACATCTGAAGAAATTTGAAGTTGGCACACAACTTTCATATTCTTTAACATCATTAGTTTTTCAAAAATAAGGAACTACTTACCAAACGTAGCGAGCTCGTGGGGATTCATATTTTTGCGATTAATGTCTTCCAAATTTTTCTTGAATATTTCGAACCTCGATTTCTTCTCAGCTTTTGATGAATAGCTTCGGTTGAACTTCTCAATGAATATGTCAAAATGTATTTCCGCTTCTTCTAGAGGGTAGATAGGCTTGTCCATATTGTTGATGCGAGATGCAGCCGCTAGGGCGCATGCAAATACAAGCAACAAACTTAGCCGATACATTTCAACTCGTATATCAGAATGAAAGTGATCGGTGCTAGACTGATTCTAGCACCTTTTATATGAAAAATAACTGCTAAGTATTTCTGGAATGCTTTGCTGTATGTTAGAACATAATAACTAAAATTTAAATAGTTCTAAACATTCATAACCTCACAGAATGACATCTTTGCAACGGCGGGAAAGTTGGGAATGACGTTAATGCAATGACACAAAAAAATATGCAAAATGGAAGAAGTCTGTACAACAGTGGGATGATGGCGTGCTCGAAGATCTGCACGCCGAAGGATTTGATGAGGGCTGCATATAGCGCCATACTTGTTACCAAGTTTTGGGCCGATACTGTTTAGTTTGCCATCGACACGATAAGAGGATCATACCCTGGATCCGTCAACCTCTTCAATGTCTACAACCTTCTCGCAAATACCTTCTAAAAAAAACAGCAACCAAATCGGGCCGTCTGTTTTGGAGCATCTAATGGCGCGGACGGAGGCAGACAGACAAAGGGATGAATTTTATTTAATTTGTTTTAGGAGTACACTTCTAATTTCAAGATATCCAAGAAAATGGCAGCCTGACTTCATTTTAATTACCTACTCAATTTAGTAGGTAAATGCAAAATATGAATTTGATTTTCACGTATTTTGACGAATTTAGGAATTTATTTTGCTATATTGTTGCAGTCATATGATACTCCAAATATAGTATACAGTTATCTGTATCAATTTGGCAGAAATAACGTCAAAATGGTGCACTTACGAAAAAAGTTATGTTTTCGGTTTTTCGTTTGTTTTGGCTTTTATAAAGCGAAATACAACAATGCACGATCGATTTATATACACACGTCACAAAAGTCGCCTCAAAGATACAAGACGTTCAAACAATTAAAAAATTCAAATATCGCAAAAAAAATCTAGACACGCGGTAGCGTGTCAAGCCAAGTTCAAGTAACAGAACTCCAATAGTCACTTTTGACCCCCTCATAATTCAAAAACTATTTCACACGAACGTGTCTTTGGCTCGTATATTGAGACTTGCGAGATACATTGTGTTTTAAATTTCATAAACACATGTCATCTCTAACGGTTATTCAGATATTAACTTCGAAAAATCGTCATTTTTATCACTGACTGACCTCATGTAGATCAAAACTCTAACTCGGTTCCAGATGACCTAGAAAGTAAAAATTTGGTATCATCATTATCAGCCGTTCGACGCCCACTGCTGGGCATAGGCCTTCCCCAAAATTTTGTATACAGATGGGTAATTAGGTGAATACAAAGGAAAAAAACAGAAACTGGGGTTTTTAAATATTTATTCACTTTATTGATTTTATTAGGAACGCTTAACTTATAAACCTACTTAGGAGCCTGTAACTAAGTATATTTGTAAGAATCAGCAATCTAAACTCAAGACAGTCGATCTTTATGTGGTATGTGGATTTTAAGGTCTTAACGTGAATATATAACGAGTTGAATAACTACCCTTATTTTTTTTTCATCTAAATAGGTTACCCGTTTTTGTACTTCTAATTAAGAGTATAGTCGGCTTTAATATTCATTACGTTATTAACTGGGATTAAGTATTTATTTAACAGCCTCCGTGGTCTAGTGGTTAGAGCGTTACGCTCACGATCTGGAGGTCCGGGTTCGATTCCCGATGGGGACATTGTCGAAATCACTGTGTGAGACTGTCCTTTGTTTGGTAAGGACTTTTCAGGCTTGAGTCACCTGATTGTCCGAAAAAGTAAGATGATTCCGTGCTTCGGAGGGCACGTTAAGCCGTTGGTCCCGGCTATTGGCCGTAAAAACACCTCCACCAACCCGCACTGGAGCAGCGTGGTGGAGTATGCTCCATACCCCCTCCGGTTGATTGAGGGGAGGCCTGTGCCCAGCAGTGGGACGTATATAGGCAGTTTATGTTATGTAAGTATTTATTTAAGCGCATATCAATACTGTAAAAAAAATATTACTCTCATAAATAATTATAAAATAATAAGCGGTGCGACGCCGGATCAGCGGTGTGGGAGCAGTGCGATAATCTTGACTGTCCAAGCTAGTAACTACCGCGCTCATAAGCGCGAGTGTCGTCTTGCTGTCCGGATGTCTCTCCATATCTGACGTATAAGGTTGCGATTTATGCTACAAAATTTAAAGGTTTTCTTAAGAAATACTTATATGGTGTAAATAAATAAGTACCTACTAATAACTTATGTACAAAAAGTAATGATATCCCATCAATTATATAATTTTTTAACAGTAATATATTCATTAAAAATATATTACTGTCAAAAAACATTGTTTGTCCTATTCGCAACAAAAATAGACAAATCATATCTTACCAAATGTGGCATGTTCATCGGGATCCATATTTTGGCGATTAATTTTCTCCAAGTTTTTCTTGAACACTTCGAGCTTCGCTTTCTTCTCAGCTTCCGATGTATAGCTGCGGTTGAACTTTTCAATGAATGCTTCAAAATGCATTTCAGCATCGTCTAGGGGGTAAATAGGCTTGTCAATATTTTCGATGCGGGAAGCAGTCGCTAGGACGCAGCGCATACAAGCAACAAACTTAGTCGATGCATTTCAACTCGTATATCACTCAAATGATGGTGATGAATAAAGCAAGCACCTTTTTATACAAAAAAAAAACTTCTATGTGTGTTTGGAATGCAATGTTTTATGTTTTAACATAAAAATATGATTTATTTACTAACATGTGAGTACTCATTCACTACAATAATGGAAATCACTAGTCTTCATGATAACTGAGGTAGCCCAGTTGGTAAAACGCTTACCTCTCACTTTAAGGTCGTAGGTTCGAATCCAGCACAGGCTTAACCAATGATTATCGAATTCATGTTTGAATCATAAATGATTATCACGTGCTCAGTGGTGAAGGAAAACATTCCAGAGAAATGCATTTTCGAAGGTATGTGACCTAATCTGTATTGGACTGGTTTTTACTTCCCGGGTTGGAAGTCAGACAGGCAGTCGTTTCTGTCAAAAAACTGGACCTGTCAAATCTTCAGGGTAGGTGAGTGAACCCTGTGAAAAACGAGATAATGCTAGGGAAAAGATGATTAGTGTCTTCATGATAATTTCTCAAATCTCCACTATACAGTTTCACTCTGTAATGTGCTTTTCCTTTAATAGAAGATATATAGATACAATATTTATTTAGGTTTATGACGTTACATCAACTTCTTAATATTAAAATTTAAAAATAATAATTATGAAATGTAAGACAATAGATCGCAATAAATCGCTTTTGACATAACTTAAGGCTGTTTACTACCGGGAGTAAAAAGGGGTGTTCTGAACGGATCGGACCTGAGTTGCAAGTGTGGTTTTATGCCACAGGCTATGGCTCACTGCACATCTTGCCTTGCGTGCCCTGACACCTGTACACAGGAAGAGCTTATGAATAATTCTTCTTCTTGTTGTTTCGATGGCATTCAGATTTTTACAGCCCGGTATTTTGCCACCCGGGCAGCATTTTCGGTGGCATTCATCAGCTCCTATCGCGTACAGGTATCAGGGCATGCGGGGCCATAGTCAGTGGCGTAACACCACACACGCAGCTCAGGTCCGATCCGTTGAGAAAACTACACCTGGACAGGAGGTTATATTTACTTCGGCCAACAGCAACTTCGGCAACTAGTCTATGGTTACGGCTCCCGATGGTCAATTTAAGTGGCTCCAAAATTATCAAGATCACGCCACCAAATTTGTTTGCTTTTGACCAAGCTATGGTCATCTAACAACAACAACAAACTCTGTTTTGGTGCGGTCGTTGATAAGCTGAACACATCCAAAAATTGCCTTTGGCAAATCGCAAACCAGCGAGCGATTAGAAATTGACGACGCCGGTTGTAATGATACAAATTAGACTATTTGCCTACGACATTATACATCCTACTGCTTGGCACAGGCCTCCTCTTAATCAACTGGAGGGGGTGTGGAAAATACTCCACCACGCTACTTCAGTGTAGTTCTTTCCACATTAAATAACGACCTCCGTGGTCCAGTAATTGAGGATTGGGCTCTGGATCCGGAGTTCCCGCGTTCAGATCCCGGTGAGGACATAACACAAAAATCACGTTGTGGTGTTTGTTTAGGACATTGCAGGCGGATTACTCAATTGCCCGAAAGTAAGATGATTCGTGCTTCGGAAGGCAACTTAAGCCATTGGTCCCGGTTACTACTTACTGATGTAAGTAAGTAGTCGTTACATGAGCCATGTCATAGTAACCCTGTCACCAGGGTTGATGAGGATGGTACTCCATCTATCCAATATATTATTAATTGTACATCATATTTCATATTTGAGTTATATATAATTAAATAAATGTAAATAACATAATTATATATCATTTACGGAATACGTGGCCTAGTGATTGAGCATTGGGCTCATGATTCAGAGGTCCCGTGTTCTAATCTCAGATTTGGTTAGAACATTGCAGGCACGTTAAGCCGTTGACTACTGTGAATTGTTATGAAAATTAAATTATGTTGCACATCAAACTGATAATCCTGTTAGACTCATACGAGGGCATTTAACCTTAAATGATTAAATATAATTATTTTATGCAATATATTTTTATTGGACCAACATTTTTATACGTGCTTGAATTTATTACAGTTTAAAATTTTACAATACATAATATTCTATAATCGAATCTAATAGATCTACAAAAAGTTACACGCAAAAATTTCAAACAATAAACTATTTCTGTAACCTCTTCTTAAAGTTACATCAGGCGACCTCAGCAGTCACGGCTAGGTCATTCAATATACTGCAAGGATTATTTCCTCGCTTGACTCTAATATAACCTTTTTCTCCCCAACCTGCACCCCAAGAGTTCTTTATTATCCAGAAAGGTACACCACTCTCTGCAAAAAAATACAACAACAAATATTAAAAAATATAATAAAGGACGTCTTTTGTTTAATCGACTTAGTCATATGGCTGTGCAACGTTCAGAGTAAAAGACGACACTCATCCATAGAGCCACGACCCTGAGTTAAATTTGCTGTACCTACTCATTTTTTTGTGTTAAGAATTGTGTATACCTCACACACAGGATGTTAGTGGCACCGTAACGAAAAAAATCCAGAACGCCTATGTTTACAACGGAAAATTCCACTTGATATTAACTCAGAATCATAAGCTTAAAATACCAACTTCAATATTCAGTTCGATGGTAAAGTGATATTTTAAAATTATTTTCAGTTCCATAGATATTCGTATACTTTGCGGAAAAATTGAGACCATGAGTCTTCTATCTTCCCTTCTATGATGTTTTCTATGATGTTTTTAAATTTGCATAACATAAATAACATCTACTAACCCACTGCTGGGGACAAGTAAAATCTGAGCCTCTTGAAGGCAAGAGTGATTAGGCACTTTCTAGGTAAGCATCTTAGCAGGTGGCTCTCGGCTACATCGTCTCTTTCTTTCGTCGTCTATTCATCGTCTATTTCACCATCAGGTGAAATTTGACCACAAGGTCAAATGTATCGTGCATAAAAATAAATATGTGAGTTTTTAAAAATCATTACAAAAATACAAAATTGTAAGTGTTTAACGACTCGCACCCTGTAGCGGTAATGGTACTTACTTCGGATCACCAAGAAAAATAATGATAATACAACTCACCTGTTCCAAATCCAACTAATAGAACACCATGGTTTATTTCGCGGCTTCGACAACTCTTTAATATCCCCCTATGATACGTCTGAAAATCGGTGGCATCGACAGCTGTAAAACAATATAAATGTTACAATAACTTGGCTTGTGGCTGTAGTTCTTCTTGGAAAGCAGCCTGCATCTGTTCCTAACACCCTGATTGTATCCCATTAGCATAAGGACTTGCTGTGGGGTCATGTTGCAGATGTGAACAGCATTTTTGTTCTGCAAAAGCGAGCCATTCGTGCGATTTACAAATTGGGACCCAAGTCGTCACTTAGAAATAAATTTAAAGAAATTAGTATTTTAACTTTGGCATCACAATATATCTTTGAAAACTTAATAGAGGTAAAAAACATATAGGGTTATTTGCAAAAAATAGCGATCGGCACATTGTTAATACCCGGAATAAAAATAAACTTGCTTTACAAGTCAGTCGATTACATAAGATCACTAAATCTTTTAAGGGGCAATGTATACGTTTTTACAATAAGATTCCCACTGACATTCAGAATTTGCCTTTCAACTGTTTTAAGACAGTGGTTAAACAAAAACTTTACAAAAAAGGTTATTATAAAGTTAGTGATTATTTAGAATATATGAATGCATGGGGTTAACTATCTGAGAACTGATATGAGGCAGCTAAATTACTCAATTCTATAAAAATATTTTATGTTTATTTTTTATTTTTTTAAAGAACGTCTAGGGCCTTGTGCCGAGGTTTTTCTTGCAGCTTCTTTTCCCCGGCTATACAGGTTGTGAGAAGCTATAGTAGTTTTAGGCGGATGAGACGTTCGTTATGTAAAAATTGACGATTCAAAGTGTAACTATGTTACCTACTGAATAAAGATATTTTTGAATTTGAATTTAAATTTCGATATGTTTTGGTTCTTTATACAAATCAGTACAACTTCTTCTTCTTATCGTGTGTGTCCCTGGTGACAGGGTTATTACTGAGCCGCCAAAGGCCCCTGACATGGCTCATGTAACGACGACATACTTACAACAGTGAGTAGTAACCGGGATCAACGGCTAAACGTGCCTTCCGAAGTACGGATCATCTTACTATCGGACAATCAGGCGATTAGTCTGTAATGTCCTAACCAAACTAGGGATCACAAAGTGATTTTTGTGATATGTCCCCACCGGGATTCGAACCCGGGGCATCCGGATCGTGAGCCCAAGACTCAACAACTGGACCACGGGGGCCGTTATCAGTACAACGGTAACATAAGTATTAAAAGACAGTTCCGGCCAAGTAGTTGATGCCATTTGCGGCAAATCTTCAATAAATCACGTCAAAACAAAAAATCGAAAGAGAGTTACAGTTATAATTATTACGCAATCCCGTATGGGCACAAATCATCAACACAACTCTCATACATTCATTCTAATCACTATGAGAAATGCAATAAGATTACATAAAGATAAACAAAACTGCATGGTGATAGGTAAACAAGAATCCAGTATAAATAATTTTTCAGAAAAGAAATGTGTCTGTACCCGGTTCACGATTCTTCTTTTTGTAATGTTTTTGTTGTTACAGGTTAATGGCACTCACCTATAGAAACTGGGCCGTCAGAAACCAACGTCTGGCGCAAAGCTTCTTCATCATTTAAGTTGTATGGTTTCTGGCCAGTGATCTTAACTGCTACTTTTTGACCATCAAACTTGCAGTCTCCGTCTGTTGCTACGTAGGGATAATCATCTTCACTTTCAATCCCACCAGCACCTTGTAAGTACCTTCAAAATATATTTTTCTATCATTACAAAAGATGAAACATCTTAAAAGTGTTGGTGTCCTGAAATAATAAATACGTCATTCTCTATAAATATTAGAATAACCATGAACTTTAATTGAACAGTATAATTATCGGGTATGAAGTAAGGATATTGTTCATATACAATCTGGCACTGTTGGTTACTATAAATCAGAATAACACATTATTTTCTTGCAATGCACTTAATCAAATTACTAATTAATGTCATAGACCTAATCACACACACGGACCAAATATACTGACTAGCTGAGCAAAGAGGCTGTTATGTTTTAGTAGCACCGTCCCTACCGTAACGGGATCCTAATCGCACTTAAAAGAATTTAGTTACATTCTTCTTCTTCTATCATGTGAATTGTTTGGTGGATGATCAACATCATCAACCATCAGGGTTATTATTGAGCCACTAAAGGCCCCTGACAGGACTTCATACTTATATCAGTAAGGCCAAAGGCCTAACGTGAATTCCAAAGCCTGCAATGTCCTTACCAAACCAGGATCTCACAAAGTGACTTTTGTGATACGTCCCCACCAGGATTCGAATCCGAGACCCCCGGATCGTGAGCCCAATGTTCAACCACTAGACCACAGAGGCCGTAAATTAGATACTATTATATTATTTACATTTTCGTTCATAAGTGACGTCGTAACGAAAACTTTGAGAGATGATTCAGACCATGATTCTGAGTTGATATCAAGTGGAATTTTCTGTCGCAAAAGTATGGAACTGAAAATAATTAAAAAAACACAAAAATTTTCATGAATTTTCCGATAGGAAATTCCACTTGATATCAACTCAGAATCATGGTCTGAATGATTCCCCTCAGTATCCCTTACGGTGTCACTAACACCTATACCTACTTGTATATTGGCTACCTGTACGTACTTGTACGGGGTGTAAGTGACATCATAACAAATACTGAGATCATTATTCTGAGTTAATATCATGTGGAATTTTCAATTGCCGAAGTTTAAAATTTAAAATATATCGGAAAAACACAAAAAAAAAATGAATTCTGCGACGAAAAATTCCACTTGATATCAATTCAAAATAATGGTCTGATTCATTACCTTCAGTATTCGTTACGATGTCACCAACACCCTGTATCTGTACAATTAATATATTATATTATTATGTGTGTCTTTATTCTCGTGCAGATTTTACTTACCGTAATACTTTTGTCATAATGAGTTAATTATTTTTTCAATTTCAAAATATCTTTATTGGCATAATTAATATACATAGTACAACATCAGTGTAAATAAAATTAAGGTCCTAGTAGTACTATACAAAGAAAGTTAACATCGTTTAATGAGTACGTACACTCTTCAAAAACTTTTAGCCGGTTTTAATGAGTTAATTGCATAGTAAAAAAATCTCTAATGTCCTAGTATAGTTACTTACTTCAATGCGTTTCTCATAAGGCCTCCATTACATCCTTTGCTAGTTTTATCACAGTCGACTAGTTGTTGCTCAGATACTAACACCAATGTCGTATGTTTCCTGGCGTAAGCGGCCTCTATCGAACCTGTGAAGATAGTTTGCATATTATTTTGAAATATTGAATACAAAAAATACTAAACTTATTACAAATTAACGTAAATGTAGAGGCCAATATCAATGAGAACGAAAACAAAACTAAGTTACAAACTATACAATAAATATCTTCTATTTCAGATGGGTAATAATCTGAAAGCTCGCTTGAAGTTATTCCACCACATCAATGAGTCGCCTTTCAATATGGCTTCAACAGCAAGCAGTTAGATAGCTAAACTACTGCGCTGATAAGTAGCCGTTTCGGTTCAAAATCGTTGTATTATGTCACTTACGTCAATAACGATCAAGGTTACAACTTTAGAAAATACTTCCGTCAAGTCCTGTGTCTAGAAACTCTGGCAACGTTGCAAGAGTTGTGTACATTTTTATGGCGTAATATGGCACTCATCATCATCATCATCATTTATTTAAGGGCCACGCCATTGTTGATGTAGCATCCTCCATTCTTGTCTATCGAAGGCCATGTTTGACTAGCTCTAATAATCCTAGCCTAAATATGTCCTAGCTCCGTAAATATCGCTTGACCTAGTTCTTACATACACAGGTTTAATTTATTTCTGCCTAAACCGTTAAATGTATTCAAAATAACTTTTTTAAATTGTTCGTCCATGACTGAACGTCGTCATCTCTCCCAAAACAAAACGGCTTTGATATTTTAGTTTCTCATACCTGTAGTACTAAAGGCCCAACAAGATCCACATTGCCCTTGATCTTTTACCGGTGTTACTACGTTTTTTTCTCTCCAATCAAAATTATCAGGCAGATCCATTGTAACAGGTCCTGACACGTTAACTTTGGGACCAGGCACGTGCAGCGAGGTGTCCAGTCCAGTGTACTGTTGTATGAATTCTTGTTCAGTCAGGTCAGCGAACTTTGTGATATCTAAAATTTTATGAAATAAAAATTGTATTACAAAAAAAACATGTAGGTAAAACTTATAGCTTCTTCTTCTTATCGTATGGGTTGTGAGGTGACGTACCAACCTCATCAACCCTGGTGTCAGGGTTACTATTGAGCCGCCAAAGGCCCCTGACATGACTCATGTAACTCATGTGACTCATGTAACTTATAGCTTAAATTAAATTATAGTCCAGCCCACACTCAGATAGGCAGTGAAATATTGAAGGCGGTAAACGCAAAAATATGGGGAGGCTTCTGATGAATGAACATGTGTCTTAATTTGAACATTATAATTTTATCGCTAAATGCCCTATAATTACTTCACGTAATCATTAGTCAAAATAACAAATGATTCACAGAAGAAAAAAAAAAAAACAAAAATATATTATTGTTAAAAAAACATTGCTAGTCCTATTCGCAACAAAAATAGACAAATCATATCCTTACCAAATGTGGCATGTTCATCGGGATCCATATTTTGCCGATTAATTTTCTCCAAGTGTGTCTTGAATATTTCGAGCCTCATTTTCTTTTCAGCTTCCGATGAGTAGCTTCGGTTGAACTTCTTAATGAATGCTTCAAAATGCATTTCAACTTCTTCTAGGGGGTAGATAGGCTTGTCCATATAGTTGATGCGGGATGCAGCCGCTAGGGCGCATGCGCATACAAGCAACAAACTAAGTCGATGCATTTTAACTCGTATATCAACTCGAATGATGGTGATGAATAAGGCAAGCACCTTATATACGAAAAAAATAAATACTACACATGACTGGAATACTGCGTCTGTGTTCGAACATAAAAACTATAAATTTTAAAATTTTAAATATTTGAGCTATTAAATAGCAACAAAAGGTTGCCAAGAACGTATATGTGCCGCGAACCAAAATATCTTTATCGCAGCGACCTACAGTTTCTAATATACGTGTTTTTGAACTGTTAAGAGTGAATCTTAGGGCATCATAAAGTAGTCTATCTCCGAAAGCGGCATCCGAAAATATACCGCTTAGAATTAGGAACGGTACCGAAAAATATGAGTGTCTGAAGAACATCATATATATGATCCTGACGACTCAATTACTCGCAACAGCAATCACTTCAGGGGTCTTATCCAAGTTGCAAATTATTACGAAAAACGCTAGTGTACCTAAATAAAATATTGGATTGACATAAGATGACATAGAACAATTGTCAATCCCCAGGAGGCACTCATATCCGGGAAGCTCCAGAACCTAGATCATCGCCGAAGGGCCAAAGGGGTGCGTGTCTTTGTATTTTTTACAGATTGCATTTTCGTGAGCGTGCCCAGGAATTGTATCAACGGATTTCACCTGCACCTTTCCACCATCGAACGACGCGACGCCAAGGGGGGTTCCATCCATATGTAGTTGACATTTCTTCTCTTCGAACCTCTGGATTCGCTTCCTCCTTCATTATGCCAACTGCTAAAGAATTGAATTCTCTTCCTGCACCATTGTTTTCCGATACATATAATTTATGGATTTTTAAGGCAAGAGTGAATAGGCACCATTTGAATTTGCGTGTTTCACCTTAGATCACATCGCTACTTAAGACCAGGCGGGATCGTGGTCAAACGCACTCAAATCTATTAATAAAAAAAAATACTCAGTTGACATAGTTGACTTTTTTCCTCTTTCAGCGATTGTTTGTAGAGGTCCACTGAAACGGTTATTAGACCGGCCAGTTCTTCCTGCCCGATGCATTAAGGTCTTGGGTTCAGCAATCAGATTCGTGTAATCAAATAATAAGCAAATTGCTGGGCGTTATCATGGTAACCACAATCTCGAGCGAATCTAATAGCGTAGATTGTCCCGATCTCGATTCGCCAGCCCGTGACCTTGATGCATCAGGATGGGTGGATTAGGTAGTCTAATAACTGCTTACGGACCGGTGTATTTACGGTCCTGAGGCGAGGTTGGCGACCACCGGAAGCCTTTATTCTGGTTGTCTAAGATTTGTATCCGATCAGCAGATCTTTCAGCGCTCCACATTTTTCCGACTTTATAGTTAATTCATTCAAAATAAAAGATGTCTGTAAAACATGCAGAAAAATCGGGTTGCATCGTGAGTAGAGAATTATAAATTTCTATGCTTAATAGTACTGCAAAAAGACGCAGGTTGTTTATGGTATGTTGATAAAACTGAAATACGAAATTCTTTGTTACACGTGTCAGTATTTTTATATTTTTATTATCACTAGAAATGTTTGGATTCATTTTGTGGTCACTTGGCATTACATTTTTGTTAATAATGTGAATAATTATGTAAATCTTCAAATAAAATACTCTCTTCTCTTCTACTGTCGTGTGGATTGTGAGGTGGATTACCAACCCCATCAACCCTGGTGTCGGGTTACTATTAAGCTGCCAAAGGACCCTGACCTGGCTCACGTAACGACTACTTACTTACATCAGTAAGTAGTAACCGGTTCCAACAGCTTTCCGGGATTAAAACCGGGACCTCCGTATTGTGAGCCCAATGTTCAAACCACTGGACCACGGAGGCCGAATAAAATACTTATTTTCATAAAAATATGTTCAACCTTGATGCGGTATGTTGTGGAACTGCGGAAAATTAAATTAATACCTTTTACCTCCTTATAACTATTAGACCAACGTGATAAGGGGTGAGCCGTGTCGCTGTCTGAATCATTGTGATAAAATTCAATTTAGGCCACAGAAGCAGTTCCATAACAGATATGACTACTGAAACATTCCTGTCTTCTAAGTAGCCATTATCCTTGTTTTAGATATAGTGCATGAGGACTTGCACTGTGTCAGGACGGACGAGTGTAAGGTCATTTCTAATAGAGTAAAATGTTTACGAGACTTTGCAACACTGGCCGGAATTTTTAAAAATAGGAAGGTAAAAAGAAAAATGTTTGGAGACGGTCGATTGTATTTTTGGGAGACAGGTCTGGGTTTTTAAAGACATAAAAATAGGTGGATGTAATATTAGCTGTTATAGAATTATGAAAATTGTATTGTATGCTGATAAGCGTTAGATTGTTACTACTAGGTATATTTAGAGGAAAATATATATGGTAAGTCACCTATTTTACAAACGAATGTTCAAGAAATATCGAGGTTTGGATCATAGATCATATCACGTGATTTCCAGGATTTGTGCCCGGTTGATGGCATTTGGCTCGCCCCTTATCACATGGGATTTAACATAGCTGGCTTGGACTGGGTGTCTGTATACTTTAATACATCTCTACCTACTTCTTTGAGGATACAGGCGTGATGCTATGCGAAATTTAATGTCCGAGAAGCGAATTTATTTATAAAGTAATTATCTAAAGCATCGTGGGATTCGGTATACACTTTGTTCACACTTAATACTCACTTAAACACTTTACACACACACAGCACTTTCATTACTCACTTCTTCATTCTTTCATCAACACTTTAATACATTTTGTTTTAGAATAATACTCTAAAAACCATGATATCCATGTGTATATGATAACCATGATAGAACGCGTGACTTACTGACGTATCTGTAAGTTTTTGCTGAAGTAATTTGTGTCTTATTGACAATTGTAAAAGGTGAAAATCAGTTTCGCCAAAAATTGCAGATGCGGCAGTCCGCGACGTCAGCGACGATACTTGGTGGTATTAATAAACTAATCTCAGATGAGACTCAAGATCATGCTCAAGTCCCTGATTTTATATAAGAACTGTCATATTGACATGATCTTGAGGGCAGTCTCGAAGCTGAGATTAGTTTATTAATACCACCCGAAGTGTGACGGACTCGGGTTCTAAACCACTGAATTCTACTTTTTGAGTATGAATTCATGTTTAGGTCACAGATAATTCATTGACGTGGTATCGGTTTAGGGCAATTGGCTCGCTCCCTACCTCTGTCTAACCTTTCGGGGTTCACGCGTGGTGCTATGTTAATAATACCGTAAGTCGTTCTCAAGAAGCAGTTTTCAACTGTTCCTGAAGGGTTTGAATCTATCTATGAGATAATTTTCAATATCAGAATCAGTCCGGCGTTTTGTAGGCTGATATAAAACAAACGTCGCGGCACGGCTACCGCGCCCCTCGTGGCGCGAAATATATCGAGAGCTCTGACCAATCGCCATACATCATCTATCCACGTGAAATGAAAGATGCTGCGCCTTAGTGTAATAAAAAGGGTAATCATTTATACCCAAACACAAAGATAAAAGATGCATATGTCTGTTATTCATGAAATAAGATGGTTAAACGAAGGAAACTCTCTGCAGCGCCATCTATGTATTTTTTGGATAACTTAGCCTGGAAAGTTTGTCATTAAGTATCGTGTTGTGATGTTCAGTGGATGATCTACTTAATCTTATTACTATTCTAATTATTCTCACACAACAAAGGCGTGAAAGAGAGGAGGCCTATACCCAGCAGTAGGCATGACAGGACATCAGCCGATCACACTAGTGTCGGCTTATCTATCTCCTAATAACTCTAAGATATTACTTAGAAGTGACCTCGAAGCCCTCTGAAATCTCAGTAATTCAGTCATAATTGCTGGCGATCTTAACAATAAATATCTTTCTTGGAGTTGCCTAACAACAAACACAAGTAGCTAAGCCAAGTAGCTAATGCTACTTACGGCAAATCTACAATAAATCACGTCAAAAAACGAATACCCAGCAGTGAATGGATACAGGCGGAGTAGATAGATAGATAGACTTGGTACTGACTAGAAATTGCGATACAGTAATCGGATAAAACAATGATTGCTGAGGGACATTAAGAAAAAAATATATAAATAAGTACATTGCATAGTTTTTATTTCATTATATCATGTCGGTATAACAATATATTATATTTCGTGGACAGTACTTAGAATTGATCATTTCAAAATTTTTTCGACCATTTCATGATAAGATCATATTTATTCATGAAATAGCCAACTTAAGTTGACCATATCATTGAAACCTCAACGTTTATTGATTGAAATCAACGTTTGGCCATATCATTAATATCTAATAGTCGATTAAGTTACATTGATTCATTGATTATAATATTAATCAAGTTTTAAATATAATCGACATCAGCGCCACTACCGGTGGATATTGTTACAAATTTTACGATATGATTGCCAATGTTTGGCTATATCACGAAGTAATCATGTATTTAGTTGCTCATATCGTTAAACGTTTTGTGTTCATTGATCTGGCCAAAATACATCATGATGTGGCCAACGAGTGACATTATAAAATATGACCATTTCATGAAATGATCGTATACATATACATAATATAGCTACAATATATGTATTTTTTCAATCCACAATAGCAGTCACTGCGAGCCTATTAAATAAGCCGCAGGGATTTTTTCCCCGCTTGACTCTTATATAACCTTCTTCTCCCCAACTTGAGCCCCACGAGTTCTTAATTGTCCAGTAAGGAATTTTATCTGCAAAAAAACACAAGTTTTTAAAAATCCAAATTATAAAAAAGTACAAAATGTCTTTCAACACCTTTGCGCGTAAAGTAGCTCTTATTGGACCGCTTTTAGGCACGTTATTAAAACATCCGTGCTGTAATGTAACATTACCGCACTGGAGCTTTTGCATTATAGATTTTTTTTTAAATCACCGCCGTAGATTAAAATAGTAAATATTTAAGTATAAATAAACTATGACATTAAAATATGATGACTGAACATTTCACTTCTTGAACATATCATAACATGAAATTGACGTGTGTTCCATAAATGATAAGCCTGTCGATCACCCGTCCATTTCCTTTTCGGCGGATAAGAAAATGACAGAAATACCACTGTCGACACCACGAAATAAAATTTTGTTTTGAATTAACACCAATATAATGGAACTTAAGAGTATCACTAAAGTACGGTAGAGAATGTTGGGTATAGCAGAAGAAGCATGAAAGTAGTTAAATTGATAGAGTCAGAAACAGTGTTATTTAAGAGAGATATTAGTGTAAAAGACGATAATATACTGACTAAGATTGAGAAGGGAATGTTCAATTGGTTTGTACACATAAATCGCATGAAGGATAATAGGATTGCGAAAGCGGTATTAAAGCGAAGGTTGGTGGTAGGGTTGACCAAAATGGAGATTCCCTTAGAAAAGGTTCAGTAAGATCTAGTCTGAACCGGCGTGCGTGTATGTAACGATCGATGAATGTGGAGGAAGCAAGAGAAGTATGTTAGGAGCGAAGCGAATAGAATTTCATAGTCTCTGCTTACCTCAGTGGGTAATAGGCGTGAGTTTATATGTTAAGAGTATCAAATATAGGAGAAGCGCCAGTCTTGCCCCGCTCCGATATCGATACTTCGGCTTACCAAGAGATATATTAATAATATAACGTACTTTTTCCATATCCAACTAATAAAACTTGAGAGTTTAAATTGATGTGATTACAATAATGTAATATTCCCCCATCATACAGCTGCATAGAGGAGCCATCTACAACTATAAAACATAAATGTTACAATTCATAAACAAAAAAGTATGGAACTAAAAAAGACACTAAAACTTTCATGAATTTTCCGAACAGGAAATTTCACTTGATCTGGTTTTCTGTACGTACTTGTAAGCGATGTAAGTGTTATCGTTACGAATACTGAGAGAAATGATTCAGCCGTAGGATTCAGCTCATTATTCTGAGTTAATAATATCAAGTGGAATTTTCCATCGCAAAAGTATAGAATTGAAAATACTTACATGATTTTTTCTACAGAAAATTCCACTTGATATTAACTCAGAATAATGAGCTGAATCCTTCGGCTGAATCATGAGTTGAATCATCCCCCTAAGTATTCGTTACGATGTCACTAACGCTCTGTATACTCTACCTATAGACATTGGTCCGTCAGAAATCAAGATCTGGCGCAAATCTTCTTCATCCATTAAGCTAAATAAATCATATTTTTTCTGGCCAGTGATTTTAACTGCTATTTTTTTAGGATCAAACTTGCACGATTCCTCATCTGCTATGTAGGGATAAGACTCTTCGCTTTCAATTCCACCAGCATTTTGTAAGTAACTACAAAGTATTTTGTTAGATAATTACAAAGTAAGTCTGAAACATAATTTTACCATTTAAATAATGCTGCGCTATAATAATAATTCGCACTTTTTCGAGAGACATCTGTATATCGTCGCCTTACAGTGAAAACCATGGTATAAGAAAACCAGGTATGCTCAAAATAAACACCTAATACATTCATCTCACCCTGTGTTGGCATTTCGTAAAAAAAAATTACCCACCACCAATATTTTTAATTAACTTTGCAAGGAAATTTTGAACTTTTAGTACAAGATTTACTTACAGTTTTAATTATTTTTATATAATACAATCACATAATAACGGGTTCTTACCGCGTTTAAAATAGGGATATGAGACTCCCGATCATGTGGCGACAAATTATCGAGCATGTGGAAACCAGTAGTAGGTGTTGTAAAAAGCTTAAAGCGGCCTAATGTGGTGATAAAACGTGAGGACACAGTGTGGTTTGTCGTAGTGAGTTTGGTGTGAGTTCAGATAGTTCCGAACATTCCGATATCAAATACATAAACAAGCGGCAAAGAAAGAGGGTAGACAGATATGTCTGCCCGTAGAAAATTATGGATCTACCTACTCCACTCCAATCTCATCAGTCATCCCGTGATCATGGCGCTTGCAACAGTGTCGAAATTTCGGGAGTCTCATATCCCCATTTTAAACGCGGTAAGAACCCGTTATTATGTGTTTTAATTAATTATGATAATAACCGCGAAAACTTAAAACACGTAACAGTAATTAAATATAGTCAATAATTCACTTAGTTTTCAATAATGCCATTTACATCCTTGGGACTGACCCTGACACCAGAGGTCGGTCACTGTTCTCACAACCCAGAGAAGACTCAAATATTAAATATCATAAAATAACTATTAATACGAATATATTATTATACAGTTGAACAGGTGATCGTGATTTCTCAGTCCTATACCACTTGAAGATGTTACTTACTGTAATGCATCAGTCGTGTAGCCTCCGCGGCATCCATCATTGCCGTAATCACAGTCAACCAGTTGTTGTGCAGATACTGCAATCAACGATGAATGTTTCCTGGCGTACGCACCCTCTATCGTTCCTGCGAAGACAGTTTCCTATTATTTTAATGAATTATTTTTAAGTTAAAATGTGAACGACTTTAGGATGATGCTAAGAGGGCGAATGGGATGAAGGGAGAGGTGCTCTGGTACCGGACTTGCACCAATAAGTTATTAATTTATCGTAAGTGCCGTTTTCACCAACACAGTTGGTTCGACCATTATAGACGGCGATAAGGCTCACCACCTATCACTTTGATAGGTGGTGAGAGAAAGGAAGCTTGGTGAGATGTGGGTGCTTAGTTCATCTTGCGATGGATGTACCTCTGACTACCCCATTGGACATTTTAATTATATCCCTCAAGACCCATCTAGGAACTTAAGACAATGCAATTTGTCCTAGTCATTTCATTTTGTAATTTGTCCTAGTCATTTCAGCGAGTCCAGGCAAATTGTTGCAATTAATCTAAAAAAGCAGTATTGCAATTTGACATTTGCGCATATACAAGTTAAACGTGCAATGTCCACAAATGTCTAATAGCAATATTGCAATATTAGATGAATTGGTTCATTATGGCCTTTTTAACACTATATGTTTAATTTTATTTCAATTTCTCATACCTGTAACACTAAAAGCCCAAGAAGCTACACAGTTTTCTTGATTTTTAACCGGTGTAACTGCATTGTGATCTCTCCAATCAAAATTTTCAGGCGGATCTTTTGTTACAGGTCCTGACACGTTTACTCTGTGACCAGGCACGTGCAGCGAGGTGCCAAGTCCAGTGTACTGTTGTATGAACTCTTGTACCGACAGGTCAGCGAACATTGTGATATCTAAAATTTTATGGAATCAATTACACACATGTCAAATTTACCAATCCATATGGCTTAAATCTTTGCTAACAAGATCATTCTTGGTAATAATTCTGACTCAAAATTTGGAACTTAAGCTGGGCATGTACCTGTCATGATTGTAAACATAACAATGTTGTCGCTATATATACTTGATTTAATTATATAGGTACTTACTTGATATGCTTAATCACCATTTGTCAAATACGTAAAATTTTATAATAACATAAATATAATAAATAGCATCACAACGCAAACTAGACAAAACATACCTACCAAATATAGCATCTTCCTCGGGATTCATATTTTTGCGATTAATGCGTTCTAAGTTTGTCTTGAATATTTCGAGCCTCGCTTTCTTTTCAGTTTCAGATGTATAGCTGCGGTTGAACTTGTCAATAAATGCATTAAAATGCTTTTCGGCTTCTTCCAAGAGATAAAATGGCTTGCCCATAGTGTTGAGACGGGACGCAGCCGTTAAGACGCATGCGCATACAAGCAACAAACTTAGTCGATGCATTTCAACTCACAGTATGAGGGCGATGACAAAAAACACATCTTTTATACAGAAAACTACCACGCGCATCAAGAATGCTTTGTTTTATGACTGAATATAAAAAGTATAATTTTAATAATTGTAAATATTTACAGCTATAGCAATAAAAAGCAGAAAAGAACGTATATAAGTCGGTCACAAAAATATTTGTATCACAGCAACAAATTGTAGAGAGTCAAAAGCCATTATATCGAGGGCTGTGATCACGGAATAGAAGAAAGATAATTTAGTATGAGAACCGCCGTCGCCGGTTCAACCCCGCTCGCTTTTACTACTTTTCCTGCAAACAGATATCTACGATAGCTCGACTGCTTCTTAAATTAGATAGCTACTTTACAGGCAATGTATATTTTATGTTAAAGGCTCCAATTTTATCATTACTTTTCGTAAGATACTGCATAAAAAAGTATTTTTTTGTTAAATAGCCAATCATACTGAGGTTTTTAGCTTTCTTGTGATTTAGAGAGATCTCCTTGCATGATAGTCGATATTAGGTTTTTTGCTCTGCAGGTTAAAGTTCACAAGATGACCTTTTAATATACTATCGCGGAGCTCCGTGTATCGTAAAGTTTGCGACAAGTGGAGTGTGAAGTTGAAGTATGAACCATTTGCTCATACTTGTATGGCGCGCGTTTCTCGCTCACTTGGCCCTTCCAACTTCTTTCTTCTATTCCGTGGCTCTGACCAATAACCATACGACGTCTTTCTATGTAGATAGCATTCGCTTCCTATATTGGTCGCAACCCTCGATATAATTTGCGCCGCGCAGAGGCTGCTGATACGGCAGTAATCTTAATAGACTATTGATACGGTCCATCTTTGATTGTTCAGGAAGTAAAGATATGGCTGAAGCTACTCACTACCAATCTGCTTTTAAATTTTAATAATTATTAATTAAAATTCAACTCCAAATAAAATATAAAGGCGCACGGCCTATATCAGTAGGATCTTCGTGATTGCCAGAGATGGCTTTTGCATGTGTTGGCAACGTCAAAGTCTTATAATAATATATTTTGCTATGGCAATATTACGGGACTTACGCCACGGACTTTGCCAACGAGGCATCTTTTTCTTGTCTTGCTAACTTATATGTAAATATTTCCTAGTTTTTAATTCCAATACAGTCCATTTTACATTTCGAAGAGGTTTTATTTATCGGGGCAAACATCGCCTCCAACAGCATGGTAGGCGTAGGTAATCGGGCAAGGAGATATTGAATGAGAAATAAGAGAAAGAGATTCTTCTAATACTTTATTTTACTATTACGGATTGTTATTAAATCAGAATGAGGATAAAAGCTAGAAGCTCAAACGCAGGCGTCAGCACTGTTGTCAAGTGTTTCTAAATTTTGACGGTTATCCACACTGTCCCGCTAAAATTCGTGATAAATTGCTATAAAATGTGATGCAACGGGGTGTATCTCGTCTGAAGGATAAGCTACTAAAGAGAAAAGCAGCTAGTTGTAAAAGGCAGCTTTGATTAAAAATAAGTTTTTCTAAGTTTTCTCCTTTCCTATCTTTAGGGAATAAATACACTTCTCATCAAAAAAATCGAAACACCTTGCAAGTTTACATTTTGTCAGGATTATCAGAAAAATGTGTACATTTAGGAATAAATGTTAAATGTCGTTTAATAGTGAGTAATATGAGCTTATCAAATCTTAATGTTAATGTTCTAAATTTAAATGAATTTTTCATAGGTTTCGTATTTTGTTAAATGAGTCATTTTTATTCCGTATGGAGTATAAAGGAAATGGATAAAACAACACACGTAAATGAAAAAAAAAGCTAAAAAACGTTTATTTAATAAGTTGTATTCCCTCCCCGAACTCTAATTACTGCTTCCATACGGTTCTTCATCGATCGGATGAGAGTCACGATCACATGCTGTGGTATATTGTCCCATTCCTCTTGGATTGCATCTTGCAGCTGGCTAAGTGTTTCTGGGGCAGGATCTCTTGCTCGAATTCGTCTCTTTAATTCATCCCACAGATGTTCAATGGGATTCATGTCCGGGCTTCTTGCTGGCCATTCCATAATAGAGATATCGACTTCGTTAAGATAATCTCGTACGACGCCCGCGGTGTGAGCCCTAGCATTGTCGTGCATGAATATGAAGCCGTTGCCAATAAAATGTGCATAGGGCATCACATGAGGCTCGAGACACTCTTCGACGTACCGATGACAGTTTAGTGCAGGCAGACGTGGCCCAGACACGAAAGCAAGCTCTGTCTTACCGTCGGCGCTGATTCCTCCCCAAACCGTCCACGAACCGCCACCATAGCTGACCTTTTCTTCAATGCAGCATTGTGCATAGCGTTCTCCGTCTCTTCTGCAGACCTTGTTCCTTCCGTCGTTACCATACAGCATAATTTTACACTCATCAGAAAAGAGAACTTTGCTCCACTGTAGGTATGACCAATTTAGGTGCTCACGTGCAAAGTTAAGGCGCGCTCTTCGATGGTCTGCAGTTAATTTCGGCCCATTTGCTGGCTTATGCGGTACCAGTCCACGATCCTTCAACCTTCTTCTAATTGTAGAGTCACTTACAGCCACCCTTCGTACAACACGAAGCCGCTGCTGCAGTTGAAAAGCGTTAAGGCGTCGATTTCTTAAAGAAGTTGTTACAATAAATCGATCATCTCGCTCAGAAGTGACCCGATTCCTGCCAGATCCTGAACGGCGCGTGAACAAACCAGTCTCCCGATAACGTTTATAGACTCTATGAACAGATGACAGGCTTAGATGCAGTCTTGCAGCCACAACACGCTGACTAAGGCCAGAATCCAGCAATGCCACAACTTGGGCGGCTTCTGTGGGCGAAGTATCCATACGTTTTAGAAAAAAACCTTTTTTCAGACGTCCCAAAGTCACAGTATTGAAATAAAAAACAAAAAGTTTAAGGATAGGCGCCAATTTTTAGTTTTTAAACGCTAAATGTACTCCAACCCTAAACACACATTTGTCTCAAAACAGTGATTCATTTCGTTTATAAGATAAACAAATGAAATTCTAATTTTGAATTTAGAATTTTCGCTTATTACTGTAATGGCCAAACTGCCAGCTATACATTTATGTATTTTTTTTCATCGTATGAATTCTTTTTTGTGTTAAATTCGGACAGAAACAATGAAAACGGAAGTGTTTCGATTTTTTTGATGAGAAGTGTATAACACTATGATTTTGCAGTTAAACGCTGCGCTAAGGTTACAGTATACAAATATAACCAAAACAATATGTTTGTTTACTCAAATAGTATGGCGAACTGTCAAAATTTTTACGTTTGATATTAACTCCACTTGATTTTAACTTAGAATCAGTTCTTATCCTCATTCGGTTTTATTATAAGACGACGATCTTTTACTATTAATTGGGTATCTATTCAATCTTAAATATATATATATATAATATTCATTTTTATTGCAATGTATTATATTACTAAAACATAGTGTCACTTCTTCAGGCCACGATAGCAGATACGGCTAAATCATTCAGTAGGCCGCAAGCATTCATTCCCCGCTTGACTCTTATGTAACCGTTTTCTCCCCAAATTGCGCCCCACGAATTCTTTATTATCCAGAAAGGTATATCATCCTCTGCAAAAAAGAAAAAAATGATAAGTCGCAGATGAAAAAAAAAACCAAAGTGGCAATGGCAAATAATGTATTTTGTTTAAGCAATTTAGTGATATAGTTTATTATAGTCTTCTTCTTTGCGAGTCGATGACGATCAATACAAAAATTTAGCTGACCAATAATTGGCCACGCTTACGGCATTGTCAGTGGCTTCGTAAAGGTCTTTAATAGTGCAGGTGTTAGGGCACTTAAAACAGCACAAAAGGTGAGCCATAGTTTGTGGTGATACTCCACACTCGCAATCAATAATAATTATAATAAGTATATGTTACGTAACTTTATTAACCGAAAACTTATAATCCAAATGCAAATAGTATAGTATCTGTAGATTTTTAATAATAACAAACTATTTACCCATTCCGTTTTTTGATTTAGAACTAGTATTGCGAATAGTACGTCTTTATCTACGACGTGGCATCGGGGCTACTAATATTACCTAATAAAAATACAATTCACCTGTTCCATATCCAACTAATAGAACACCGTGGTTTATGATATTGCCTTTACAACGTTCTAATATATCTTCCTCATACTGGAAGAAATCAATAGCGTCGACACCTGTAAAATATAAATGTAATATGAAATATCGGTAACGTCCATTTTTAGTGACAGCAAAGAACACAAATGTCCCTACAAATCGTGGCTGAGTTTGCAAACTGACAAATTATTTGTGTCTTATTGACAATTGCAGAAGGTGCAAATCAGGTTCGCCAAAAATTTCAGATACATCAGCAACGAAATGTGGGCTGCTTTGGTATGGTATTTGATACCATACCAAACCATCATCATCATTCATAGGGTACCATCTCTGGAGATAGTACCCCATATCCATACTCGGGTTTTGATCTGTTTGTTCTTCATCCAAATCAGTTCAACGGAATAGACTTTGAAGAGCTAACTCATAATGCAGGTATTCTTTTATATAACGAAATTGTAAACTGGCTAGCAATCCCAAATCGGGTACCCAACAGACCAGAATAAGATGGCATTAACTTCCGGCCAAGTAGTTAAGACAACTGTCTTATTTTGTTATATCAGCCATACAAGTTTATGCGCCTCTTCTTGTAATATTTTCACTGTAAGTGTAAACTAATCACACATATACTCACCTATAGCAATTGGGCCGTCAGAAACCAATATCTGGCGCAAAGCTTCTTCATCTGTAAGATTATAGGGTTTCTGGCCAGTGATCTTAACTACTACTTTTTCAGGCTCAAACTTGCAGGTGTCATCTTGTCCTGTGTAGCGGTAAGAGTCTTCGCTTTGAATCCCACCAGCACTTTCTAAGTACCTACAACATATTTTTTTCTAAAATTACGACATATGAAACATTATTTCCCGTTTTTAATGTTGCTGTACTAAAATAAAGCATCTGTCATTCTTTGTACATAAATATTTAAAGAACCATAAACCATGAATAGTGTTACGATCGGGCACAAAGTTCAATAAGCAGGAAAATTATGACGAACAATGCTGTGATTTGACCTGTCACTTAAATTTTAGATAGATAATTCAACTTCAGTAAAGATAAGTACAAAAGATACAAAGTATATAAAAATATAAGTAAAGTTTTGAATTTTTAATAAGTATTAAATTTTATTTTTGCACTAATTTGTAATTTTCATTGTACTTTTAATTTTAATTTACTTTTCTCTTTGTGAGTAATATATATTCTTTATTGAAATTCATAAATAACTATAAAAACTTAGTCTAATTACACATAGATAAAAAATGATAATTAAATGAATTTTAAATTAATCCAACATCAGTGAATTAACGTCTATGTGCACGTGCGTCATGTTCAAATAATCCACCTCGTGTCATTCCTGGCGCAAAGGTGCCCATCAAACTAGCCGCATTTAATTTTAATTTATTTAATTTTAATTGGGATATATTTTAATTTATTTTGAATATCGAATTTGTAATTTAAACATTAAAAAATATTTTAAGATATAAGTATTTGTGATTTTAAAGCACGAAGTGTTATGTTGATATGTTATAAGTAGGTACTTATAAGCGTCATAATTAACTCAAATTTTAATATCAATATTTGTAATCTATGATTCTCTTTCTTGCGGTGAAGGAAAACATCGTGAGGAAATCCACATTCTCGAGAAATGCGTTTTCGGAGGTATATGACCTAACCTGTAATGGGCTGGTTTTCCCTTTGCGGGTTAGAAGGTTAGACAAGCAGTCGCTTGACTGCTTGTCTAACCGGAAACCGGACCTGTCAAAAATCTTCAGGTTAGGTAAGCGAACCCTGTGAAAAACGGGATAATGCTAGGGAGATAATGTTTTGTAATCTATGATTATAGCTATCCTGGCTTCGTCTCCACATTTATTTCTTACTATGTAGTGGTCCAACTAACTCACGGCAACAATAGTAACGTGTTGACACTGATCTTGACATCGAACTGTTCTACAGATAAGTTTGTTTGATTTACTGTCGTTTTCCACATGAAGTTCTCCGATATAATGGACAGCAGTTTAAATTTTTTCTCTAATTTCCTAGTTTAGTTAGGTACTTACTTCAATGCACTTGTCATTAAACCTCCATTACATCCTTTGTCACCTTTATCACAATCGACGAGTTGTTGCTCAGATAATGAAAGCAATTTTGAATGTTTTCTGGCGTACGCGCCCTCTATTGTTCCTGTAAAGTTACTATCCATATTATTTTCATACATACATACATACATAAACTCACGCCTATTTCCCACCGGGGTAAGCAGAGACTATAGAATTCCATTTGCTTCGATCCTGACACACTTCTCTTGCTTCCTCCACATTCATCAATCGCTTCATACACGCACGCCGGTTCAGAGTAGATCGTATTAAACCTTTTCTAAGGACATCTCCAATTTGGTCATCGTAAGTCCTTCTCGGTCTTTCTCTGCCAGCCCTATCATCAACTTTTGCTTTATATGCCGCTTTTGCAATTCTATTATCCTTCATCCGCTCTACGTGTCCAAACCAACCTAATCAATCTTAGTCACTATATCGTCTTTTACACCACATCTCTGTCTTTATTATTTTAAAATGAAAAGTCAAATGAAGTGGAGAAATGTGTACAAATTGGGAACCATAACACTCGTCTGACGATTCAGGGCAACATGCTTAGCGATACACAATTACAAGAAGATGGGGACGAGACAGAAGGAAAAAATGTTCTTCGGCACATATTTCAATAGACGCTAGCTGACTTTAATACATAAGTGTAAATAAAAAGTCTTCAAAATATCATTGATAAGTAGACTAATTTATTGTTTGAATTTGTCATACCTGTAGTACTAAACGCCCAACAAGATCCACAACCTCCTTGGTCCTTCACCCGTGTAACTACATTTTTATCTCTCCAATCAAAACTGTCAGGCAGATCTTTTATAACAACAGGTCTTGATATTTTTACTATATGATCAGGCACGTGTAGCGAGGTATCCAGTCCAGTGTACTTTTGTATGAATTCTTCTTCAGACAGGTCAGCAAACAGTGTGATACCTATAATTTTTATGAAACAAAATTTCAGTTTATCGTGACACAAGTGTAATTTACTGTTCATATGGTTTAAAATCTTTGACGACAAGGATTCTTTGATAACAAACGTCTTTGAAAACACATAGCTGGCAAGGAGTGGGTGTACTTGACACCTTCCCCTTCGGGAATGCAGGCATGTTGCTATGTTAGATATTACTAGCCGAGACTTCTCAGAGTCGCCCAGACAAATCACCAATAAAATACTCATGATGATCAAAAAAGTGGCAAGGCTCGGTCAGAGCAAACATCTGTCGTCATTTTATCATTCATTATACGTGAAAAGAAAACAATATTCAAAAATGGTATAAAGTTACATTACATATCGCATTCAAAAAAAAAAAATAGACAAAGCCAACTATACCAAATATGGCGCGCTCATGGGGATTCATATTTTTGCGATTGATATCTTCCAAACTTTTCTTGAATATTTCGAACCTCGCTTTCTTCTCAGCTTCCGATGTATAGCTGCGGTTAAACTTTTGAATAAATGCGTCAAAATGCATGTCAGCTTCTTCTAACGAGTAGAAAGGCTTGCCTATATTGTTGATGCGGGATGCAGCCGCTAGGACGCATGCGCATATAAGCAATAAACTTAGTCGTTGCATTTCAACCTCGAATAAGGGTAAGGAACAAAGCAAACGCCTTTTATACATAAAAACGACTACAAGTATGCCAAACTGGAATGCACTTTCGTATGTTTGATTAGACATGCAAAATATAATTCAGTTAAATGTAAAAATTATACCTAGCAATAAAACAGCAAAGAACGTGTACATGTCGCGCTATCCGTACGTAATATACTTTTTAAATTAAAAAAAAAAATTAATTAGATATGAAATTTCCGATTTCTAATAATTGCTAGTTTGAAGTTCAATGCCTTTTGTTCCACTAAGAATTCCAAGTTAATAATAATTTTGTTTAAAGCTTATTTTAAGCTCAATTAAAATTAGTTGCACGTTTGCTTCGACCTATTGTTTTTCTTGGACGTCGCAGTATTGTAATCATGTAAAACGAAAATACCTACCCACTTATTTTCGTAAAACATAGCATACGTAATGGTACGGGACCCTTCGTGCGCGAGTCCGCTCGCACTTGGCCGGTTTTTATCTAAATCAGTCTAGCGGTGTAGGTTATGATGCAAAAAAAAACAAGAGTTACTTTCGCATTGTATTATTTTTATTAGTAAGTAAACAATCATATTATTATATTATATCAATCATAGATTATAATGAAATCCTAATTACGTTTCATTGGACGACATTGTTTATTGGCCCCGATTCCTGTAAACACCTCCTAATTTTATTTTAAGTTATACCCGTCATTTTCTTATCCGCCGAAAAGAATAAAGTAAAGTAAAAAAAAAAGTAGTATATGGTCAACAAAGTATTTTATCTATCCATCTATCTGTATATCCCAGCAAAAGTAGTAGATTTTTACCTTATTCCTAAGGGATAATTTACTACGCTTGTTAAGGAGACATTGAAGACGGCCCATTACAAACGTGGCGCGATCACGCAGACGTTTGCTATGGCATTGAACGTTAGACGTCTAAGACTACGCCGAGACCCTGTCGGCGTGGTCGACGATTTCCCACATCCGAGGTTCGCGACCAACTGGGTACACTCAGGTGAGTCTTAAATTTTGTTCAGGGTGAGAACTCTCAGTGCTCTCCATTTGTCCGACCAAGTAGTTGATGCCATATGCGACAAATGTACCTACCATACTAATCAACGTCAAAAAAAAAGACAATACGCATTGTTGTCAGTATATTTTATTTATGCATTATTATAACATTATTTGTTTTGGTTCAATAGTAGTGTAATTTCTTTAGGCCACAACAGGAGTTACGGCATAATCATTCAGTATGCCACAAGGGTTATTTCCCTGCTTGACTCTTACAAAACCATCTTCTCCCCATTTTTCGCCCCAAGAGTTCTTTATTATCCAATAAGGTATATTATTTTCTGCAAAGTAAAAAAACAAGTTTTAGATAAAAGCTGTAAAATAGCAAAAAAAGCGGTCAAGTGTAACCGTGACTCGTGCACCCAGGACTCCGTATTGTAAACTGTCATTAATTAACATGGATAATCTAAGGGACGATTTGTCTTTGCCGTTGAAAAACTGTTGCCTCCATACATCCATCAACGAAGATTGCGATTACTTTCTCTCTTTATTTAAGAGTTGCGCTCTTGTCGGTAGAGTAATCGCCATTCCTCTCTTCTTTCCGCCAAATCCTTCACCTCCTGATAAACGACCTGCACCTTCTCTTTTATTTGTTTCATGAATGCTCTCCTCGGTCTACCCCTTTCTCTCTTTCCTCCAATTTTTCCTTCTTTGATGTTTACCAACTGCAATTACTTTACCAACTGCAAATGGATTTTGTAAAATTTCATGATTCTAGATCTACGGGAAGAAACCCATAGGTTTTGATTCCCCTACAAAATGTTACAAAATAAGGCTGAAAATGTTTAGAAGCTTGATTTTTAAACTTCGCGCAAAAAAAAGATTTTCGCGCCCAATCCAGGAATGTTGTCCTAAATTTTGTACCGGGTGAGAGCCCTCAGCGCTCCCCATTTGTCCGGCCAAGTAGTTAATGCCATTTGCGACAAACAACTCATCATCTCCCTAGCATTATCCTGATTGTCACTGGGTCCGCTTACCTAACCTGAAGATTTGACAGGTCCGGTTTTTTACAGAAGCGACTGCCTGTCTGACCTTCCAACCCGTGAAGGAAAAAGCCAACTCAATACAAGTTAGGTCACATACCTCCGAAAATGCATTTCTCGGGAATGTGGGTTTCCTCACGATGTTTTCCTTCACCGCTAAGCGCGTGATTACATTTATGATCCAAACATAAATTGGAAAACGAATTCGACAATCATTGGTTTAGGCATGTGCTGGGTTCGAACCTGCGACCTCAAAGTGAAACGCAAGCGTTCTACCAACTGGGCTACCACGGCTTTTGAGGTTCGGAACTCTGCAAATAACAAATACTTAATAGTATTTTTTTCATTGATGTAGTTACATGGTGGTAGTTCGCTCCTTGTCCACGTCCAGATTAAGAGAATCTCTGTCAGTTCAGCAGTTCAGTTCAGCGCCAGGACCATGTTATTATGGTCGCAAAGTCCTTTTAAAATCCGAACCTCATTGTTTAACTATTGTGTCTGGAAATGTCTCAAGAGAGCCATGCACACCGTGTTCGTTATTTGTATGTGTACGCATAATATGTACATAATATTACTTACACTATGAATAGGTACTGTACACTTTTAACCCTTTCACGGGCAGAGACCATGGGTCATTGATGGTTCATAATAGATAGTATGAGTTAGAATCGGAACGTCGTTCTTTCTTCGTCGTTCTTTAGACGTTCTGTCTTTGAAAGTGTTAAATTAAGAATAAATTAATAAAATACTCACCTATTCCATATCCAACCAAAAGAACACCATGGTTTACGTCTTTGAATGTACATGCTTCTATTATCCCTTTCCTATAGAGTTGAAAACTATCGGCATCTACAGCTGTAAATTATTAATAGATATATTAGGCTGTGTTGCTATTAGGCTCGCAGTCAGCGGCTGACTGTTTGCCTCATAACATAACATAAATACTTTATTGCACAAACAGGAAAAAACTAAATACAAAACAAAAGAGAAATAGAATGAGTACAATGGGCGGCCTTATTGCTAAGTAGCAATCTCTTCCAGGTAACCTTTAAGTATAGGAGATATTTTTAATATTATGTAATATAGCGGGATAGTGCAGCATGGGAATACTTGTACGTATAAAAATAAATACACTTTCGACTACATAAACTACATAATAATAATATATACATAATTATAATTGTTATAATAAAAAATATCAATGCTTAAACTACTACGTAAACTATGGAAGAAAAGGAGTAGATAGATTATGAAGATGAAGAGAAAATAGAATAGTTACGATGTCACTAACACCCTGTAAGTACATCATTTTATAATAGATTATTATAAGCTACCTATAGCAACTGGGCCCTCAGAAACTAAGATCTCACGCAATGCCTTTTCATCTTTCAAATCGTATGGTTTCTGACCAGTGATGTTAACCACTACTAGTTCTGGCTCAAATTCGCAATCCTCGTCGTCGTCTGCTGTGTACGGATAAGAATCTTCGCTTTGAATCCCACCAACTTCTGTTAAGTATCTACAAATAAATTATTATTGTTAAAACAGAATATGAAATAGCTTTCTCGTTTATTATTTGAACATCTTGAGAATAACACAGTGTTATACGCACAGGTGCTGATTCCTGTAGATCTAATTTTATTTTAAGTTATACCAGTCATTTTCTTATCCGCCGAAAAGGAAAGGGGCAATTTTTTTTGGATTTTTTTTATTTTTAAAATCTCGTCGCGGGCGAAGCGAAGTAATTTTTAAAACATACATACATACATAAACTCACGCCCGTAATCCCTAATGGGGTGGGCAGAGCCACAAGTAATCAAAGACAACTTGCAGCCACTGTTGATACGAAGTCCAAAGATGGATATGATGAACCTTATGGTGATAAGGGATCAGCCTATCGCCCATAACATTAGTCCATCATGTTAGAGGACACAATCCCTCTGTCGGTTTTTACGACATGCCCGGGAAGAGAAGCAGCTAATTTTTAAAACCCTCCAAATTTTTATATTGGCCAATAAAAACCCGACAGAAATAAGTTGACAGCATACGTCAAACGGGTTGCATACCAGCGAGATGCCTATTTTATTCGCCCGGGATAGTTATTCATTTTAAAATTAACAGTTGTCAGTCACCCTACCCTTTCCTTTTCGGCGAATATGAAAATGAGGAGTATAACTTAAAATTAGGAGATGTCTGCAGGAATCAGAGCCAACGACACACACACTTAAACACACACTCAATGTTATACAGAAAGCTCGTTTAGGTACGCACACCTCTCCGAGCTTTCTTTTAGACCAACGTGATAGGTGGTGAGCCGTATCGCCGTCTATAATAATCGAGCCAACCGTGTTACTGAAAACTGCACTTAAGATAAATTAATAACTCATTGGTGCAAGACTGGTAACGTTCATGTTTAGATCATAAATGATTATCACGTGCTCAGCGGTGAAGGAAAACATCGTGAGGAAACCCACATTCCCGAGAAATGCATTTTCGAAGGTTTGTGACCTAACCTGTATTGGACTGGTTTTCTCTTCGCGAGTTGCAGACAAGCAGTCGCTTCTGTAAAAACCGGACCTGTCAAATCATCAGGTTAGATAACCGGATCCTGTGAAAAACGGGATAATGCTTGGGAGATGTGATGTGTCTCTTTTCTGACAAGTAAGGATGAGTAGGAATACTCACTTTAAAGCTTGAGTCATTAAGCCTCCATCACACCCTTTGTCGTGCGTATCACAGATAAGAAGTTGTTGTTCAGACAATGCAACCAGTTTTTTATGTTTTATGGCGTACGCGCCCTCTATTGTTCCTGCGAAAATACCTGCACTGTTTATTTCCAAAAGACTTAAACGTATCATGCGGGCGAGGTAGTCCGCGTTTTTAATGGCAGTGGTGAAGAGAGACCACAAAAATCTAAGCGTATTTCGAACGCCATTTGTTGTTTAAGACCCAGACGACGTCAAATAGAAATATGGAAATGAGCTAGGAAGAAGAGTACTTATGTTATGTGTTTAAACTGCTTACTAATAAAAACAGAAGAATTGAAGATGCAGGTGTAAGTGATAGAGTTGGAAGCAGTAAAACTAGGCGTATATATCGAGGATGTTTTAAAGAAAGGTCAGGTCAAAAGTACACTAAACCGGTGAACACGCTTGAAGACTTTGATTACAGTGGAAGAAGCGAAAGTAGTATGTCAACATCGTAATTTTTTTTTGAGAAATAGTCAAGCTTTTGACCTAGACCTCACCTGATGGTAAGTGACGGTGTGGCTGAGGATGGGACAAGGTTACCTTAAAAAGTTCCTATTTAATTTTGCCTTGAAGAGGCCCAGTCTGTATTTTTCGGGAAACAGATTTACCCGTTCATATTAATATTACATATAGAAACGAGGAAGCGAAACGCTTCGTACGAGCCGGGTGGGATATAAAGGATATAGGAGTGGGATCCCAGCCCACGTCTTGTTGCCCGAAGATGAAAAGGGATGATGAAATTCAACGGAAAGTTTATTTTAATTTGTCACGCGTACCTGTAGTACTAAAGGCCCAACAAGATCCACATTGTCCTTGATTCTTTACATTGGTCACTGCGTTTTTGTCTCTCCAATCAAAATTATCAGGTAGATCCATTGTAACAGGTCCTGACACGATAACTTTGGGACCAGGAACGTGCAGTGAGGAGTCCAGTCCAGTGTACTGTTGTATGAACTCTTGTACCGACAGGTCAGCGAACATTGTGATATCTAAAATGTTGTGGATTAAAAATTAAATATGTAAGTTCTAAATCAAGCGTTCAAATTATTTTACAAAAAGAAGAATAAGAAAAAAAATTGCCAGTGATTTTTTTAAGAACTAAATTATATAATCAATACGCGCCAAAGAAGCTGGGTCAGTATGTTTTGTGATGGAACCTTTGGTGTGACATTCAACCATCCCAGGATATATCAGAACATTCAGGGACATTCAGGACAGTGAAATGAAAAAATATAGGAGCCTGAGCTTTATTTTTTATAGTAAAGGTTGTTTTTTGTGCTTAAAATTGACGTGTGTTCCATATTTTTTATGCTAGTCGATTACCCGTCCCGTTCCTTTTCGGCGGATAAGAAAATGACAGATAGAACTTAAAATAAAATTAGATGGTGTTTACAGGAATTAGCACCATTATATTTATTGATTTTTCTAGTTTTATTTTTTGACTATGACTTGAAAAAAAACATTCTCGCAAAAATTTACTAGACTAAACATTTCTTACCAAATACGGCATTTTCCTCGGGATTCATATTTTTGCGATTAATGTCTTCTAAGTTTTTCTTGAATATTTCGAACCTTGATTTCTTCTCAGCTTCTGATGAATAGCTTCGGTTGAAGTTCTCAATGAATGCTTCAAAATGCATTTCAGCTTCTTCTAGG
Source organism: Pectinophora gossypiella (assembly GCF_024362695.1). Taxonomy (NCBI): domain Eukaryota; kingdom Metazoa; phylum Arthropoda; class Insecta; order Lepidoptera; family Gelechiidae; genus Pectinophora; species Pectinophora gossypiella. Next base: position 2,025,358 of record NC_065404.1, on the reverse strand, counting down.
GGATAGGTAGGCTTGCCCATATTGTTGATGCGAGATGCAGCCGCTAGGGCGCATGCGCCTACAAGCAATAAACTTAGGCGATACATTTTGGCTCGTGTTTCAGCGTAAACGAAGCACCATTAATATAACTACCATGTATATGTCTGGAATGCACTATTCTGTATTTGTCTATGAACATTTTAGTTTAAATACTTGTTTAAATAAGTATTTTAAGCCGTTAAAGTACAATAAAAATAGGAAAGCACGTGTTCAGTAAATAACGCTTGTACCTACATGTCGCGCGAAAAAATACCATCACGAGTTTTACCTAATGATTTATTGTAATAGTGGAATACATAATGCCTTATAAATGTACTACCCTCTCGTCAAAACACGTAACTCTTCAACTTCATTGTCAATTGCAAATTGATATTGATAGAATGATTAATAAACAGCTTACAAACCAATTAATCTAAGCACACTGTAGCGCGCAAACCAAGTTCCCGCAATTCCGGCCAGACGCACTATTCTCACGCGTGCGTTTTTACACGATCGGTTTCGAGCCCCATTTCTACCCATATAGCACCTGTTGGCATCCCCAACAAAATTATATTTTATATTTAAGTATGGCAATACTGGCCTTTTCTTATTCTTCTGCAATCTGCATACTAACGTGTATCGTGTGTTAAACTTTATAATATAAAATTTAATATAATTGTCCCGTTATCCCGTTAATAACATTGTCCAGCTGTATTATTCTATCGAGAAGAACATCGCCACCATCTGTATGCCCACATTACCTGCTAACACCAAAGCTGTATGCTAAATATCAGCAGTCAGAAAACATGTGCAAAGACCAATCAGTTTCTTGCAAAGTAATAAGTTAACTATTTAAGTTAGGCACGTTAAGCCGTTTGTCCCGGCTGCATTAGCAGTCGTTAATAACCACCAATCAGCACTGGGCCCGCGTGGTGGTTTAAGGCCCGATCTCCCTATCCATAGGGAAGGCTCGTGCCCCAGCAGTGGGGACGTTAATGGGCTGGTGATGATGAATAAGTTAACTGGTTGCACTTAAGACCTCCTGGTTGCATCTCGTTTCTGTAATAGATTAATAAACACCTACAAAAACATAAGAATTGAAATAATCCTGAATTTTGCGGCGGAAAATGAATTGAATCATTCCCCTCAGTATTCGTTACAATGTCACTAAAACTTTTTTTTTTGACGTGACTTATTGTAGATTTGCCGCAGATGGCATTAACTACTTGGCCGGACAAATGGGGAGCGCTGAAGGCTCTCACCCGGTACAACGTTAAAGACAACAGGCCTGAGGGTACCCAGTTGGGCGCGAACCTCGGCTCAGGCCGTCGTCTGAGAAAAATATTTGAAAGAATTAATCGACCCTAGTGGGTCGATAGCGATAAGCGCTGAATGAGGGAAATCGTCGACCACGCCGGCGGGGTCGGTATCGGGGCCCTGAAGTGTTTGGTGTCGCGAGCTGATTGGCTGCTTCACTATATACTGTATACATGTCATTGCCTTTATATTACGTTAGTAGTTAATAATGAAACAATATACCAATCTGCTATGTACTTACCCTTCGTGATTCAATGATAGATAAAATATGCATACATAATCTGTATGTTAGATTAGTAGTTAGTAATTAAACAAGTTTACCTTTATACTTACTCCCTTCGATTCAATGCCAGGAGCGAGAGTATGTGTGTATGACAGATTTATCGTACATTGAAAGATTTACATGGAATTATTTAATAAGTCTTTGTAACATTTGAAAGCTCCTATCCCAGGTTCTATTTAATTTTCTTTTATAGCAATTGCGATAATCACTTTATCGAAATTAATATTTGCAAGAATTGTTTTATTATTGGTGAGGCGCATACAATTCAAATGAATGTGAAACATTTTTTTTGTTATTTTCAAATACTAAATACTTACTAATTGTTATCAATTCAAGCACATTGTTTAGATGATTTTTACGTTATTGGTATGCTTTAAACACAAGCATTTTTACTGCATTCTTTATCTGTTCACATGCGTTATTGTCACATTCACTGTCGAATTCTATTTTTTGCATTCTTTAATACCAAACGAATAGTGACCAAATAAAATTATGTAATTGGAAAACTATATCTAGTCGCTAACTTCTACCGTTATCCCGGGTACTACACTCATCATCACTCTCCTGCCCTAATCTCACTCTAGGGAATCACTTATGACCAGTTAACGAAAACGACTAATTAACGAAACTATCGAGTCGATAAGTGATTCACTCTAGGTGGGGTCGGGACAACATGTACGGTCACGAGCAATAATATGTATACACTTTGGTACCATGTCACATTAACTTTTTTGACAAATTGAACTGTAAGTCTCACTAAATGTCAAATATGTTAGTGCGACAGAGTCCTAAAGTAAGAGTCATTATATTGCTCATCATCGTCATCTCGGCACTCACACCTTTTACACACATATCCTTCTTTATACAATCCATCCACACTTTCTTAGGTCGTCCCCTACTCCTATATCCATCCACATTCGTACTCATCCCTTTCAAACATGAATTCGAAAACAAATTCGTCAATCATTGGTTTAGACCTATGCTGGATTCGAACCTACGATCTCATAGTGGAAGGCAAGCGTTCTACCAACTGGACTACCTCGGCTCCCACGGCTCTGTACGGCAACCGAGCTGAGAATAATATCAAGGATTTCGAGTAATAGACGCTGCAAATGCTATCTACGTGCATAGACGTGGTACTCGTACGGATGGCTATTCGTCAAAGCCCTCGACATAATTCGCGCCGCGCGCGGCTCGGTAGCCGTGTCGCGAGGGATAGACGTTTAGGCAAAATTGAACACCTTAGCCACTTTGGTTATTTTTCCTAATAAGGTATATGCCATGTTAAACCGTGCTACTTTTACTAAGTTATAATATATCTATCCGGCAATAGATATTTATTTATTTTTTATCGAAAATTGTGGTCACACTCAGGTTATAGTCATAGCTTTAGAATTTTACATCTATTTTTTGTTATGGGCAACATAATTAACTCCCGTTAAAAGTATTTATCCAAATATTTGTTTATAGCATACCTCAATTAATTACTAAATATTCAAGATAATCCAGATTTTGTACCTTTACATAGTTTAGCTATACCTTTACTAATTACTTATTTTTTGTATAAAAGGTATGTTTCAAATGTCATTAGCTATCATTAGCTTGTTACCTTTACAAGTCAAAATGTATCAGCTAAGTTTGTTGCTTGTATGCGCATGCGCCCTCGTGGGTGCATCCCATATCAACAGCTTGGGCAAACCCTTCTATCCATTAGAAGAAGCTGAAATACATTTTGAGGCATTCATTGAAAAGTTCAATCGAAGCTATTCCACGGAAGATGAGAAGATAATGAGGTTCGAAATATTCAAGCAAAACCTTGAAATTATCAATAAGAACAATTTTGATCCAGTTAAGAATGCGCTTGGTAAATATCAGAAAATTTTTTACTTATTTTATAATTTCTACCTATCATTTCATTGCTAAACATAGGCCATCATCGTTAGTAACGGTTTGTTTCATTATCCCGCTAGGTAATACGATCAGTAAACTGTAGCGAACTTCACATTGGTATGTGACGTGTACTTGAAAAATCCGACTATTATTAATAGTGGCCAATCTCTTGTATTAATAGTGACCAATTTCTTGTATTAATAGTGCCCACATCAATTGAAGCTTGTGTGGATTTCATTGACTGTTTTAAATTACATTTTTAACGAAACCTGTAGTAGATGCCTAGTCTTCTTGATTTTTTTTTAACTAAAATAAAATATTTTATAATTACCGAGATAAAAAAATCAAATTAAGTATAAATATTATTAAGAGACCTACATTGTATATAAATAATTCTGTATTCAACTTCAGGTATTACAATATTCGCCGACCTTGCTGAAGAAGAATTCGTACAAAAGTGGACTGGTTTGGACGTATCATTGCCTGTACCTGATAACTTGATGAATATATCAGGACCTGTCACAATCGGTAATCTACCAGACAGCTTTGATTGGCGTGCACTAAATGTTGTGACACCGGTCAAAAGACAAATGGATTGTACATCTTGTTGGAGTTTTGCTGCTATCGGTGAGTGAAATAATGATGTAAAGGTAGTGAAGCCAAAAATGTTCACGGAGGCTGAAAAGTCCAAAAGCAATTCTTCTAGAAAAACAATATTGCTATTTGACATTTGATAACATTGCGCACTGTTACTGTACAAACTGTGCGCTTATGAAATTCCTTACCATCTTCAATCATAGTCGCTCTCTTCAGAGCTTTAAAAACCTGCTGCGAGCTCGTTATGAATCTCAATGTGGTCATTCTATATATTTCCCTACTTATCCTGTTGTGTGTCTATGTATGTTTATCATTTTCTCTATAGTATACTTAGGTATTAATTATATTATATTTATTATATATTATTATATAAAGTGTATTTGTATAGATATTAACTGTAGTTATTATATTAACCGTTGTTGTTGCACCGTCCCGCAACCAAGTTTTTTTGGGGGCTAATACCTGTTAGTGACAGACTAGTTACTGACAGAGGGCAGCAGTAACTGTCAGTACTATTCAGAGGCGGAGGACAGGAGTCCTAGTATGGCTTTGTACCTAATAGACTACTCTGGGCACCATCCCAGTACTGCGGGGCGGAAGGCAAAAGGGAAACCCTATTTTCCCTAAAATTCAAATGTACCTATTTATTGCATTGCTACAGGTCAAGAAGGTCTTAAACAATATTACATACATCCACTGCGGCATACCAGTCTAGGTGTACAATTTTTAATTCTAATATATTTAAATTACAATTTCAGTTAGATAAAAAAAAGTAGCATGAAAAATTTTGCACCGACAAGAGCGTGTCTCTTAAATTAATGATGACCTGTTAGTGGTTGCCTGGAAGAAATTGCTTCAGAGCAATAAGGCCGCCCATTTGTACTGTTGCAATATTGCTTATTAGATGAAATTCTTTTATTTGACATAAATCTTTTTCAGCGACACTTGAATCTTCCTATGCACGAAAATATCAACGTTTAAATGTATTGTCTGAACAACAAGTACTTGACTGTTGCTATTGCGGCGATTGTAAAAAAGGAGGTCATACTTCTCTTGCTCTAAAGTAAGTTTTGAAGAAAATTGGAAAGTACCTCTTTACACATTATATGTATAATATGAATAAACATTAGGCTCAATCCCGTAAGGAATTTTTAAGGTCTCCTACACATGGTAACGCTCCCTACTACCTGTTACTAAGCCTATATTGTCTGTCCATCTGTCCCATTTCTTTCATTTATAAGGCATTTTAGGCAGTCAACTACTTCGAGTTATAAAGTACCAATATTTTTTTAATTTAATTCAGCCTTTGCATGAGTGATCAGTCTTTTATGAACAATGTAGGTACAATTAATCCCGTTTTTTCGCAATGGGTATAACAGAGTTATACTAGACTTACTATTAAGTCCGCTTGACTAATTTCGTGGTAACCCCGTGATATCACGATTTTAATCCTAATACAACGCCGTTAGACAAGTTAACTTGATTTAAGTTCTCACGTCATAATTTTCTTTTTGAGAAATATTTTTGTATTGTATAGTGATGAAAATACTTTTCATGACATTAATTAATTTGTGGAGAAATATAATTAATATTTTTAGTAAATCAAATTATTTTGTATTTATTATAATGGTGTATTTATTATAATTGTATTATGGATATTCAAGTATGACGATAATTTCACAGCTATTATTTTTTTGTTTGCATGTCAATTATTGGCGCAACGAGATTTAACATTATTATATGATATTTAGTTTTTTACTAAGTTTTCCTGCTAATAAACACATTTCATTTCTTATAGCTTATAGCCCTTAGAAAGTCTGTTTGTAAACTGTCATTGGGAAATTCAAATCATTTTTATCTGTTTCGAGATGGAACTCCCGAGTTACTTTCTGTTCTTCTCATTGGGGTCATTGACGACGACGAAAAAGCCTTCGATCGTAGGAACTCTGAAGTTCAATGTAGAGCTTCCGTAGCTCCCACAGATCCTCCTCTTCCACAGGTCACTGAAGAAGAGGTACTAGGTATCATCAAACGATTTCATACCCGAAAAGCCCTTGGCACGGACGGTATCACAAATCGTGCCCTTAAAATCTTCAGTTACTCTCCTTACGTATAGTGTCTTTCACAGCATATCTAAGTCTGATAATCCTAAAAACGAAGCTTCGAGTTACCAGCCCATAACTCTTCTTAATAACGTAGGAAAGATCAATTCAATACCTTCATTACCTGCAAACTCTAGAATTGCTCCAATGTGGTTACTGATGATAATAAGTCAGGTAGAACATGCAGAATTTGGATTCTAACATTGTATTCAACAAAATATTATTTCTAACTTTACATACATTCGCTATGTTTTACCTTTTAATACGATATTTATGAACATAGAAATAATACCTTTTTTTATTCTTAATCAATGTTTGAATTTTTACAGTTACATACAGCGTGCTGGTGGTGTTGTAGGCGAATATGATTATCCTTACCAAGATAGCGTAAATTTCTGTCAATTTGATCCTAGCAAAATAAAAGCCACTGTCGCCCAAGTGATACCATACAATGTGCAAAGTGAAGAGGCCCTGCGAGAAATGTTGTTTACAGGGGGACCCATTGCAATTGGTAATGTACATCAAAAGTTATTTTACATAATCTGTTCGGTGTTGGTGATTTAGGCACACCCCGGACACTTCATGACAGAACTCTTCGATTTACAAACACTACACATCAACGTTATCGTGTGACGTCTAACGCCCATACAATTGAAGATTAAAGTAAGACGGTTGTTCAGGTAAACCTAGCTCAGCCGCTGGTGGGGAGCAGAGAGTTAGCGTTCTACACGTAGTGTTTATTCATTGGTTTAAGACAAACATTTTGCAGGCATTTATGAACCTCAAATTTTCCAAAGTACTGACAGGGTTTTTAGCCAACCACCATAAAATTATTAAATCTGCATCAAAACATCTTCAATGACATCCATACTTATGTTATTCATGCGAAAGTAACTCTTCTGGCTGTTACTTTTCCACGCTTAAACTGCTAAACCAATTACATGGGACTCAGATTTGAGACTCAGGAAAGAACATAATAGATTTTATTTCGGAAATCACCCTTTAGGCGAATGGAAAACGAGTGAAACAATATACCACAGAATACTAGCGTCGTGGCTCACGCCGCGACTTATGTTGAGCGAGGTCCTTTTATTCCGGACGCCACCGCAGATGATCGGCCAGCAGTTGCATTTTAAAAACTTGTTATTATATTTTTTATGATTGTGGTTTGTTTTGTTTTTTTTTTTCTAATAATTTTTAATCTTAGTGTTTTTTTTATATTATTTCCCGTGTAGTTTCTGTTCTGTGTTAAATGTAATGTACCTGTCTGTCTGTGTCTGTAATGTCCGAAAATAATAAACGTATCTTTCTTTCAATACATAACCGATGTTTGTGCTGACGAAAATATTTATGTTTTCAGCCGTCAATGCAAAGACTCTAAGTCTATATCCTGGTGGAATACTTAGAGCGGTGGATTGTTCTCCTCAACCTGTAGGCCATGCTGTACTATTAGTGGGTTACGGCACAGGTAAAGCAATTTTACATTTACATAACAAGCTCCTTGACAACCCCGTCAAATGAGACACTACTTTTTACGAAACGTCAAAACGAAAGGTTTTTTTGAGTATGCATAGAGCAACACGGACTTCCGCTGAGTATGTATGCAAATATTTTCCTGTGTCGTCATCAAAACGGTCAAACCTCATACTCATTTTTACTTAATTTATTCATAAATAATAATAAAAAATAAGTTAAAAAGTAAAACGACATTGATTTTGTACCGTCTTAGACTAGCTTCTATTGATTTATACTCAGAAAGAGCATGAGTATCATACAGCAACACGGACCTCCGCTGAATATGTATGCAAATATTGTCCTGTGTCGTCATCAAAGCGGTCAAACCTCGTACTTATTGTTACTTAATTCATGAATAATATTCTAATAAAAACTATCTATTGAATAGTCTTTGACCCGGTCAAATCTTCTATTAATTATAATTATAGCGAGTAAAAAAAATACTCATGCCAATATTACGACTTCTGATATTTCAGCTGTGTTAAAACTTTTAAGGGACTATTAGGACTGACTAATAAAGTTCCTTGACTGTCTTCTGTTTGGCAAGAAATTTTCAGGCCTGAATCACCTGATTGTGTGAAAAAGTAAGATGATTCCGTGATTCCGTGCCGTTGGTCACGGCTATTAGCCGTAAAAACACCTCCACAAACCCGCAGTGGAGCAGCGTGGTGGAGTAAACTCCATATCGCCTGCGGTTGATTGAAGGGACGCCTGTGCCCAGCACTTATACAGGCTGTTTATGTTTTATTTAATAACGTTTCATCTTGTATATGTGCAGAAAACGGCGTTCCATATTGGATTATCAAAAATTCCTGGGGTGGGACGTGGGGAGAACAAGGCTACTTCAGAATGTCACGTTACGAGAACACATGCGGCTTATTAAATCCCTATGCCGTCCTTGCCGTCGCAGGTTAATACTATGTAATATTTAAGATCATCCAAAAGTGATTCAGAAGCCATTTGAAAGTCTTAACTTAGTTTACTAAAAAATCTTGTTTTCTAAGTGTAAAATAAAGCTCTGCGACATACTGTATTTTGATTTGATTTATTTGTATGCTGCTCGAAAATATATAATAAATTTAAAATTACTCATATGGTTTTGATTTAACGAGATTTTGACACAACGAAACAAAAAGATTTGTTCCGTTCTAATACACTTGGTATTAGTTTATTTCCGAATTGATTTTTCATTCCGAACGTGAACCACATTTTAAAACCAATACCAAAACAAGTATGAAGGAATTAGGTACAGTCAGGTTCAGTAAAATTAAAATGCTTTGAGTAGTGATTTCAAGTAATCTTTAATCAATATTAAGGTTTGATATACATAATTTTCCTCTAATTCGTCAGTTTTTAGAGATTAAGAGAAATCAGATAATTAACTGTTACCATTCCAAGTCCAACAAAATTATAATATTTCCTACCTATGCACAAACAATCAAATAGTAGCAATTTTCAGTACTTATTAACTGTGATACTTACCTAGTATGTAAAAGATATAGAGCTATGTTCGAATATAAAATATCACAGACAATCGACTTAAATATGATGAGGATTAAATGCGTATTTAATAAAAAATCACGTAAACATTTGGCATAAAAGCGAATATGAATAGTAATTACTTAAAATCTTACAAAATTATAAAATATCACAGACAATCAACTTTCAATGTAACAATGTTTTTGACATAAATATAAAAAGTTGCGAATTTACTTACAATCTAACAATGAAAACGATTACACGATGGGATATTTTTCTGTTTTTTCTGTATTTTTATGGGATATTTTTTTTAATAGCGTGGAATGAAGTTAATATGAAAAGTTTTAAGACTTTTAGTACCTTTCAATTGCGATATTATGACTTACATAATAAATCTTACAAAATAAAATTAAACTTTGTGAAGCTAAGTGTATAAACACTAACGTTTTGGTATTCGTTAGTAATATAGATATTTTATTTTAAAAAATGTAGTACTCGTTGGAAATGGAAAATAAATTCGAAAAAAATTCGTTTTTGGTATTAGAACGGAATAACTTAATAATAATGGCAGTTACGTGTTTGGCCGTTATATACGTACTTATAAAATGTGTGTATCTACGCCCCACCTAACTTCTAAATGATTAATGATGGCTTGATTTGTACATTTCAAGTTTTTACTCAAGGATTTGCTTGCAATTACTCAATAATTGGGTCGTGTAGTAGGTTCGAGACAAATTATGAAATTCTAATTCTAACGAAAAACATCTTATTTTTTTTCTATTTAACTTATTTATGAATTTTAATCAAGAAAAACGTATTAATAAGTCCGAAATTTTATCAAGTTTTTCTATGACGTCACAGTGTGCTTTTTCATACAAATTCCATTGTAATTTCGTGTTTTTACGTTTAGTAAAAAGCAACTGATTTCACTAGTTGGAAACTAGTAGATTATGTTTAATTAGTAACATACTGCTCAGACAAGTTCCAGATAGGTTTTATCTCCTAATATTACACGAAACATATAATGGAAGCATATCTCAATAAATAACATACATACATAAACTCACGCCTATTTCCCACCGGGGTAAGCCGAGAAGGACTTACGATGACCAAATTGGAGATGTCCTTAGAAAAGGTTCAATACGATCTACTCTGAACCGGCGTGCGTGTATGAAGCGATTGATGAATGTGGAGGAAGCAAGAGAAGTGTGTCAGGATCGAAGCAAATGGAATTCTGTAGTCTCAATAAATAACACTAGAAAATAATACAGATAAAAATAATGTTTAACTAAAAACTAACACCCGACTACGGGAAATTGCGCTCCCAAACTATGATGAAAAATCCCTTTCCTTTTCGGTGGATAAGAAAATGACAGGTATACAGGTAATGATAGGTAACTTTAAATAAAATTAGATGGCGTCTGCAGGAATTAGCACCATTATCTGTGTTAATTAAACTTAACACTAAAATTACCTTGACACTAAAATAAGACTAACATTGGTATCTATGTTGAACCACTCTTGCTATTCGTCCTGATGATACCTCATCGATACGTTGAATCGTAGTACTTTTCTAATCTAATCTAGCCTACAGCGGTTCGATAACCGCTGGTTGTGTAGTAGCAAAAACATAAACAATGTGTAAAAGTACTACGCGGTCCTGTGCGTACTCCGGCAAGTCCCTCCGGCAAGCGTCCAAGTCGTCACGCCATCTCTTTAGGCACAGGACCGCGAACAATGGAAAGAGGAAGGGGAGGCCTTTGCCCAGCAGTGGGATCTTGTAGACTAGATTAGATTAGAAAAGTACTACGATTCAACGTATCGAGGACCCGCTAGGGTCGATTATTTCTTTCAAATATTTTTCCTCTCAGACGACGCCCTGAGCCGAGGTTCGCGCCCAACTGGGCACCTTCAGGCCTGTTATCTTAAAAGTTGTCAGCGCTCCACATTTGTCCAGCCAAGTAGTTAATGCCATCTTCGGCAAATCTACAATTAGTCACGTAAAAAAAAACGGAACAATTTCTTTTATTTCGTGGCACATACCAGTAATGGAATTTATGGTCACGCTCAGGTTACAGTCCTAGCTTTAGAATTTTTATAATATTTTTCTTGTTATGGGCAATTAACTGCCGTTTATAGTATTCATTGTCTACGTACTCGTAAATGTTGATAACAAACTGCAATTAATTACTAAATATTCAAGATAGTCCAAATTTTGCACTTTTACATAGCTACTCACTTATTTTTGTATAAAAGGTATGTTTCAACTGTTACGGCTAACATTAGCTTGTTACCTTTACAAGTCAAAATGTATCGACTAAGTTTGTTGCTTGTATGCGCATGCGCCCTCGTGGGTGCATCCCACATCAACAGCTTGGGCAAGCCCTACTACCCATTAGAAGAAGCTGAAATACATTTTGAGGCATTCATTGAAAAGTTCAGTCGAAACTATTCCACCGAAGATGAGAAGAAAATGAGATTCGAAATATTCAAGCAGAAACTTGAAATTATAAATGAGAATAATTTGGATCCCTTGAGTATGGCTATATTTGGTAAGTGAGTTATTTAATTTATAACCAATCATGACAAATCATGATTATAACATGAGATAGGATTTCCAAGCGATAAACACACGTAAACCCTACTCCAATACGTCCCAGACGGTGAAGAACTGTAGTAGGATCTCTAAGTTAATATGCATTAAAATGTGCTAGAAACCCTTAAGGTGTTACCAAACCAATCGATCGATCGTCGATCAACGTCTATCGACTGGTCTGGTAAGTTTAATTGATCGACAGATACTGTTCGACTAACCGATCGATCAATTACTGGTCGATGTTGATCCATTAACTTAGGCTGTATTCCATCAGTTCCTTTCAAAATGTATTCACAAGAGGACGCGGTGTTGTTGGCCAGTACGATGTTGCTCGCACTATTATTAAGGAGATGCAAACGTAGAAGTCTCTGAATGCGACCGATTTTTAAAGCCAAAGATCGCTCATTATTATTATTTGTATCTCATTTCTATATCTCGGGTCTATGGAGTCCCGGACTTTTTTGGAAGGCGTGCGTGGGGCCGAAGCCAACACGTAGAGGCCCCTTAAGACAATTTAATCTAAGTGTGGTGTGACACCAACCGGCGATTATCCTTGTTTATTATTATTTTGCGCGTCACGAGACAACCAGTACTCACGACCACGATCTTCACACAACTGAACACATAAACACAAGCGGGGCGATAGAAACTATCGATCGACGTCGACTGTTCCATTCTACCATCGACCGATGCCGTCGATCGACGATCGATCGATTGGTCTGGTAACACCCTTATACTATTTCTCAACCACGCGTGATATAGGCATAAGATTCCGAACACGTGATATTGAAAACTCGAAGTTTTTTGTCTCGGTCGGTGGTCCTATATTGAAGTAGGTACCTAGCATTTTAGAAAACACTACCCGCATGATTAATCAACGGGCTTAGCACCGTAAGCACGCGACTCTTTCTCGCCGCGACAGAGATCATCCCGTCTCTTTCTGTGCAGTACTGTGAGAGAGTGACGGGTGACGTATGTTGAGGCGACAAGTTGCCCCTAACATAATACTTGTGAAAAACATATAAATTATTAATATTATTCTGATACTTACATAATTTAACTTCAGATATCACACAATTTACCGATCTCAGCGATGAAGAATTTACACAAAACTGGACTGGCTTGGTGTTATCATCGTCAGAACCTGATAACTTGGTGAATATATCTGGACCTGTTACAATTAAGGATTTACCAGACAGCTTTGATTGGCGAGACCAAAATGCTGTGACACCGGTCAAAAACCAAGGGAGTTGTGGAGCTTGTTATGCTTTTGCTGTTATCGGTGAGTGAAACTTCAGGACTCCGATACCGACCGCGCTGGCGTGGTCGAAGATTTCCCTCATTCAGCGCTTATCGCTATCGACCCACTAGGGTCGATTAATTCTTTCAAATATTTTTCCTCTCAGACGACGCCCTGAGCCGAGGTCCGCGCCCAATTAGGCACCCTCAGGCCTGTTGTCTTAAACGTTGTACCGGATGAGAGTCTCAGCGCCTACATAAATCCAAAAAGTTTCCGATTTTTTTCATTTTCTACAGGGTCGCTTGAATCTTCCTATGCACGAAAATATCAACGTATAAGCCAATTCTCTGAACAACAAATAGTTGACTGTTGTAATTGCGGCGATTGCGTAAAAGGTGGTAACCCTACAGTTGCTCTGAAGTAAGTTAAGTTTAACTTTTTTTTTGACGTGACTTATTGAGCAGATTTGCCGCAGATGGCATTACCTAACTACTTGGCCGGAGTAACTTTAACCTACTTTACGTGGTTTATTCTAGATTTGCCGCATCTGACATTAATTACCTAATTAACCTGACAAATGGAGAGCGCTGAGGGCACTCACCCGATACAAAATTTAAGATAACAGGTCTGAGGTTGCCAAGTTAGGGGCGAACGTCGGCTCAGGGTGTCTTGAAAGAATTAATCGAAAAAATGGGCCTATAGCGATAAGCGCTGAATGACGGTAATCGTCCCACGGAGGCTGTTTTATGTTATGTTATTATTATGAGGGTAATCGTCGACGACGCCGGCGTGGTCGGCGTCGGGGTTCTGAAGTATTTGTTGTCGCTAGCTGATTGACCGCATCTCTGGCTAGAGCAATCAAACTGCCAAGACCGTTTATAATTAAAGTTTGAATGCTTACAGTTACCTACAGAATAATGGTGGTGTTGAAGGCGAAGATGATTATCCTTACCAGACACAACAAAACACCTGTCAATTTGATGCTAGCAAAGTAAAAGCCACGGTCAGCCAAGTGGTACCCTACAATTTGGAAAGTGAAGAAGCCTTGCGACAAGCCTTGTATACGAATGGACCAATTGCTATAGGTAATAACTTTTTCATTGATGTTTGGTTCAGGCCAAATTTTTCAAATACTTACAGTTTTTTCTAGAGAACCATTGCAGTTAATTTTCGTTCTCCATTCAGTAAGTACTTTTATTAGACTTCGATAATGTCCGGAATAAAGCGAGGTACCTATGTAGATGCTTCGATGTATTTTTTTTTGTAAAATTGAATGTTTACAAAGCGAGTAGGTAGCGTTTGTTTAAATAACACTCAATAAAAATGATGTGCCACGCACAATAACAGAAAAATTCCTCTGACATGAAATTACTATTCATTTTCGTTGATATTAAAGCAGTATCTATTATGATTTCAGCTATCAATGTAAAACCTATAGAGCAATATCGAGGAGGCATAGTCAAGGGGTCTCAATGTCCTGCCCTACCTTTAAACCATGCTGTACTATTAGTGGGCTACGGCACAGGTAAGGCAATTTTACGTGTACGGTCACGAGTACTAATATGTACATACACTTTGAAACCATGTCACATTAACTTTTTTGACAAATTAAACCGTAAGTCTCATTAAATATCAAATATGATAGTGCGACAGGGTTCTAAAGTGGGTACATGATATTGCTCATGACTGTACATTATTATTTTTGTAGATAGGTATTTGTTCAGGCACTTAAGATACATGTACTTTACAATCGTATATACAAAGTAAACCTCATTAATTTATTTTATACTATGTATTTAGTTGCTCACGTCCGTAAGTATACCCTCAAGACCTTATAGGTACGTGACCACGCCCAGGACAGTTCATACAAAACACCCCATTTTACACAGACACTACACATTGACGTTATCGTACGTCTAATGCCATACGATTGAAGACTTAAGTAAGACTGAGGGGGTGAGGTAAACAGCTCAGTCGCTGGTGGCGAGCGGAGAGTTGCCATTCTGTACGTAGTATTATTCCCTATTCTATGGCGTGACGCCTGTGTGGAGCTGATCAGGCCATATATTAACCGCTAGGTGCCTTGCCTGGTAATCACCCTCCAGACATTTGTCTTTGCAAGCTCTCTCTCTCTCCTTGGCATTTATTATTCCCATCTGATGGTGGGGTCTGCCATCTTCGTACTTCTCTTCCACTTCGCTCTATCGGACGTGTCGTTCTCGGAGACATTGCACATACACAGGTTCTTTTTGACCACATCCGCCCATCTTGTTTTTGGCCGTCCTCTTGGTCTAAGCCCTGGTATGTTTAGATTGGCTGTAACGTTACCCACATAATCTGGAGGTCTTCTTTTTACGTGCCCAAACCAACGGAGCCTGCTCTCTTGTCTTTGCAAGCAGAGAAGTAATGAAACTCGTGGTCTGGGGTTTAGTCTGCAAAAGCTTCTAGGAGAGAGGATTCCGGGCAGATATACTATACAAGTGTCTGGTGTTTGCACTGCTGAGCGACAGCATACTACTTCGTCCCACTGTTTTCTCCCCGCCTATTCACCTTTATTCAAAAGTAGATTGAATAAGCATTTACTAGGTAAATGTGTGGGTAACACTTTATGCCGTATCTTCACTTACCATCAGGTAAGATTGTGGTCCAATGCAAAACTTTTTTTCACGAAACAGAAAGTTATTTAAAAAAAATTAATTGACTTCGAAATAAGTCTGCTTAAACAGGTAACACATGTTTTATTTAATTCAATGTTAAAATCGAAATTTTTTTCGCAACCAGCAACCTTCATTACCCGCAAATCCTACAACTTTTTTGACGTAACTTCTCGTAGATTTGCCGCATATATGGCATTCACTACATGGCCAAACAAATGGCTCGGTAACGCTCAACCAGAGTTACTTTACAAGAAGCTTAATTCCCAAAGCAATAAATAGTTTGCCAGTCGAGTCGGCTGATTTGCTTAAATTTTGCACTTGCAATTAGGTTTTTTTCGACATGGAGGCATCATTGTAGGCTTTTGTCAAGTCAGAAGTGTTAAGATAATTACGAGCCTGCACTGATGTCCAATTTCGGCAGGCAGATTCTTTTAAGTTGATACAGACCACCGGAAGGCACTTTTATGTTTGGAACAAAGTATTCGATCCCAGCAGTGCCACCTTGTCGACTACGCTGACACTGGAGTTTAAACTGAGGACCCATTACCGGCACTTAAGGACACTCTACACAATGGTCCGAAGACCTTAGAGGGACACAAATAGAAATTTGCTATTTTCTGGATTTTTTGTGTGTACGTACTTTGAAATAAACTACACTGGACGCCATCCCACTCGCGTCAGACAGAGTACTAAGGGGCGGAAGGCAAGAGGGCAACTAATGCCCCATTTTTCTTAAAAAGTAGCATGGAGAATTGTACACCGACAAGAGCGGCTCTTAAATTAGTGATGATGATGAGCGAAAGGGTAAAGCTATATGACTTCCGATATCCGTATATTGGCTATTAAAACAAACCACGCCACTGTTTTGAAACTCTTGCTTGATATTTCAGCTGTTTTGTAACCTTGTAAGTTACAGAACTAGGACTGACAAACTTTTTTTTCTTTCAACTTGTATACTTTCAGAAAACGGCGTGCCATTCTGGATTATCAAAAATTCCTGGGGTATGTGGGGAGAACAAGGCTACCTTAGAATCACACGTAATGAGAACACCTGCGGCTTATTGAACAAGGAAGCCGTTTCTGCCGTCGCAGGCTAATACTCTGAAGAAGAAGTCATTTGAAAGTGTCAAAATCTACAGCCTAGGGAATCTATGGTCTTCTGAACGCCCAATTATTTGTATGCAACAACATAAAATAAAAATTGCAACTAGGATGTGTTAAATATGTTTTTCTTACAACGAAATCCCTTCTACTTTTGAAAAAAAAATGCAACGTGTTACAAAATTGAAGTTAATATTGTAGTTGATGAAAATTATTAAGTACTTATAGCTTATGGAGTTGAAGATAATGCCCTGTGGTAAACCGCCACCTAAACTAATACTTTATTAATAATCAGCAAGCGAACCGCGTGTATTTTCTAATTGATATCAGCAGGTTCTGCACAGCAACCGTGCCTCACGCGGCGTGATTTATATCGAGGGCTTCAACCAATAGACGCAGTAAATGCTATCTACGTAGATAGACGTTGTACATAAAAATCAAATCAATTTACACATAGATTATACAAAAAGATGGTGGTGGTTGGATCATAAATGATTATCTGAAAACATCGTGATGAAACCCATATTCCCGAGAAATTTACTTTCGGAGGTATGTGACCTAACCTGTATTGGGCTGGTTTTCTCTTCGCTGGTTGGAAGGTCAGATATGCAGTCGCTTTTATAAAAATCCGGACTAGTCAAATCTTCAGGTTAGGTAAGCGGACCCTGTGGAAAACGGGATAATGCTAGGGAGATGTGTGATGTTTTACAAAAAGGTGGTGGTACCAATTTGTTGACAGTAAAAACTACAGATCCGATCGTCGTGGAGATCTTTGGGGGAGGCCTATGCCCAGCAGTGGGCGTCATACGGCTGATGATAATGATGATGATGATGAAAAACTACAGAATCCTGATACCGATCCCGCCGCCGTTTGCTTTGATTCAGCGTTTAAGCCCACTCAGGTCAGATGAGAAGTGAGGTCACAAGGTGAAATGTCATTTCCGTTTTTTTTATAACACTGACGTTTTTCGTTATCATTTGACTCTAATTTTAATACATTAGGTAAGTTTCTAAGCGACAATAATTTTCTGAAGAAATTGGTTAAGTTTTCAGGCAACCCCCGCTGAGCTGTTCTTTGACTGCACTATAATGGCTGACTACATGTAATTAACATAAACAGCCTATCATTTAGTCACACTGGCACACACCCTCTCATTGGTCAAAACGGACTCTGTGGTCCAGTGGTTGAGCGTTGGTCTCACAATCGGGAGGCCCCGGGTTTGAATAGTGGGGACATATCACAAAAATCACTTTGTGATCCCTAGATTGGTTAGAACATTACAGGCTGATCACCTAATTGACCAAAAGTAAGATGATCCGTGCTTCGAAAGGCACATTAAGCCATTGGTCCCGGTTACTATTTACTGATGTAAGAGGGTAATCGTTACATGAGCCATATCAGGGGCCTTTGGCAGCTTAATTATAAACCTGACACGAGAGTCAATGAGGGTGGTATTCCACCTCACAATTCACACGGGGCATCGCATGCACCTACTTACTATTTCTTTTTCTGATTTGCAATAAATACAAAGGACCATATCAATCAACCTCAATACCCTTAACGCAGAAATATGTTAGAATCTTTGGTCTTTTTGCAAATATCCAGTTAGAACTTATACTCTAACTGGATATTTGCAAAAGGACAAAGTATTCTAAGACATTTTTTGGGTCCCCGTCTTCGTTCCTTATAAGAACGGCGAAGGCATAGAATGAATTGCCGTAGTTCTTCATATAAGATACTGAAAAGTATCGGCATCCGAAGAACGTAATATACGATCCCGACGACCCGATTACTCTAGCCAAAGAGGCAGCCAATCAGCTCGCGACACCAAACACTTCAGGACCCCGATACCGACCCCGCCGGCGTGGTCGACGACTTCTCTCAATCAGCGCTTATCGCTATCGACCCACTAGGGCCGATTAATTCTTTCAAATATTTTTCCTTCTAGATGACGCCCTGGGCCGAAGTTCGCGCCCAACTGGGCACCCTCAGGCCTGTTGTCTTAAACTTTGTACAGGGTGAGAGCCTTCAGCGCTCCCCATTTGTCCGGCCAAGTAGTTAATGCCACCTGCGGCAAATCTACAATAAGTAAAAAAAAATCTGGTGTGAGTGGTATTCTAAGGATACCACCTTTACGTTGAAAATGACTATGATTATTATGTATAGGTATGTTCAAATATGATAAAATGTTTTATTTCAGTTACCTAATTAAAGCCGGTGGTATCGAAAGCGAGGAAAATTATCCTTATTTACCACAACAAGATATAGAGCAAGATTATCGACAAAAAAGACGAAGAGAGTCTTCAACAATTAAACACATAAATACCGGGTTCTTACCGCGTAAATCAGGGATATGAGACTCCTCATACTGGGATGGTTATGTTATAACTGCGTAAACCTCAAACAATGTATAGTCTTCAACAAGTTTAGTTAACGAAGGACCCCTTATTATGGGTAATAGCATCATTTACACTAGGTACTTCTTTTTTTTTTGACGTGACTTATTGTAGATTTGGCGCAGATGGCATTAACTACTTGGCCGGACAAATGGGGAGCGCTGAAGGCTCTCACCCGGGTGAAGGCTCTCACCCGGTACACTAGGTACGTACTTTACATAAATATATCGGCGCCTGAATATACGATCCTGACGACTCGATTACTCTAGCCACGGCAGCAGCGGCTAATCAGCTCGCGACAACATATACTACAGCACCCTCATCTAAGGGCCCTTCTTGGTCTTCTTCTTTGTGCAATTTCAAAGAATTACATCCGGTCAATGTTGTAGAATGTACCATTTGTCCAATATGACAATGATGTCCGGATGTCAAGTGGTGGAATAGATGGAATTCTAAAAGATTTCGTGGTAAATGAGCATTTGTGGCGATGAGATAAATCAGAGACATTGTAAGTGCAGATGTACAGATAAATAATAACAAAATTGGCGAAACAGATACATAGATTCATACTTTAACTCACAATAAGTAGGAAGGAAAAGTTTAATACCATTTAGACCCTTAAGAAAAGATGCAAAAGACTAAATCAATACTTAAGTACTTATACAAAAATAAAATCTTTTGTGGAAAGGTTTACGATTGGTATATCTATGTATAAATTAAAGGAACTTACAAAGAAAACTTTTATCCTCTTATCTACATTTACAATTCATTCACAAATATTTACAAAAGCTGGTTTATCTAGCTCTAAATTTTGAACGAAAGCCAACGTTTGTCCACTGATTTTTCAATGGAAGAATTTCATTCATGTCCTTCTTTAGGCAGTCTTTTTGGTACTTTAATCCTAGCATTGTCATCAAATGTAGATTCATTCATACAATCCCTATTTATCTGTAACTAGTCATTTTGTATTTTATTTTTTGTTGATTGATTCGAATTTTGCGTTCGGTTTTGTTAATTAATGGATAATTCAAATTCAAAAATATCTTTATATTTAGTAGGTAACATAGTTACACTTTGAATCGTCAATTTTTACATAAAGAACGTCTCATTCGCTTAAAACTACTGCAGCTTCTCACAACTTGTATAGCCGGGGAAAAGAACTTGCAAGAAAAATCTCGGCACAGGGCCCTAGACGTTCTTTAAAAAAACAATATTTAATAGTGACGAAATATATTTTTTTTTTCTCAAAAACAGTGTAGTTGTAGGTAACAGAAAATATATGCGACTTAAAAATACTTATATACTAAAACTAAGGAAGATATGGATAGTATTTATGATATCCATAATTTCTCCTAGCATGGTACTAGAATGAAAGTAGATAAGATACATTATTGTAAATGGCAATGGTAGGATTCAACCGCAAATATTTACTAGCTTGAACGTACAGGTTGAATCTATAGGTAAGTACCTCTGACTCTGAGTTTATTCATAGAACTTTTACCAATAAAAAAATAAGAAAAGCTTAAAGGTTCACTTCGATTTACTCTGAAACGATTGATGAATGTGGAGGAAGCAAGAGAAGTGTGTCAGGATTGAAGCAAATGAAGTTCCAGGCGTGAGTATTTGTATGCTAATGGGAATGGAAAAAATAATGAGGAAACGTGACACTCTGACAGTCAAAGAGGTATTGAAGTATTATCATCAGCCCATTAACGCCCCCACTGCTGGGGCACGGGCCTTCCCTATGGATGGATAGGGAGATCGGGCCTTAAACCACCACGCGGGCCCAGTGCGGATTGATGGTTATTAACGACTGCTAATGCAGCCAGGACCAACGGCTTAACGTGCCTTTCGAAGCACGGAGGAGCTCGAGATAAAACTTTTTTTTGTGGTCACCCATCCTATGACCGACCTTTGCGAAAGTTGCTTAACTTCAACAATCGCAGACCGAATGCGTTTACCGCTGCACCACCGAGCTCCTCAAGAAGTATTGAAGTATGTTATGTAGCAATTTGTAAAACACATTGACACTATATTGTCCCGTTACCCACTTCTACTATCACAATAGATTGCTTTACCAAGACCGGAAAGCTATTCGTTCGGTAGCATAGAGAAGCCGCTTTCATTCACTCCTCTATAGTCCTTAGACAACGCCAGACAGCAAGGCACCGGATTATCTTTACCATTATCTATTTCATTAACATCCTCCCAAGCCATTTCTTTGTTAACTGGAGAGTAAACTTTGTATTGTTGTGTGAAAACGTCTTAAGTTGGATTAGGACCGACTTAGTGGACTACAGTTAGGGGCTTTGTGATGCCGACGAGCTTCTTTGTAATAGTATCTCTATATTGGTTTACTTACTTGAAAAAATATAAATATATTCAATATTCTTCATTTGCATACTATGATGGTGTACAAGTTTGTAAGTAACAATTGAAGCGGAAGCGGTCAGGTACGCAGGATATATTAAGGTGCGCAGACGTTCGCGCAAAACGCAGGCGCACACACTCGTCTTACCCCTCCATTTTATAATTATGTATTGCTAGATATAGAAAATGAAAAACCGTGTAATCTTACGTTGATGTCATCTAAATTTCGAATAAATTGGAAAAAAGTTATGATAAAAAAACGAGAAAGCTACTTTAAACGGCTTTTTCTTGAAATTACATTTTGGCGTTTACGTATTTTTGCCTTTTCAGTGACGATATAAGTTTCACATCACAGACCCTTTCGGGCACAACAAAATAGAAGTTTGAAAGAGAAAAGGAAGCTTTTCAAATTGTAACATCAGCATCATTAAGGTATTCACTGGTGCTGAAGTAACATTTATTAATTAGAAGTTCTTTATTTTTTTAATAAAGATTTTTGTCACTTTGTGATTTTGTTTAGTTTTTTTTTTGTATTATTTAATGGCTAGGCAAGCCGTGGTAGCCCCGTTGGAAGAACGTTTGACTCTCACTATGAGGTTGCAGATTCAAACCAATGATTGAAATTTTTGTCGAATTATTTTTGGATCATAAATGATTATCACGTGCTCAGAGGTGAAGGAAAACATCATGAGGAAACCCACATTCCCGAGAAACGTTTCGGAGGTATGTGACCTAACCTGTATTGGGCTGGTTTACCCTTCTGATTGGAAGGTCACACAGGCAGTCGCTTCTGTAGAAACCGGACCTGTCTAATCTTTAGGTTAGGTAAGCGGCCCCCGTGCAAACGGGATAACGCTATGGAGATGATGAATATAAGGCAATGAAAGTACTCGGTGAACCATATGTGAATAATAATATCGACTACTTATTAAGAAACAATAATAACAAAAAACCGAATGTAAATTCATCACAGGCTTCGTCAGTACCAACATTCATAGTCATAGTCATTTATTGATAATAATAATTACACGTCACAGATATTACAAAATTCAAAATTCATATTAAAAAAAATAAAAAAATAAGGGAAATCATATTCAAATCATACAATAATAAAATCCGCACAAGCTTCGTCAAAACTACTACTTATTTATAAAATTAAAGTCGTTGGTACTAAACCTGAGACTAGAAGGACAAGTGTTTTTTTTTTATTAAACAAGTGCATTGCTCTTTCCAATCCATATCATAAATTTGATACTTTTGATATATTATTTAAACACCTTTATGTGTGGAATGTTGTATGGATTGCATGGGACCGGATGCGTCACACTGCGCTATAGTTTCGCCTATTTGTTTGAAGTTTTGTATGAAAAGAATGTGGAGACAGATTCGTATTCCAATAAATTTTATTTTGCCGTAGGTGGAACAGAGAAATGTGTGGAATGGGTTCATTACAAAATAAAATAAATTTGAGAGTTTTTAAATTTCGTCATGGTGTGATATAAAAATTAATGCTTCCACATTCAAAAACTATACTTTCATAACATAACATAACAAATACTTTATTGCACAAACAGGAAAAAACAAAATACAAAACAAAATAGAAATAGAATTAGTACAATAGGCGGCCTTATTGCTAAGTAGCAATCTCTTTCAGGCAACCTTTAAGTTTAAGAGATATTGAATACTTTCCTGCATACAATAGCACTTACTTTTATTCCAGGTCGAACAAAATAGCAAATTATCTAAGGTTTTCTAATTAAATTTTCTTCGTCTATTCAACTGACTCCCTAGTTAAATATTTTGACTCTTTAAATATAAAAAAGTAACCACCTTTTTACGGACACAAATATCCAATGTAGTACTTAGGGATTTTAAAAAATAACTTATTCAAAAAAGTTATTGACTATTAATTATGTATATAACATAAATAGCTTACACACATTACAGCAGTTAGTAAGTCAGCTTGATTGTGATGGTAACTACAACTGGTAACTAAATATACCTAAAGAGTCGTAATTCTCTTGAGAGTTGGGCCTAAATCTTGGCATCTTTCTTTAAAAATTACTTTTGAGAGACGACTTTATCATCCATTATCATCTATCCATCCATCCATCCCTTATCATTGATTTAACGGCTTTTAGATACTAACTCGATGTATCAAATAGTAGCTGTTGTGTAATATTCAAATAACATTTCATTGATCCTGAGCTACTCCATAGTCTCTGTGCCAATGTACCTCACGGAAGACATTCATAATTTCAATAATATTAAAATGTTTCACATTGATTTTGACCAACAATGCCGAACAAAGGACACAATGGGTGTAGGTAACAATGACACTACACCAAACATGTGAAATGCCATTATTTCTATCCAAAACCGAAAAGTTGAAACGCAACAAAATTAATTTTGGAAACTTAAGTTTTAAGCGAATCGTTTTGGATCGAATTTTGTGTGAACGTTTAACGGGTTTTAAGATTTTTTGGAAAGGGGATAGTGTATTGTGTATTAGCGAAGTAGTATTGTTGCCAATAAAAGTAGCTAAGGATGGGCATTGTCGGCCATTGTGGCGGGTGTGCGCAGACAAAGCGGCGATCACGTCTGAATGCAGACGTTTTTGGACAATTTTAGCCGGTTTTTGCAACGGGTTGCACCTTTATGTCCAGGGACGGATTTATTTCGAGAGCAGTGTGAATTTGTTTTAGTGTTATAAGCAATTCAGTGTTATTAAATGACGTAAATCATAAAGAAAACAATCTAATATAAGTTCTTAATATAAGTTCATAATGTAGGTAGGTACATATTTTTGATCTAACTCAAGTAGTGAACACTATACAGGGTGTTAGTGACACCGTAACGGAAACTTTGAAGGATGATTGAAACCATGATTCTGAGTTAATATCAAGTGGAATTTCGCAAAAGAATAAAATTTAAAATAATTAAAAAACCCAAAAACAACATGAATTTTGCGACGGAAGATCCACTTGATATTAACTCAGAAACATGGTCTGAATCATCCTCTCAGTATTCGTTACGATGTCACTAACACCCTGTATATAAAATAATCTTTAACTTCTTCCTAAATCCGGCTCTTTCTAAATTAGTGCGAGCAACAGGGTGGTATATTTTTCCGAAACTACTTGTGCCACCACAATGGGCCGATTCAAGCGAAACGACTTCCACCCGCCGCTCTGTGGTAGACAACAGGAGCAAAGACGCGCAAACGTGCACAGTGGGTCGCCGTCAGACATTAGTCGCGCAATGAACACGCTCGAACAAACGGTCAATACCGTTAAAAACCAAAGATGATTTAAATTTGTCAGAAAATAAATTTAAAGCTCATGTAAAGCTTACTTTATGTAAAAACTAAAGATAAAAATGTCTGGTATTGAATGTGTTCCTCCAGTTATTAAATAACTTGTAATGTATACCCTCATTGGTTTTT
This sequence comes from Pectinophora gossypiella, assembly GCF_024362695.1. Taxonomy (NCBI): domain Eukaryota; kingdom Metazoa; phylum Arthropoda; class Insecta; order Lepidoptera; family Gelechiidae; genus Pectinophora; species Pectinophora gossypiella. The sequence goes on along the minus strand of NC_065404.1, from coordinate 2,000,351 downwards.
AAAAGATGTGTTGCTGTTGCAGTTTCTTGTCATTTCTTCTCCTCAGCCTCAGCCTTGCGAAATGATGTAAATTCAAAAATGTTACATTGACCTTCAACAATTTTACCTTTCTGATGATCGCGAAGGACTACATTTCGGTCATCATCATTAATTTAAGAGCCACGCTCTTGTCGGTGTAGCATTCTCCATGCTACTTTTTTAAGGAAAAATACAGCAGTGGTTTCCTTCTTGTCTTCCGCTTCGCAGTACTCTGTCTAACGCGAGTAGGATGGCGCCCAGATGTTCTATTTCAAAGCCGTAATAGGATTTCGGTAGTAAATGCAAATTGGTAGACAAAAAAATAATTGATAGCAAATGTTTTTGCTTTTCAATTTCTAAAAAGACATGTTTTATTTGCATTCTACTTTACAATTACCTTACACATTGTTTCTCAATAATTCAACAACAACCGTCGCCTTATCATTGCCCTATTGTTATAATTATAATGAGTAGTTTAACATTATATTTACAATGCTAGGAGTACCTTAGTGTCGGAGTTGTTCAATGCAGCATTATCTTTATTTTGAGGATGCCATGTGTGTGACTTCAGGGCATTTTCTTTTGTATGGTCTAAGTTATAGAAGCATATAATTCTATTTCCTCATTCCTATTACGTACTCTTTTTATACATACATAAACTGACGCCAATTTCCCACCGGGGTAAGCAGAGACTATAGAATTCCATTTGTTTCCATCCTGACACACTTCTCTTGCTTCCTCCACATTCATCAATCGCTTCATACACGCACGCCGGTTCAGAATAGATCGTACTAAACCTTTTCTAAGGACATCTCCAATTTGGTCAATGTAAGTCCTTCTAGGTCTTCCTCTGCCAGCCCTGCCATAAACTTTCGCTTTACGTATATATACATAACATAACATAACAAATACTTTATTGCACAAACAGGATAAAACAAAATACAAAACAAAAGAGAAATAGAATTATTACAATAGGCGGCCTTATATACCTAACCTAACACCTCACCTCTTTTTGTATTAGTGTTTTTACGAGTATGTAATTATTTTAAATCTTCACCATCCATAATATGATTACTAACGTAGAACAAACACAGGACGTTTCAAAACTTGCAGATAGGTATGTACCTATCTGCAAGTTTTCCTTTGTTTGTTTTTAACTATGTAGTTATAATAGTTAGAATGACATGAAGAATAAATTCTGAATATGTTATCATCTGTAAGACGTAACAACATGCATATAACATAATATATGTCATGACTATATCCCAATTGGGTTGGTCAAAGGTACATCCATCACGAGATAAACTAAGTACCCACGCCTCACCGAGCTTTCTGTTACATCAACGTGATAGGTTTTCAGCCGTATGGTAATGATCGAAACAACTGCGTTAGTGGAAACTCATCTGTACATATAATTATCATAGATATAAATCATAAATAAAATGTTGAAAGAAAAAATGGAGTGACCTATCTGCTAACAAACTGCCGTGCAGTTTGGCGGACGGTACCGATGTACACACCCACATTTTTAAAATAAATCATTTTTTTTACATTACTTGTTAAAATATTAACCCGATTTATATATAAGTATCAGACACATTATCAGCAAGAGAAAAGAGCATTTTCTTTAAGCATATCGCGTATGCTTTGTACCGTCGAACAACAGTATAAGTCCAGTTCGAACAATAGTTTATACAGTAATTTGCAAACATATTATGCTTACAATAAAAGCGTTTAGTTGAAAATTGTTGCACCATATGTGTTTTTTTGTTCTGCTAATTTCAGCCTTGGGGCTTTTCTGCCCTCTATTTTGGCCCGTTGAGACACGTATTGAAAATGTAAAACAGCCAAAAGGCAAAACGTGTTATCTCAATCAACTGTATTCATAAAAATAATATTTTTTAAACTCAATCAAGTACAGAAAGAAGCACTCATTTTGCTCAATGAAAAATGAAGAGATAACAGTGTTTTACTTTCATTATTGTATGCATATTTGACTTGACGTAATTTCTCTTGTTTTTTTTTTATTTTTTTTATTATTATAAAAAGTTTTACCGCGCACTGCAGATTCGTCGATTATAATAGGTAACAGATTAACAAATTATAACAATAACAAGATGAGGTCCACATAGATATAACACCGATCGTTCTTGTTATTCTGTAATGCTTCGTATAAAACAGAAACAGAAATAGGTAGGTCGTAGGTAGGTATACACGCGCCGACTTCAAATGAATGAATAACCCGGGCGAATAAAATAGGCATCTCGCTGCAACCCGTTTGACGCGTGATGTCAGTTTAATTCTGTTGGGTTATTGGCCAATATAAAATTTTAAAAGGGTTTTTAAAATTCCTGCCTAAAATTGACGTATGTTCCATAAATTTTACGCCGACACACCCGTCCCTTTCAATTTCGGCGGATAAGAAAATGACAGGTATAACTTAAAATAAAATTAGATTGTGTCTACAGGAATCAGCACCATTCTATAAGTTATACTCCACAGTAGTTTTACAAATAAATAAATAAAAAACAATTGCAATAAAATGTAAAATCATTCTCTAGACTTTCGTTTTTCTGTTCGCAGTGACCTTAAACGAATGTTCAGATTTAGTATATAAATAACACACAAATGAGACTCGTTGGCCGCGGCGGCTAATCCTGATTTACGGAGGTACCTGGGGTGTTATACCGGCTACGGGGGTGTTTGTAATGTCCATATCGACCCATAAAAATATAGTGAAAAACGAAAAATGCACACCAATAGCATTTTAAGAGTTAAAGATTACTATAATTTGTTTTTGTGCGCTTTGTGATCAGTTTGACACCTGATTTTGATCGTAAAAGCTTACACAGACACTTTGTTCGGTCATCACCATCACCATCAGCCCATTAACGTCCCCACTGCTGGGGCACGGGCCTTTCCTATGGATGGATAGGGAGATCGGGCCTTAAACCACCACGCGGGCCCAGTGCGGATTGATGGTTATTAACGACTGCTAGTGCAATTTTAATTTGCTCTAATACTGTTAAATTTGAAGTGACCCCTTTAGCTTTATGGTGATAAAAGATGATGGAAAGGCCGTAACACGGATTTTGTATAAGAACCGCTATCGCCGGTTCAACCCCGATCTCTTTTACAACTACTCCTACAAACAGATAACTACGATAGCTCTACTGTTTTTTAAATTACATAGCCATTTTACCGGCAATGTATATTTAATGTGATAGGCTGTGGGTGTGTGTGTGTGTGTAATATACTATCGCAGAGCTCCGTGTGTCGTAAAGTTTGCAGACAAGTGGTGTGCAAAGTTGAAGTATGAACTATTCGTTCATACTTGTATGGCGCGCGTTTTGCGCTCACTTGACCCTTTCAACCGCATTCTTTTATTTCTATAAATAAAAAAATGCCCCTTTAAAAAAAAATGCAAATAAAAATAATAATAAAATAATAATGTAATGTAAAATAATGTATGTAATGTAATGTAATGTGCATATAATGTAATAAACTTATTCTATATTAATGTGCACATAAACTTTTTCTTATTAGAATAAGTTTATGCTGTAAATGTTTTGTCAATTTGTGTGCAATAAAGTGTTTTATTATTATTATTTTAAAATATGAGAATTAGAAAATTTTAAATAATTTAAGATACTTCAACTTAATATCCGTTATGAACAAATCTTTACTCCGCAGGATTATAGTTCATGATATAGAATTTCAATTCCTATAACTTGTGTGTGTAGTATTATTACACACAGGAGTGACATGCGTGAGTCCACCATATCAAAAGGGCGTTGACTGGAATAGGTTTATAATAAAGGCGAACTTAAATTCAACTTGAAGACGAACGTTGAAACCCAACAAGAAATCGTGTTAAGCACAATGTTACCCTCATCAGCCGAAGTTATATTATTATTACACAGCCTAGTTGAAGAAGGTTTTTAATAATAATTGTCCAAAGACTTAAGCGGTTATTAGACTACCCTTCGTAGTACGACCTCCGTGGTCCAGTGGTTGAGCGTTGGGCTCACGATCTGGAGGTCCCGGGTTCGAATCCCGGTGGGGACAATATCACAAAAATCACTTTGTGTCAACAATCGGTTTGATTAGGACATTACAGGCTGATCACCTGATTGTCCATAAAGTAAGATGATCCGTGTTTCGGAAGGCACGTTAGGCCGTTGGTCCCGGTTACTACTTACTGATGCAAGTAAGTAGTCGTTACATGAGCCTTGTCATGGGTCTTTGGTGGCTCAATAGTAACCTTTTAGAAATTAATCGACTATCCATATTTTTATTACACCACATATCACGAACATCGTCTACATTAACGATATGGCCAAACGTTGATTGAAATATCATTAAACGTTGACATTTCAACGATATGGTCAACTTAAGTTGGCTATTTCATGAAATATGACCATTTAAGATATGGCCACGACATCTATATAGCGACTTTGAACTACGGAAAAACTTCAAATAATTTCCACTTTTCAAAAGTGCTACTATAAATTGAATTATCGCGTTCTTCATAAAAATAAAACATTTAATTGATCACACATTCAAAATACATTTACAGGAATAACTTATTCTAAGGTGGGCTAGGAATTTTCATAACTAAAAATGTTGACCTAATGCTAAATGCTGACCATCTGCAAACTGTACCTACCATTTTAAGGCGAATAAATGAATTATGAATTATGATAGTAAAAGATTTGTTGACGTAACTTAGTTTTTACCGACTTCAAAAAAGGAGGAGGTTCTCAATTCGACCTTTTTTATGTTTGTTCGGGGATAACTTCGTCGTGTATGAACCGATTTTTTAGCTTGCCTAGCCGAACTAATGGGGATGAGGAACACTGAGGACTCTCACCCGGTAAAAGATGACGCAAGTAGGCATCTGCCTTACATACATACATAAACTCACGCCAATTTCCCACCAGGGTAAACAGACTATGAAATTCCATTTGCTTCGATCCTGACACACTTCTCTTGCTTCCTCCACATTGATCAATCTTTTCATATACGCACGTCGGTTCAGAGTAGAACGTACAATAAGAAAGAAAGAAAGAAAGAAAGAAAATATTTATTCGGCATACTTAACACTAATTAACAAAAAAAATAATAATAATTATACATAGTGCCGAAACGGCTTCAGCTCAGCAAATGTCACGGCCTAGCTGTAGCTAGACTATGACGCTGATTTTCAGCTGCAGCCGGTTGGGGAATCAAAATACAGTAAAACAAAAAGAACTGGGCTCTAAAGTCTAAGCACATAATTACGTACCTAAACCGTAATATAAAGTATTTGAGGAAAAAGAAAATAATAAGAAAAATAAATAAATTAATAATTCTGTATATTATGTATACTGTATGTGTGTGTATTATGTATGTGAGTTATATATGGCTTACATGAAGCATGAATATTTTTAATAGGTTGTATCACCGCTTAACTGGCATTGTAGAAAGTGTTCTTTTACCTTTGACCGGAAAGTATTAACAGAAGATAGGTTACGTAGAGGAGGAGGGATGTTGTTCCAGATTTTTGCGGCGGTGTACTTGAAACTACCTTTAAAGGCAGCAGTTTTATGTGGGGGAATTATTAGCTGGGCAAGACGAATACGTGAAGAAAAGGAGAGTTTCATATGAAGGTAGAGAGGTTTTGAAAACTTTATAATGCCGAAGAGGAGGGTAGCAAAGTGTATGGATCTTCTTGATGACATGTTTAGGAGTTTGGCCTTATTTATAAAGGGAGACACATGAGATCTTGGTGGAATGTCAAAGCAGAATCTAGCACATGCGTTCTGTATGCGTTGTATTAGGCTTTTAGTTTTTGCCAGTAGCCTTGGTCCATAAACACTATCTCCATAATTAAACTTCGAGAGTACAAGCGATTCTACAAGGTTTATACGGAGACTAGTACTTAGAAAAGTCCGAATTCTATAGAGTACCTTTAAGCGATAGAAGCAGTTGCGTGCTATCTCCGCAATATGTTTCTCAAATCTTAATTCAGGGTCTATGACTATGCCCAGATTACGTGCTTCATTCGTAGAACAAATCGGTTCATTGTTTAATGTAACAGGTGGAATATTTAAATTTATTTTAGCAATTTGTTGTTTGGAACCCAAGACCATTAATTTTGACTTGCTAGGGTTAAGCATTAAACAATTTTTATATGACCAATCCGAAATTCTGCCTAAGTCTTCATTAATCTTGTCTACTGCTGTGTTTACGTCATCAGGGCGACAAGAGAAATAAAGCTGCAGGTCATCCGCGTACAAATGGAAGTTACAGTGTTTAATACAGTTAATAATATCTGCACTGTAGAGAATAAAAAGCAGGGGCCCTAATATCGACCCTTGTGGTACACCTCGAGTGACTGCGGAAAGCGAAGAAGACGATATAGAGCCATCACTGTTTCTTATCTGGACGAATTGATTACGATCACTCAGGTAACTGTGAAACCATTTCACCGTAGGGACGTCAAATCCGTAAAATGATAATTTGGAGAGTAATAACGATATATTTATAGTATCAAACGCACGAGAGAAATCAAGAAGAACTAATATAGTACCTAATCCGGCATCTTGGGCTTCAAGAATGTTGCTGGTGACATCCAGTAAGGCTGTGGTAGTGCTACGGTTTTTACGAAATCCAGATTGGACTTGGGGAAGAATGTTGTTAGTTTCTAGATAATTTAAAAGCTGTAAGTACACTACCTTCTCGAGAACCTTCGATAGACAAGGAAGAATACTAATGGGACGAAGGTCCTTATAAGTTAAGGGATTTGAATTCTTCGGAATAGGCTGTACAATTGCAGTTTTCCATGGATCAGGGAATGTACATGTAATTATTGACCTATTGACGATGGATGTTATCGCGTCTAAGGAGTCGGGCAGTGTAAGTAAAATCGTATCTAAAGATAAAGAGTCAACACCTTGTGCATTTGATTGAAGAGAAGTAAATATTTTAGAGACCTCCTGTTGACTGATGCATTTTAGACTAAAGGTGGTCGAATTAAACCTGTGGGACTCATAATAAGTTAAAATGGATAAATCAACGTTATTCGAGCCCGGCAAGTCAAGGAAATGTTTGTTAATATCTTCAGCAGAGGAGAGGTGACTTGGGAGAAGTTTTTCAGCTTTAGGAGGAAGAACATTTAGCTTAAGATTTTTCCATAACGTTTTAGGGTCTTTTATATGTCGATTAATGTGGTGCTTAAAAAAAGCACGCTTTTCAAAAAACAAAGATGAGTTTACTTGTGTTTTTAACTGTTTATAATAATGTTTATGCGACTCATTTTTAGTTTTAAGATATCTCTTGTGCGCCTCGTTTCTCAATCTCATCATAAGTTTAATAATGTCAGTTATCCAAGGATAAGAGTGATTTTTAACAACTATAGACTTTATAGGAGCATGAATATCTAGTAAAACGGTCGACAGAGTAGTAAAAACAGAGACCATATCATGAACATTAAAACAACTCGAGATACTTTGCCACGAAGTAACCTTAAGATCGTACTGAAATCGGGATGAGTTGATATCTTTTAACGGTCGGTAGTTAATAGTCGTTGGGGGAATATTAGGTTTTTTAAAATTAAATTCACATACAATAAAAGCATGGTTTGATTTTTTGCTACCTATAACATCTAATGAAACGTTTCGAACCTGAGCATCTGTACATACTACATCTATAAGAGTTTCACTATGATCAGTAAAATGCGTAGGGGAAGTGACTATTTGTTTTAAATTGTACATGTGTATGAAATCTGAGAATTTTGTAATATTACTGTTGTCTGGGTTTAATAAATCAATGTTAAAATCACCAAGTAAGATTAAATTATCATAATGTCCCAAAGCATTAACAGAGTCAATAAGAGCATTCAAAAATATATTTGCATTGAAATCGGGCGGACGATATGCAGTGCCTATAATAATTCTGTTGCCATTAATGCTAAGTTTCATCCACATCTGCTCGACATGTGAACATACTGGGTGTTCACATACTCTAGCTCTAATACCTTTTCTGACATAAAAACCAACTCCGCCACCACGTCCGCTGCGTACCATAGATCGAGGTGCACTGCGAAGCGTGTAGCCAGGCAGAGAAGGGGCTTTGCCTTCCTCACCTGCCATTAACCATGTTTCATTCACAGCCAGAATATCCGTCGAGTGATGCATCACTGCTAAAAGAAGTTCATCATGGTAGGTACCCAACGAGCCAGGGTTGTAGAGACTAACTTTAAAAAAATGTTGAGGAGTCATTATGTCATATTGTACGAAATAATGTATGTTAGATATAAACATTTTGTATGGGGTAGGTACCTGTACATTGTGTGAGTAGCTTTGATTTGATTGGAATTGAGCGAGTGATTGTTTGTGTGTACCGGTGATTTATAGTGAAGCCTAGAAAAGTAGCATATCCAGTGACCGTTTTGTAAGGAGCATATAAAACATATAAGTTCGTAACTACAGCAAACATAAATTAAACTTTTCGAGTAAAAACATGCACAATATAAATTGTTTACAAAATAAAATATTAAAATTTCAATAAAAAAACAGTTCAAAGGGAGGCAAAACTTATCAGTTATAAGAGATCCATAATAAAAATTGTATAGCAGAGCTAACATAACGTTTGACCAAAAACTTTAGCTACGTCGGCCTCGGAACGCAACCGATGACGAGTCGAACCATGTTCCTTACGGGCGAAGATTCTTCCATCTCTTGTCCAAACATATTTCCAGTTTGCACGCTGCGACTCGTTGCGGGCTTTGTAGAAAATATTTCTGTTACATCGTGTTAGTCTCTCGTTGACATAGAAACGTCGTTCAGCGGAGTCCAGCTCCAGGCCGGCGGTGGTTATGTTGCGACGCACACGCGCGGCGGCCAACAGCTGGTCGCGCAGTACGCGGCGCGCCAGTCGCGCCACCAGAGGTCGCGGCGCCGCCTCCTTTCCCGGCTCCGGCTGCCGCACCGGCCCGGCGCGTTCCGCAGACACGACGTCTCGTTCTTCCAATGTGACTCCTAGCTTGGTAGCGACGGTCAGTATGAGATGGGTTGAACGCTCATTTTTTTCTTCAGGTATACCTGCGATTTCTATATCGTTGCAGAGCAACTCCTGGCCGCGATCGTTGAGTTCCAACTTCAAATCAGCAATTGTTTGTTCGAGAGACGAAGTGTTGGCATTAGTGGGCTCGTGTTGCTGGTTTTCAAGCACCTCCACCCGCGTTGTGAGCTCGTCGATGCGGCTGCTGCAGACACTGACCGCAGATGTCAGGCCAGAGATCGCACTCCTAAACTCCTGCATCTCGAGTCTTGCAGCTTTCATTTCTTCGCGCAACAAACGTATCTCAGTGGCCAAGTTGAACTCAGGCGCCGTAGTTACTTGCGCGGGGACGGAGGCGCCCGTCTTTCCAGGTCGGCTTCTCAACGTGACATTCAAGAAACCAGGGTCGGCGTTGTTGATGTCTGGCTCATGCTCTACATTATAGCACTTCTCGCATTTCCAGTTTTCCTTATGTTCATCTCTCATAGTATTGTAGAACCGTTTCTCGCTAACACTCGTACATAGTAAATCATAATATTTAAGACACTGGCAACATTTTAGAAATTCCCTGCTTTTTATTTCTCGTTCACATCTTGCACACGAGTTATATACGACGACGGGCACAGGTGGCTCCATCTTCGGTGTAGTTTTGCAAGCGTATTATGATTGGTAATTATCGACAACGACACACAATGGTTGCAGTACTTGCAGTAGTAGTGAGAGTGAAACACAGATGGCGCTGACTGATCTGTTTTTCGTAGAAATATGCTGGATTTTAAATTAAGAATATATAAATATGACACAAATATAGTTTTTTTAAGCGTACAAAAATCACTATTTAATTCCCGACAGTCTTGAGAAAGTCGCTGTTAATATTGCACTGCACTTTTATCCAGCCAGCTACTGGTGATTTTTAGGTTAAAAGAACACAACACAATTATTTAGGAAATACTTAATAAATCAATAGGATAACACTTATACGGGCTAATTGTAATAATAGTCACTCTATATTGTTAAAATTAAATTAAAATACTCGTGTAAACTATTTGAAATTAAATAAAATCGTGGAGACAAATGTTACTTAGACTGCAGCGCCCCAGCGAAAAAAAAAAAACAGCCTATATACGTCCCACTGCTGGGCACAGGCCTCCTCCCAATCAACCGGAGGGGGTATGGAGCATACTCCACCACGCTGCTCCACGGATGGGTTGGTGGAGGTATTTTTACGGCGAATAGCCGGGACCAACGGCTTAACGTGCCCTCCGAAGCACGGACTGAACCTTTTTTAAGGACATCTCCAATTTGGTCAATGTACGTCTTTTTAGGTCTTCTTCTGCCAGCTGTACCAACAATCTTCGCTTTACATATTGCTCTTAATGCAAAAATTTGACTATTATGAGTCATGTCCACTCAACAGTCACCTTTGAGTTTCGCATTTGAGTCACCGTCCTCAAATATTCCAAAAAGTCCATGAATAATTCCATATAATTCTTTCAAGACTACAAGTAGGGTATAAATTGTTCAGATCTTTTATACCGCTATAAAATCCTAACTCCTTTCAATATTGGTGTTGTCAACGTATACAACGAATGCCTCGGGAATCTCCACACAAATCAATTGCAAGTCCTGAAATTGTTATTGATTATCCTTTGTGCTTGTATAAAACGCTAAAATTTGTATTCTGATATCGAAGAAGACTGTCTTATGCGCTTGGTTGAGGTACTGTTTGAAGTACATTGCGTTGCCTAAAACAATAGTTGTACGGTCTTAAACCGAACATACTTGCTAACGTTGCGCCCTGCTTTTGGTAGAGCTGCGCACTCAATTATAATTAGTGTGTCAGTGTGAAACGGTCACTATACGTAGTAGCCACGAGCGCTACTAAACAATTTAACCTACTTAAACGAATCTTTGAGTTTACGATCAACTCATACAACTACAACTGAAGGTGAAGCGCTGAAGCCGGAACCCAACTTTAGCCTTTACAATAGTTATGCATAAATACTTCCTCTTTATTGAAAGAAGCGCGTGTGTTCCGAAAAAAAATTGTTAATTAATAATATTAAAATCTTTAGGTTAGGTAAACAGACTTTCTGAAAATAGGATAGATAGATAGATGATGAATTATTTAACAATATTATTTATATCGATGTCGCCAATAATGATTGAGAAAAGCTTCGTGCACCTCTTGTCGATGGAGGGCTACACAAACCCAGCGAGTTGGTACGTATGTGCCACGGAATAGAAGAAACTATACCGTTCATTTCTTTTTTGACGTGACTTATAGTAGATTTGCCGCAGATGGCATTAACTACTTGGCCGGACAAATGGGGAGCGCTGAAGGCTCTCACCCGGTACAAAATTTAAGACAACAGGCCTGAGGGTGCCCAGTTTGGCGCGAACCTCGGCTCAGGGTCTTTCAAGAATATTTTAAAGAAATCGACCCTAGCGGTTGACCCGCGATATATACAGGGTGTTAGTGACATCGTAACGAATACTGAGGGGAATGATTCAGACCATGATTCTGAGTTAATATCAAGTGGAATTTTCCGTCGCAAAATTCATGTTTTTATTTATTATTATTTTAATTATTTTGAATTCTTTACTTTTGCGATCGAAAATTCCACTTGATATTAACTCAGAATACTGAGCTAAATCAGCCCCCTCAGTATTCGTTACGATGTCACTTACACCCCTTACCAGTACTACAGGTAGCCATACAAGTAGGTATGGGTGTTAGTGACACCGTAACGAATACTGAGGGGGATGATTCAGACCATGATTCTGAGTTGATATTAAGTGGAATTTCCTGTTGGAAAATTTATGATTTTTTTTGTTTTTTTAAATTATTTTCCATTTCATACTTTTGCGATGGAAAAATCCACTTGATATCAACTCAAAATCATGGCCTGAATCATCCCTCAAAGTTTTCGTTACGATGTCACTAACACCCTGTATGTATAGATAGGCGCTGAATGAGAGAAAACTATTCCGTGGTATGTTTTTTTTTTTTTTATAAACAAAATTACATACATATACATTTTAATACTATCGCCAAACTACAACCGTAGTTTGTTGGCGTCGCGCTCATTCCCTAATTTTGTTTAATTACCAGCATTTACAACAACTACCCTCCACCCACTAAAATCCCATAAATTGACTTATACTACACACACTTTACCTACTAAACTTAACTACACTCATTATTTATTCCAGCATATATTCCTTCAGTTTTTTCTTAAGACTACCAGTACACATAATTTTATTTTGTTCTAACAGAAATGGAATATTATTACATAACCTTGGTATTATATTATATATGTGCAGAGTACTTTATTGTAACCTCTATATTTTGTTGGCAAAACAAAAACCTCAGAATTTGAAACAAATTTTCAACAAGCACTTTTCCAATGTACACATACTTCGATCCGCTCAGTTACTTCGAAACAAATAATGTTCATAGTTCGCAGAATCAGCAACATCGAGACATAATTCAGGATTTCGTCGCGGTGTTTTGACTGCAGTGCGCAGGCGTGAAGCTGTGACGTATGGGGTAAAGGTGATTCTGATCTACGGTCCAATGTTGTGGTGCCAGTCCGGAAAAAAAATAAGTTTTCGTACTCAAATGTACTTAGGGAATTGGGTATTATTTCATTTAAATCTCAGCCCAAAATATAGATAATCAATCACCTAAGGAAAAAAATGGAAATACGTTCGAGAAAAGAAAACTTGGTATAAGTAGGTAGTAAGTAGATGTATATTCCAAAATCTATGATATATTTTATTTAATTTAACTCCGAAGTCACCTTTTACTCAGTTAACACGTTCACGTAAACAGGCCTTGTATTGAAGACTAAGCTCTATAGCACATACTTTTTTCATACAAATATGATTAACGTCTAACAACGATGTACCACACCAATTTCAAAATAAAGTTATGATAGTAGCACTATCGTCATCATACGTCGACGTTAGAATACGTTCAGTTGTATTATATCAATCAAATCCTATACAATTGGTAACAACGTTTAATCACGGCGACGTTCTATGATGTTGTTTGCTATTGAGTGATATAAATCGAAAATATTATTGAACAACGTTTATTCACGGCGACGTTAAATGACGTTCTGTCACGGAATATAGATATGATGGGAAAGAACAGAAAACAGCGTATACTCACGTCAACGTTCAGTAACGTTCAGCCTTAGTCGATATGGTAATAATTACAAACCAGGGAATAACATTAAAGCACTTCCACGGTGATAGACGTTCTGTGATTCGGCTGCAAGGTCCGACAGTGGAGATGGTAAAGGCTCGCATTGGCCCGGATTGCCTTCTTCTGCTGCAGAGTCCGGCGGTGGCGATGGTGATTGCTCATGTGATCACGGGTTGCCTTCTGCGGCTGCAAGGTCCGGCGGTGGAGATGGTGACTGCTCGCGTGGTCTCGGGTTGCCTTCTTCGGCTGCAAAGTCCGGCGGTGGAGATGGTGATTGCTCACGTGATCTCGGGCTGGCTTCTGCAGCTGAAGGGTCCGGCGGTGGAGATGGTGACTGCTCGCGTGGTCCCGGGTTGCTTTCTTCGGCTGCAGAGTCCGGCGGTGGAGATGGTGATTGCTCACGTGATCCCGGGCTGGCTTCTGCAGCTGAAGGGTCCGGCGGTGGAGATGGTGACTGCTCGCGTGGTCCCGGGTTGCTTTCTTCGGCTGCAGAGTCCGGCGGTGGAGATGGTGATTGCTCACGTGATCCCGGGTTGCCTTCTTCGGCTGCAGGTTTCGGCGGTGGAGATGGTGACTGCTCGCGTTGTCCCGGGTTACCTTCTTCGGCTGCAGGGTCCGGCGGTGGAGATGGTGACTGTTCGCGTGGTCCCGGGTTATTTTCTTCGGCTGCAGGGTCCGGCGGTGGAGAAGGTGACTGCTCGCGTGGTTCCGGGTTGCCTTCTTCAGCTGCAGGGTCCGGCGGTGGAGATGGTGAATGCTCGCGTGGTCTCGGGTTGCCTTCTTCGGCTGTAGGGTCCGGCGGTGGAGATGGTAACTGCTCACGTGGTCTCGGGTTGCCTTCTTCGGCTGCAGGGTTCGGCGGTGGAGATGGTGACTGCTCGTGTGGTGTCGGGTTGCTTACTTCGGCTGTAGGGCCCGGCGGTGGAGATGGCGGCTGCGTGTGTGCACTTAGGCCACCTTCTTCGGCAAAAGGGTTTAGTAGAAGGGATGACTGGTGCGCGCGTGATTCAGGTCTGATGTTGAATGCAAAAACTGATGAAGGTGACAACAGCTGGCTTTGGTGGCCTTTTATATGTGTAAGCTCGATTACGAAAGATGAGGCTTCTAAATTTAGGTCATCTCCTATATTTCTCCTCAATACACTGGAATTGATCGAAATATTGTCAGAGTTTTCTTCGTCACTGAAATGTTTGGGGTCGAGTCCAGATCTCTTGCTTTTAGGTTCTGAAGAATTTGAATTGTTAGTATACGATTTTCGTTTACGAGTATTAAAAACGCTATCACAACTAAAAGTTTCAGTTTCACAATCTTCTGCAGTCTCAGTGTTACTGCCAGAGTTATCTGAATCACTCGTTGTATGCGGCGCAAAAGCATCTCCTCCTGGACGCGCACAGGTGAACTTAATGAAAGGCGATATTTAGACAGATCGACGTGTATGGACGTTGCGCGGGGGGAAGTAGGAAAGTATGTAGTGATTGTAGTGTTCCGAAAGACATGAAAAAATTTCGATGTAGCGTAGCACTAGAGATTTGAAAATTTGATATGTTGTGGCACAGTAACTGACCTGTGAAATAAAAGTACAGCTAGTCTACGTTTACTGACGTTCTGGTATGAAATAATATTTTTTATAAGACGTAATACCACGTTGTGCTGTAGAGATTATACCTAATTTCGGCGTACTATGACGTTGTTTACGTGAAAGTGTTAAATTGGACACCACACAAATTGAAGTTACAATCATGCTTCGGTTTCACCTTTGTCGTATTCTATACTACTTTCATGTTTAATTTTAAATTATTTGGACATTCTGTGCTTTCTCATTAATGTATTATAAAATTCCTAAATCAGATGCTGAGTGGCTGCAGTCAAGAGCAATAAAACATCCACATCCACCCTTGATACAAGGAAACCCACAAAAATTAGAATACCGTGACCAACATTTGCATTCCTTGTGTCAGTTTTAATATACATAGCAGTAGCTGTATGGTGTTCAAGTAAAATGCTGTTTGGTCCTAGCAATGTTTATTAAATCTGGGTAGATTTTTGGGGATGTCCAACCCACGGAAATTAGAATTCTCTATGAATCACGCTTAATGTAATCTTGAGCGCACCCATTTTCTCATGACCAGAGCAATATTTCTATATTAATTATACATTCATGTACAATGTAAACATGATCTATTGTACATTTTTGGGGTGACTCTCTACCTCATTTCCCTGCCTTTTCTAATTCCTAAGGACCATTCTATTCATTGTATATGGCTACTATAACTTTAATAAAAATAGTGCCCACCGTGCAAACTACAATATAATAGGCCTAATTATGCTTTATGGTAATTTTATGACAGAAATGTCTTCTTACACTGAAGGGTGTATAATTTCTGTGGTGGACAGTAGAATGAATGTGTTTTGTATGGGAATTTGAATGTTTAAGTTGTGATGGAATTAGTGGTAGGATTAGTTCTGTTAAGATATAAAATGTGTCATATTTATGTGACATCAATTATATCAAATGTAATTTGGCTTATTAATGACAATAAATTCGCTTTGTTCGCTACTGTGTCTGTTTTGGTACACGGAGATTATAATTGTGCAGTTTTCTTCATCTTTTAACATCTAATCTATTTAAATATTAAACGTTTGTACTACTGTGTATTAACACTATAACATCTAACCGTTATTTTACCTTCACGATATTTTCAGATTTATTTAAAGATAATTCCTGGTAGATACATTTGAGCTGTGCAGTTCTAGGCTAAAAGATCTCCGATGTTTCTCTGTATTTTGTTTATCATGTAAAAATATAAGTAATACGAGTACAACAAATATTGCTGCTAATATTTTACTCAGGATTTTAATATTACCAAACAGAAAAGATAGTGATTGTGGTTTAGGATTTTATTATTTTATTCTGATTTGAAATTGACAGGTGGCTACATTTTACCTCTAATTACACACCCTTCCAACACTAATACTTACGGACATTAAAAGTATTAACAAGAACATTCTAGAACCATTCGTGTGAACGTAATCTCTTTACATTCCCTCAGAGACTGTGGGCGGGCGGCACAGCATGCTATGCCACGCCCGATTACTAGCCACTTACCCCAAATTTCACATACCCTGAGTCTCATAGGAAACTGTTCTCAAGAACGTTGGCAACTTTGGCATCCAAGAGTGAGAGGTGTTCCAGCCTGCTGGGATAGGCGTGGTTGCTAGATTTAATAGAAATTTTAAATATTTGACCTTCGATTCAGGAGTATTACTTAGTATCTTACGGGTATTATCGTATGATTAATATTTTACAGCAAGTTACATTTTTACAAGTAAGAAATTATTATCGTCCAAACATGTGTGTGCAACATATGACGAGCGATTTTAATCATGATTCGCTTTAATAATCACGTAGCAGAATTTTTTTTTTTATTTGTAGCTTAAATACCTAGGTAATATTTTTACTGCTATATAAACTGCTAGACACGATTGATGGTATCATTATGCATTATATTTTTTTTCTGTATATAATAATCAAAAGACATAAATACCTACTTTAACTATGTTCATAATACAACTTCAACAAAAACCATGTGCATTTTAAATCAACACACAATATCTCACAAAAGACTAGAGCAAACATGCCATCCATCATATTTAGCGATAAATTAATTCCCAATTCATCAAAATTATGTATCACAGTATTCTTCACACTCTGACCAGCGGGGTGTCTGCTACCCTTAGCCGTAAGGGTTCTTAGAGCCCTAAAGGCTATTACCGTATGGGACAGCCCTTCCTTGACTTTACACGGTAACTTTCACACTGACTTGTGGGCAGGGCCCATCACGCTGAGAAGATTAGAGCATACATTTGAACTTGTTGTACTTTAAATACTAAACAAACACACTACTCATGAGAAAAAAAGGCGTAGTCAAAAAATCGCTGATTGCAAAAGAATAGCTCGCATTAAAATATTTGGTGAGAAAGAACTTGTTGAAACATTTATTGGAATTTTGAAGGGTGATTGAAGGAATTAAAAGCAGATTTAGAGAAGTAGGAAAGAATAATAATAAGATAATAGAAACCTTCACATCCTCTATGTCGCCTTTCGAACAAAGCACCGAACAAAAGAACAAAATTGATCCACCGTTGCCTAAAGGGATGTTAGATTCAGGTGTCAAGAATTCTAAAATAAAACCCATTCACAAAAGAGATCCGTCAACGTATCAAATCTCTTTGGTATTGACAAAAAATTAAAAGAAAAAATGTCACAAAAGAGTGTGCGCAATCCAAGAATCCAATATCCTGCACAATAGAAGTTGTTATTTTAGGTCTAAAAGCTACTGTGAAATCAAATTATACATTCAGAGCGTTTGTGACTCTTATCTAATCGTACATTGATCGATTCTAAAAGTTAAATAAAACGAGATAGACGCATCTATGCATCCGTTTTGGTTGCATGTTTAGTAAGTAACATAATCATTATAAGAGACAAAATAAAAAGAAACATCGGTCAATGTTGCAATTACTTTTTAATACACACTGATTTTGTTAGATTGAAAATCGTAGTAAGTAGTAAGTATTAGCGCAGTATGAATAATAATACATTATTATTTAATTTTAAATTATTATCGGCACTGAATATTTAGTTTTTTATTCATTATTGTTCCTTCATAAAATTACAGTAACACTTCTAAAACGTAATAAAGAATAAATTTAACTTAATTGTCCTGAAACAAAGCAAAGGTAAAAAGCAATAATTGGTAATAAACAACTAAACAAACAAAATAAAATGTTTAACAACAGTGTGTTAGCGCAACAGAAGAATATGAGACAAAAAGCAAAAACGCAATAAAATAATAAAGGTTAACAACCGGACCGTGAAATGCGGAACAGCAATTCAGCAAAACAAAGAGTCATAATTCCGCAAATAGACCAGCAAATCGTGATTTTGTCCACAAAAGTTCACGAAATCGATCTATAGGTTACAGAGCGAACTTACGAAAAATCCATGGTTCTTGCTATGAAATTGTAAAAAATATCGATAGACGAAAGTCTTATTGCCATAATTTACGTTACGTTTCTTTTTACTTATAGACGTAGTTCAAATTCCAATAAAACTAATTTCCTTTAATTTAAGTGTATTTTATACATTCCATTTCTCCAGCATTTTATGTTATTTTTATTACACTAATGTTACAGATACCAAGTTTTAATGTACATTTAGAAGCATAAATGAGTTCTTAATAGTAGTATGGCATGCTACTAAAATTTTAAATCGATTATTTTGACTTCATTCTATGAATTTGATTCCACCAATTGCCAGCGTCACGTCTCCAACATGGCCGCCGGTGACACGCCGCATTGTTCAAACAGAAACGACACAATCTTTTTTATCTTTTATTCTTTTTCTTTCGTTTCTTTTTAACTTTTATTCTTTTCTCTTTGATCACAATGGTGGCACGCTGCGGCCGCGCGTTTACTTACCTATGTTTCGATCTTTGTTTTTGGCGGGTGTCAAAAATTCTACGTCGGTAAATGTAACTTTAGTTGCTTTTAGTTTTCTTTCTTTTGTTGTTTTGTATTTTGTTTCTCTAGAAATTGTGAGGTTATAAGCCTCAAATTGTTAGTTAGTGTTTATTTAAATGATTTTGTAGAATCTTGATCGTAATTTTGGGTGTAACTGACTTATTGTAATAATATAAGCAGCGGTTAAATACACATGGCTTATATATTTTGCTAACAGAGAAAACTTAACCAGCTATTTACGATTCATACACACGACTTGTTAAACACGTCATTATTATAACGGGAACAAGCTTTTATGCTGTCATCTGCGATCATAACCAAATCTCCATCCTCGCCAATCAAGTATCTAATCTTCTAATTGTGCAAACTCAAGGCTTCTTTTTGTCCATCTGCACACAAAGGCAATTCTTATTATCCATTCATATCATATTTATAAATACGTTTCATGGCATTGTCGACGTCGCGTCTCCCTGAGGATATTGCGGACAAAGAATATTCTTTGTGCCATAAAGGCAGTCTTCGTTTTATACAAAGCACGCAACCAGTCATTTTCGTACCTATTGGCTATTTTACGACAATAACTGTATTGTTATCGAAAGGGATTGTGTCCGTACTCTCCGCATTGTCCGTATCGCAATTCGTGAAACTGGAATTGTTTTTGAATTCGCTAACGAACACGCCCAGGGTAGGGTAGCAGTTGCTTTTATGCAATTTATTTTTAACTTAATTGGGTTAATAACGCTTTGGTAAAATAACAAACAGATACCGCTGTAGTCGTGAATTATTTATATCTCCAAACTCTTGTAGCATTTCTGTTTGCTGCAAAATCTAATGATTACGTTTCCATGCTTTACCAATAATAGAAAATAAACTAAACTCAATCTGAAAAATACTTTAACAGAAGCTTTAAAAACATGTCCATATGTGATGTAATATTTGTATATCGTCATCTTATAGTATTAGTGAACACCACCTGTTTGACTCACCACCGAATATGTTTTTATTAACAAATCCTTCAAGAAACACGCAAGTTTTAATCCAGGTAATCTGTTTTGTCTCGATATTTACCCGAATTAAAATTAATTGCAAGAATTCAAAGCTTTACTGAAGAAAAACACACCAGAATGTGGTTTTTCTGAAATGCGCTTACCAAGATTTCACTACAAAGCGACGATAATAGTAATACTATGTATATATTTTGCATGGCGTAACATTTTAAAAAGAGCAATAGATTTCAGCATTCTTTGGTTCATTCATAGAAGTGGAAGTAAACACAAACATAATATTATGTAAACACAATGCTATTTGCTATGTCTGGTCATAGATAGAGTTTGGAACGATTTGACCAGAAGAAGAAAATGTGTTTATTGCTTCACTAGAATAATTTGCTCAAAATTATCTTTAATAACTTATCTTTATTTAACTCTGTTGGTATGATATAAGTAGGTACCTATTCTAACCTAACTTCAGGAAATGAATCGAAATTTATGTTTGTTTAAGTATTTTTCATACTAAAGATTTAAAATAAAATTGTGTTCTTTTATTAAAAATCAAAAGACTTTGGGTAAGTATTCCATTGTTTTTCATGCAGTTATAACTCTATGTATAAGTCCCAAGAGTCTTGCTGTGCGTGCTAATATTTGGTTTCGTGGTCACCTTTTGTCATACCTGGTCTGGCCACTTGAGCACAGCATTGTGGAGACAAGCAAAGGAATTCTACGGTTTGTTTGTTCAAATCTCTTTGGGCTTCTGTTCAGTGAATAGTTTCTGGTGTACAAACAACAATTACTCTGGTATCCGTTGCTTTATGTGGTGCTTTAAGCTGGTCCAATTATTTGTTCATACGTGCTTTTACGAAAATACGCTTCTCATGAAATAAATGGAAACACCTCGCAAGTTTAAGTTTCTTAAAGGTTATCGTAAAAATATAAAATAAGAGAATTAGGAATCAAAAGTAAATGCCATTTTATTGTTGTATATTAGTGTTCCTTTAAAATATAATTAAAGTTAATTAAAGTAAATTTAATTTAATTAAGTGTATCGATTGGTTTGGTATGAAAAGTATAATACAATATTTTTGTTTCCTTAGTGGATTTTTGTCAGCTCCTGTTTCAAACCAGTTCATAAATCTAACGAAAGCGTCGAACAAACTATGACGTATTTTTTATTATATTATATATGTTCATTTTTGCAGATGCCCTTAACTTACGTCAAGAAAATGAATAACTTAACATGCAATCTTAAATTTTGAAAAATTGCCTATATCAAAATTACAAAAACAGTTGCTTCTGAATGTTATACATGAATTTTAGGTAGTTTAACAAAAGTATTGGGGGAACTAGAAAGATTCGAAATGGATAAGCCAAATGGCAAATATGAAAAACAGAAATTAAAACCACCATAACTAGCTACATATCCGTGAGAACTTTTATTATAGAAATTTAACACCCCAAAATTGAAACTATGCACCATTCACAGAAGGCATTAGACTGTGAAAATTAACTGATGCGATATCTGTCTTTGTTGAACTATATTGGATTTTGTTTACCCGTTAACCTACTTCTTTCTTTCATATAATATTTATCTTTATAGCTTTAGAGTTCAAAGTACTTCATTCTAGTTGAGAATCTTCTGTGGTTTGATCCCTTTTGTCTATCCTTTGTATATCACCCTTTGCTTTTATAGAATTAACCTCTCTTGTCTTACGCGATCGTGGTCAGATAACAAAAAATCAGAATGGGAATTTAATTTGCTTTTAGAAATCATGTTTAAGGACATAGTGTCTTTCTCTACCAGTTGTTTCATTCTTCTTTTTTTGGATTTTGGAATGACCACTTTCTTTGATACAATAGTTCAATTTAAAATAAAGGCGTTTCTCGATATAGAAAACATGTGACCGACGGTTATTCTTGCAAAAAATTACTTAGGTGTCCCAATTTTTAATGTGAATTAATTTATTAAACATATAAGAATAAAATAAATTTATTGCCAGTAACAATTGTTACTGGCAACAACTTCTTTACATATCTTGTTACTTACTATAAAAAACAAATACACAAAGACATTACCTTTATCAACAACATTCACAATCACTGACTTCTACAGTTTCACTTCAATCAATTGGTCTAAAGCTCATTTGAATCAGAAAAACAATTTTGACTTCAAATTATGTACTCGTACAAATCGAGTACCATTAAACATAACTTGCAAGACATTAATTGTACAATTATTTCTAGTCTTTGTATTAGAACGAACGGTAGTTAGTTTCTTTGTAGCCCACATTTGGAGAATGGCACGTGGTACTACAAAAGGACCACTCTTGGACCACTCATTACGATTTAATGGTCTTACGTTTTGAAAAAATATTCTTGACGTGTACAGTGGCAGACCACGAATAGTTCTTACAAGATTTAAACCACATAGCACCTTGTTTTAAACACAGTAAGAACTGAGCTGAGTGAATAAATGACGTTGTCTGAGAATGATGAAAGATTCGTTATTTAAATTCGACGGTTAAAGTGTCAGATAAATTGTCGACCTCGAATCGTTGTTCAGATTCACTGTCCGTAATTACGGCTGCTGTTTGTTTGGTATTTTAATTTGAAGTTTCAACATTTTTCAAGTACATGATATGACGGTTTTGTTCTTCATTTACTGTTTAATTGGAAATCAAGTGGTTGGAAATAAAGACACTTAAAGCTCGTCAGTTTAAACAGCAATTTTGTCTTTAATTAAAATCTCTTCACATGTGACTCGTGCACTACTGCACAGTTCTATTAAAATAAATGAATACATTATTTTTATGTAAGTCTACTTGAAATAATCTAGCTAAAGTTTATAAAGTACATGTGTCCCAAATCTCCATATGAAATACTCGAAATTCTGGGGATCAATAAAGCTAACAGATAATAAATATAATATTATATAAGTACTTTTCGTATTTTAATATTTCTTCTATTAATAAGTACTTTAATACTGTGCTATTTTTAACTTATAATAAGATACTTTTAGGCTCAAACTCTAAGCATGTCTACCATCACGATGCGATCTATCAAAGCTTTTCCTAACGTTTCCGACGCTATAAATATAACAGGCCACATTGACATGTTATAATACTTTCTCAGAGCGTGTTTGGTTAATAAAAAATGAAAAAAATACTTCAATGGTCGCCGCTATTATACAGAACGGATATCATTGTGGCAATGCCAGAACCTG
Source organism: Pectinophora gossypiella (assembly GCF_024362695.1). Taxonomy (NCBI): domain Eukaryota; kingdom Metazoa; phylum Arthropoda; class Insecta; order Lepidoptera; family Gelechiidae; genus Pectinophora; species Pectinophora gossypiella. The sequence continues at coordinate 1,977,334 of NC_065404.1, read as the reverse complement.
TTTAATACAGCCAGACACGCCGACGCCACGATTGAAACTCACAACGCTTCGTTCAAATGGTACTAATTCAGTAATTCGTATTTTAGAAAAGGCAATTTCTCTACGGTTTCCCAGAGGAGTTTTGTATAAGTATTCTGTTATTGTGGATGTAGGAATATTTTTATTACGGCCAAGAAGAAGTTATAAGTTATATAACGTTATTTATGTACTAATATTTCATGAAATATTATGTTCTTTGAAATGTTATGTTCTTTATACACCTAAGCATACATTCAAAGATGTAAAAAAAGCTAGACCTATTCTTGAATTCTTTTTTATGTAAAATAAATTTGCTTATGGGAAAACATGCACTGAGGTGTATCCTCGTATTCTATTTTCATTATTTTGATTGCAACAAAATAAAAATAACGCTCCTCCTCTTGTCATTGCTCTAAAACACGCTTGATCAAAAACCGTGAATCACATAAACGTCTTTTCATTACCGTCTCATCAAAGTTTCAATATAAAAATCAGTGAAGAAATAAATGATCACTTCCATTGTCGAGACTCGAGTGCGTTCGGAAGCTCTCTTCAAATTTCCATTGTCGTCCTGTAAAACCGCTGCATCATTTTAATCAAATTTCTGAACGTTATTTATCATTCCCCTCCCTTTCCCCTGTTCAGTTCAGAAATCATTTTTAAAATAAACACCAAGAATGCGTTCGGAAGAATGCGTTACAAAAATATGTAAAGGATTTAAAGCAACTTCGTTCTTAACAGGTGTACGTTTCTTAGTGTTGCCGCTCTTTCGAATACACTGTAAGTGATAAGTATTACGTCTTCCACTTGCTCTGCATCACTTTCTACCTTCAGTGCTGGTGTTAGAGCCTTTTACATAATGATTGTTTTTAAGATCATAATCCCTTTTGGAAATTTTCGACCTACCAAACCGAGGCTTACTCAATGAACTTTTTTTGCTGTCTACTTAATACCATTTTGTTTTTATTTGTTAGATACATATGTTTTTTTCTAAGGACGCATTCCGTTTGATTAATATACTATCTTTAGTTGGATCGATCGTATCTCAATAAAAAGGGTGTTTTGAAATTTCTTAATAGACGGCCCTGATTGTTATGTTTTGCCTTTTTATTTTGCGGGCAATTAAAAGTGTTCGCCGCCGTAACTTTTTTTTTACTAATTGTTTTTATAACTTATTCCTCATCCGCAGTATTTGTGATATAAATAAGTACTTTATTGAGTCGAAAAACATGTTTTTAGTTAATTTAAAAATAGATAATGTATTGAATAGGATGTGTAAATAGAAGTTTGCATCAAATAAAATTGTACCTACTATGTTTCATTCATTACTTTTTTCTTTAGAGGCCATTAGTTTTACTACTTATTTCCGCGAATTATGAAAACAACAGCAGGCAGCTATTTTGCCCAAAGGGTCAGTTTGGCGGCGCAGAGTGGCAACATAGCCAGTATTCTGGGGACATGGCTTCGATGTGGTGAGCTGGAGGACATTTTTTATTTATAGCATTTTAATCTTATTTTATATTTTGTTTTTAATAATATGTGTGTTGTTACAATTGTAGTTGAAAAAAATATCATCATCATCAATTTAAGAGCCACTATATTTTTAGCCACTATTTTTTTTTATATGAAAATATGAAAAACGTATGACAGTAGCAAATTACGTACAATTACTTACATAACCACCACCAACCCGCATTGGAGCAGCGTGGTGGAGTATGCTCCATACCCCCTCCGGTTGATTGAGGGGAGGCCTGAGCCCAGCAGTGGGACGTATATAGGCAGTTTATGTTATGTACGTACATAGGCTGCCGAGGGTAGTTCAAGAGAGTTCCTCTTACCTAATTTTTAAGAAGAGAGTCAAAGAGCACTTTTTATCCATAGAGTATTCGTAGTCTAAGTATATTGTTATATATATAATAGGTATGTATGTAGGTATAGTATATTTTATATGTGTATATATTTATAGAGGCTTAGGCTTGTGTATATATATTTTTTTAAACGGTTTTATATGTAGATATAATTATTATAATGTATTTAATATATTGCACCTCTTTTTATTCTTCCGCAGTTACTCTAATACTACCTCTGGGTTGGCTGGAAGAGATCTCTCTTAGAGATAAGTCCACCCTTGTAAACGTCCATTTCTTGTTTGTGATGTAACTAGTTGTTAAGTGCAATAAAGTATATTATGTAAGATTAGGTACATTTCCCGTCGGCGTTAACAGACACCACGGAATTCCACTTACTACGATCCTGATACTCCTTCGCTTCCTCCACTCTCATCAAAGACTTCATGCATGCTCACCGGTTTAGAGTACTCTTGACCTGGCCTTTCTTTAAAACATCCCGGATCTGATCGCGGTATGTACTAGGCCTTCTTCTTTCAACAACATAATTTCGCACTTTTACGTTCTATATTTAATTACGTTCTATATTTAATTACGTTCTATATTTAAATCTTTATTACGAGTACCTTTATATTTTACCGACGCGATGCAAAAAATAGGAAGTAACTAATTATAACCGAAAAGCTGCCTCCACTCATATTTTGTATAAAAATTCTCACGAAACGGAAATACCATATCATATCCTAAAACTATTATGATCTTCAATAAATACCGTACTTATGTGCGCATGAGTGGACTTGCGCAAACGCGCCGACAGATCTATAACATTGATCAATGAACGCGATCCATTGATGAAATAATCTTGAAAATGAGGTAAATGCACGATTATGATTTACAAAAAGTGTTATTATTATTATTTTTCTAATATAAGTAGGACGTTTATGAAATAGGTATTATTATCAGCAAAAAATTCAACTTTATTTATAAAACACTAAAGTTTGAATTTCTAAGAATGAAATGGTGATTCCTACACTTGGGATGATACATTAGATCATTGTCGCTTACGACACTTTAAGTATCAGTTTGTTTGAAATGTGCATTGTAGACAATAATTTAAAAGACGTAACCGCCATGTTCGTATCTTTACCCTTATAACGCAATGGTTTAAGTTACTTCTATATCATTAAGCAACATACACATACGCGGTAAATAACGCAGCGTTTACTGCCGCGCCATTAGCCGCATCGAATCGCAAGTTTGCACAACAATCGGCAACAATCGATTCTTTACTCCAATCGGCATTTTTTCGCTCGATTTTTAACGCGTTCATTGTATTGTCGAACAGATACTTTGTGTCTGTTGGTGTGGAAATTTCATTGGTTTTGTACGCAGATGGTACTTAATGGTACAATTTACGCTGGTTCTATAAATCATTACTTTTGTCCCAACTCGTATTTAGTGATTAATTTTCTTTTTTCCGAATTGTAACATGTTCTGTTGATGTAAAACATGCACGCGAAGAGGATCTTGCAGTTTTCCATGTAATTTTGCTGGATCTTACCAAAAAGTTAGGTAACATATTGTATTCTGAGATTGGGATTCTCTTAAAATGCATAAATGTTTTTGTCATAATTTTAATTATCATAATCCTTTTCGCATAACGTTTTTAAGCATAATAGTACTTTCCCATAATAACATCTAGGAATACTGGTATTTTAGGTATAACTTATTTTTGGACTAATATTTGTTGGTATAAATTTGATTCGCATATAAATAGGTATCCATAATTCTTTTTTAGAATAATAGTGTTTTGTCATAATTTTTTCAAGGCATAACAGTAGGTTAGGGTGCGGCGGGGGTGGCCCTTGGGCCAACAGTTATGACAACAATTATGACCAACAGCATGAAATAGTGTCAAAAAATATAAAAAGTCACAACTATGAATCAAATGCAGCCAAGGAAAAGTAAGTTTCGAAAATGTTCAAAGTTGTGCCAAAACTTTTCTTATTCGGAGTATAGTTTTTATGCTTATAAATAATTACGCTTATATATCATTATTGTCATTAATTATAATGCTTATAATAGTTATGAATTTCAAAATTATGCTTAAAAGGTTATGACAAATTAATACTATGCGTAACTAATAATAGGACAAGTAACATTATGCCATGGTAAATTATTACATAAAAATTTATGCGTAAAAATAGAGAACACTCCCCATTTGCCTAGCCAAGTAATAGGGTAATTTCCAACTAGTCAAAGCAGTTACTTTTTTACTAAACGTCAAAACACGAAATTGCTATGTAGGAATTTGTATGAAAAAGCAACCTGTAACGTCATAGAAAAAAGTGACAAAATATCGCACTTATTATATCATTTTTCTTTATTAAAATTCATAAATAGGTTAAATAGAAAAAAGGAAACATTTTTTGTCAAATTTAAATCTGTCTTTATTTAGTAATCAGAATTTTATAATTTATCTTTATCTATGACCTAGGAAACTACCCAATTAATAACCATTTTCGGCAAATCTACATTAAGTCACGTCAAAAAAAATGTAGTGTGTAAGATGAACTATAGCTTTTATTATGAACTTATCCATCATTCAGAGACCATTTAAGTATTTATCAACCAACCAAACGCTTCAGACGAAACTCAACAATTATGAAGGTACAGTCGACTTCGCTATAACCAAAAACAAATGCCTAAAAATCCTAAATATAGTATTATTCCATTTTAAGCAAAACAGACCGATTCAAACGAAAGTCAACAATTATGAAGGTACAGTCGACTTCACTATAACCAAAAACAAATGCCTAAAAATACTAAATATAGTATTATTCCATTTTAAGCAAAACAGACCGATTCAAACCTGCTTAAAACCCATGAACGACCTCCATTAGGTATTTCAACGGCAAACAACAAAAGAATCGAAAAATAATATTGGTATGAATTCGGCCGATTACCGGATGCGACGGTGACATGATAAAAACCCTTTTTCGAGTGTTAATGCCGTGACAAATGTTGAATTTATGCGATTGTGGTGGCTAAGGACTCCTGCTGGGAGGTTGGCCTGGTCGGCAGTTGGGAGCGGTGCATACTGGGGATGACCTTTGACTTGGTCTCGGAAAATATTGAGAAAATTTAACATTTTTTAAGTTTTTGGTTATTTAAGTAAACAGGGGCAATACTAGTATGTTCCTAAGGTGTTTTTATTTATCATTTTTGTATATTACGCAGATAATACGTTTCAAATTAGGCCCCTCGTTCATTGCAACACCTTGCACGTAACACCCACATTTCTTTAAATCACCATTATTAAATGTTATATATATATATATATATATAATAGTAGGTATAATTAGTAAACAACAGTTGGCACGAGTATCGGATTCTCTTTAAAATAAGATTTTTTTGACATTTTTGAACATAAAACAAAATTAAGAACATTGCAATTTGCAGCTAGTGTGACATCTCCTTAACAAAATAATATCAAACCATATTTTTGAATTCTCGGCTGTAATGATGCGGTCTGGATTATTTGCGAGGGAAGACAAGGACATATTAGCAGGGTCCCGGGTTCGTAGCCGTTTTGGGCAGCTGATGTCACATGTAAGACGGTAGCGTTGTCCAGCTGGGTCGCCAATTTTATCGAAAAATAAAAAAGTTTAGTCACTTATTTTAGTGTGTTTTCCAGTATGAAATGAAACATCAGGTGAGATTGTGGTCAAACGCGAGCCTATAGGTATTGTTAAAAAAAAAGATTCGAATAACTTTAACCCTTTCACGGACAGAGATCATGGGTCATTGATGGTTCATAATAGGTATTATGACACCTTGGGATAGGAACGTCATTAGACGTTCTGTCCTTGAAATTGTTAAGACGACATGTCTGAGGGTGTAAGATAGCGATAATGGCTGAATAAGGGAAAACGTCGACCACTTCGGCGGGCTCGGTGTAGCGATCTTGAATTTATATTATTTGCTGTCCTTTGCTAGAGTAATCGCATCGTCAGGATCTTAACCTAGGCAAAGGGCCCTATACCTTCTTAAAATATTGTAATACAATTTCAGTAATTTAGCTGTCGAATATTGTTCCCAGACGGTTATACTCCAAGCTATCCTGTCTTCTAAGAAATGTCTTGTAAAAGCAAATTGTTTTTTGTGGATTACATTGAAGATTAATTATACTTAGTCCATCAAAATTCAAGAAGACTTTCTTAGATTGATGTACAATTTAAACAGCATACTTCTTTACTGAGTTGTATTATGGAATGTTCCAATATCACAAAATAATCATGAGATAATAAGAAGAAAAGAACTTTGAATTAAAATGATTTGTTTTTGAGTAGCAATCGCGTTTCATCTTGATGGCACAGCGGGACATAAATCTCGTATTAATGCAAAACAACATCTTACATTACTGTTGACACTTAAGACCGGCCATTTTATTTTTGCCACTCTCAGTTTTTATTCCCGCACTTATTCTATAGGCAATAAAGAGAATAATAAATAATTATAAACATAAATTTTCAAGCCTTTTATAATCCGGTGGCCGAGTTTTTTGAAGCCAATTCTGTAGCTTAATTTAATTTGTACTTTATTATTATTTTGATTAATAAAGGGCAAACCGCAGCGACATTTTCTGAATAGTTGTGTCCGAATTTTCTGTGCGTAATTTATTACCTCATTAGTTTTGGCATAAAAATATGTTTTGTTACACAAAATATATTTTTCTATAAATTATTTATTTTTCTAAAACCTTTACGCTCGTCAAATATAAACGTTATGTTATGTACCTACGTTACGTTTGGTGTTTCCTTGTGCAGGATGTATATTGTTCAATAAAAGGCTAAGAATAATTAATTACAGAAAGGTTACTGCAAAATTTATACTTATTTTCCATTACAATTCTCACGCTAAACCCCCGACTGTCACAAAAATGGCATTTTGACATTTACTTCACACGGAAGCCATCTTGGAATGTTAATTGAACGAGATGTTAATCGTAACTAGTCATTGTGTCGCGACCATTATCACTTAGTGTGCCCTGGCCTTTATGACGCGACTTAACTTTTGTATGGGAAAGACAATGTCGTGCTACTTGCAGAGTTATGAAGATTATTTTTAATCTATTTATTTTATGTATAGAGGAAGTGAATAATTGTATGTAAATAACTGTTTTTCAGAGGAGCTGCGATTGTTGAAGTTAAGCGACTTTCGCAAAGGCCGGTCATAGGATGGGTGACCACAGAAAAAAAAAGTTTTCATCTCGAGCTCCTCCGTGCTTCGGAAGGCACGTTAAGTCGTTGGTCCCAGCTGCATTAGCAGTCGTTAATAACCACCAATCCGCACTGGGCCCGCGTGGTGGTTTAAGGCCCGATCTCCCTATCCATCCATAGGGAAGGCCCGTGCCCCAGCAGTGGGGACGTTAATGGGCTGGTGATGATGATGATGAACTGTTTTCGAAACACCGCCATATAATTAATACCACACTACAGTACAGTCACAGCCCGGACACTTCATACAAAACACCTCGTTTTACACAGACATTACACATTGACGTAATCATATACGCACATCTGTGTGTGTGTGGTGTGTGTATGTGAGTGTGTGTGTGAGTGTGTGTGTGTGTGTGTGTGTGTGACGTCGGACGCCCATACGACCGAAGAGTGAAGTAAGACGAAGGGTGTGGTAAACCTCGGTCATTTGTAGAAGTAAACTGTAATACATTATTGCTCTTTATTATTATGGACATTTGTACTCGTAATTATACAGTTTATTTTGTTTAAGTAATACAGTTTTCACTAACACAATTCGCTCGACCAATATAGACGGCAATATGACCTGTCACGTTGGTCTAACAGAGAGCTCGGTGAGGTGTGTATACTGATGAATATACCTCTGATCACCCCAATTAAGATATAGTCGTGAGCTTTTCTTATGTTATAATATATAATTATTATTTTCAGGAATTGAATATGAAAAGTAATCATATGAATATTAACAAAATATAAATTCCATAAGACAGAGATGTGGTGTAAAAGACGATAATAATGACTAAGATTGAGAAGGGAATGTTAGGTTGGTTTGGACACGTAGAGCGGATGAAGGATAACAGAATTGCAAAAGCGGTATACAAAGCAAAAGTTGATGGTAGGGCTGGCAGAGGAAGACCGAGAAGGACTTATGATGACCAAATTGGAGATGTCCTTAGAAAAGGTTAATACGATCTACTCTGAACCGGCGTGCGTGTATGAAGCGATTGATGAATGTGGAGGAAGCAAGAGAAGTGTGTCAGGATCGAAGCAAATGGAATTCTATAGTCTCTGCTTACCCCGGTGGGAAATATGCGTGAGTTTATGTATGTATGTATGTATAAATTCCATACAAAAAACCTACCTTTAAACACCAATTCAATCTATAAATATTGATAAACCAATTAATACAGACATCACTTGAAGACGCTCAACAATATGTTTATAACGTAGATACATGTTTCACAAGTTTATGGCCGCTACTGTGGCCGTACAATAAAACGTACGGACGGACGGATGGACAGACGGACGAATGATATACGGGATCCAATTAAATTGTGTCGTAAGTTCGCAGCGGCTACTAATGATGAGCTACTGGCGGTCTTGGGTAGAGATACAAAGATATTACACATGGCATGAAAGAAAACGACTTGGACGTGTCTTCCTGTGTCGTTTTAACTTTCTTTTTTTTTTGACGCGGTTTCCCCTCAATAAGCGCTGACGTAGCCAGGTACAAAATTTAAGACAACAGATGTGAGGGTGCCTAGGTGGACGCGAGCCTTAGCTCAGGGCGTCATTTGAGAGAATTAGGTTTAAGAGAATCGGCCCTGTGTTTAAATCTTAAACAAGGAGCACCTGACTACATCAATCAGTCCAGAAAATATAAAAAAAATAGGCAGAAACAGTTCAAAAAGTCGATTCGACTTCTACATCCTGCCAAATGAGACTCTCTTTCTCCACTGTTCTCTGTCCAGCGACAGACAATCAAATCCATTAGATCAGAAGAAAAAGATCAACCTTACTTTTGTGATTGGCATCAAATAAAAAAAAAACATTAATGCCAATCAATGAGAAAGAAAGAAAGAAACGTTTATTATAAAGGGATACCACAGTAACAAATACAAAACAAATAACAAATATATAATATAAAACACAGAGTTACACACAACTTACAATCAAACAAAAGAAAGAAAGAAAGAAAGAAGCGTTTATTATAAAGGGACACCACAGTAACAAATACAAAACAAATATATAATTTAAAACACGGAGTAACACATAATAAAAACAACATACACGAGAAATACAAATAATTGAGTGTATGGACTGGTCAACAAGGGACGTTCCAGGCTACGTTCCCCAAAAATAGTATAGATGGCGCTGTACAGATTTAACGTAATAATGACTTATTTTCTCATTACTCGGTTACATAATCATAAACAAAATGTAATGTAACGGCAGAAGCATATTACATCAAAATAATAGTTGCTTAATAATTGGTCTACATTGCGTACCTATATTATAATTATGTTGCTGCCTATATTGCTTCTGTTTATTTGAACAGAACAATGATGGGTGGAAGATGTAATTTTGCCTTGGTGAAATAAAAAGGGTCCCCACCGGGATTCGAACCCAGGACCTCCGGAGCCCAACGCTCAACCACTGGACCACATTGGATGACAGGTAATTTGTGACAAATTTATTTGCCAGCTCTACATAAATAGCGATTCTCACGTCTGCGGCCCATTGAGACACATTTATAACACCATAAACGGTTTTTAATTAAGGATGGGAATCACACAACCATCGCCGCCTACAGAACGTTTACAGCAACACCCCAATTAGCAGCCCTAACACATTGCTGGCTACTTATCAATAATGACCAAAATTATGATCATTATTGGAAAGTACTGTTATAGTGTCTTCGGGACAAGTAAGTTAGTGGTGCTAATTCCTGTAAACCCTGTCTAATTTTATTTTAAATTATACTTATCTGTCATTTTCTTATCCGCCGAAAAGGAAAGGGACGGGCAAACGACAAACATAAAATTTATGTAAATCGTCAATTATTATAAGCACAAATCTAAAACAACCGTCTAAACATTTTACATTGGCCAATACCCCGACAGAATTATGTTGACAGCACACGTCAAACGGTTTGCATACCAGCGAGATACCTTTTTGATTCGCCCGGGTTATTCATTCTTTTACTCATTTTTCCTAAAATTAAGAGCTGGCAATCATCCGTCCCTTTCCTTTTCGGTGGATAAGACAATGACAGGTATAACTTAAAATAAAATTAGGTGGTGTTTGCAGGAATTGGGGCCACTGTACGGTCACGAGAACTAATATGTATACACTTTAAAACCATGTCACATTAACGTTTTTGACAAATAAAACCGTAAGTCTCATTAAATGTCAAATAAGATAGTGCGACAGGGTTATAAAGTGGGTACATGATATTGCTCATGACTGTAGTACTACTACTAACATGCACACGCACATTACCCTTACCATTAGAATCCAGACATATATTGCACAAACGAAAAAACAAAAGAGAAATAGAATGAGTACAATAGGCAGCCTTATTGCTAAGTAGAAATCTCTTCCATATACACATGTACATGTATCTCTTCTACATATTTATAACATCAAATATAAACAGCCTATATAGGCTGTATATACGCCCCACTGCTGAGCACAGGGCTCCCCTCAATCAACCGGAAGGACGGAGCATACTCCACCAACGCTGCTTCACTGCGGGTTGGTCGAGGTGCTTGGCTAGTAGCCCTGGACCAACAGCTTAACGTGCCATCCGACGCACGGAATCATCTTACTTTTTCAAAGAATCAACTGATTCAAGCCCATGTCCTCACAAAACAAAGGACAGTCTCACAAAATTATTTCGTCAATGTCCCCATCGGGAATCGTACCCGGATCTCCAGATCGTGCGCCCAACCCTCTAACCACTAGACCACTGTTTACCTATAAGTACATAAATAAAATAGTGACAATTTATGACTCAAATCAAATTTATGTATATTCAGAATATGTGCCTCAAACATTATGCGAAAAATAATTAAAATGGACAACATATAATTTAAAAGTGACATTTGGGTCGTTCTTCTTTTTTATCGACAATGATCTGTCCTTCGCTCTGCTATAACATAGCATGTTTTAGAATTTTATTTAATCTTTCCATTGTCCAAAAATATAGTTATCTTATTATACTTAAAATACTAGCGAAATACTAATCGGTTCCTCGATTAGTGATTAACGTAGCTTGGTTGTTTTTCACAAAATTCTGTGACAGAGTGGTAAATCGAAATGCTGTCTCCGATGAAAAGGGCCACTCTGTCACAATATATTTTGCAATGCGCCTGCAAGGAACAGTATATTACCAAGATAAAGAGAAACACTAAATACTCCTCTACAGACACATCTCTATATGATGTTTTTTAAATATTTATTGCCGTTATAATGAAAGATGTTAATTCCGACATAACGAGAAAATGACTTCTTATTGTCGATAAAAAAGAAGAATGACCCATTTACTAATTTAATAGATATTATTATGAATATACAATTATAGTAAAACACTGTTTGACGGTTGTTAATTTATATACAAGAAGGTGTCATAAAAAGTTTTATGACTAGAATCTACATACGGGTTCGTATTAATAAAATAAATGTTATTAATTAATAGTATTTTATGCAACAGTTGTATAAGAAGGGTCAAAAAATGCGAGTGGCGTGAGTTGCGATGTGAGCCTTGGCGAACATCGCAATAAGAGACGCCACGAGCGTTTTTTGACCTAGTTATACAACGTTGCATACAATACTTTTTCTACGACGACGTAATTTTAAATGAAACAAAAATTATACAAAGAAAAATTTTATTTATAAAAATTATTTTCCAACGCGCGGGAAAATGGCGGCAAATGTATACTTTTTTTTATATTATATCTATGGCACCAAACAAAGTAAAGGTGCCAGTTTCCAGGTCAAAAAAAAAAAACAACAACAATGCTTTTTTGGCGACATTATAGTACAGTTACACTTTGTAAACAATGCTTTTATAGGCCATAGAGCGTACACTTTTTCAAAGAGTTTAATTATGTATGTACTTATATTAGACTTTTTGGTTATTTAAATGCCAGATTAAAGTAGAGGAGTAAAAAAAATACATTATTCATTTGCTTTTATTGCTCAAGTTTGAGTGACTGCTACCGGAGTTACGTCGTTACCAAAAGAAACCGGACCTTCCAACCCGGGAAGGGAAGGGAAAAACTAGCCCAATATAGGTTAGGTTACATAACTCCGAAACGCATTTCTCTGGTATCCTCATAATGCCGGTATCCTCATAATGTTTCTCTCGTGAATTCGAAAATCATTAGTTTACACCCTTCATTTAATGAAAATGCTTAGCATAATGATAAAAATATGAACTTAAAAGTAGGCGGACTACTATAATCATAGAATTATAGGCCCAATAAGCTTACAATGCATCGAGTCACTAAACCACACGCTATAAAAAACCATGTCAGAATTAATTGTTTACAGCGAGAGACCAAAAGGATCGGACATTCCAATCATGCCATTATGACACCTTTTGTTCGGTCTCTCCAGAGAAACGGCGTAAATAAAGTCCTTATTCTGTTAACGGTCGATGTCGTAAATAGACCGTGTATTATAAGGTCATGTACGTAGAGCCCTTGTCCAGGTATACGAGTGAAGACCTTAACGGTTGCAGCGGCGAAGATGAGAGCCTCGGTACGGTAATGCAGGACGGAAGGGGCAAGTCACAGGGACTGTAACCTGGAACCTGACAGAGGGCAGCAGTAACTGCCAGACAGACACGAACGACAGGAGTCCTAGTACGGCTTTGAAATAGACTATTTTGGGCGCCATCCCACTCGCGTCAGACAGACTACTCCGGGGTGGAAGGCTAGAGAAAAACCACTGCCCTATTTTTTCCCTAAAAAAGTATCGTGTAGAACGCTACTACACCGACAAGAGAGCGTGGCTTTTAAATTAGTGATGTGATGATAAAGTCATAATAGAACAAAATGTAAGAAAAATTCTTAATTCAATCTTTCGTAATCATCCGCCTGTACCATTTCTCATCAACCGACGTCGGTTTCGCTTGTCCGTCCGGAGGTATTCGATTTAGAATTTTCAATCTTCTTTATACATTCTATATTAATTACTGAAGACTATGCAGATGGTAGCAAAATTTTGAAATAGGGTGCCCATGACTATTTTCGATATTAACAATATTTGAATAATAATTCGATAAAATATTTTCATTACATCTCTGCTTTATTTTTAAATGCCCGAATGCTTGATGTTTCGCTTCAAAGTGCAATCGACCTTTTCAGTTCTGCGAATGTTGACACTACAAATTTACTTCAAAATAGGCTGAATTCGTAAATAGTTGGACCATTACTAATTGTTTCCATGGCCAACCAGTACATTCAGTTTTGGATATCACTCTACAACTCCGTAATACCACCGCTCATAAAGAAGACTCGTCATAAAATTTGTTATGGATACGCTCATAAACTTTATGACACCCTAAATTCTCTTGGAATATTTGAACATGCAAAATTGGTTATTAGACTTCAAGGACGTTCTGCGGTTTGTTTTTCATGGGATTATGTCAAAAAGCGTGAAAAGGGTTGTCAGTTTAATGATATGCCGTAATCGATAAATGGGATCTGGTTATGAGGCTTAACGCTGCATAATAAATTTGCATATTTAATTAATAAAATATGTTGATTATTGCTATACGACAGTCGCTATTGGATAAATAATGTGCATTTTGTACCTGTAGATCTTTATTTAGCTTTTGTGAATGGAAATAAAACATACATTTCAATTTTAAAAAAGTTTCTTTAGCTGCTGGTGGTGGTGTAGATACACTAGGTATTGAGAATGAATTTTAGAAGTAAGTTGGAGATTCTATAATTTAAATATTTTTTATATCCAGATTATAATAATGATTTATCTAAATTAAAATATCTAATAGCATTTCTTTATTTCTGTAGACTATTAGAAAAAGTAACAAAGACACATGATACATGACAAGGATTTTACAAAGCCATAAACGTTTATAATTCAAAAATAATAAAAACACAAAAATAAACACATTTAAACGTCTCTTGATCTCACCAAACCCGGAACTATAGTCACACCATCAATTTGAAACACAAAAGATTATTTAATTTAAAGACAAAAGCCATAATAAAACAAACAAGAAAACAAGCGTAAGACATGAAGCATAACAATGGATAAATCACATAATTCCATGGTAATCACTCATGGGATGGTGGAGTCTGGTAAATTATTGCCCGTCATGGTTTAATGGTGATGCGGTAAAGACAAAGATGAGGACGATGTGTCCGTCTTGAAGATAGCCTGTGGTTCGGTAGGTGAGAGAAATGCAATATTAACTGAATATAAAGAGAAGCCACACACAAACACACACACACACAGGGACTATAACCTGGAACCTGACAGATGCAGCAGTACCTGTGAGTATAGAGCAATGAATATAAGTGGCATAAAAGATTTCTGCAACACTAAAGTAGACTAAAATTATACTGGTAAATTTTATAAAACATAACATATTATATCTCAGATGATCTTTATGCAGTATGAAAAGATACGTTCCAAAATTAAGCTCTTATCGCGACATACAAGACCTATTCATAACACTTTTTTACGTGTATTAAAAACTGCAATCCCAAAAGACACTATCATTTTCTTTAAGGGTCCCTAAATATGATATGACAAAGCACTGGCCGCCACATCTTTTGTCAACATCGGACTGGGTTATCGACTGCATCTTAAAAGCCAGATCGGGAACAATAAGTGAATCTTAAACGTTGTTCTTATCAACGATATCGGTGATGTTAAAGTGCTGGTTCTATGAAACTGAGTAGGAGTTAGTTATTTATTTCTTGACTGACATAATAAAATTATAATAGATTTCGACAATTCAAAAACAACAGAGCGCATTGACTGGCTATTGATCAATAAGATAGATTAACAAAAAAAATCCCAATATTTTTCTCAAGATAAATTAAACATTATCTTCCGTAATTTCGCTAACTATATGTATAAATTGTATAATTATTTGGCTTACCAAGCTGATACTCTCAGACCTAACTCATAAAGATAACGTTCTGAGCAAAGATTCACGCCCACCTGAGCACCCTCAGGCATGTTGACTGAAATTTATGAGCTGGTAAGAGCTTCCGTAGCTCCTGTTTTTTTAAGTCCAGATGGACTTAGGAATCAGGTCTCAGTTTTGATACTGAAATATTTTATAAACAACGGTTATGTCACCAAAATAGTATCTGAAAAAACCTTAATGAGATTTTTGAGTTGAAATAAACAGATTCTTGATATAACTCCACCTTAACAAGATCAAACGAACCACCGCGTCATTGAAACAGACGGGTCGACGCCTTTGTATTATTTTTGTAAATATTTTGCGCTGATCCTTATAAAAAAGATTATTGTAAAGTACAGTCGTGAGATCGAAACGATATTTAAAGTGACAATCACCTTTATTTTGGAAACAATCGTTCTGAAGAATTTTGAGGGAAAAAGAGAAATCCTCTTTTTGTAGCTCTAATAAGATCAATTCAGAACGATATCATTATTGTAAATTAACCGGTACCTCATTTTAGTGGTAATTTTGCTTAATCAGCATTACAACTTCCAAGTTGCCCAAGATACGGAACAGACGCTCTTAAGCGAATCGAAGACTTCACCAAGCCAACAGAAATCACGATATCATTTCATATTCCAAAGCTGCTTTTGCTTCAAATGGGATCTGTAGAAATACCGGCACCATAATATCTTTTTGTCAAGTGCTTTTTACCTTTTAACTGTTAGTAGGAGTATGGAAGGTGTTACCAAAAGGGTCAATCTGGTTGAATGCGGTTGAATGCTCCTTTGGTTTGCATTGTACGCCATTGGACGGTGATCAAGCGACAAAGACGCTTAAAAATGTACTCTTATGCACCATCTTATCTCTATCGTCCACCTTTTATTTCCTGACACTTATCTCCAACGTCTTAAGGTAGAAGTTTATATGAAAGTTCGACCAATAGATGAAAAGTTTTTGTAAGAATGTATAGCACACAATAATAATGTTATTATTTGACTCTTTAGCCGTGTGGGCCGGTGATCATAGTCCATTCTGTGTAAAGAAGCAAGCATAAAGTCGTTTTTGTACCAATACAAACTGGCTATGTGTGATGAATCATTGACAGAGTTGGTTCTGTTCAACATTTATTAAGTTTTTAGTGTATCCCGTAGGTACACAGAAAATTGTTTTGAGGCTTAATTTCTGAGCATGTTATTGGTTCGTAGAACTTCGTTTGTTTCTTATCATCCCAAAGATTTTAACCTGTCTAACATGTTAGGTATTGCCATAAAAAGTGGCTACATCGTTTATTCATTTATTAAAATTAATATAGCTTTTTTCAAACATATTTCGACATTTATTTTGTCGGGTTAAGTACCAGCGATTCTTTTTCTTTAAATGGGGAACCCCAAAACACCTAGAGAGCTAAAGTTCTTCATAACAAAATATTGTAGTTTTTGAACGGAGATTAGAACGGTAACATAGGTTTATAGTGACAATACTACATTATTACTTTTCTTAAAGAAGATATAATAAAAAAAACTATTCTGCCTAATTTACTGATATTTAAAACTAATACTGCTGGGGTCAAAACTGAAGACATTAAAGACCAAGGAAGCGTGGGAAATCACAAAAAATATATTTATATAGAGAACCAGGACTGAAACGTAGAAAGTTTGGATTTATTGATAGTATTTTCACGAGTAGAGTCACGTTTCTATACAACGACACTTTTTTTTATAACGTGACTCATTGTAGGTTTGCCTCAAATAGCATTAGCTACTTGACCGAACAAATGGGGAGCGCTCATAGGGACTCTCACCCGGTTCAAAAACTTAGAGGCCTGAGGGCCTGCATTCTTACATCAGATTTTTAGCTTAACTTGCAATACCTTCATAACTCATCATCATCATCATCTCCCTAGCATTATCCCGTTTTCACAGAAGATTTGACATGCCCGGTTTTTATAGAAGCGACTGCCTGTCTGACCTTTCAACCCGCGAAGGGAAAACCAGCCCAATACAGGTCACATACCTCCGAAAATGCATTAACATAATATAACTAAATAATCAAAAGCAATGTTAAAATGTTAAGGTTTCTCCCGTCTCTTCCTATAGTTTGTCATCCACCTGTTACTGTGTTGGAGTATTATTTTCAAAAATATATCCTAGTTCTGAAGGGCCTCCAAACCAATCGTCCCTTTTGGTTGGTCATCAAAACAAAACCCTGTTTATATAACCCGCCACCTGCTTAGCCAAACACTCGCAGGTGGTACGCCTACACTGTACAAACTAATCTAAACATCGAAGGTTATGAAATGAAATCATATCATATAGGCATTACATAGGTTGCTTTTTATTTAATTTACTTCCATGAAATCCGGTAGTTTAAGCATCTAGAACCTTTAAATACGAAGGCATTATAATTTCTAGTCCAAAATGTGTCACTTGTTTTTGAAATTTATTTATTTATTTCTGAAATTTATTTATTTCAAAAACAAGTGACACATTTTGGACTAGAAATTATAATGCCTTCGTATTTAAAGGTTCTAGATGCTTAAACTATATATTTGGTTAAAACCCAATGGTAATGACCACGTAAGATTTAATTACCGCTAAATACTTACAGAATCGAAATCACACTATTTTGAACAACTAAACTACTCTGCTTCTGAATGCAGTCAAGTCTCCCCAGGTAACCTATAACGAATAAACCCACTTAATCATTCAAAGCCCTAAACAACTGTATAGATAACGAAACATGAATGTATTTATATCCGTAACCGATACTGGCCGGCCCCGCCTGCTCCCGCGCTGGACAACATTCCAGAGCCGCGGCAGACGAACCGACGCCTGCGCATACGAGCCTCACACACACTTATGCAACGGAGATTTGAATATAGACCGGCTGATGTATAAGATGGGATTAGGTTTTGTTTAGTATCAGATTCAAAGTCGTATAAGATATTCATTGCAACATAACTGTAGAGATGATAAGATATAATTGTTGTAGGTTAAACCATTAAAATGGGAGTACTACAAGAATTGATAGGGTTATAGAAACCTGCAATCAAAGAAAGTATAATTTTAATGTAGTGGAAGGCGTTTTTTATGAATAGTAAGTTCTTACAAACAACCACAAGTAAGCAAAGCAAATACAGGCATGCCATTCACTATACCCATACAGATGAATTACTTTGGACACAATAACTAAAGTATGTAACGCCCACACGTTTGAGTCATAAATATGCATTTACACGGTTAATTTTAAAGTGTCGTCTGAGTATTAAACAAGAATATGATCGCATACCGAGTCATGAAAAATGTATGGAAATGAAACTGAATTATTACTCGAACTTATCACATGCTTTACAAATGTTGTAATAATCTACATAAATATTTATATATGTTTTATAATTTTGAAATTACCACATGGTACACTAACTTTTTCGAATATTACGTACCTATATTGTAATCAAATTTTCAACTCGTGACAACTAGCTTGGAATATTTTGTTTATTCTTGAATCCTTGGCCATAGGTTGTATCGATAAAGTTTTAAAATCTTAAGTTCATTGTTCATTATTAGGTGGCGTCTCGAGCAGATCTTTTTAAAAAGGAAATATTGAAAAAAATAAACGTCTATTGCTTAATAATACAGTTTTAGTAGGTTCGTTTATGACCATATTGAACTTCATAATTAACCGGGAATGCCAAAACGACATACAATGGACAAAGAACTAATTAGAGCCCAAAATAGCACCCAGTGTCACCCCCATCCAACTAACTTTTACCACAAAACTGAAGAATGTCAGTAAGCAGAAGCCACTCTATTGTACATATCCACAATACGTTGTAAATTTATTTTCACACAATACAATGTACAGAATCAAGCGTGTCCCAAAAATGATGAAAACAATCAGTCCAAAACCCCCTGTGGATCACAATTCGTAATGACAAGTAAAGGTGCAGTGGACTTGCTCGGGTTTTTAAACACACAACTTTAACAACTAACCAAATGCATTTAAGACCTTATGACATTGGAGTAGACAACAAAAAATATTTACTGATTATCATCATAAAGTTGCAGAAAGGCAAAACTTAAATGCAGTTTTACAACTGCAAAAAAAAATGAAATACTATATTAAAAGAACCACTTAAGGTTCAAATTCCCTTAAGAACCTTGATTGTATAAGTTTGCCTCATAGCTCTTCATGTATTTATTTTTATTTTTTCACTCGTAAAGGATCATTATAGCGTATTGTTGGATAATTTCACGCATTTGGTGACACTGCGGGCGTAGGGAATTTAGCGGGAATTTTACTAAGAAAGGTTTGTATGGATAAAAGAAGTATTGTTGGTTGCCATTTTTAGCTTGCCAGTGGTCTTTGCGGGTTGGTGAAATTTGCAGAAGCAGATAATAGGAGGTGTCCCGCAGGGTACTCACCTTGGACCGCTGCTGTTGATTTTTTACGACAAATATTTGCTTTTTCTTCCCGTTTTTGTTGTTATTAAATTGTAACAACTTCCTAAATGGTCTGTATGTCGTTTCATATAAAACTTTCATTTAAAATGTAACATTGAATACGTTAGAATAAAAACGAAAGAAACAATAAATTTATCTTTCCTTCTATCTATTTTGTTACTAAATGCATTTATAGAACTTTTATCACATATCCCATTTCAATGTTAGCCATAAACTATAAACTGCCCTATATCAAGAGTGTCGTACAAAAGTTTGCCATTGTAACGGGCAGGTGTTGTCCCCTCAATAAATCTCTAACAATTAGTATCACAATAGCTGCGTACGCACACCTTTCTGCGCTCGTTTCAATTGTATCGGCCGATTGTTGCGTTGCGTAATATTTGAGTTTCACTTTTGTATATGTTGTAATATATCACTATGAATGTATACTTCCGGTAGATCTGCTGGACTGAAGTCTTAATTGTATCGTCTGGTAGGTTATAAAAGACGATGGTCATTGTCGTACAGTGACTGAAAGCTTTAGCATTGCTATTGATTGAATGACTGTGATTAATCTTGACATTACTGTAGATTGTGGCTACAAAAAATTAATGGTCCAACCAAGTACTTACGCCTTTTATTCTGTTGTTTGAAATGTTTCAATTATTTTGAGGAATATTTCGATCACCTACAGTAACTATATAGTGCAAATTTCGAACAACTCAATTATAAGTATAATAATATTATGTAATGATGAAGAGAAGAATGATGATCAATCGATAGCTTGACTATGCAGTCATATGTCATGTCATGAAACTATGTAAGTTTCGTATTTATAATATTCTTAATAATCACATTCTTTGTTTTAAAACTGAATGTTCTTATATGTGGTACAACACTCTCAATAGCACAATAAAACTTTAATAACAAAAATATGATCGAATAATATTACCATTTTACCAGGCCACTACAATTTGAGCTATGATACCAAACTTCGTTGTACCGTTTAAAGATCAAAATAGAGTAGAAATGTACCAAAAACTGTTACTTACATTTTGTTGAAGAGTTTTACATTTTGTTCAAGCCCACAAATTGAAAATTGTGCGCTTGAATTGAAAAAAACTGTGGACCGTCGGGAAAACTATTTAGAGTACTCTTGATTTATTAGTTATTTTTCACTTATTTGATAAATTTATTATCGCATGAGGTCTTCATTTTGATCTGAGCTGATTATGTCGTCCATCTGACACAGATTTGTTTGTATTGTAAAATATCGGGTAAATATTTTTTTTTGTAACGTCTGCATAAGATCTTAAACTAATCTGAACTCAAGGGGTACTGATTTAGACTCGTGCATTGCAGACCCGTTCGGTCCCAATGTACATCCATTGCTGAATTGTAATGTGTTTTCCGACAAAGCTTTACCAATATATCTGCATAAAAAATATTCTCCACAATAGCCTGACCTTTTCTCCAATAGACCTTTACGTTTGGGATTTGGTGACCTCTACTCCCGCTTCGGATATAGAAATATAAGCGAATATGGTTGGTTACATTCTATAAAATTATTGGCATTTGCAACCAGTATAACAAAGTTTCGTTTAATAATTTGTCCCGACTTCATCTGTTATTGTTGCTTGTGACTGTAGAATCTGATTAAAGGATTATTTAGAGGTTTGTATAGATTGAAGGTGTTAGAATTTTATATTTCATCTAATTGTCCATATCAAATCACATCAAAAGTATCCACCACATTGTTCGGTTTTAGGATCTCATCATCATCATCCCAGGGATTACGCATTTTAATTTGCGTGTCTATTTATGTGTTTTCAGCTTTGATAAGCAAATCACTATCGAATGCGTCAACCTAACTCGGACGTGGAACTTTCAAGTAGATTTTTGATAGAATCAACACGCGGCCTCTAAGAGTGGTGTCGTGATTTCTATAATGTTCCCCTCTTATCGCGACTACGTTTGAATGCCAAGTAAAATTCACTTCGGCAAACTTCCCGATTTTCATTGAACAGCGGAAAAGTTATATATTGTTATTCTGGGAAGGGTACGGACTGATTTTTTCTCTGGATAAACAACTCAAACCCAAGTTTTGTGGCTGAGTCGTAAAACAGGATGTTTTTCGTTTTGTTTCGTGTTGTCCAGTTTTTATTTATACGATATGTCATCGACATGAAAAAGAATAGTAATGTTCTGAATATCAAAAAAGCTCCTCCATACAGTGCTACATCCAAAAACAATTACACACGAAATCATAGATAAAATTTACGACCATTACTATTGTTTAGCACCACATTTAAATGTCACTAGAAAACATTCCCATTGCATTAAATCACTTCAATTAAACGGGTTTTCTAGCCGTTGTCTCAACCTCTGGTGGGACATAAAATATACGGGACAATACTTACACTTGACTTGGACTTCACTTACCACGCGTTGAAGGTGCTTTGACCAGATTGCAAAGACATCTGACGGCTATTCAAAAGTGTAAAAAAATCGATGTCCTAGAACTCTATTTCGAAGTATTAAAGACCATATAAGAATTGACACGAAAGAATTACGATAGAATAAAGCATACGAGGGGTGTCAACACAAACCAGTCAGGGACAGAACACCTTTTCAAAAAATTGAATTATAACTCCTTTATTGTTATCATGTAGGCAGAGACGTCGTTACAGACAATAAAAGTAATTTTTACGACTGCAACCCTTTGGTTAATAAATTAAAAAGTTAGGGGAGCTGAAACAATGCCACTTCACCCTGTAACCCGGAGATCTAAGTTTTGTCGCCCCTGGCTAATAGGAAAACTGTATAGGGCTGAGCCAGGAAAAGGGGCAAAGAAAAAAGAAATAAATATTGGCTTCTATATTCAAAGAAAAGAAAATAGTGATGGCCAAGAGGTTATATTGTGTAACGCGATAATATACAAATATTGCAGGTTCAAATCTCGATAGACTCAAACCTCTAATATTATAGATTCTATACTACTCTCTCTAATCTCTTCCTAAAATATTTTAGTGAGCTAAAAAAAAACGGAAAATACCTTCAACTTCTTACTATTTTAACCACATCACAAAAATATCATCTGTTTTTTTCCACACATCTGTTTCATCCGTATCTAGAAATCTTAAAACATTATGCAACTTCAAGAAAAAAAAATGTAGGTAAAAAGAGGCATTTTACTGCATATGTTTAATTGCATTATTATTTATTATTAATTTATCAAAGATAAACAGAATACACAATGACTTACAACTACTTACTAAATGTATTCTAGATCTCACCAACCCTACCGCTAGGGTTGGTACTGATTGGGTGCGTACACACTACAGTTTTGTCCAATACCCCAAATTAATTTTTGAGAACAAAATCCATTAGCGAATGAAGCTTTTTCTTCTCATTGTTTAGGGTTGTCCCATAATTTACGCGCGAAACACGATTGAAGTCGTTTTTAAACGACGGGGCGGCAAATGCATGCACCCTATACAGCCGAACCACAACATCGAACATTGAAGGTCCATCTTTATGTTCAGTACAATCAAGTTGAAAATCGTTTGGTATTTTTAGCCGCACTAGCGTTGTCGCGGCGTATTTTCTCGTCGACTATGATTTATATCGCGCGATTGTCTATAGTTCAATGCGTGTAAAGAGAATATTTCTATTTGTATCGTACGAAGCTTTTTGTAGTTTTTATGTGCGGGTTTACATTTAATTTGGCATTGTTGGCGGTGGCATTTATGGTACGCGATTTATGGTCAAAGGGTGTCTGTTTTGCTTGTTTTGGCGTTTATTTTCATACCTTTGAATATGAATGCTATAAAAACTATTGGTAAGCGCTGGTCGGCATGTGATGTTTCCTGTTATTCGCAGCTCTTACTTTACGGCAGGTACTTAACGTTCTGGTTTTCATTTTATTTACTAATACATAACAGTAAACTCTTAGAAAATAATGTAAAAAAGTAAAAGATCAGAAAAGGTGTTATAATGACTTATATCTACTTACGTACATATACCAGAAAAATATTTAAGTCTCAATATTATACTCTACAATATT
Organism: Pectinophora gossypiella; assembly: GCF_024362695.1. Taxonomy (NCBI): domain Eukaryota; kingdom Metazoa; phylum Arthropoda; class Insecta; order Lepidoptera; family Gelechiidae; genus Pectinophora; species Pectinophora gossypiella. The sequence goes on along the minus strand of NC_065404.1, from coordinate 1,953,743 downwards.
TAAACTATAATTATATAGTGTGATTTCTTACAAGAAATGGACTATTGTCATATTATCATCTCTAGCCATAGAGGCAGCCAATCAGCTCGCGACACCAAACACTTCAGGACCCCGATACCGACCCCGCCGGCGTGGTGGACGATTTCCCCCATTCAGCGCTTATCGCTATCGAACCACTAGGGTCGAATATTTTTCCTCTCAGACGACGCCCTGAGCCGAGGTTCGCGCCCAACTGGGCAACCTCAGGTCTGTTGTCTTAAACGTTGTACCGGGTGAGAGCCTTCAGCGCTCCCCATTTGTTCGGCCAAGTAGTTAATGCCATCTGCGGCAAATCTACAATAAGTCACGTCAAAATAGAATTCATATTATCATCTTAAGACAAACGGATACGTGTTATTTTGTTCATTACTTGTGTAATAGGGACAAATCGCGCGATTTACGCATTACCTAATGTACCTTAGCAATGTGTTAACAGAAGCAATGCAATGCAATGTCTTAGAGGATAAAATAACTCTTGACTTAGATAAACATACGCCAAGATGGCATACTCATAGGATATAATAAATTAAGAGCAAAATTACAATGCAGATATCCTAACAAGCTTCTTATGCAATGTGGAACAGCAACCCATCGCCAAATTAACATTCAACACGAGCGGCCATATTTACAAGTTATTAAAAAATAAAAGCCGAACAAAGGCATTTACCGGCGATTCGCAAACATCCAGCCTTTGTTTCCGAACATCAGCTGTGTACATCGGAGCACAAAACGTAATACCCATTCTGTATTCATGTAGGATAATCCACACAATAACCAGTGTGTGCGCCGATCAAAATAACTATAAAAATACAATAAGCAGCTTATACGTGTACCCCTAATGTGTGCGCGAGTGTATGAGAACGAGACGCAGCGATACGAAAGAAAGAGACGGATATAGACAAACGTATTCAACTTTTGACTCAATAATTTGTTTGGTCACGGCTTTTCATGATTCGGGAAGAAAAGTGTTTTGTGCGCGAGTAAATTTTAACTCCTTTTGATTTATGAGGTGATAAATTATCATCGAGTGTATTATAAAAGCTTAAGAACGTGTTCATATATCATTTTCCTATATGACCAGTTAAAATAACTATCTAATTAATGACGTATTTTTATATACTCAGAAACAAATACAATCAACATAGTTGACATGCGTAAATAGACTAAAAACTGCTTTTTAACGTGTTCTTATTTTAATTCTTTTACAGGTAATTACTTTTAAATTACCTACGTAACGATTTATCGTTTGAAAATCAAAAATAAAAATTAAATCTTTATTGTTGGTTTTATTAAAATCATATTGCTAGTTAGTTACGTACATTTGAAAACGACATTAAAAATTAATTAATACAACCTACTTATAAACATTTTCGAAGAATCGTTTCATTCATGACTGTACCTATTTATTAAAGCTCAATATACAATAGACAGATATTCGAATTTTGAAGTTTAAATTCGGAATTTCAAAATGGCGGTCCATTGTTACCAATTAGGTGAAGTGTAGCGGCACAGACTTAATCCCATTGGTGGGCTTTACCAGGCTTTGTATAGTTCAAACATTGCTTTATTGTGCTTATAAATGTTTGAGAATTCACTATTGATCTTTGTACCATTTTTTTGTATCAAACTGGGTCAAATGTCCTCTAGAAACATGACTGTGTTACTCATCTGTCGTAAAATATATAGATAACTAGTAAGTAAGTAATATCTTTTAAGGTAGAAAATAACCTTAAGTAACGCATTCATTTGGTCAAGTTATTAAATCACTACGAGTATGATTTAGGTACTTTTTCATCGCATTATTATTAATAATTAATTAAGATACAATTTTGTAATAATAAAACCATAACAACAAAATTTCATCCTTAGAATCTTTAGTAACACCTCAATAGTTATTCGATCAAAGAAAGCACCCCACCTCTTCTTTACACACAACCACAAAAAAGCAACAAATAAAAAAATCCGGAACCTGTGACGTCACATTAGGCCCGCTGCACATCTGCCCGTTATCTCCGATCTAAAGCCCAGTACACACTTAGCGAAAATACTTATTTATCTTAAATACGATCGGGATCTTCCCTAATCTGTCTTTTGTATTTTTGTATGTTTGTTTGTATCGTTCGAGGGATGTTTTGTGCAATTAGCGTCTGGGATTAGGGTGTGAATTCAGAATGATAAGTATTATAGATATTCTGGTCGACTGTTTAGGGATTTATCCAATTGATTTTGGCGATAAGGTTTTTGTGTGCTTTGATTGGAGTCCTTTTGACATCACAAACAGATACAGGGCGAATCTAATGGTGACCGGACTGCCAGTAATAGATAGGTAGAGGACGAAGCATTAACAATCTGAACTCATCATTTATATAACAGAGCACACAAAAATGGTACGTTGTCAAAACACCTATACTAATTCTAGATCTAATTATCATATACAGGGTGTTAGGGAAAATTCTACTTGACTCAGAATCATGGTCTGAATCATCTTCGTCAGTATTTGTTACGATGTCACTAATAACCTGTAAAATCAATACCAAATATGCAGATCAGCAGCAGTGCTTACTACAAGATTGAAAATGAAAAATGTTTTATTACCAGAAAACGGCTTCCGTGGCCTCCGTGGTCCAGTGGTTGAGCGTTATGCTCACGATCCGGAGGTCCCGGTTCAAATCCCGGTGGGGACATATCACATAAATCACTTTGTGATCCTAGTTTGGTTAGGACATTACAGGCTGATCACCTGATTGTCCGAAAGTAAGATGATCCGTGCTTCGGAAGCCACGTTAAGCTGTTGGTCCCAGTTATTTCTTACTGATGTAAGTAATTAGTCGTTACATGAGCCATGTCAGGGGCCTATGGCGGTACCCTGACACCAGGGTTGATGGCACATTGAGGCACAAGTAGAATGGGTACTTATATTAAAAATATATTCAAATGAATAGAGGTTCCCAAACTAGGCAGAGCCTGTTTCTTGAACCGTAAAAAAGGGTACTTACATGTGATGTTGGCGCATAGTTTGCCAAAAGAAACATAAAATTAAACTTACATCTAAGTATTAGAGTGAAGGGTGTGTGTGTTAAGTAGGAATATGAATGTGTAAGTATGCGACTTTAGTGTATGCGAGTATAAGAGTAGAAGTAAAAAGATGTAAGTTCTAAAGTACTTATTGACGTAATACGTCCTCTATACTATCGGCGATTGCTGACGTTTATAAGCACGATCAAACACGTTCATAGACGTTGGCCGGCGAATACAACCGAATAAGCCCTTTACACGGTCGTGCTCGTCTATAATTGTCGATAAACTTGCAAAATTTCTTTGAAAATATTCTATTTTTTTTTAAACGACGAGGCGATATGTCCACTTGTCACTCCTTAAGATATAAAGACAAACTGATGCTACCCACCTCCCGTCTAGCTCTGCACACCAATAGCCCACTAGACATGTCAATCAAAACATATAACCACCTTCCTGATACTATTAAAAATGAAACCAACGGAAATTCTTTTGTAAAACAACTAAAGCTACTACTTATCACTAAAGCTATTACACAGTTAACGAATATATAAATTATAAATCAAAGCATAATAAACATATAAAACAATACTTCAAATATAAGTGCAATAATATTGTTAAAATATAGTAAGTATAATAAATATAAATTGTATCACTGTACAATAACTATGTCGAATAAATATTTTTTTTCTTTTCTTTCTTTCTTTTCACTGACTAATGATTAAGTATGTTGTCCTCTCTACTAGTTGCAGTGCCCTTACCGGGTCCATGTTGATAATATTATAATACTTATAAGATCTTACTTGAGTCTTCTGTATTTTTATAACACAATTTGTACGAACCCATGGTCGCAATAAAACATTTCTATTTCTATAGTGGGGTGAAGGAGGTGGGGGGGAACTTTTTGATAAAACATTGGATACCTACAGCACACACAATGCTTACAAATTGACTAAACGCAACTCATATCTGACACATCAATTTAACTTTCCATCCCAAAAACATTTGCATATTTTCAAAAGATTCTCAATTTAAATATTTGAATTCTCAATCAAAACTTCGGTTCCTAAACGAATTCGGAATTGGTATTCGCTGACAAGAAAGTTTGAAAAAAAAACAAACAATTAACGGAACTGTCAATGGCAGCGGAAAAGGAAAATAGTATTAAGTACAAGTTTGAGAGGTTTGCTCTTTGGACAACGATTATTGATTATTTGATCCCGTTGTTTGATTATTGAGGATTTGGTGAGCTGAGGAGATTGAATTAGGATACGCGGGTTTATCTTAGCTATTAACAGAAATACGGCAGTTACTAGAAATTTGATATACTTAGCTGCTTAAAGAAACCAAACCACGACTTGTATGAAACAATAAAAGGTTGGTCTGTAGGTCTAAAACCTTTTGTCAAAATTATCCTAATTCACGAGATGAAACTATAAAAACTACTTGTAAAAACAATTCTTTTCTGTGAAATTTTAAGTTTCCAAGCTAGGTCGGAAGAACAGCATAAAATAACTCCATGGAACGTAAATATAACCTTTTACTTTAAATGAGTGATCATATCATAAATTGACGGAGCAAATTGCCAAACTGTTCAGCCGCACTCGCAACGGTCAAACAACAAAAGATCATAAAATTCAACAGAACTGACAGTTGGCAATTAACTGTTTTGTTTATATTGAGCAAAAAATTTAAATGTCTTTGTTGATCCATCTTTAGTTATACAACTTTCTGGTGTGGTTCCGAAACAGCTTGAAGTCTGGTGTGCTTTACAAAAATAATCGTTTTGTGTAGATGTAATAAACCATGGAGTCATCATCTATCACGTCTGGAAAATATTGTTTATTTTTTTGAGCACGCAGTAAAATAAACAAGTGTTAAACTTCAACTTTATGTTGACTTAGCAATTTGTTCATAGAATTGTGGCGCGTTGCGGTAGGCAGGCAAAATATTCAATTAAGTAAAATCTAAAAACATTAATATTACAGTTAAGTCTTACATGCAATAACTGTATAAAATTGAAGAGTGTTTCCTTAAAAAAATATTAGGTACACTGTTATAATCCTAAATGCATGTTAGGATGCAAAATTAACAGTACAAAATTTCACGGTTGAAATCTCGAAATTACCGCCACTAAGAACATTTCGCAGAAACAATGAACCTGTGGAGAATGAAAAGAAATGTCCACAAACAGCCATTGTTAACAACAATATAACGTTATGAAGTTACGACTAGGGGTATAAACTTCGAAGCGTGACCGTAAGATATGGGATCACAATAGGATAGAAACACGAAAGACTTTAAGACAACAGTTATGACCATAATGGCTCAAATAGAAACTATGGAATGTCTCTTTTCTTTTATAATGTGTCTTTCCTTTAACTGTGGAGGCCTATTGTTGTGTGGATGTCATAAAAATTTACTTGAAGAACCATCGGCGAAACCTTTGATGGTAAAAGATTATTGCTTCCACCCATCAAAACTCAAAGGTAGTATCAGCATCTTCAGCGTCACTTCCAGTAAACCTTTACTACTATAAATTAACGTTCAAATTCATCAGCACGCAATGAGGAAGATAGTCCGGGCAAGATAGAAACTGTTGCTATTGTCTAAACAATTACAAAGTGTATTGTAACAGACATTCATTTATGTTTCTTGTTCTTTTGATACCCACTTTTGTTGTCTGGGTGTCCGAACCACATCATAAATCAGATGTTACGGGGTGATAGTTAAAATTATACACTTGTCAGTATGTTTCTCTGTTCTGTTTTAGTCTTTACCAAGCACGACATAAAGATTAAAAGGAAAATAATGATGATGAATTTAAGAAACTCAGACCGTTTGCGCTGCCAAATGATGCTCTTTGCTATTGACATGTCTATTCAAACTACGAGTATACGCAAAGTTGATGTTTTTATAAACGATAAATTTTCAATTGTCAGCCTCCATTGTGAATTGGTGCGTCCATACATTTAGACCAAGATACTTTTACCGTTGTCTCATCAGTTTGAACGAGAATGTCAACCTTATCTTAACGACTTACGAGATATTTTTCACCTGTGTCGTTTATAACGTCAAAAAAGTTATCTCAGTCAGTAGCGAGTCATGCACCATTCTGTATGGTATTTTTGGACGTCTGAATATATTGATTGGTATGGTTTATTTAGGATGAAGATGTTCATTTGAGGTGACCATTGGTTACCGAGGTAAATTGGCTATTCATAAGTTCCTCGGATGCCGAAACAGTGGATAATCATACAACTATGCGTGTAATGATCAGCATTGAATTGCTTTAAGAATTTGCGGTCTTGGGCAATGTTACTTTGAACTAAAGAATCGTCTTTTATATTGCCTTACAAATCATGTTTATATGTTTTTGTCTGTTCGTGTCTGACCAAGGAAGGTATTTCATAATCATCGTTATAAGCCTTTGTTTCTGTGACAAACGATTCAAACAACGTTTTAGCTCTACCTTTTCTAATTATGCAATCAGTGTTAACCAATACCTGACAACTTGGTTGATTTATTTTGAAAAAATATTGTTTTCTGGTAATCTTCTCTGCATCTTATCCAAGATCCCAGCCTTAGCCAATTAGTTATTAAGTAAATAATATTATTTTTCATAAATTTTGAATTATTACTTTATTGCATAAACAATTTTAATATTAGGATAATATTCCAGAAACTATTACATATTATGCAACCATAGTCTTTTATTATGTACCTTAATATATTTGAGTAGTTGCATTGATTTTAATTCAGATTTAATCCAACTTCGATTATGAACATTATTAGCGCGAAAGTATCCAAAAAATGTTTTCCGACCGTAACAATGAATTATCTAATCTCTTAAGTATAAACCTTTTGTCGTCAACTCAGTTCTTTATTACTATGGCTAAACTTTTATGATCTAATCGTCGCGTCGTGTTGAGAGAAAATCACAAAATTAAGTACTTTTATTAAAAGGTTAAGGTGGGAAAAAGCGAAAAGAAGGAAAAATAATAATTTGACGGCTCGTAACTTGGTTTAATATGAACATTACATAGAACAAATACCTTTTTTAAGTAAAATTAAGAGTAAGTTTCGGAGTTTAAAGAAAAAGTGAAGCCTTTTTGAAAGCAGTGAAAGAGCTCTGTTCAGAAAAATTTGACGCATTTGACGTAACATAGTAAAATTATTGTAGCAAAGCAATTACGAGAGCCAAGCCTTAATTAAATAGTATATTATTCACCAAGGGAAGAAAGTGACCGATTACTAACGAGGGTGTTAGCCGAGGGCCTTAATACAAACGAGTTGAGAATCGTACTTTCTCCTGAGTAATGCATAGAGTTGTATACTACATTTTATTTAAACATATATTTTCGCAAAGTATCACAGTTAGGTTATAAGTTAAAATATTGGGGAGAAGGGAAGACGCTTTAAATACAAAACAAGGAAAACAAACCCAAGAAGAAATCTAATGGATGGGAAAGATTGCTCACAAAATTAAAAAACATTTACAGGATAAACTTATTCTAAGGTGGGCAAAGGCCTCATCGCTAAGAGCTATTAGAGACATATTTTACGAGTTTAGAAGTGAACGAAATATTTTTTAGGCTAAGATAAGGCAATGCCAGATTCATATTATTATTATTCTGGAAAAATCACATTATCAGAAAAAACACATCACATTAGAAGGAAAAGTTGAAAGAAAGAGAGGAAGACGTAGATCTAGGAAAAGATTTATGAAACAAATAAAATAGAAGGTGCAGGTCGTGTCGTATCAGGAGGTGAAGGATTTGGCGGGAAGAAGAGAGGAACGATTGCTCCACCGGCAAGAGCGCAGCTCTTAAATAAAGAGAGAGAATCACAGATCAGATTGTGTTTGAATCGCTATTGCTACTGGCATGCTGCTAGGATAGTATGAACCGGGCATTGCCTTATCTTGGCTCAAAAGATTATTTCTGTCACTCATGTAAAACCCCTTTCTCACCCATTAAATAAATAAATTAAATACTTTATTGAGCACAACGGACTCAAACACACAGAAATAAGGACAACAGATACAGAATGGCACAACAGGCGGCCTTATTGCTAATGCAGCGATTCCATCCAGGAAACGTTTGGTTACAAGAAAATTAGCTCACAAAATTAATAATAATAAATTAAGTAAGTAGTTAGTTTTTTTTAGTTTAGTTTTATTTTTTTCTTATAATATCATAGTTTTTTGACTGAAATTTTAATAGCGTGGAGAAACTATGCTCCATTCTGAACCATGAAAAGAGGCCAGTAAGGTTTCAGTTACTTACAATTGCTGGTTGTGTTTGTTCAACAATATTCTTTTTTCATTCTTCAGTTTATATACCTACGTAAATTTAATTTTTTAATTGTTTTTTTCAAATTGTATGCGACACCAAAGTTCTTTAAAAAATGTAATTTCAGTCTTATGTAATTGACGCAATTTCGCAGTAAGGTACTTTATTATTCTTTATTTTAGGGTACTGCATCTTAAAGCTATTCAATGAAATCTGAAAAGACTCTTTCACATACGATAGGTACTAACTGCGGAAAGTGTATTTTCTAAACACTCACTGACCCTGAAAATCTATACTTATTTCGCAATGATTACCTTAAATATTTATTAAATTATTATGAGGTACGGTCAAATAGCAAAAAGAAAAAACAACATAAAATATTTGAACTATATTTAAACTGCATTTCAGTCACCGTACCAAATACTGAGAGTGATGATTCATATCACGATCCTAAGTACTAATGATCAAGTGGAATTTTCCGTCGCAAACTTCATGTCTTTTGATAAGTATTTTACAATTATTTTCAATTCTATATTTTTGTGATGAAAAATTTAATTTGATATTAACTCAAGAGTCATGAGCCGAATCATCCATCTCAGTATTCGTTAGGATGTCACTTACACCATGTACAAGTACTTTCAGGTAGCTCCATATTTATAATATGATTAAATAATTATGTGGTTTTAAAATATAACAAGTGGAATCTCCCGTCGGAAGAATCATAAAAATTTTGATGTTTTTTTAATTATTACCAGTTCCATACTTTGCGACGGAAAATTCCACTTGATATCAACTCAGAATCATGGCGTGAATCATCCCTCAGTTTTCGTTACGATGTCACTAGCACTCTGTACGGTTCTTTGGCAGGTTTATTGCGGCGATGCGGAACCCTTAGTGTGCAAAACATACTCGTACTTGTCTTTCTTTTATTCTCTGGTCCCAATGTCGTGGTTTCACTCACGCACGCCACGTAGAACAAAACAGTCTTGTTTTCGTTTTTCTTTCTTACTTTTCCCTTACTTTACAATGCTTCAGTTATCAAATTTCAGTTACTTAATAAGCATTGTTTTACAGAGTGTTCACTTTTTGTTTAAAGTTACAAATTCTGTTAACCGTAATATATTATGTATTATTTTGTTCTACCGTTATTTTTATTAACCGCCTTATCAATCACCGTAAATATATTAAATATTATTATTATTAATAGTCCTCAATGTCCCACTGCAGGGCAAAGGTCTCTCTTCCCTTCTTCCACTCCTCCCTGTCCCCAGCTTGATCGTGCCATCATATAAGCCAGTGATGTGTTTTTAGTTAACTCTCATGCTTGATGAATGAGTGCAAGAGAACGATTGAAAGTATGATGCCTGCGAGTACGATACAATAGTTCGGAATTATGTATTGAATTGAATATTGTTTAACTTTTTTAATGCTAAGTATACTTCTTTGTGTGTAAACATGTAACGATTTGGTCGTGTACTGTTATGTTGCAATGTATAATAATAAATAAATATATAAGTATTTAAGCATTTGGACAGCCAAGCCAAATTGAATCCAATTATCAAATAATTCATCTATGATAAGTAAAGCATGTATCAAAAACCTCCACAGTACTTTGTAAATACCAAATTGTCGTTGCCACCCCTTTAATTTTTAATTACACGAACCTCCCTGCTTCACGCTTTCCTGGTTATCTCTTGAATGTCATGAACCTTGTAAAGACGTTCATTTGCCTTTGCAAGCTTCTTGTTCGAAGCCGACGATGCGATGTTATTCCTCCGAAACTCTTTTACACCTTCACATAATAACACAAAAGGCACAAGACGCAAATTAATGAGATTTACAAATAATTACTATTAAAATGTATTATTATCAAGTGAGATTATAATAGACAGATGTGATGAAAAATCTTCCAGGTTGGTTTAAAAAGAAGGGAATCCTTTGCGTATGTTGAATACTTGAAACATAGAAAGTACTTAATATTATTTTTGCAGACTTTGACCAAATACCTCATTTATATTCTCAATACTAATTAAAACATACAATACAGGGTTCCTACAGCGATAAAATCAGGGATATGAGGTTCCCGATATTGCAACACTGTTGCAAGCGCCATATGATGACTGATGAAATTGGTATGGACGGTGGAAGTGGCTATAATTTTCTAAGGGCAAACATATCTGAAGACGACAAGAACCCGGTATTATGTGTTTTAATTATGATAATAACCTCAGAAACCTCAAACAATTCTCAATACTTACAAATACGGTTCCAGCAAGTGACAAAAAATGTTAATACCTTTAGCCGAAGAAACATGCAGTCTATGGTTCCCTTTCTCTACAACCTTGGAACCTTGAAAACTATAATGAATAGGCATTTAAGTAAGATTGTAACATAAGAAGTAACGTAAGATTGTAGGCAAACGCAAACTTACTTATTTTGTATAATTAACCTCCATTTTTAACGTTAAAAAGCAGGTACCAACCAACAAATATAACACGGCCAGATGAAGTAGGTATACAAAATTAATATTAGAACGTTAAGCCTCGCTTGGGTGATCAAACCCGTCCATTGCTAATTAATAACACAATGTAGCTACACAAGCCAAAAGTCAAGGCAAACCGGGTGAGAAATTAAATGAGTGAAAAGCCTTAATTAACGCGCTGCATTTTTATATCAATAAAAATTTAGTTTCAGACACCCTCTCTCGGTTCAAGGATACAAGTTGTGCTCTGATGCAGTTTGGATGTGGCAGTGCGTGGATCATCTAAAAGGACACGATAAGAATATTCTTCTATCGGGTGGGTTGTGATGTGCATTACCAACCCCATCAACCCTGGTGTCAAGGTTACTATTGAGCCGCCAAAGGCCCCTGACATGGCCCATGTAACGACTACTAACTTACATCAGTAAGTAGAAACTGGGACCAACGGCTTAACATGCCTTCCGAAACACGGATCATCTTACTTTCGGACAATCAGGTAACCAGCCTGAAAAGTCCTTACCAAACAAAGGACAGTCTCACAAAGTGATTTTGACAATGTCCCCATCGGGAATCGAACCCGGACCTCCAGATCGTGAGCCTAACGCTCTAATCACTAGACCACGGACACTGTTGATCCACCCGTAATGAGTAATAACCGGTATATGGTAGTGTCGCGGGTACAAATCCCGGCCGGGCTCTTTACCACTCGACTTTATGATTTTGAATTCATGTTTGGATCATAGATAAATGACGTCACGAGGTTTTTAGGATTTGTGCTCTATTAATTGCAATAGGCTCGCCCCTATTACATGAGGAGTGGGTGTATAATACTGCGGCACGATGGGTGAGGGGGATGGTATCCCTACGTGTCGGCAGAGTACAGGAATGATTGGTGATAACGATGACAAAATAACGTATTAAATTCAGCAGGAATATATATATATAGTTTATTAACGACACTTCACAAACAAATCCAGAATTAGAGGGCACAGCCAGATCTAAACAGAATAATATAGTTATGTTGTTCTTATGAAGGTCGGGGATGCAATGAGTCAGTGTAAAATGAAAGGAAATGCGGAATGGAATGAGAATTTCCAAATTTAAAATACTTGACGGTCAGAACGAAAGGCCAGTATATGCAGAGTTTGTACTCTGCTACAATACTATACATTTCTACCTACCCCTTCGGGGATACAGGCGTGATGCTATGTTATGTCATATCCACAAATTCAGGCATCCCCCCGCCGACTACTCAAACCCATAATTGCACAAGGCGCAACCCGCAGCTACCCGCAAACGCCAACTAATTGCCATTGAAAAAAGGCGAAAGCCCGACTGAAAACATTTCCACCACCTTTGAACTTTTTTGCCTTTTACCTTGATAAGCCACACAGGCTTAATAAGGTACTTTTGAGGTAGGTGTGACGTGTTTGCTAGGCATAAAGATAAGTGCTCGTTTGTGAATCTGCGTTTCTTTTGCAACGTGAGGGTTGAAGGTTTCACGCGTTGATGCGCTTGGTAAACTAATTTCTAGTACACTGCGGGGGCAATTAGATAAGTTAGAACTAGCAAAGAATATTATTTAATAAGCAGCAGTTCCGTGCAAAGATAGGTAGCTACATTTTACCAGTGTGACATGAAACTTAGGTTTAAAGAAACTTTTTTTATACAGGGTGTTAGTGACATCGTAACGAAAACTTTGAGGGATGATTCAGACCATGATTCTGAGTTGATATCAAGTGGAATTTTCCGTCGCAAAAGTATGGATAGGAAAATAATAAAAAAAAAAAACAAAAAAAAATTCATGAATTTTTTGACAGGAAATTCCACTTGATATCAACTCAGAATCATGGTCTGAATCATCCCCCTCAATATTCGTTACGGTGTCACTAACACCCATATACCTACTTGTATGGCTACCGTATGTACTTGTACGGGGTATAAGTGAGTGACATCGTAACGAATACTGAGAGGGATGATTCAGCTAATTATTCTGAGTTAATATCAAGTGGAATTTTCCATCGCAAAAGTATAGAATTGAAAATAATTTAAAAAAACTAAAAAAATACATGATTTTTGCGATGGAAAAATCCACTTGATATCAACTCAGAATCATGGTCTGAATCATACCTCAAAGTTTTCGTTACGATGTCACTAATAATACAGGCCCTGTATAATACAGGCTCCCGTTTGACCTAGCAAATGTTTATTTACTCTCTGTTTAGCCTTGAAGACTCCCAGATTATAACGAGTTCGAAAATCAGACGACGGCAGGCAGTTTCAATACTTCACTGTTCGCATTAAAAGGAAGAGATAGAACGTTTAGTACGGACTACGGATTGGTGGTATACAACATAAGGATGAAATGCCCGCCGACCACTAGTTGTCCGTAGATGGTAATGGAATGGGTGGAATTAACTCGAATTAATTTTGATCTCATTAAAGATCACTTACATGAGAACAATGACTAGGTAATTACGATCGTTCAAATTACATTGCATATCACGAATCACGATACCCGAGCCGGGATTCGAACCAATGACACTATGATGTAAGTATATTTGATTTGATTTGATGTAAGTCATGCGTTCTTCGAACAAGGCTATCAAGGATTCTACTTCGATTCTATTTCGATGTTAGTGACATCGTAACGAATACTGAGGGGGTTGATTCGGACCATGATTCTGAGCTGATATCAAGTGGAATTTTCGCTTCTGTAAAAAACCAGACCTGTCAAATATTCAGGTTAGGTAAGTGGACCCTGTGAGAAACTAGATAATGCTGATTATGAATCGACCCTAATAATTTTTCGTTACGATGTCACATTTTCTAGTAATTACCTTCGCGATTCAATTTGACCTCTAACTCATCTTAATAGAAGTGGGGTCAAGAACTTATACCACGTGTTGTTAGAACTATCCATCCCTTAATTAAATAAACTTGTAGATAGGTATTGATGTATATATGTTATTCTACAACAAACACTATTGTTATATAAAAAGCTAACAACCTTAAGAAAGTGACCTAAAACAAACCACAGGTCAACACGGGTCACTGAACAAACAAACGTATGAAATAACTGACTTTGTGTGTATTTGTAGGTGGACTTATGTTACACAATTAATTATGAAATCAATTGACTATTATAAATCGTTTCACACATTGTTCGAAAGTCGTGGCAAAGTTAGCAGGTTAGTAACCGTGTTACTTCTTTCATGTGGGTTATGAGGTCACAGATTACCCTCACTATCCCTGGTAACCATAGCAATCGGACTTCAATTACGTAAGTTTACTATACTGTAACAATATTTAATGTTCTTTTGTAAAGAACGTCCAAGGCCCTGTGCCGAGGTTTTACTTAATATATATAATAATAATAATAATAATGTTTATTGAATAGCTCAGTTACAGTTCTCGTTGAAACCCTGTCTCCCAAACTAGGCGAACCTGTATTTTGGAAGACAGTGCCTTCCCAAAATAAGTACTTATTAGCTACAGTAACAGTGGTGACAATACGGTATTAAAATAAACAATAAGTAAACAGCTTTCAGCTTCTTTTCCTCGGCTATGCAGGTTGTGAGATGCTGCAGCAGTTTAAATTTTAGTTTTGAATTTGAATTGTGCATTTTAAATCTAGACCATGTTAAATGAAAATGATTTCTGCATCGCTAAGTTGATGCATGAACAATAACGCTGCCTTCTGTATTTGTTTGTTCTGTCCTTTGCTCTCAATAAAGTATATTATTATGTTATCTCATGTCATCTCATCTTATCTCTTGTATAACGTACCTAATTCATTGCTAAACTGCGAGAGGCGGACGGTGAACTTTTAAGAACTTGTCTTTTTGAGAATCTGTCCTTATGAGAATAAAGAAAGATCATAGAACTCGTTTTTCTATTTTTATCCTGAGCGTGGTATACGATAGGTGTTCTGAGCGTTAACTTATATGTGTAGGTCCATTATTAGGTATGTAGGCATAAATCTACGTAAAATATTAGAATATATCACAGCGAACATGATGAATACAGTACATTGCACTCTTAGAACAAGTTAAAAATATACTTATTACGTCTTATGACTCGTCCAAATCAAGTAGTCTGACAAAAAAGTTTGGACAATAGTTTTAACACCTCACTTTGTAAGACGGATGCGCGGCCACACCTCCGGATTGTGTAGCCAGTTTAAAAAACATTGTATTCCACCCACGGAACTCTAATTATGAACATACCTGTACCGGCTACCTACAGCGTGATGCCTCGTTTAGACTTAGTAAAGAATGTAGATACTGGCCGCGATTCCTGCAGACACCGCCTAATTTTATTTTAAGTTATATCCGTCATTTTCATATCCGTCGAAAAGGAAAGGGACGGATGACTCACAGCTCTTAGTTTTAGGAAGAATGAGTAAATGAATGAATAACCCGGGCGAATTAAAAAGGTATGTCGCTGGTATGCAATCCGTTTGACATGCTTTCTACTTAACTGTGTCGGGTTATTATTGGCCAATGTAAAATTTTTAGACGGTTGTTTTAGATTTGTGCTTAAAATCGACGTGTGTTCCATAAATTTAATGCTTGTCGATTACCCGTCCCTTTCCTTTTCGGCGGATAAGAAAATGACAGATATAACTTAAAATAAAATTAGATGGTATTTACAGGAATTAGCACCACTGGCTTTCTCGGTGTTAAAATCAAGCCCCTACTTTAGAGAGACGTTCGCGCCCAACTCGACAGTTTCAGGCCTGTTGTCTTAATTTTTTATGCAAAAGCCCTCAGCGCTTCCCATTTGCAGCAAATCTTTAATAAGTCACGTCAAGAAAAAAACACTTGTGATTGGGCACTTTTATTACCGAGTCCTGAGATGGATATTGTTATAAAACGTATTTAGTGACAGTCAGAAGTCCAGAAAACAACCCAAACTTCAAATTTGAGCCATACCATAAGTTCAAACGGGTATGGTTAACATTACGGTGACATTATACATGGTTATAGTGTGCGTATATTCACATGTATATTAAAAGATTCATTCATTTATTAATCCGTTCATAAATGTTAGTCCATAATTCAATTAAACTTATTTATGTATCTTAGTATTATATTAGTCCAACAAGCTGCAATTGAATTTTTAGAATATTAATTACAATTTATTAATTGCTTTTGCCACCTGTATCCAACGGTGTTGGTTGGGACAATCAAATCTAGTTGCTATCATTTTCAGAATGCCATTGCTGCTATCTCGCACACGCTTCAGCAGAGATGCTGTTTCAGTCAGAGATGTTGCAAATAATCGCGTGAAAACCATCCGTATGAACTTCGGCAAAAATACCGGATGCGCTGCAGCGGGGCGGAGCCGCAACAGCATTCAGGAAGCATTATTATATTCGTTCTGCAAGACGCAAGAAGAAGCATTCAAGTAGTACAGTTTAGTTTAGTTGCTAACTACTATCTCCATGTAAACTTCCTTAATACCTGTTCCACACAATAACATATTGTCTTCGCTCTCTACTGTATAATGACCGCTCAGAGTGTCGCATTGTATAATTACTTTTACTTGCTACTGTTAGCGTCATCATCATCATCATGAACTTAAAGATGTACTTTAAGCGATAAACATTCTTTTTTTTAATGCTAAATAAGATTGATCGGCTAATGATCTTTAAAATGTTCAGAAAAACTCAAAAAGAAATTGTTACGATTGCAATTTATCATAATAAAACCTATCATCAACTTCACAGCGCCACAAAAACAATCGTCTTCATCAAAAAAAGAAAAAGGCAGGCACTAGCGTGAGTTTGCATTCCGCCGCTTTGGGCTCGCCGACGAGCATATTGTTTTCAAATCGGTAACAGTGATAGTCCCGCCACCGGACTAGCCGCATTAATTACACCTAATTGAATTTCGAATTAGAACGATGACATTTGAATTTTGGCGGGCTCACAGTGGCTGCGGATAGTGATGTGCCACAAAGACGCCGATCGTCGCAACCGAGACCTCCCGTCGCTATACATAATAGTGTTTTAGAATCGATCGACAACGTCGAATAGAGAAATGTGTGTAATGAGAATTATCTGGATTGCTCCTGTTGTATCGGCAGGCCGGTCTATTATACGGTGAATGGCGTTCTTTAGCGCGCCCCTCTATGCTGAAAGATTATTTTATATTGTACTCCCTTTTATGAAGAGGAAACTAGTAATCAGTTAGTTTATTAGGTGCGTTACTTGCAGATTTGAGCGCTCCTTTCATTTGGATTACAATGGGCTCAAAGCGCTACTTATAATTGGCTATTAAGAGTGTTAGTGATACACAAAACAATAAAACTCCTTTCGTGGTTGTGTTTTGTATAAGCAATGAATAGTAATTTTTTTATTTATATCGGACCATTTAGGTGATATTATAAATTTTGCAAATTGGCTAATACCTACATTTTTAAAATAGGCAATTAACCATTCTCAAATAACCCTTCCATATTCTAAAAACCACAGTTCGTAGCTATATTAAACCGTCATTTTTCAAATGCGCTCTCTAATATAATCATTCAGCAAAAAAACAAAACTTCTACCATTGTCTCATATTGTTTATCACCATTAAAAACGACACTAAATTACAACAAGATGTTTACTTCATAAGATTAAGCTTCGCAGCATGACATTCAAACCCTACACCAGTGTCATAATTAGCGGAAAACTCTGCACTATATTCATTGATACCATTCAACAATCCTTTTATACCAAAACAATGCTTATATCGCCTTGCTGCTAAGTTGAAAATCGGTTGTCTGGCGAGTGCTGCATAATCGATCGATTTACTCGCTCGACTGCGGTCGTCCCTAGTTGAAGGCACGTGGGACGCCCCGCGGGGACCGTGATTGTCGACGAGTGTCTCTTCACGCCGATGTGGACAGCACTAGCTTAATAGAAGCTATATTGCATAAGGACCGGTGGTAATAATCATTCAGGAATGTTACTTCGCTTTAGATCTCTCTGAAAAGCTACCTATAAGAAATGTTATTGTCAGACTTTTGACTAGTAAGTAAGTCATAAGTCAGTTATTCTTTTTCTTTACCCTGCCCTGTAATAAGAAGGCAACTTAAACTATTTAAAAAATATGTCAATTTAGATATCATTTTCTTTCTCTTTTATTTTATAATCTTGACAAGTCAAGACGGATATGTTTTGTGGCGATTCTACAGTGGGAAATAACTATATTTTCGAAAAGAGAAATAGTAAAGATTAAAATTCTCCATAATTCTAATCATCTCTACGTCGTATAAAGTGGTATAAATGATCAGGGAACCCCGTAAGTAAGTATCATTATCATCATCATCCTACGTTCGTCAATTGCTCGACGCAGGCGTCTCCTATGGCACGCTACTGAACTCAGTCCTCGGATTTTCTCCTTCAGCCGCTGCCAGCCACCTTATGGACGTCGTTACTCCATCTAGCTCAAGCGCATCCTATACTACCTACCTATAGCCATAATCAAACGTAAACATATTACGAACATTTTCAATGACGTAGCTAATTAACAACTTGTTCTAAATAGCATTCAAACCAAAAGATTGATTATATTTTGAAATTGATTTACAAATTGAACTTGCAGATAAAATAGGGCACGACAAAAAAAAAAAACAAGACAACTTTGTTAATTATAGTATAATTCGCGTGAAATTATATATCTTATTGTGGCACCTACTAATTATAGTTAAAGTTATATGTCAGAACAATGGGAGCAAAAGTGTAAAGTCATTGAGGCGGTAGCGACCAGGGGCTTGAAAAAAATACTAAAATGTTTTATTTGATTAACTGCTGCTATTTCATTGTAATCATCACTAATTTAAGTGCCACGCTCTTGTCGGTGTATCATTCTCTATTCTTGTCTATCAAAGGCCAATTCTGTCACTTATAAAACACGACGTTCGCCTTCTCTTTAATCTGTTCCATGTAAGCTCTTCTTGGTCTTCCCCTTCCTCTCTTTCCTTGTAGCCTCCCTTCGATGACGTTTTTAATAAATTCGTCGCGTCTTATTAAGTATCCAATCATACCTAATGCCTCTTCTGTTCTCAATAACTCTCAATATTTGCCTCTTTTCCCTTAGTCTTACTAGCACTTCCTCATTAGTAACTATTTCAGTCAAACTTATTATTTCCATCCTCCTCCAACACCACATTTCAAAGGCATTTATATTGTAATGTACTGTGTTAATACTTTATATACGTCTATTAAAACTACTTTAAAATAATAAAGCATACCTGTATTTTTTAGGACTATTTGCAAAACTGACTGATATTGAAAAATCAAAGCGTTTAAGACAGAGACCGTATTTAGGTCAATATTTCATTAAATATATATTTTGTTTGGAATAACGTGAACCAAATAGGTACAAGTATTAGGTAGCAATAGGGAACGTTCTCTAAATGTTAGTAGTTCTATAATGACCACTGTACTATGCCGGTAGATGTCGCTCGTATTCAAGTGAAGCTCACATTGACGTGACGTACATTCGTGATGGTGTCTGTAACCAGTGTAAACCAACTGAGAACCTGATATAAAACTTGGTTCCCAAAAATGTATGACTTATGCAAGGCACTATTTTCTTTCATACATCAACATATTTAAACAAAACTGTCGCATATTGTCACCTGTGGCCAGCTGTATCGAACTAGGCATTCCATTTATCAATCAAGTATTCGAAATCCAAACTTGGGATGTGTCTGCTGTCCGTATCAATCCACCGGTATCTCCGAAAACATCGTGTTGGACGACCAATTCTAAAAGACGATGCTCTAGTGCGGATCCGGACATGATTCATGCCATAGGAGAACCAGGATTGGAATTCCATGATTCTTCATTTATTTTTGTTTTCAGAACGAAATAACATGTCACGCGTCAACATTTAGGACAAACAAAACGAACATAACGCTAGAGAAATTAATAATAATGACGATATCGATCCTTATGATGTAATGACTACACAGTAGACACTTAAGCATCTGTTCAGGAGTAGTAGATTCAACACCCGGTTGCATCAATTTAGGATTTTTTTTTCTGATATCTCCATTTGCCAGAACTAGAGCAGAATAGACTGTTTAAGATTTGTGTTTTCATTTATATACTTGAATTTAGCGACTTTCTGTACTTATCAATGTCTTGATGTGTCACTTTTTTTATTCAGTATTGCAATCGAGACGATTTTAGTTGACAAGTTCTTCTTCTCGACTAGATCATCATAATTTCCCTAGCGTTATCCTGTTTTTCTACTCGACTAGATATTAACTGAATTTCGCACTTCATGTTCTTTAGCATAACACCATCCAGGTATAACAACGCATTCAAACATCGAAACCTAATTTCCTGTCTCAGGTACGTGCATGCCGGTCTAAGCCCAAAGACAAATACCGCCACGATCCACTATTACTTGGTCCCCCGCCTCCCTCTTCATTCCTCTTTTGCGTCACATATCGCGGTTGAAGGATAAAGCTTAAGGGTTCAGGTAATACTGGTGATGTGTCTCGTTCTAGGATGTCATTGTGAAGGAAGGATGAAAACTGTTCGTCTCGGTTTGATGGATGTGAAGCGTCCAACGGCTGTGGTTGCGTTGATAAGTTTTCTATATGATTTGTGTGGAAGTCTCTTGTGATGGGTCTGTGAATAGTTGTGCACGTAGGCCGAAGATAAATAAGGTGCATTTTCTTGATGAAGCTACAACTGATACGTGAACATTGGGGTTAGTCACAGATTGTCTTAGTCAATATGACTAACTACAATAAATACTGTGTCACAAAGCAAAGATATCATTTCACTTTATTGACCTTGTCGCAAAACTTGATCGCAATTTTTTTTAACGTGATTAATTGTAGATTTGCCGCAGATGGCATTAACTACTTGGCCGGACAAATGGGGAGCACTGAAGGCTCTCACCCGGTACAACGTTTAAGACAACAGGCCTAAAGGTGCCCGGTTGGGCAGCAAAATGACTACATAGCTTTGCACTCTATAATCCTTAACGCAGTGTCTTACCCTGCATACACAGCGTATGATGGGTGAGAGCCCTCAGCGCTACCCATTTGTCCGACCAAGTAGTAAACACCATATATGGGGCATATAAAAAAATGTTACAGGATGGCATTAGGAAATACAAAGCTTTAGCTTAGAGTCAAAATGGTCTGTTGATTTCTTATAATGTAACTTTTAATTTAGTTACAATCAATTTCCAATTATATATCCAAAATAAACCTCGACTTCTTTGTCCGAAATTCTAAAATTATGTCATTCTGTTCATACGACCTATATGTTATGCACGAAATTCATAGAACACATGAAATTAAATTTAGTCCACCCATCGAGGGAAAAATAGAAGACCTAACTCGCGTAAGAGCAAATTTTGGCATAGTTGTAGGCAATAGTGTAAAACAATATACAAGAAATACTGATGGTACCGAATTTATAGAAAATGTAATGATGAAAATTAACGTAAAAAACTAAAAAAACCCTCTACACATACCATCTATCAGTACTTTTAGTATGTTGATATAAACGCCATTCCCTATAACTATGCCAAAATTCGCTTATACATGAATTATTTCCCCTATCAGGCTATATTCGGTCACCATTGGGTGGGATAATTACCTAGAAACCTTCTTAATTGATTTTTTCGGCTAAAATTAACAAATGAATTAATACAAACAAATGTAAGCATGACGTCAATCCATCAAAGTTATCACAATAGAGTGGAAAATACCGAAATTGTAAGGCAAAAAACAAAGGCAATAAAATATGTCTTTAGAAGAACTAACAATAACTTGCTTTGAATTAAACAGCAGTTTCCAACAAAGAACATCTGGAGTTGTAGAATGTACCAGCGACATCACATAGCCAATGGAGGGCCTCGAACAATATGACCGTCGAAAATTTTGCTTATTTTTTCTACAAACTCGAAAAACTTCCTTCAGAAGTATTTTGAAACACGAAAGAGCTACGTATTTCATGCTAAAACAATGGGTAACCCTACCTCGGGAAACTTTGCCTTTACCAGTTTCCAAGTTTTTTTTGTCTATAAATTAAGTCGCGTAAACATCGGTTTCGACGCAAAACTTCGATTAGAAATGTAAAGTTCGTTTTTTTTTAGTTCGATACAACAGATGGGAAAAAATGTGCTGAACTTTAGCGAATGTTTAAGTCTTCTAGAAAAAACATTCACGTAGAAAATAATTCACGTAGAAACAATAAAAATATAGAACAATTAAAACTTAAATAAAGCAAGCAAAAGTAACAAATTTAGCGAATTTAATAGAAATTCTCCTTCGTTACGTAGCACTGTGATAAAATCGAACCTTATTGTAAACGATGCCTGAATTATAAAGTAATGTGAACTTCGAACAACTCTCTCTTCCCTCTCTCTCTCTCTGTCTACGTCTATGTCTTCTATCATTACTTCTGTTTTTTTTTTTCTTTCTCATCGAACTTTCGGTGGGTAATAGACGTGACTTTATGTACGTATGTATGTGTATGTGAACTTCAAACTTCAATCTTCATCAAACTTTAATAACTACTTCGATCTCAACCTTTTTCATACTCTCATAACAGAAACAAACATGCAATTACGCTCTGCTTTACATAACCGTTCCTATTTTTTTAGGCTAATCCAAGTTCTCATATCAAATATGCAACAGCGAAAAAAATTGACACGGGACTTCCACGTTTGATTGACAGAGGAAACATCTTCAATAGAAATGTTAAAATTGCAAACAATACGAAGTTCATAGGTCGGTGTTTGTGTCGACCTTCTGTTGTCAACAATAAGACATAAAAAGGGAGGTGTCACAGGGAAACAAAACATGGAGTACAAAGATCGCATCTGACTCGATACAATTTCTTGACATGTTTGAGACAATGCCTTTTGTGACGGAAAGGTATGTCAAGTAGCAAGAAAGCTACCAGAATTTAAGTATGGAGGGGCAAATAAATGAAAAGCAAATTCACGATGTCAAGGTGGATTCTGCTTAAAGTGGACGGACATGTTATCTCAATTAAAAGGTAAGTCTCCTAACAAATATGCATTTTATTGTAGAATCCCACGATCTGGCAGACAATAAACAGTGGTACTGCTTGCTTGTTATTCTTAATTGTCAAATTAATGTTGCTATTAATATTGACGATTGACTTGATATCCGAAAAGATTGTCAATCTTCTTCTTCTATCGTGTGTGCCAAAGGCCCCTGACATGGCTCATGTAACGACTACTAACTTGCATCAGTAACAGTTTTGTCAATAAATAGATCATACAAAAATCTGATTTGTTTTAGGGAAATCCCATCGCAGCTTAGTAGCTGTTTTATTTCAAGAAGCTTCTCTCAATGTTACTTGATCTGATAATGTCTCAAAAACCGTTAGAATCCCGCAAAGAAAGTTGAAAATGACTGCTACTGCCCTCATCCCCAAGTCAAAAACTTGCAATAAATCTCTCTAATACATAAATCACATGAAGAGTTACTCAGGAGATAATAAGATGCTTGACCAACGGTCACATTTCCCTGTTCCTATCATTCCCAGCCCATAAATATATGCTTTTATCACACAATTATTAAACTACGCGTCATAAATTTCCGACTATTATGGGAGTGACCCACAAAGGGTATAGCGAGGTAAGGAAGACGAAATGGCCCCCATGGCCCATGACGGAATTATCATTTGTACTGGTATTGGCACTCTAAAAGAATACGAAATGTAAGGTCGTTGACCCCTGACCTTGACCTGTCTTTGAGATATTCGAGAAAGTTCGTACGCGCGCCGAGTTTTTTCAATTTTTTTTTTCCGAAAAACTATAAAAGCTAGAAGGATGGAACCAATTGCGTATAATTAGGGATACTTTGAAAAATATTCTGTATTTTTTTCAGAGTTCTGGTGAAATGACAACTGTGCAAAATAATTAAACAAAATATAAATATATTTTTTTAGTACTGTTCTGTTATGTTTACCGCGCCAAAAAAAATATATAATACTCTTTGATTTATATACTTACACCACACAAAAACTGATCAAAATCAAAGAGGCGCTTCTTGAGTAATTATGAATTTACTTAGTGTGCGTACGGCTGGTAGGAACTAATTAAAGAGGTCGTTTTTAGATTAATTATTATAATTACATGTTAAACATAATTTCAATCATCATCATCACTATTTTCATTTATTACAACATTGATTGCATCATTTGAAAATATTTTCGACAGAATTTCAGCAGGACGTAAAATACGAGATAGATATCTCTCATGAGCTAAATAATATAATTATTACACTTGCGACATATGAAAATCGACTTGCGAAAATCATATTCTGGGCAAAAGAAAACCCATTTATGCAAACCGTTTACAATCTGTACTACGAACGGGTTTATAGTTGATTTTGGTGGGCCACGATTTCGACGTAATAGAGTTTTAAGTTTAGCATCCTGTAACACTTTCTTCATAATAGTGGCATCATTTTCCGTACCATAAATTGGCCCCATTTAGGCCATCTTTTGCCCAGAATACGATTTTCGCAAGTCGATTTTCACATGTCGCAAGTGTAATAATTATATTATTTAGCTCATGCGAGATATCTATCTCGCATTTTACGTCCTGCTGAAATTCTGTCGAAAATATTTTCAAATGATGCAATCAATGTTGTAATAAATGAAAATAGTGATGATGATGATGATTGAAATTATGTTTAACATGTAATTATAATAATTAATCTAAAAACGACCTCTTTAATTAGTTCCTACCAGCCGTACGCACACTAAGTAAATTCATAATTACTCAAGAAGCGCCTCTTTGATTTTGATCAGTTTTTGTGTGGTGTAAGTATATAAATCAAAGAGTATTATATATTTTTTTTGGCGCGGTAAACATAACAGAACAGTACTAAAAAAATATATTTATATTTTGTTTAATTATTTTGCACAGTTGTCATTTCACCAGAACTCTGAAAAAAATACAGAATATTTTTCAAAGTATCCCTAATTATACGCAATTAGTTCCATCCTTCTAGCTTTTATAGTTTTCCGGAAAAAAAAAATTGAAAAAACTCGGCGCGCGTACGAACTTTCTCGAATATCTCAAAGACAGGTCAAGGTCAGGGGTCAACGACCTTACATTTCGTATTCTTTTAGAGTGCCAATACCAGTACAAATGATAATTCCGTCATGGGCCGTGGGGGCCATTTCGTCTTCCTTACCTCGCTATACCCTTTGCATGGACAATGACGTACTCAAACTTGCATTAGAGCGTGTACACCACCCTTTATTACCTATTAATGTGCGCCACAAAAAGGCTTTGCATATAAATCTCCTAATTACTTACATTCAGCAGTGAATAATCCTGATCTAGGCCATTCTTTCATTTACATAGACACGGGATTTTTTCTATGACAATTGGATGTGATTTAGAGGGGCTGAATTTTGTGACGTCACTACGGCATTGTTGTGGATGAAAGCTTGATCTGTCATAAAAAAGATAGATGTGAAATTGTCATACAAAACATTTACTTTTCTGTTTCTGGACGTGATTTTGAAAGAGAGAGAAATTGTGATAAACACGCTACAATCAGCTATATTGTGGGTAACACTCGAACACCGAAATCTAAAAACAATAATGATCATTGCAGCAGCCGCAGCTCATGGCAACAACATAATATTCAATCATTGAATCACTGAGAACTCAATAAAATTGAACATCTTAATTGTAATTTGAAAGTCACGAAACTCTATATTATAACCCAATATAAAATTTAATCTTCACAAATAGAATAGCAAAAAATCATTGATGTGATTTCATTCTGCATTTTGTTCTACATACTTTACGTCGTTTTTGTAACAACCAACCGTATAAAAACTTCAATAGTACACTCGTGACACGCAATAAAATGGATTATCGCTATTGACGTTCCCTTCTGTACGCAAAACCTGCGGCCATCCCATTCTTTTTGGAATTTATTAAATCAAATTTAAATTAACATACTATAAAGGTGAGACTCACTTTGTACCCTTCTGTAGTTATCTCAAGATTTATATATGTAAACACAGTCGTGAGACAGTAGATTATGAATATTATGGTTATGCAAAGATAGGCTTAACGAAGTATTGTTGTGGGATGAATAATATTTTGTGTATTTTTTTGGTCGATGAGCCGTTGATGCGAACGCGTTCGCAGGTAATCTAGTTTTTGATGACGCATTTTAATAGCGTGATATATTTTGTCTTCTTTTATGAAATCTCGTGTTCATAGAAGCTATTATTTTCGACTATGTCACTCTGCAACTTCATAATAACGGACCAAGAATAGTTTTCCTTCATAATAAGACTCCAGTCCAGCAGATTCATTACATTAGGATTTTTAACGTGGTGTTTTCAGGCTGTAATTGTTGGGTTTTGTTCTTGAAAAAAGTAGAAAAGGGGAAGTAGACATTCAAGGAAGTGGACCTAATGAACACACTGGACATTCAAGGAAATGGACCTATAAGTCTTGTGGGGTTTAGTGTAGGTTTGCCTCAGTCAAAATTAACTAGATAGTTATGGAATGTAATCGCGACTCAATAACTCCCCTGGTAGTGGCGGCTTCCGAATACATCCAGCTCAGGGACGGTATTGAAAAGTATCGGCGTCTGTAGTAGGTAATATACGATCCCGATGACCCGATTAGTCTAGCCATAGAGGCGGCCAATCAGCTTGCGACACCAGACACTTTAGAACCCTGAAACCGACCCCGCTGGCGTGGTCGACGATTTTCCTCAATCAGCACTTATCGCTATCGACCCACTAGAGACGATTAGTTCTTTCATATTCTTCCTCTCAGACGACGCCCTGAGCCGAGGCTCACGCCCAACTGGGCACCCTCAGTATCTTAAATTTTGTGCCGGGTGAGAGCCCTCAACGTTCCCCACTTGTCCGGCTAAGTAGTTAATGCCATGTGCGACAAATCTACAATAAGTCACTTAAAAAAAGCGACTCGATAAAAATCCTGACTCTAGAATTGACATCATCCACACGACAAGAATATCTAACGCAGCGACATACAAATCATGAAAACCAAATCTTGGTCTTATGATGTCAACTCTAGAGTCAGTTGTCTTATTGAGTCGTGATAGGCTATATTATAAGAACACACACAGTCCGAAATTCATACATAGATTGAACAACAAATAAATCACGAACAACTTTCCACTTTGAGTCAATGAGCCGGTATATTTGAGCGCCGGACAATTAATTCCACAATAAAATTAAACAACGCATTTGGAGGGGGAGGATAATCCCTTTCGATAGGGCTTAACTTAGTATCAGAATCGGGCATGAGTATGGAAACCAGCTGTTTTTAGTCTGGTAAATGAAGGAAGATTTAAAAAACCGAGTTTTTTTTAAATTAAGATAGGTTTGCTCTTGACTTCATTCTTCCACGAGGAGAAGAGATCGACGGTGGGACGAGCTTACCCAGAAAATGCCTATTCACCCGTGATTTAAAGGACCCCAGGTTATAAGATACAGGAAACACCGACCCCGGCAGCCCATTCCATTCCTTGACTGTGCGCATTATGAAAGATGAAGCGAAGCGCTTGGTGCGGATTAGCGGTATGTCAAACAAGTAAGGATGGTAACCCGCCGTACGTCTGGATGTCCTTAGACGGAATGGACTTGGTGGAATGAGCTGATGGAGCTCATGTGCACACTCCCCGAAGTACAATCTATAAAAACCGACAAACAGGCGACTTTACGGCGGTGGTCTAGGCTATGCTAGGTTTAGTTGAATGTCTTTATTTAAAATAAGAGTACTTATTTAAAGAAAAAAGTTATGTACCCAGTAACGGGGCAATGTAAACTGTCAAATTCTGCCTATTTCATAATCAAAAGAGAAGATTATCAGTTTAATAGACCTCGCACCAATAAATTACAAGTTTTTAGTACTTAATACTGTAATAATAATGTTTAATTTCAGATGCAATTGTTGTT
Organism: Pectinophora gossypiella; assembly: GCF_024362695.1. Taxonomy (NCBI): domain Eukaryota; kingdom Metazoa; phylum Arthropoda; class Insecta; order Lepidoptera; family Gelechiidae; genus Pectinophora; species Pectinophora gossypiella. The sequence goes on along the minus strand of NC_065404.1, from coordinate 1,925,941 downwards.
TCTTAGACTTGTGATATTAAATCTTTTTTCAAAAATAAGGAGTAAATATTTCAAAATAATATAACTAGATGAAATTGATATAAACACTTTCCTACCAACATAACGCATTACGCACCACTCCAACCCTTGAATCCCACTCAAATTGACACACCATGTCTACCAACCCTCTATAACACCCCATGGAGATTTTACTCGCAAAGCTAACGAACCTCGAACCATATTGTTGATGTAACCATAGTTTAAGTTACCGTAAATAATGGATCCCCGATGCTAGTCCCCTATGGATCGACGCATTCAATGTGTACAGATTGAAGAAGTTTACAATATGTGAGTGTTATAAAATGTATAAAGATATAAAATTCAAATTCAAATAATAATCATCAAAAACTTGCACATTATATAAAAAATATTTTTACCTACTGATTGATGAAGATTGTTTTGTTTGGTTGGTCATTATTTAATTGATTTTATATTAGTGATCTGAAGTAACTACATATACATATATATGACAGGAATGCATATCAGACATATTTAAAGTAAGCTAGACTCGCCATATCGATGTTATTAATACAAAGAACATTTTAGTAGAAACTGCAACAGTTGAAAAAGAAGAAAAACGAATAACGGCAGCTGAAGATCATGTCACAGTCTAAGCGCAACTGGACTGCACATTCGCTTCTAAGTCAGTGGAGCAAACGTAGCCATCAGAAACAAAGGCACTATTTACAAGTGCCATTATTCAAAGTTCTCAAGAAACAAAACCTGTCACTACTGCTACGGTAGTGAACAGTAGTACTGCAGTGTCTTCTTTTGAGGCAAGTAGGAAATGGTACGCGTGACAATGCATCTGCTCATTTGTCAGGCTTTGTTTGAAACGATGGTGGTAATGAGCTTTGCACGCATTACGGGAGTTTCGGCAATTCCAACGCTGCATGTAGTGTGGTTTTGCTGCATGTAGTGGAATCACTACTTAATGTGAGAATAAGAGAGAAAAAATAATGCCGTTATAATCTGGGAGTCTCCAAGGCTAGAGTGAATAGGCATTTGCTAGGTAAGCATGATTCACCCTATACCACATCAGTTTCCAACAAGTGAGATTGTGGTCAAATGCGAGCCAATATTTTTTAAAAATGTGAGAATATTTGCATTGTTTGAAACTTACAAGAAATTATATTGAGATGGTCAGGAATGAACAACGATGACGATGTTTTAAATAATAGCTTAAACTTATCACGAAACCAATAGAACCTATCTGGTGGGCAAAGTCACAAAAGAACAATTGGTAATTTGAAAACATATCTGAGTATGTTTTTCAGAGTCGGGAGTGATTTTATGCATGTCTACATTGTAAATAAAATACTACAGACATCACTTACAGAGAGGAACTTTGCTTCATCAGAACAAGTCTAGACCCAAGGTTTTCAACAATGCCTGTTACAATACATAATCCGACCGCTCGAAATGGCTTTCACGCATCTTTCGAATTGTCTGCTTTACTCTTCATTTGCATTCGCCGGACATATAGATACAATCTCAATGACAAAACAGGACGGACGTGTAACACGGCTCAGAGCAACTCTTTGTCATTATAAAGAGTGGTCAGTCTTTGGAATTCAGGCTTTGTCTTTCCTGCTGTGGTAGCAAGTAGTTAGTAACGCCAGTCGTTTCTGACTTTGAAAATTAATGAGCTACATTGTCTGAGACATCTCAATTCTTAGCCGTTGTTTGGAAATGTAGATGTAGTATTGTTTGCGGTCTGCTGTGTCGACGCTCTATCAATATTTCGAAATGTGTGGTTGTGTAGACTTTTACTGTGGGATAGCGTATTACAACATAAGCTTAAGCTCTGTTTTGGCTTGAATATTTTTGCAGAAGAGAATTTAAACAATTTTATTCATTCTTCCTGCCTGCTACCTAACTTATTCAATCTCTATTTTAACTTTTCCTAATCTGTGAAATTATCGATGTTACCAATGTCTATGTTAAAAATCTCATTTATACTTTATTTCATCAGTTTTCTTGTGCAACCTGGCCACTGTTTATGGAACACTGTACATTAATATCTAACGTCCCTGTGTCAATAAACAGTGGCATTCTTGCTTCAATACTATATACAATAGGACTTGTGTTTAGCTGCCACTCAAAGTTAAAATTAACAGAGATGCGCCTGCGACGGTTTCGAACACGTATGAATAGTGCCCAATAAAGGTGGAGATAGGGAATAGATTGCAACTGTCTTTGGTAGCGTTGGCAAAACATAATGTCGGAGCGGCTTAGGAAAATACCTTAATCGAAATACAGAACATATTAAATGATAAATTGGTAAACTATATCTAGGTATCTAATTCAAGAAATATTAGCGTGGTATTAATAAACTAATCTCAGCTTTAGGACTGCCCTCAAGATCATGTCAATGTGACAGTTCTTATATAAAAACAGGGACTTGAGCATGACCTTGCGTGCAGTCTCAGCTGAGATTAGTTTATTAATACCACCCTTAGTCAAGAACTAAATCAATTCCTCCAAATCAAACTTGACAATGTTGGGTCGAAAGCTTTATCGTCAGATGTTTCATATATTTATCAAAATCATAATTTAAGAAAATACTACTAATTACAAACAAAAATATCATTTAAACGTCTATGCAGACCATACGAACCTATAGAAGAGGATTACTAAATCCGGGGTAAATGTGACGTAATGAATATAAAATTAAAACCTTACGAGACACTAACACGACCCGACAGCGGCAATTGTTGGGAACGCATTAGTTGTTACACAGAGTAATGTTTTTACGAGACTCGGCTAGATAATTTATAATAAAATTATAGTTGAGGTCTTTCTTTTACAAATATTGCTAGACACAGGAATTTACTCACTATAAACCCACACTAAGCTATGTTAAAAATCATTACTGAAAGTGACAAGGTATGTATTTCAATCAAGTAATTAAAAAATGCATGACAAAAAATTCCTTGCAGACTTGCTTTCACAAATTTTCACACTATAATAATGAGTAATATAGCTTAAGTTAGGAAATGTTTTCATATTATTACGAGCCTATTTTGAACGAATTTATTATGCATAACCCTACCATTTGCTTTACCGCAAGCTGGTAAAAATGTTATTATGATTTTTTAATACTTATTCTATACAGTCTATACTTTATCCGGTATAAGTGAGCTCTCAATGTGCGAATCGAATTGTATCGAATTTTCACGGATTATTTAGGAATGTCCACTAACTCCTAAGCACATTTTCTAAAAGATTTGACAAAGTGGCCCTCACACCTCACGTATATAATGTTTTTTTCTTAACGAAAACAGTTCGTCGCTTGGTCATCGCATGTATTTGTAGCTCCAACACTCCAGCAGTGAAATAAGTGCCATAAAATGTTTAAAAGTCATGATTGACAACCCCATTGCCTCAACGGCGCAATACCGTCTGGTTTCAAACCCAAAATGGCAAGTCGTACGTAAAGTTGAAAGGTAATTTGTTAAGTGCTCGCTGAATTCTTGAAAACAATAACCGTTAATAAATCTTTGACAGAACAAGTCATATCTTTTCAGCATAGTAAGTATTTTCCTTCAATTTTTGTAACAAATGTGTCGTTGAAGTTTCGAAAGACATTTTGAAGCAATCGGACTCACTCATTATTTATTACTCTTTTGTTTATTTGGAGTAGTTTTTAAGTACCTAGCATCATTGCTATGCTTAATATCAGTCATTTTAAAGCTACCATAAATCGATCTTGGACTTTGTCTTTACAGATAACTTCTGAAGTGGTAGTCTCTACATCAAAACTACTCTATTCAAAATCTCTCCCGCAAAAATCCTACACGAGTGCGCACAAAACGATTGTGTTTATTGTATTATTTTATACAATGAAACAATCATATGTTAGGGGTAATCATTAAGTCCAGCGTTAAAAGACCCATGACGTTATATCTGACTGAGCATTTTACTTGAATAGTAAATGATAGGGGAGGTCTAAGTATATTGGTGGGTACAACCACCTCAGTGGTCTTAAAGTTTTGATAAGCCCCACTATGGCAAAATATCTATTTGTAGATTTTGTTGAATGTGTCGTGTGGGGTGATTTTGGTCCATTGTCCAATAGTTCCATACAATCGATTGTTGTGAAAGTGTTAATAATTGCGAGGTCGAACCGGATTCTTCAGAATTGTATTGCATATAATTATGAATATATTGCATATTAAATTGTAAAGTAGGTTGGATAGTTTTGATGTGGTTTTTAATAGTTATTACGAGCTTACAAAGAGAAAATTTTAATCAAAATATGATTTTGAATCGAACAGGACTTGAACCAGCTCTTGTCAAGCCGGGACAAGCGCGTTTACAATGGTCCTATGATTAAAAAACAAACACAAAAAGCGTGAGTCTTAAAAGTTACTATGCTACTACTAAATTACACAAGGAAGCTAACACATCCCACAGTAGTAAATTCTAATGGTACTGTCCACAGGAGGTGGGCAATACATCTTGCGATAAGAAGCCTTCAGTATCGTGTGCGCAATTTACGCGAAAATCTCGTGATAGCTGCCGGGTATAATTTGCATTTGAGACAGACTGGGCCGAAACACGCAGATCCTGTGTTGGCTGAACGTGACAAAAGACTGGATAGTAAGCCTAGTAAGATAGGTTTTATGCTAGCTCGTCTACGAGGTAAAAATGGTATTGATTTCAGGAAGCTATCCAGCTATGAAGTCTCTTTGTGGTGTTAGTACGGTCACGAGCATTATATGTATACACTTTGGTACCATGTCACATTAACTTTTTTGACAAATTGAACTGTAAGTCTCACTAAATGTCAAATATGTTAGTGCGACAGAGTCCTAAAGTGGGTACATTATATGGCTCATGACTCTACAGCGAGCCACTACCGGGCCATATTACCTACACAACGTGACATCGACATAAACGACATAATCTGTAATCTCATCATCATCATCAGCCCATTAACGTCCCCACTGCTGGGGCACGGGCCCTCCCTATGGATGGATAGGGAGATCGGGCCTTAAACCACCACGCGGGCCCAGTGCGGATTGGTGGTTATTAACGACTCCTAATGCAGCCGGGACCAACGGCTTAACGTGCCTTCCGAAGCACGGAGGAGCTCGAGATGAAAACTTTTTTTTTGTGGTCACCCATCCTATGACCGGCCTTTGCGAAAGTTGCTTAACTTCAACAATCGCAGACCGAGCGCGTTTACTGCTACGCCACCGAGCTCCTCAATCACAGAATATAATTGTGCATGGCATAACCAAACCAGGTATGCTCAATCCTATGGAAAGCCACTAGTGCTAGCCGCTTGATGACGTAAGTTACCACTGTGTTACCATTAAATTGGTATCTCCAACATTCCATGGACGTATTTATTATTGAAAATTAAGTTAAATACATGACTAATGTTTTTAATTACTATCACTTGCATATAAAAATCATTAAAACTGTAAATAAATCTTTTACTAAAAGTTCCAAATTGCCTTGCAAAGTAAATTAAAAACATTTGGTCGTGGGTAATTTATTTTTTAAGAAATGGCAACGCAGTGTGAGATGACGTCAGCTGGGCAGAACCTTGAAATGTTAGCTGTCACTTTTGAGGATACAATGATATAGTGGTCGATTCTGCCTGTCATCGTGCTCTAGAAATCACGTTGCGGCCGATACTCTTTGTTGTTTTTGGATTAATCCTCTGATTGTTTCAAAATTATTATATATATTGTTGTGTATTATTGGTGCTGGTATTTCTGTGTTTACGTGGTGAGTGTTTTGTGCATGTAAATCCCTGTTTTATTATATAATGGGGGACGATCCTCCTCCGGGAGGAGGTGGTATTCCACCAGACTTGGAGGGTCCTCTTCAGGCTTTGAATCGAAGCCAGGGGGAGTCTTCTGGTGCACAGAGAACAATGAAACGTCATGCGGAGACGGAAATAACTAATCCCAACCCCAAGAAAAATATAACCCCGGCCGCTTCTGTGCAGGATGTATTTACTGTGCCAGAATTCGCAGGCGAAAAACTGAAGTACTCAGATTCTGACCAAGGCCCCTTTTCTGTACATGTCTCACGTTTGGAAAGTGATCCGTCAGCGGGTCTCACCCTAAGAGTGCTAAAACTTGCCCAACTCTTGTTCCAACATAAAATAGCTGGCATAGTTAACGGAGGTGTTACATCCGTAGGACGCAACCGGATTTCTGTGGAGTTTTCCTCCTCTTCCGCTGCCAACAACTTTGTAGCAAACCCATTCCTTGAAGAGAACAAGTTATGTGCATCAATCCCTCAGTTCCAGGTTTCAAGAATGGGGGTTGTTAGAAACATTCCCATTGACTGGTCTCTGGAGGAACTTGTTGCGGGCCTCCAATACCCCACCAATTGCGGACAGGTAATAAAAGCTAGAAGACTAAATTCCAAAAAAAATATCGATGGAATTACTACTTGGATCCCCTCCACCACTGTGGTCCTGACCTTCTTGGGTCAGACATTGCCCAATAAGGTATACTGTTTTTATTCGTCTCTTCCTGTCGATATTTACCAGCTTCCTACCATCCAGTGCAGAGGCTGCTGCCGGTTTGGTCACATTAAGACGCAATGTAGGTCTAAACCCCGTTGCTACAAATGTGCTCAGCCTCATTTAGGTGAGAGCTGTAACACTCCTGACGACCTAGTTTCATGCCTACTTTGCAATGGCAATCACAGAGCTACAGATTCGAGGTGCCCTGAACACTCCAGACAAAAGGCCATCAAGATAGTTATGTCCGAGGAAAATATTTCCTACGCAGAAGCCTCCGTCCGTTTCCCCACGGTTAAAAGATCTTTCGCGGATGTTCTCTCCCAACCGGCCCCATGCTATTCCCAACCTACCTTCTCTCCTCCTTCGCCAGGTTCTCCATCCGCATCCCAACCTAGTACTTCTTATCGGAAAACTGTATTTCGTGAACGACGCCCAGCCCCAGAATTGAGCAGACCGTATGATAATCAGGCTCATTCTAACATCACCAGGTCCCCCAAATCCTCACAACCCAATGGTTGTGCCTTCCAAGCTCCCTCTGAGTCCACCCCTTTTCTGACTCCCAATGATAACCTCATTGAACTGTTAATCTGTTCCCTAATTAATGTTATATCTAAATTCTCAGATTCTTTACCGAACAATGTCATGTTGCTACTGAAACAATTCTTCTCTAAAATACTCATCAATAATGGCGGGCCAATGTCTCCTACAATGGAACTGTAAGAGCATTAGATCCAAAAAGTCTGAATTAATCTCCTTAATCAATAAGCACAAGCCTGTCGTCTGTGCCATCTCTGAGACCTGGTTGAGGCCGGGTTCCATTTTCAGGTTCCCTGGTTTCTCCTGTCTTCGGGATGACAGGGATGATGGTTATGCTGGCTCGGCCATCCTTGTCAATAAAAAATCCACATTCTCCCAAATCCCCATCCCCCCGCATGATCGCGACCTTCACGTGGTAGCAATTAAGATTTTTAACTACACAATTGTCTCTGTTTATCTACCACATCCCAAGTCCTCTCAAATTATAGAATTAAAAGATATTCTTTCTTCTCTTTCTGGGCCATTTATAATTCTTGGTGACTTCAATGTTCACCACACTTTCTGGGGATCTTATAAGTGTGACCATTTGGCTCCTCACTTATTTGATCTCCTGGACGATATCAACCTGTGCGTGCTGAATGATGGCTCACCGACGCGGAGGACTTCACCTCTGTGTGGTGGTTCTAGCGTCGTGGATCTGTCGTTGGTTTCGCCTGGTTTGGTGCTGTCTCTCTCGTGGAGGGTCTTACCTAATTGCCATGGGAGCGATCATTTTCCTATTATTGTTTCCTTTCTTTCCTCTTCCTCTCCTGTTAAAGATCCTCCTCCTCTTCTGAAGTACCGCCTGGGTATGGCTGATTGGGATAAGTATGCTAAGCTGGTAGATAGTAAAGTCACGTCTCTTACCCCGATCTCTCCATCTAATTTTCTTGCCTGTTACGATGAGTTTACTCTATGCATTACTTCATCCGCTGACGAATCAATCCCTTTGAAAAATTCAGCTCGGGGCAAAATCTCCTCACCTCCGTGGTGGGACGCGGAATGCTCTGAGAGTGTACGTCTTCGTGACATGGCAGAGAATTCTTTTGCTGGCGATCTAACTTCTTTGGAAAAATATCTGTGTTTTCAGAAGGCGTCTGCGCGTTGCAAGAAGTTACTGGCCAAGAAAAAGGTTATGGGATGGCGTGACTTCTGTGAGTCTCTCGCTCCCCGGTCTCCTGCTTCTTTAGTCTGGAAACGTGTTAAAGCTTATAGAAGGTATCTGCTAAATGATAATAACATAACTTGTAACGACACGTCCTCTTGGCTACCGGATTTTTTTGACAAACTCGCTCCCCCCTCTGTGCCCTACCAGGACTGTTTTCCTACCTCAGCTCCCCCTTCACCTTCTTCTCATAGTTTCAACGAGCCCTTTTCATACGCTGAACTATGCTGTGCTCTGGATAACTTAAAAGTCTCATCCCCTGGCATGGACGGGATTCCTTACTCTTTTATTACCAAATCCACAGTGTCAGCGAAATTATACTTTCTGGAAATCATCAACCAGGTATTCACTTCCGGGATCGTTCCTGATTCATGGAAGACCCAAATAGTCGTTCCAATTCTCAAACCTGGAAAAGATCCAAAAGACGCCTCCTCTTATAGGCCTATCGCCCTTTCATCGACTCTCGCCAAAATTCTGGAGCATTTGTTAAAAAACAGATTGGAGTGGTTGTTAGAGAATAGAGGACTATTATCTAAATCTCAGTTTGGTTTCCGTAGAGGTATGGGTACTCTGGATAGCCTTAGCATATTCACCACTGATGTTAGACGAGCCCTCAGTAAGGAAGAGCATGTCATCGGTGTCTTCCTTGACATCTCCTCTGCTTATGATAACGTCCTCCTCCCAATACTCAGGCAGAAAATGCTTCAGCTGAATATCCCGGAGAGGATGGTCAATGTCATCTGCAATCTTTTCATGGCTCGATCTATCGTTGTAAGAGTTCAAGGCTCCCTATCTCCTTCCAGATCCCTATGGAAAGGTCTTCCTCAGGGGTCAGTCCTTAGTCCAATATTATATAATGTGTACACCTTCGATCTCGATAGAACAGTTCTTTGCTTCAGCAACATCCTCCAATACGCGGATGATATTGCTCTGTATGTTTGCTCCTCCTCGTTTACGGAAGCATGTTCCCGGCTCAATTCTGCTCTATACTACCTAAGCATCTGGCTTAGTGATCATGGACTTTCACTATCTGTCCCAAAGTGTAGTGCGGTTGTGTTCTCCCGTAAACGTGCTATACCTACCATTGCGCTAGCCATTGATGAACAGCCGGTGACTATCCGTGACAGGGTTAAATTTTTAGGCGTGATCCTCGATAGTAAATTGACTGGTTTGTATCACCTCGAAAATATTGTTGCGAAATGCGAAAAAAACATAAACGTCCTTAGATCTCTGTCTGGGGTTCGTTGGGGCTCCCATCCTTATTGCCAAAAGCTCCTGTACAATGCGATTATTCGTAGTCATTTTGATTACGCCAGCTTTATTCTAGAACCTTGCAGCAAAACTGCTCTACGTATACTGGACAGGTTACAGGCTAAATGCTTGCGAATAATTACAGGAGCGATGAAATCGTCCCCTACGAATGCTCTCCAAGTCGAATGCGTGGAACCACCACTCCAATTGCGCAGACAGTTTTTGTCGGATAGGTATTATTTTAACATTTTACAAAACTCTTCTCACCCTCTTCATAAAAAACTTAATTCCCTCAATTTATTGTCCGCGTCTAGTTATTGGTCACATAAAGACTTGCCGCCTCTCTTCAAGTCTTTTAAAAAAGTCAGTTCCTTTACTATTCATCAGACCCCTAAATCCGCAATTTTTGAATTTCCATTTGAGTCTCTTGTTTTTTGCCCAAAGGTAATATTAAACCTAGGAATAGCCAAGAATTCGCCGGGCGCTGATAAGGAGTTCAACAGGATATTGGAGAGAAACTGGAAGGACTGGCTCCAGCTCTATACTGACGCCTCAAAATTCTCCGATTCTAGCCACGTTGGATCAGCTGTATGGATACCTAAATATAACATCATCCTTAACTTTAAATGCCCCTCTAGCTCTTCAATCTTCACAGGTGAGTCCATTGCCATTTTAGAAGCCGTGTCTTATATAGAATCTCACAAGCTGAACAAGTCAATAATATTTTCAGATTCCTTGAGTTGTCTACAAGACTTATTAAAATTGCCTTTCCATTCAAGGGAAAATTTTTATCTCACCCTCAAAACCAAGGAAGCTCTTTATCGATGCCAACAGAGTGGAATTGAGGTTATTCTGGCTTGGATCCCAAGCCACAGTGGTATTCACGGTAACGAAGTGGCTGATCTGTGTGCTAAGGAGGCTATTCGCTTAGGCAACAATTCCCATAACAAGTCTTTCTCCAGAGACATCCGGTCTCTCGCTAAACCACATTTATTCAAATCTTGGAACGAGCACTGGATAATTTCCAAGCAAGCAAAGGGTAAGGTTTATGGAAATATCCAGCCTACTATACCAACAAGACCCTGGTTTAGTAAATATAGAAATTTTGAAAAGTGGGTAACTTCCACTGTTATCCGTTTGCGTCTAGGACACGTGTGCACTCCTGTTTTCTTAGCCAAATTAAGAATCCGTGATCATTCTCTATGCGAATGTGGTGTTGAAGATGGCACAGTAGATCATTTATTTTTTTCCTGTCCTAATATAGGTATATCTCTTTATGATATTCTCCCTCCTAATATTCCCCGCCCCGTGAACGTTAATTACCTCTTAAGTTTAGTTTATACCCCTTTTATTAATATATTATGCAATTTTATTAAACGTTATAACTTAAAATTATAAAAATTTAGGACAAGTAACCCTACTTTAAGTTTGCTTCTCCATAACCTCTTTACGTGTTACTAACTTATTTGTGACGTCATTTTAACATTGTGTTGTCCTACTTTTAGGTAACTTTTGCAACAGTGGACTACCCACCGAGTATTCTCTGCGAAGAATCTATCTTACATAAAACCGGTTATTTACGTTTACAAACAGTTTTCTTCGGAACTTTGACATTGGCAGAATCATCGTTCAGTAACGATGCAGCCATAAACAACAAGAAATGAATGATATAGTGGTCCTGTCGTACACCGGCTCGCTTCTCAAACGGGAAGCGCCGTGCCACTTCAAACCCTGGTACCAGAATTGCACCAATGAGTGCAGTCTTCACTAACATGGTTGACTCGACCGTTACAGACGCCGACACAGCTCACCACCTATCACTTTGGTCTAACAGAAAGCTCGGTGAGGTATTTAGTTCATCTTACGATGGATGTTCCTCTGACTACCTCATTGAGATGTAGTCGTGAGGCTATTTTATGCTAATCACAGAAATCAAAAGTGTCTTTTTTTTATTTGACCACGACTATCTCTTTGAGGTAATTTTGCCAAGTGTGTCAATATTATTTTTATTTTATTTTATTTATTTGGTTTACTAACAATCACTTACATTAGTACATTGTAATAAGTAAGACATTTGCAACTTATAAGCTAAATGTAGTGACTAATTATAAGTAAACACAGCATGCATTGATATAAAAAAGAAAGTGGGTACCTTTAGACAAAACTGTTGTTTAAAAGTTAAAAAAATATTACTATTACTAACAATAAGTGAGTAGATTTATTTAAAACAGATATTTTCAATAGTGCTTTTACGGAAGCCATGAAGTGAGTCAGCATTGAGGTCTAAAACTTTGCTATAGTGGTTCAAGAGCTTGCATAGTCTGGGAACAGGTGAGTTAGTACCAAGAACAGTTCTGCGAAGAGGTGGACACAACGGTGTGATCGAATAGCGCGGATAACGAGCTATTATGTCTCCACCAATATTTTTTTATTCCATTCTGTCTAGTGCCTAACATTATTTGACGTCATAAAGATCTTTACTTACACAGTTATTTTCTTACCATAGTACCGTGTAACAACTTATATTACTTTCAAAGACTAGCAAATTTTTATTAGTCACTAGTGCCATTGCAAGAAAGCCTATTTCAGCCTATTTTAGACTTATTCCCTCATTATCGTGATTAATTTCTGCATTTATTAAAAGTTTCGCTGTTATCCACGACAATGTTGCGTCCACGACAGACTATTCTGAAATTTATGGTTAATGAAATACAATTCTAGTTTCGACAGCATTAAATTGGAGTTGCGATGTTTTGGTTGTGAAATGGTAAAGTCTATAAAGGCACAGAAGTTGCCATTTTTCGTTGGATTTATACTGACAAGGCACGGGATTGCATTTTGTTCAGCCATTGTTTGGAAACAAGTGTATTTTAGTGTAGTTTCGGTCGTTAATTAGAAAATGGACTTTGATGTTGTGATTCTGTGTTTTGTTTATGTTTTAAACAATTCACGGTAGCCCTGTTCGTAGTGTCACGGGTTTAGGTCCCGGCTAAGGCTCTGAACCACTGAATTCGACTTTATGAGTTTCAATTCATGTTTAGATCATAGATAATTTATATCACGGGGTTTGCAGAATTTTTGCGCGGTTAATGGCAATATGCTATATATGCAATATGCGCCCCCTATTATACGGGAATTAGACGAAGCTGGCGAGAAGTGGGTGTTTATACCGTACACCACTATCTACTGCTGTTTAAACAATTAATAACCACAAAGCACATAACACAACCTAAAACTGAACTATCTAAGCGGCTGACTAGACCTGGATCATATATTATCTGTGTTTAAAGAATCATTCCAGGAAACTTTAACATAGCAGACGCGTTCCATTACTTCCAATATTCTCATAGCAACAAAGCAAAAAGACCATCTCACTTGGTTGAACAAACTCTAAACTTTAGCCAAATCACTAAATCACACGGACCCATCAGAAAACACCTTTGTTTTTCACAACAGAGCAGAGATCTCATAACCTCGTGGTCGATATATTGCCCTCGAAAGCATACCATCCTACCAACGACCCGACGTTCATTGATGATACAGTCAAAGATTTTGAACCTTGTGAGAAAGCCATAGGAGTTGGTAGTAAAACGAAAGCTGCTAAAAAGATGTAAAATGAAATTGGCACAAGTATATCGAAGTCAGACAAATGAAGTCATACTTCACACGTGTCAATCTTGCATCGGTCGGTTAACCCGAACGAGTTGGCGTGAGGCGACGTTTACGAGACAATATTTCAATATACTTACGAGGTTTGGGCTTGTTTCCCATTGGCTTCGACAGGAGGTTTCTCTTCGTTTACAAATTAATGTTGCTTCACCATATAGTGCTTTTAAATGTCCTGTCGCTACAAGTCAATTCCACAACGCATTCTCAATGTCAAAAACTGTCAAAATGTTGACTAACTGACACCAGAATTATCACTATAGGTTACCAGCCAATTTACCAAGATTGCCTATCACTCAGAACTGATATTCCCGGATAAATATTTAATTTTCACAAAAGCCTGTCTCTGTACAAAATGTGGGAAGTTATGACATGTTTAGTGTTGGTTATCGATAGTATCGATAGCTCATTTAGATTAATACTATCGTTACACAGCAATACTCGATAACATCGATAGTCCCTGCAAAAGTCAGAAGCAATACTATTGATAGTTCCTGCAATAGTCAGAAGCAATATTATTTACTTAAATGATTTTAAGGTTAACAACCGATAGTCTAACTAGGGGGGTTAAAAAAGACACATCGAAGCAGTGCATATAAAATTAAGTATATATGCAGACAAATGTCAAATAGCAATATTGCTTTTTATGTTATTTATATTATTGCGTATCGATAGTTCGGCAGCAGTAACACGTTTACAAGTGACAAAATTGCTGCCCAACCAAGAGATTCATTTTATACATGACTTATAAGAGGAATTAATTGAGAAATATTCATGTTTATAAAGGAAATAAAGAACAATATTTTCAAAATCACAGTGGAAAAGCACGCCGGGCTTTGCACACAAAAGCCACAGAGCGTTACGAGTAAACCCCGCGAGAGACAATCTTCCACAGCCGCTTTTTATATCTTATTCTACCTTTGCAGAGCCCGATGGGAACTGAGGAATATTTGCAAATTAGATTTTAGAAAACTTGCCGTGGTTTATTTAATGATTGTTGGCAACATCAAAGTCATAATATATATTTTTACTGTAATTTTATTTGCGGCGATATTACGGGATATAAGTACGCCACGGACTTTGCCGACGAGGCATGTTTTCTTATCTTGTTAACTTATGTAAATAATTTCCTAGTTTTTAATTCAGTACAGTCTATTTTAACACCATTTCGAAGGAGTTTTATTTATCGGAACTCACGTCGCGTCCAACAATGATCTAAATGTAGGCATCATTAGTAGTTTAGACTACTAACAAAAGTGCGGGACATGTATTGGTGCTCCTTATCGACACTTCACATATATGAGCTGTATGTTTTTTCCAAGATTTATATCATAAACAGAAACCTAAGCAAAACAACAATAAAGATTCATACAAAGCTGAGTGCATCTTAAAAAACTAAAGTCACAAAGATCACAAAAAGATACTAAATCAAACCGCTAATCCGCGTCATTGGCCGACGCCTCTCAGGGTCTCTGCACCGATACGCCTTCCCAACATACGTAAAAATTAAATTTAAAATTTTATAAAACCCCCGACCAGAAAAAATGTACGCAGCAGACCAACTCAGTGGTTCCAGAAGTCATTAGTGTTTCGAATGTCAGATCCTACATATGCTTGCAAGCAAACTGAGCATGTAACATTCCTATCACACCTAACAAAACCTCTGATGACCTTGAAGACCTGAACCGATTTCCACCAAACATAGCTAAGAACACTTTCGACTGATATACCTTTCAAACAAAAAAACCGCATTAAAATCGGATCATCCGTTTGGGAGCTACGATGCCACAGACAGACACATACACATTTATTAGTCAATCTTATAACACCTCGTGGTTTTTGCGTCGGGGGTTAAAAATCTTAAGCTTAAAAAACTGTCCAACGTTTTTCGAATTGTACCAAGAAAAACAGTTAAAATGAGCATAAATCCATACAGCTATTGTCAAACCGCGAGTTGCGGACAACAGCCTTTATATTAAACAAGGCAGGAATATAGCCAGCTTTTGTTAGGTGCCTGTAAATAGCCTATAATAGGCGGCAAATACGTCTAAATGGTAAGCACGTCGTAAATATAATGCTAATGGCGCAAGAGCATTGATCGCGATCATTAATTTGTGCGTTTGTGCGAGAAATTTGTGCTTGAGCTCAAAGACTGTTTTATTGTTTTGTTTTGTAACGCAAACGTGCAAGTAATTGTGAGTGGGGTGATTATTCGTACAGACTCGTAATGCTTGAAATGAATGTTGAGATAAAGTGTGTGGCAAAATTTCATCAATGTCACATGATCAATGAAAACCACGTAAGTGCTTACGTCACATGAAATATAGCATTCGGGTGCGATTTTTGCTAATAAAACTTCGTAATAGACACTATTAGACACCCTAGATTCAATCCAGGTAAAGTGGTCTCAAATTTTACCCAGGTTGAAATGATTTAATTGTAGGAAATCGAGGTTTCGTTGAAGAAAATCGCATCAGAATATTATTTTTTTTTTAGTAACCTATAATAAGTAGTGAATTTATTTGGACATATCAACGATATTATATTTCTATATCGTGGAGCCGTGGTAGCCCAGTTGAAAAAACGACTCACTACTATAAGCACGGACCTAAACCTATAATTTTAGAAATCGTTTTTCGAATTCATGTTTGAATCATAAATAACTATTAGGTGAAGGAAAACATAGTGCGTTTCGGAGGATGTAACCTAACCTGTATTGGGCTTTTCGCGGGTTCTAAAAAACCGGACCTGTCAAATCTTCAGTTTAGGTAAGTGGATATAAACGGTATATATTTCTAAAGGTTTACAAGGCGTTGGCAAAGATAGAATTCGTAATACAACTTCGTGGCTGTCGAGTGTCGGTATATCGACCTATATAAAACATCAAATTACGAGACGCGATATGACTCTAACCGTTTACTTTATGCCTTATTTAATAAATAGAATGACATATTGTAAGTTCTTTTTTAATTCTTGATGGTTTACGTCCCAAATATTAATAACTACTTCCTACCTACTTACTTGTATGGTTCCCAACCAAACGGCGATAAACACACAAACATCCCCACGTAGGTGTAAAGTGGGGGCTACACACACCCGGTTTGTTTAAGTAATGGACTATGCCAGGAACACTGCCTACTTCGCACCGAGTGCTGTGGAGTCTCCTTAGACCTTCACTGCGATAAAGCTAGACACGTATATAAATAGAATAGAAATATGTCTGCCCAGCAGTGGGCGTCATACGGCTGATGATGATGATGTATCTCAGTTGCTTCTACGTAACGCAAGTAATCAGTGGTATAGGTAAACACAGTTAGTAAAAGTTCTAATAACATAAGTATTTTGTCTGACAAGGTCTCTACCGCTTCATGGTAGAGGTAAAACCAGCAAAATATACAAAAAAAAAAACACAGTAGTGATGTAATAGGTAGTGGGTAGGTGGTGTGGTAGGTAATTACTTCTATAACTTTCATACACTATTGAGGTTGCTTGAAGGGAGGCCTGTACTCAACTGTGGGGCCTCAGTTGCGGTTACATATATACAGGGTGTTAGTGACATCGTAACGAAAACATTGAGAGATGATTCAGACCATGATTAAGATGATGTCAAGTGGAATTTTCCGTAGCAAAAGTATAAAATAGAAAATAATTTTAAAAAACACAAACATTTTCATGAATTTTCCGACATGAAATTCCACTTGATATCAACTCAGAATCATGATTTGAATCATCCCGCTCAGTATTCGTTACGGTGTCACTAACACCCATACCTACTTGTATGGCTACCTGTATGTACTTGTATGGGGTGTAAGTGACATCGTAACGAATACTAAGGGAGCTGATCCAGCTCATTATTCTGAGTTAATATCAAGTGGAATTTTGCGTCACAAAAGTATAGAATTTAAAATAATTTAAAAATCATGCTCTTAATCATCCCCCTCAGTATTCGTTACTATGTCACTATCACGCTGTATACAAACATAAATTCACGCCAGTGCAATCCTGACATTTATAGCTTTACATTATAATAGACAACTTTAGAGTTTTATCTTCTTTAGGCCAGTATTTTTTTTTTATGTTTGAGACAGAGCCAAAAAATTTTAGAAATTACGTCATCTCCACACATTTTCCTTTCCATCTCGCGGCGCGTACTACAGAAGTCCTCTTTTATTTTCATAAACTACCCACTATGTCCTTCTGAGAAGCCTCACGCGCCCTCTAAGTGGGGCTATGATGATTATTTGACCAAATTAACACTTTTAACCAACGTCCTCTCTCTGAGTGTTATACTCTTTGACATTTTGCTTTAGAAGGTGCTTGTAAATATACTATAGCATATTGAATTGTGTAGCATAAACATCATATCCCTAGCATTATCCCGTTTTCACAGGGTCCGCTTATACTAACCTGAAATTTTGACAGGTCCGGTTTTTTTGCAAAAGCGACTGCCTGTCTGACCTTCCAACCCGCGAAGAGAAAACCAGCCCAATATAGAACATTTATTTACTATTAGTAAAAAAAGTTATCCGCTGATAACTCTATTCTACTATGGAATTCCACTTGCTTCGGTTCTGACACATTTCTCTTGCTTCCTCCACATTCATCAATCGATTCATATAAGTACATATACACCTTCTAAGTCTTCCTCTGCCAGCCCTACCACCAACCTTCGCTTTATATACGCTTTCGTAATCCTATTATCCTTCATACGACTTATCGTATGATAAACCAACTTAACATTCCTTTTCAATCTTAGTCACTATATCGTTTTTACACAACATCTCTCTCTTATCACACTGTTTCTCACTCTATCACTCAATTTAACGCCGCAGATGCTACGCAACGACCTAATTTCTCCAATCACTGATCAACAAACGGCCTCCGTGGTCCAGTGGTTGAGCGTTCGGCTCACGATCCGGAGGTCCCGGTTTCGAATCCCGGTGGGGAAATGTCACAAAAATTACTTTGTGATCCCTAGTTTGATTAGGACATTACAGGCTGATCACCTGATTGTCCGAAAGTAAGATGGTCCGTGCTTCGGAAGGCACGTTAAGACGTTGGTCCCGGTTACTGCTAACTGATGTAAGTAAGTAGTCGTTACATGAGTCATGTCAAGGCCTGGCGGCTCAATAGTAATCCTGACACCAGGGTTGATGAGGTTGGTAATCCACCTCTCCACCCACACGAGAGACGACTGATTAACAAGTGTGGAGGCTTCCTAGAAAACAAAAGGCTAACAAGCTACCGATCTACCCGCAAGATTGATTCTGTTTGTCCAGTGGTTAGAGTGCGGTTGTAAAGGCATTAGTCGGTAAATACGGTTGGGACGAGCATCTTGAATTGTTACCAGCCGGGTCTAATTCAAATTGAAAATCAAAAATATCTTTATTCAGTAGGTAACTTAGTTACACTATGAATCGTCAATTTTTACATTATTTATTTTTTATTTATTTTAGGGAAATTTACAGCAAAATAACACAAAATGTATACAACTTTAAGAAGCTACATGCCAACAAAAAAAATCCACATATATGAGTCTAAATAGTTAACTACATACTTACTAAAAAAAACGTAAACCGTTTGTTAACGGGACAAGTCCGATAACAGCAGCATTAATAAATAAATAGGAAACGAAATAATAAACGTGACAGTTTAGGATAGATAACGAACGTCTCATCCGCCTAAAACTACTGCAGCTTCTCACAACCTGTATAGCCGGGGAAAAGAAGCTGCAAGAAAAACCTCGGCACAGGGCCCTAGACATTCTTTAAAAAAAAAACATAAAATATTGTTATACAATTGAGTAATTCAGCTGCCTAATATCAGTTCTCAGACAGTTAATCCCATGCATTCATATCTTCTAAATAATCACTAACTTTATAATAACCTTTTTTGTAAAGTTTCTGTTTAACTACTGTCTTATAACAGTTGAGCAGTCTGCATGACAACCGCACCGCGCGAGGCGCGAATAATATCGAGCGGCGCGGTTGTCATGCAAACCCTACTGGAGATGCAATGTGGTTTATCTGATGGAACTATGCAGTGAAAGCTCTCGATGTTCTCCATTTGTCCAGCCAAGTAGTGAATAATCCTCGAGGCTTAACGAGAACAGTTAAATCACGTCAAAAAGAACATTACATAACATAGCATCACGCCTGTATCCCCAAAAGGGTAGACAGAAGTGTATACTATACACACTCACTCGCCAGCTATGTTTAAGTCCCATGTAATAGGGATCAAGCCTGAAAACCACGTGACCATATAACTATGTATTTTTTTGTAATTATATAAAAGTTTAGTGTAAATAAGTGTACCTTTGTCTACATATTATTATAATGACATTTGCATGCCAACATTGTTATGGCGAAACATATATTGTACCTACTTCTAATACCCACTTGTCACCATATTCACCATGTTTGACGCAAATAAAGTTTCTATTCTATTCTATTCCATTCGTGATTTTATTTGGCTAGTTTCCTAGGTCAAATATAAGTTATGAAATTCTAATTACAAATGAAGAGAGATTTAAAAATGACGAAAAACATTTTCTTTTTTCCATTTTTACTTATTTATGAATTTGAATTAAGAAAACCGTAATAATAAGTCCGACATTTTATCTCGTGTTTCAATGTCATCACCTTGTGCTTTTTCATACAAATTCCATAGTAACTTCGTGCTCCCCGAGAAATTCATTTCGGAGGTATATGACCTAACCTATATTGGGCTGGTTTTCCCTTCGCGGGTTGGAAGGTCAAACAGGCAGTTGCTTCTGTAAAAAACCGGACCTGTCAAATCTTCAGGTTAGGTAAGCGGACCCTGTAACAATCAGGATAATGCTAGGGAGATGATGAGTTGTTTGTCGCAAATGGCATTAACTACTTGGCCGGACAAATGGGGAGCTCTGAGGGCTCTCACCGGGTACAAAATTTAAGACAACATTCCTGGGTTGGGCGCGAATATCGGCTCAGGGCGTCGTCTCTGAGGAAAATATTTGAAAGAATTAATAATTAGGTTTGGTAAGCGGGCCCCGTGAAAAACGGGATGGCGCTAGGAAGATGATGACGATGACTACGTATAGAACGGCTACTCTCCGCTTCCCACTAGCGACTGAGCTGGGTTTACCTCACCCCCCCCCCCCCCCACCCCCCTTCGAACATAGTTTAGTCAATCGTATGGCGTCGGACGTCACACACAAAGATGCGCGTGTACGATAACGTCAATGTTTAGTGTCTGTGTAAAACGAGGTGTTTTGTATGAAGTGTCCGGGGTGTACCATAGGGGCTACCGGGTTCCCCATTTGTCCGGCCAAGTAGTTAATGGCAACTGCGGCAAATCTACAACAAGTCACGTCAAAAAAAAGCCATAGGGGTAAACAGAGACAGTGAGTTCCCATTTGTAGCCAACCAACTTAGGGCCTCAATAATTAATAGGTGTATTTACAGTAACAAACAGAAACGTGTGTTGCAATAATGGTTGAATTAAGCATCTTTTGTCACGGCATTCAATAATACGACGTATCTATTGTCACGTACAGACGGTAATCTCCTGCCATTAATCGCGCCATACAAATCAACAGGGCAGATAGGAATGTTATTTATCAGGTTGATTATATATAAACTTGTTTCAGCTGTACTTATAATTTGAAAGAAAGAAAGAAAATCGTTTATTTTGGATATGAGTACACAGTACAGAGAGAAAATAATTACTTTAAACTTTATATCTAAAAATGCCCATTAGCTCCGCAAAATGTTATCATTCTATTTATTTTAAACACTCTAAGTAAGTGGTACAGCTTTATTGCATTCCTGATGTTATTACACAGGTCTTAATAGTAGAGGAAAGTACATTCAGGAACCCTGTAAGGGCACTACAACATATCGTCACAAGTAGGTTTACTTAAGTTAGAGATGGAAGAGAAAGGCCTAGGGGTACATACCGCGATAAAATCTAGGATCTTTTAAAGAAAGTACAAGTCAAAAGTACTCTTAACCGGCGAGCTGCCACAGAGGCAGCCAATCAGCTCGCGACACCAAACACTCCATTTATCCGGCCAAGTAGTTAATGCCATCTGCGACAAATCTACAATAAGCCACGTAAAGAAAAAAAACCGCCGAGCATGCATGAAGACTTTGATGAGTGTGGAAGAAGCGAAAGTGGTGTCAGGATCGTAGTAAGTGAAATTCTGTGTTCTCTGCCTACCCCAATGGGAAATAGGCGTGATCTTATGTATCTCTTATGTGTCTCTGCAGGCTGAAATCACGTTAAGCCGCTGTTGGTCCCGGCTACTATACTTACTGTGTAGTAAGGTTGTTATTTGAGCCATGTCAGAGGTCTTTGTCTTTGGCGGTTCAATAATAACCCTGACACTCAGGTTGGTAAGATTGGTCATCAACCAGACAACCCACGCCAATAAAAGGTAGAATACCTTTCGTCATCGATGCAAAATTGCCAGTGATTCCTATGTATGAATACCTAAGGATTTTGTTTCATAATTGCGAGTAGATCCATAAAAAACTGATTATGTAAAAACTTCACACCGCAATTTATAAAAAAATTGTTAACACTTTTCAAGTTTCCCCAACAACTGAGAAAAACGCTTTCTAAACGCAAAGTTTTTATATTGCTTCCACGTGACAAGGAGTAAGTACAAATAAAGGCGACACTTAGCCACGGTTTGGACATAAAAATCCAACACGATGATCGATCTCGTTAAAAATTCAATAATATTCAAATTCCATTTAGCCGTCAATCACAATATGAGTAAGAAAACACGTCACAACGTTTCAAAACTGTTACACTTACCCTACAAATCGATACGGTTACCTTTTGTTACCCCAAACACGAACCATGGGAATTTCAATCAAACTCCTTAGAGAGACAGTGATCCTACAACAATGGCCGACACTGGGCCTTATACCCTACGAAAATTTATTAACTGGTTTCGCATAATACGCATTTAAAATACATGTGTCCGTGAGTTCGTGAATACATTATTGATATTATATGATAGTTTATTTTAGAGGTATTGTCGTCTTGGAAAACATTCGGTAGGGTTATGCTGGACTCCTTTTTAGGTAACGTATTGTGACGGACGACGGGTGTGTGGAAAGAGGTGAACAAAACAAATAACTAGGGATTTTGGTCTGTGTCGTTAGTTCGGGTCATCGGGTCCGATGCGATTTGGGACAACTCTTGACGGACATGTCAGGTTTTATTATTATTTCCGTTGATTGACAACCCTTTGACGTGCTCGGACAGGGTGCAAGTTTGGGTCAACAAAGACCCGAAGAGCTTTCTAATGGCAGTTATTTTCTTAAGAATTCTTGACCGGCGTTTTAAATTGGACTTAGGAAAGAAGGATTATAGTTCCTGTAAAAGTTTAGGGTCTGCTATGTGGTTTTCTAAAAGCAATTTCTACGCTATCCTTGAAGCTTAGGCAGCGACATCAGTCAGCTCTTTACGAAAGACTCATTAACGAAAAGCTCTATGCCGTGTTGGTACTTAGTTCATCATGCAATGGACCTACCTCTGACTACCCCGATAGGAATACAATCGTGTGCTTATGTGTTAAAATTCCTAAACTGTTTCTTTTTTTGGTCTTGACTTCGCGCAACTTGCGCATTTGCCACAGATAGTTAGGGACACTAATATGAAGAAAATAAAAATACAGTGCCGTGTATATCAAAACTTACAAGTCTACACGTTCACAAGCTACAAGTACGTGTAAATTACGTTTATCAAAAAAAAAATAGTAGAGGGATTGTAAAATATACTTGAGAAATAAATATTGACACTTGTAAATCTCCCGAGTTTAGAAATTATAAATAAATTGTAAGTAAATCTTTTGATGTAAGTAATTTAATTTTATATAATCCCAGAATTCAGTTTGTTTTGACTGAAATTATGTTATGCATGCCCTCTGTTTATTTTGGACACCTGAAAACAGGTTGAATATACCTATTGTACTAAATTTAAGACCTTTAACAATGTATAGTCGAGCAAATAAATGTTTTTATTATTATTGTTTATTGTAACATGTAATTTACATGTGTAGTTTTGATAAACACATTCTTTAAATAATATTTTTTTTTACAAGAAAATTTCTTATAATGCAAATCTTGTAAGTTTTTGATAAACAAGGCATAGGTATTTGTCAAATTCGACCGAAACGTTGACTTGAAAGAAAAGACTTTAGAGTATCGCACTAGTTGGAACACTAAATAAACACTAAAACGAAAATCCTTACCAAAGCCTACACAAGTACCTGTATAAAACCTAATGAATACTATAAAATACCTAATCACACTCGCCAAGAAAGCAGAGTCATTGTCGAGGAGACATTAAATACGGTTTCAATCAATTTTTACGAGCAATCACACATAAATATATTTAACTCTATATTATGTTTGCGGATAATATTAACGACATGTTTGTCCGTTATAGGTAGGTAAAGCTATAAAACATGGGATTGTAGACCGTGTTATTTAAGGTCGAGAATTCAATGGAGTTTAGGCGGACGTGTGTAAGCTAAAAGACATGAGGATGTTTTCTGATAGAAATCGTAGAGAATATTTGATTGTTCTGTAAGCTTTATTATTACTATTATCTGGATTGATTCCATCTCGGTTCTTTAAGGCCGGTACCTGTAAGTGATCACGGGCCTAAACCAAGTGATCACTCATTTAATAAATTGGGTTAAGGTGCAGGTCGGTCTGCATGTGTTTAATATTGTGGCTTTTTGTAGAACACTATAGATTTGTCGGGGTAGGTCAAGGAGTTGGATATTGTGAAGTAACTGTTTGGGTATTACGCCAGTAGTAGAAATGACTCTGGGAACTATTGTAACTGTATGAAGGTTCCACAACCGTGCTATTTCGTATTTTAGATCCGTGTATTTGTTCAGTTTTTCGGATATTGTAGACTGTAAATTATGTGTATTGGGTATGGCAATGTCTATTAGTAGTGCTGTTCGTTTTTCTTTTGGTAATAAGGGTGATATCTGGTCGCTTATTATTATTATAAAACAGTACGCCAAGAATTGTAGAAAAAAAAACAAAATTACTTACCTACATGTTAGTTCTCGTTACATTTCAGTTCAAACAGAGGTGATGTCGGGAGCTTTCCTGAATTAAAAGCTGAGTGTTGAACAGCGGAGCACCGCAGCGGATATCTGTAAGCATAGAAATTAAAAGAATATAAAACAATCCAGTACTACCAATTTAGATAGATAGATAGATAAAAACATTTATTTGGTCTACAGACACACATGCATACAAAAAGAAAAAGATTAGATACAGACAGCCAATCAACAGAGACGAAGCTCTGTATTGAACACGCCAGGTATGTATGTGTGCTGTAGCAGCGCAAATCGGTCGTAGCTCAGCGCAAGTTTTTGCTCTCACGAACAAAACGCTGATTTTCAGCTACAACACGGCTGGAGAAATCCGCGGGTACGGCAACCGAACCAACCGATGATGCTTGCCAATACAATTCGACACTGAAAAAGTTGTATAAAATAATAGTATACTGTACATAAATAAATAGTTGTATGATATGTAGGTTTTTATTAAAACAATTTTACATAATTAGCACATGTTGTTAATGTAATTAGTATATATATTTGTATATGTGTGTGTATCTATTCATATAATTATATTATATCAGTTTGTATTATAAAATGAAAAAAAAAAAGCATAAATACTTTAAGTTTGCAACTTGTAAAATTAAAATTAAAATTTAAAAATTCTCGCCACTTATGCAACATCCTATGAATTTACCTGTTTCTGTATATCCAAAAGTAGAGATTTCATTTGTTCCTTAAAAGTTAGTTTAGATTTAGTGTTCCATCTCAAATATAAAACTAAAGTAGGTATTACTCAATACAACGACCGATTCCACCGCGAGCAAAATTGGGAGAGGAATAGAAAACAAAAGACAATCGTTACTAATAGAAGAAAAACATAGTAATTCTTACATGCTAAGGAGATTTTAAATATTATGAAATCCAAACGGTACATCGTTTACTCTTTATAATATATCATCACGCTTGTATCCCCGAAGGGGTAGGCAGAGGTGTATAGTATACCTACTCCTCGTCAGATGTGTTTAAGTCTCATATAATAGGACGCGATCCTATGGCCGTTATCAGGGGTTTACTCTTTAAATGAACATTATAATGGTTGATACACTGTTAACGTCTTCCCTGGTCCAGTGGTTGAGCGTTGGGCTCACGATCTGAAGGCCCCGGGTTCGAATACCGGTGGGAACATATCACAAAAACCATTTTGTGATCCCTAGTTTGGTTGGGACATTACAGGCTTATCACCTTATTATCCGAACGTAAAATGATCCGTGCTTCGAAAGGCACGTTAAGCCGTTGGTCCTGGTTACTACTTACTGATGTAATTACGTAGTCGTTACATGAGCCATGGCAGGGGCCTTTGGCGGCTCAATAATAACCCTGACACCAGGGTTGATGGGGATGGTAATCCACCTCACAACCCACACGACGAGTAGAAGATACACTGTTTAGCGACGTTTTATCTTCTTAACGTTGTCTGTGTATGAACCACATAATAGGCAATAAAGAAAGTCATACGTGCATGTCCCATATGTGGGGCACTAAGGAAAATGGGAAAATCCAACGGAAGGCTTTTAAGATTGTTTTTATCTTCCCATAGTGTGTCTATGTACATAAATTCCAAGATGTTTATCTAAAAATAACATTTCATTTAACGTGATAGGTCGATATATAATTTTCAGTTACACAGTGGTGCTAATTCCTGTAAACACCATCTAATTTTACTTTAAGTTATACCTGTCATTTTCTTATCCGCCGAAAAGGAAAGGGACGGATGATTGACAGCTCTTAATTTCAGGAAGAATGAATGAATAAATAGATAAAAGAATAAATGAATGAATAACCCGGGCGAATCAAAAAGGTATCTCGCTGGTATGCAAACCGTTTGACGTGTGCTGTCGACTTCATTCCGTCGGGTTATTGGCCAATGCAAAATGTTTATACGGTTGTTTTAGATTTGTGCTTAAAATTTTCGTGTGTTGCATAAATCTTATGCTTGTCGATTACCCGTCCCTTTCCTTTTCGGCGGATGAGAAAATGACAGATATAACTTAAAATAAAATTAGATGAATTTACAGGAATTAGTACGAGTGTGCGTGTTAAGCAATGTTTTTTTTTTTTTTTTTTGTCCGTATCGTTCTCCCAAACTAGCTACCGATGAAATAGTTACTCATTTAGCACCACAACGAAGGTCCTGGGTAAAGTTTCAAGGGTAAACAAGCGGTTGCGAGACTTCAATCCCCAGAAACAGTCTGACCAGGAGGGTTACCATTCGCAACGTGATAAAACATTTGTCACAATCAGTTTATCGATTCTGACGATATAATTATGTCGTTTTGTCGATTGGTGCTAACATGGGAACCAAAATAAGTCATGTCGTTCTGTCACAATACGAACCAAATCACGTGGTATGCATGTTAGGGAAAAAACAAACTTATCGATTTCAACATAATTTATTGAATCGATCGATAATTTTATCACGTTGCGCATGTTAACAGCCTCCGTGGTCTAGTGGTTAGAGCGTTAGGCTCACGATCTGGAGGTTCGAGTTCGATTCCCGATGGGGACATTGTCGAAATCACTTTGTGAGACTGTCCTTTGTTTGGTAAGGACTCTTCAGGCTTGAATCACCTGATTGTCTGAAAAAGTAAGATGATTCCGTGCTTCGGAGGGCACGTTAAGCCGTTGGTCCCGGCTATTAGCCGTAAAAAAACCTCCACCAACCCGCATTGGAGCAGCGTGGTGGAGTATGCTCCATACCCCCTCCGGTTGATTGAGGGGAGGCCTGTGCCCAGCAGTGGGACGTATATAGGCTGGTATGCGCATGTTAACCCTGCTGGTTTGTTGACACATTTATTATTTGTTCCATCTTCTTCTTTGCGAGTCGGTGGCCACGCTTACGGCATTGACAGTGGCTTCGTCTTCTTCTATCGTGTGGGTTGTGAGGTGAATTACCAACCTCATCAACCATAGTGTCAGTATTATTATTGAGCCACCAAAGGTCCTTGACATGGCTCATGTAACGACTACTTACTTACAGTAAGTAGTAACCGGGACCGACGGCTTAACGTGCCTTCCGAAGCACGGATCATCTTACTTTTTGGATTATCAGGTGATCAGCATGTAATATCCTAACCAAACTAGGGATCACACAGTTTGAGCCGCGGTGATACTCCACACTCGCACTCATTGCAACCATCATCCAGGTATCCCCACCTACAGAAATTATCCTTGCAGCGGCCAACCTGAGTCCGGAGCCTATTTGTTCCATTATTAAAAAGTATTTTTGAAAAACGTATGCAACAGAATTTGCCATATTCAGTACCTAAATACACCCACAAAAGACATACATAATAGTCACAAACTAACCGCTGAATATAACCCCGCATTGATTTTAATTCATTCATACGACTGACAAATGAAACAGAAATACATCATTACAATAAGGATTCAATTAAACACAATTGGCCAAACAAAATCCGTCATTTACAATAGTTAATGTATTCAGTAAAAGCTTTATGTAACAATTGGAATAACGCTGAAACGAAACGCATTAACGCGGCGATTTCGACAAAAAAAAACGCATTAATGATTTATTTTTAAGCAATGGTAGACGATGGGCCGTAGTAGCCCAGTTGGTAGAACGCTTACCTCTCACTTTGAGGTCGCAGGTTCGACTCCAACACAGGCCTTAACCAACGATTGTCGAATTTGTTTTCAAATTCATGTTTGGATCAAAAATGATTATCACGTGCCCAGCGGTGAAGGAAAACATCGTGACGAAACCCACATTCCGAAAGATTAATTTTCAGAGGTATGCGACCTAACCTGTATTGGGCTGGTTATCCCTTCGTGGGCTGAAAGATCAGACAGGTAGTTACTTCTGTATAAAACCGGACCTGTCAAATCTTCAGGTTAGGTAAGCTGACCCTGTGAAAAACGGGATGCTATCTCTAGCATAGATGATGGGAGACCATGAGCAAACATGTGGATTATGTACTTGCATGTTTTTTTGTATATCTATACCTATTTTGAATTTGACATTATAACCACTTCGTTATGAACATTTCAAATCACCTTCTGCTTGCTGAAGAACAATCGTAAATGTTCAACTATTAAGAACTAGGTACCTACTTATAACAGCAATACACGTGTTCTGTTTTAAAATGAATGTTTATACTTAGTTAGTTCTAAAACTTGATTATTGTCGTCAATTACAAAATCACTTTTTGAAATTCTATCATCATTCTCAAATTAACCTTTGTGTTCTACGACATTTAGTCAAATATTGTATGTAACTTTTTAGGGTACCGACCTTCTCTGAATATATTAATTTGTACCCACTCGGGACCTTTGTGATATAGTTTCTATTATTTTGGGACTTAATTGTCAAACTTTTCGTTGACTACACGACGGGTTAATGTTGTTTTGTGATGTTTCAATAGCTTTATCCCCTTTGTCTTTCTGTATGAAAGCTTATCCTCTTGAATCTAGAATGTTACGTGCTGTACTAATTGTGACATTTCTGAAAGTTTATTGACGCTTGTAAGCGAATGACCCTGTGGACATTGTTCTATATTTTACGCCTATTATTATATAACTGAGAATATATTGTTGGCGTGAAAGTTTCTGGTATTGAAATAGAATTTGCTTGAAACAAATGTTTTATGGATTTGATTATATGACTGTGCTTTTGCAAAGCATACATTAATAACCTCTGTTATATTACAAAATAATTGTAATGCTTAGTTTATTAATGAGATGGGAATGTTGTAATTCATAATAACAGAAAAGTTTGTGTGTATCGACTATAGTATTAAGTTAAAGACGTGTGTGATTCGATTCTTGACACAATAATTGTTAAAAATCAATCGATATGCGAACCACTTGTGTTTCTTGGGCGTGATGTCTAGAGAAACTGTTAGGGGAGAGAGATCTGGTCAGTTTTGCTATGTACACATTATATTTTTTTTACTCCAAAACTAAAGTGAATAGACAACTAGAGAAACCGTGAACCATCTTAGCATTAGGTGACATTGCGGTCAAATGCCAACGTATATTTAATTTCAAAAAATTACACGTCTCAATTAAAGTATAAGTATTCAGAAAGACACAAATTTGTAATGAATATCGATGTAAGCAGAGTCATCATCCCCCAGAAAATACCTGGCATCCGCTAAAGAAACAAAGAAAATACCTAAGAAATGAAACAGTTGTGATGACTGCTGACTGACCATAGCACCCATTGTCACTAATGATGATCATATAAAACCATCTATGCCACAATCTCTTCACATAATAAATAACCAAAATTACCGTTCCTAATGACAGCATTACGTCACATATAAATCTCACCAACAATACAGACATTCGCATCTGTTTTGTTAATATGTGTCGCATAAAAAATACCATACACGTGTCCTCTGAAATGGCGAATAAACGTCATCCGCTGTGTCTTGTAATTTATCTTTTCAACAATAATTTTTACAACGTTTCCCTGCACCTCCCTCAGTGATTAATGATGGATGGATTCCTGAATAATTACCAAGACTTTTAATATTCAAGTGATTTCGTACTCTATCCACATGCGAATCTGAGCTTTATATTTCCATTAATATGAATTGTTTTATCGTGCCTACATCGGATGACCCTTCAGGAGTGGTTTACTTTCAACAGGGTCTATGCGACGAGCAACTTTGTAAAGAATTTCAGATTTAATGAAAGTTGGATTAGAGTAGGGTTTTAGTTGAATAACCGATGAATAACCAACAAACCGAGAACACCATTGAATGCAAATCTCCACTCGAGTTTTAAGGGTAGTGTGCGTTATTAATTTGTTATAATTGTCCCCCTTCTCATATTCGTTCGCATGTGGCATTTTTATTGCGAATTAGTCGCAATCATTAATTTTGTTTTTCTTTTCAACGTTTTCAAAAGCTAATGTGTTTCGAGTGTAGTATTATTCGATATGTGGTAAGAAATAATAATTGAAGAGCTTTTTGTTGGATTCCTTTGTTGGTTATGAGTGCTATACATATCGGTTTCAATGAGCTTCATTAATATTTGTTTTGGAGAATTTAATATGCGTATTACTTTTGATGTATTGTTACATTTGCGAGTAAAGGAATTTACTTCACCTTTGTGTTTTTCGCTTTTATTTCTTTGATATTACTCTTTCAGAGGGGAATTATAATTATTTTTCCACGAGCAGAGAAATTACGAAAGAGTATATAGAAAAATATTTTTATACCCGTCATCTAAGTATTTCATTAAACTTCATGAACCCAAAACTGTTCATTAGTATGGACAGTTGGATATAGGCTTTTTGGGCTTTTTATGACGAGTCTTATTCTAGATCAGACATAATCTGCAGCTATGCCAAGAGCTTGGCAATTCCTCTCATCTATAGATTTCAACAAATAATGTGCAGCTTTCCTTATACCATTTTTTTCGTTGGCTCCGCTTGTTTCAAAGTAAAATGATTATTCATTATCACTAGACTGTTACTAACAATACCATTCAATTCTCTCACATCTTTTACACCACTAACAATTAATATTATTGCAATTTTCACAGTGGACACCCTCGATTTGAGGGCAAACTAATCTGCATATTCTATTATATAATTTGAGACCCTAAGGACATTTGTCACTTCCCATATGTAAATGTGTTTATTTGGCGGATTATTTCTGGTTTACTTCGTATTGTTGTGTTGGACATTTATTGGAGCGTAGGCTTTGTATTTTAGAAGAAACCTTTCATAAAATTATTCTTCTATCGTGTGGGTTGTGAGGTGGATTACCATTTACCAACCTTATCAATAGGTACTGGTTTCAGGGCTATTATTGAGCCGCCAGAGGCCCCTGACATGGCTCACGTAACGACTACCTACTTACAACAGTAAGTAGTAACCGGGACCAACGGCTTAACGTGCCTTCCGCAGCACGGATCATCTTACTTTCGAACAATCAGGTGATCAGCTTGTAATGTCCTAACCAAACTAGGGATCACAAAGTATTTTTTGTGGTGTGCCCCTACCGGGATTTAACCCTGACACCAGGGTTGAGGAGGTTGGTAATCCATCTCACTACCCACACGATAGAAGAAAAAGATAAAATTATTCTGTGTTTATATCGTCTATTGGACGAACTGAACGATTAGAGACTCACCTTATATGACCCACTGCCCTAAACGACTTTATAGTACTAATCGTTTTAATATAATTTATGTATAATTTCAGTATCTGTATTAATAGAAACCAGACCTTATCTGGAATAGGATTTTAAGCACCTAAAATACTAATATCGGTGCTTTCTTTACATTATTAACATGCCCAAATAATATCCAGACTCCATCATATTTTGGAAGCTTATCCGAATTCCCGGTTACGTCTAAACTTTGATTGTCAATCCACTAACGATCAGGGAGGGGGTTGCAAATTGTTCCGTGTGACTTGTCACCGAGTACGTAGCGAGAGCCACTAAATATAATGAGGCTTTCGATAACCGCCTAAGCATACTCTGCTAAAACGACGTCCTTTACCTTCCATTATATATTGCGAAAACCAAGTGAACGAGTAGGAAAATAATCCACTATATTAAATACTACCTGATATTTATAGGTATCTTCTTTACTTAACGACCTCCGGTGTCCAGTAGTTGAGCGATGAGCTCACAATCCGGAGGTCCCAGGTTCGATTCCCGGTGGGGACATATCACAAAAATTACTTTGTGGATCCTAGTTTGGTTAGGACATTACTGGCTGATCACCAGATTGTCCTAAAATAAAATAATTCGTGCTTCGAAAGGCACGTTAAGCCCTTGGTTCCGGTTACTACTTACTGATGTGAGTAAGTAGTCGTTACATGAGCCATGTCAGGGGCCTTTGGCGGCTCAATAGTAACCCTGACACCAGGGTTGATGAGATTGGTACTCCACCTCACAACCCACATGATAGAAGAATCTTTATTTAGACTTGATTTCGATCAGGACTTTCTTTTTTCTAATATTTTGGAACTTTTTGCACTAAGTATATTATTTTCACAAAATTAAGGTGATATCCCTCCAAAAAAAAATTTCATCCTTATTTACAGCCGCTTAACTCTCAAAATGTTATTACGTAGCTTCATATTGCAATACAAGTATAGCTACACAGTATCCCTTTATTTCGGAACACATGCCCTCCCCAAAACCTCTTGAAAATTTCCAAGCACGTACAAACGTTATTCTACCCTTTGTTCCTGAGCGGGTATCACTCACATATTTATTAAATTGTATTATAATATCATCAAAAAGATATACCTTGTACATTAACGCATCATTCGAAGTCGTTCGTGCGCGAAAACTGACGGAACTTTCCGGTTCTCGAGTGGTACCAATCCGTCCGTTCGTTCTTTCATTTGAGTCACTCGGTGTTATCCTATTGTTATCTGTAACAAAGATACTTGTGCTAATATACCGTGCATTATTAGACCTCTTTTTAAGATTCAAAAGACACTTGGTGTCTTTAACAAAAGGTATTTTTCTTGTTTCTGAAGTAACCACATCCGTTTTATGTCGCACTTTTTGATTAAGATTTCACATACATACATACACATACATAAACTCACGCCTATTTCCCACCGGGGTAAGCAGAGACTATAGAATATTAAGATATATATTAAGATTTCAATTGTAGTATTTCTGTTCTGAGTTAAAGATTAAAACACATAATAACGGGTTCTTACCGCGTTTAAAATAAGGATATGAGACAGTATATTTTTTAATTATGATAATAACCGCGTAACTTAAAACAATGTTTAAAAAGATTGCCTAAATTTGTAAAATTTGGTTTTTAAAACACTTTTTGAAATGTCACTGAAATAGTGACTCAATTTTCAACATACAACGCGCGCTAATTCGGAAAATGCCAAAACACGTCAACATATTTTCCATCTTAAAAACGTTTAGTTACTAAGCAATTTCTTTGTTATTCTATTCATTTGTCCAAACACTGACCAGATCAATGCCTGGAAATCCCTTCAAATACCTTTCATCGTATTCAAACCGAGACAATCAATCTTATGTGACCCTTTTTGCATGTTCAGATTTTAGGGATAACTTGCAGTGTCACGCGGCCAGTCTCAAGGGAGTACGGAACCATTTGATGCATAGTTGGAGTTAGGGTTCCTCGGGAAACTTCGATTAGGATCGGGATAAGCTCTATAGGACTACAGTCCAATGACGCAGTGTTTTCTTACTATGTTATTCAATTTTCCCAATATGTTTGCATTCCTTTGACGTGTCATTCCGATTTAGATTAGACCGTACTAATCAAAATTGACAAAGGTAAATTGTTGAACAAAGATGGAAGATAAGCCTACTATATTTGCAAATTAACTGCAAATAAATAAACGAGAAATCCACTCAATGTATAAAATCTCGTCAAAAATTAAACAACAGCCTCCGTGGTCTAGTGGTTAGAGCGTTAGGCTCACGATCTGGAGGTCCGGGTACGATTCCTGATGGAGACATTATCGAAATCACTTTGTGAGACTGTCCTTTGTTTGGTAAGGACTTTCAGGCTTGAATCACCTGATTGTCCGAAAAAGTAAGATGATTCCGTGCTTCGGAGGGCACGTTAAGGCGTTGGTCCCGGCTGTTAGCCGTAAAAACATCTCCACCAACCCGCATTGGAGCAGCGTGATGGTGTATGCTCCATATCCCCTCCGGTTGATTGAGGGTAGGCCTGTGCTCAGGGACGTATATAGGCTGTTTATGTTATGTATGTATAAAATCTCAAAATAATTGAGACTAAAAAAAATAAAATACATCATGGTACCAAATTAGCGAACTTATTAGGAATTAATCTTCAACAAAGTCTAAATTACATTCGAAAAACTTCATACATCGAAAGTAGAAAGTAAAAATATAAATAAAAATAGAATTTCAGAAAAAAAAACTGATTTGTCATAACAAATTCATAAATTTCAAAAATGATTAGAAATATTATATTAACAAGCTTGAAAAAGTAATATTGAATTCATGTCCCTATGCGTAATTTAGAGAAGTATGTACGATTGTTGGAAAATATTACCTTAACGTGTTCAAGCGTAACACAATTGTGAAGTTACATGTGTCCTTATTTGACTTTCCACTTGACTTGGTTAATGAGCTATAAGACGCCATGTTTAAGAGCCTGTTTATTTCTCTGTGAAATATAAAAAATATACAAAGTTGACACGTGGAACGTATGAAACTTGTCAAGTAAGGGAAAATTCCAAAAAGCAAAACTGAACCAATTAAATTGGTTATTATGATGTTAGTCGTATGCTATGAACAAAAGCGTTGATCAAGATTTTAGGAAAGAAGATGGCTGCCAAACTTTTTTAGTGACAAATATACATTTATAAATGAATCGTAGATTAATTGGAGCGATATATCGCAAATTACTTGTAAAATCTATTAGTCTATCTTCTTCTTCTATTGTGTGATTACCAACTCCATCAAACCTGGTGTCAGGGTTACTACTGAGCCGCCAAAGGCCCCTGACATGGCTCATGTAACGACTACTTAGTCTACACAAAACGTATAGTGCTTTTTAAGTAGACTATCGTACCGTCCTGGAACATATAACAGTAAAATCCATTATATTTCCATCTAAACATCTTAACTGCAGCTTTTAACAATCATTTATGAATTAGACCACAGTTAGACGTTCTTAAACGTATCAAGTCTCCACGTAACCGTAACAGAATATTATATTTCTTCAAAACGATTTTATATTATTCCATCCTATGCACTAACAAAAAGCTCAAGCAATAAAACAGGCGCAAAGTCATTATTACATACATCCTTGTTATTATTATGATATTTACCAAAATCTTTATACCTTGTACTATTGACTTCGTGTCCAGCTTGTGTTATTATGTGACAATCACTGTCGACTATTATCATTAGTGTGTGGTATAGATAGATAGATAGATAAAATACTTTATTGAGCACAATGGACACAAAATACAGAGATAAGGACAACATATACGTGGTATATATGTGGTATGTGTATGTTAATTCGATAGATTTTTTGTCGTACATTGTTGATGAACCACGATGTGCAAACAAATGACAATTTTCGTTTTCAGTCTGAGCTCTGAGGTCAATATTTAAGTCATAAGTTGGGAGCGGGAGAAAAATGAATTTAGCTGAAATTGAAGAAAAGTTTTGCTTTTTTTTCTCTTTGTCTAAGCTGCAGCAGACAGCAGCCCTAAGCACTATTGAGTGCTATAAAAACAAAAGCCTTTTAATTATTTGAATATTTCAATTAAGGAATCGCAAAATCACATTCCTTTGTCGATGAAAATACACATGTTGTTACATGTTATGCAGAAAATATGCGCACATCAATTTGCTTGTTATGTAAATACTAAAATTTTTATGTTTGGCACCAAAATTGTAATGGTGGTGAAGTTATCTTCTCTACTCTTTGCTATCGTAATATGTGATTTTAATTCACAAGTTCTATTTCTTTTCTCAATTATTGTTTATTTTTTAAGCTTCTCACAGATTTTTATTTCTGTTGTAGAGTTCTTCGTAATAGTAATCGCTGCAAGTTTATCACCACCACCATATGTGCAGTCGTGTCGTTCAAAGCCTTTGGCATTATATTTCGATTTGCCAGCGATCGCCAACAGGGTTGTTTGGCACAAAGCACACAGTTTCGTTAGCATTACCCCTGTAACAGCATTGTCAACTTCTTTGTACGTTTTGTCGCCAGTTACGCAATTCAGTAGGAGAGGTGTTCGAACAATTAAATCATTGTAAATGGTAAGGTGGATCTTATTCTTTGTAGAAACTCTATAGAACCACAAAAATGAATATACTGCCAATTTAAAAAAATGCATCGTCTTATAGACATATCGAAAATATTTCTTGAAGCGTTACTCTGGGGTTGGGTAAAAAGGGGATAACTCTTGGATAACTCAAGATACTTCCTGTGCTGAGTCAGATTCAAATCCAAGACCTATTCGAAGATAAGGTTAAACGACTTCACCAAACAAATGGTTATATGACATTGTTACGTATATTTTATTGAATCCTGATTACGCATCATTACAGTTAACATAAAAATCTATAGCAACACTATAGTTCGACCATCGATCAACGTTCGAGAGGCTCACAAAGCGACGCACCTCACGACTCTCGCGCTTATCAGTATCAAGATTATCTCTCAGTCAATATGGAAACGTCGTAAGGACCAACTTAGTATAACAGCTTTGAAAAATCTCAAATGTGTTGGCGCGTACAGGCACATGAGCCGTTTTAGAATGAATTAAGAGTCAGGGTATGGTTTTAAAGAATAGTAAGTTGAATTTTATGTGTGACAAGTAAATGACATCCATTATTGTTTGAACTATATCGTCCTAATGATTGTTTTTATCAGACAAGATGGTTGTCGCTTTACCGCCCTTTTGAGCACAATGGACAATGAGTAATTTTGATTATCTTCAAAGGCACTGTTTCATTTATGGGTTCGAATGAGTAATGCTTTCATGTTTTGTAGATATCAGAAAAATATCACAGATCATCAAGTCACCAGAAAAGTACTTCGATTGAAGTCCATATTTAGGATAATGAAGAGTGGAGCTGTATCCAG
This sequence comes from Pectinophora gossypiella, assembly GCF_024362695.1. Taxonomy (NCBI): domain Eukaryota; kingdom Metazoa; phylum Arthropoda; class Insecta; order Lepidoptera; family Gelechiidae; genus Pectinophora; species Pectinophora gossypiella. The sequence goes on along the minus strand of NC_065404.1, from coordinate 1,889,035 downwards.
CAGTTGGCAGCACGCGTCAATCGGGTTGTATACCAGCGGGATGCCTGTTTGATTCATCGTGGGGTTAGTGGTTAAACCTGTAGTAACGTTTTATAATATCAATGGTTGAAACAATGCATCGTTCATGCATTATAAAATTAACAGCTATCAATCCTTTTTGGTCCATGAGAAAATGCCAGGAATAACTTAAAAAATTTTTATTTTATTTATTGACATGTCGCCAGCCAGCATATTTTAGAGAATCCATCACAATAAAAATAAATATGCAATAACAAATGTAATGTATGTATGTATGTAATGTGCCCGCAGTGGAGCAGCGTGGTGGAGTATGCTCCATACCCCCTCCGGTTGATTGAGGGGAGGCCTGTGCCCAGCAGTGGGACGTATATAGGCTGTTTATGTTTATGTATGCAATAACAAACAATGTTACAGTCGTTACAAAGCTTTATAAAAAATCGTTGTTACCTCTCTTTGTATTCTTTCTGCCTTTTCGTCATTTCATTAATTACAATTAAAGGGAAACTTTTCCAATTCTTCCACAACCCTTTCTTTTACCCCAAAATAATATTTAAAAAAGCTTTTTGAAAACGATTCCTTTAAATTCTCTGAGTAGGCCCCAAGTCCCCAACCCTCTCACACGAGAAATATAGCACGCACTTTTACTCGGAAGTAAATAAAGGTAAAAAAAAATCAATGGAATTAAATTCAAAGCATGTCGTTTCGAAATAAGGGTGTCGTCGAAAAATTTACAATAAAACGTGTGCCTTATTTGAACACGTTTTGCTTGCAGATACGTTTCTGGGAGCACGGGAGTGCCCCCGCCAAGACGAGCAAAGCGAAGCGCATGGGCAGGGCACTACGTACCTTTTCTCGAAACGTTTCGTCGATTTTTATAACCCTCATAAGTCTGGTTTCGATTATACTAGACAAACCAAATTCTCAGGATATATCGTCAGCAGTGGATAAAGGATATAAGATTTCAAACTCATAGCAATAATAATATAGATTTTATCGATATACAAAAATCCCCGATTTTGATACTCCCTAACTTCTTCTATCGTGTGGGTTGTGAGGTGGATTACCAACCTCAATAACCGTGGTATCAATAATAATAACTCACTAACTAACTGACTCACTAACGCTCATCAAAAATTCTGAATACCAATATAGCATCACGTTTCCATCCCCGAAGGGGTAGGCAGAGGTGGTATTATACACCCACTCCTCGCCAGCTATATTTTTGTAATAGGGGGCGAGCCTCTAGCCATAGAGGCAGCCAATCAGCTCGCGACACCAAACACTTCAGGACCCCGATACCGACCCCGCCGGCGTGGTTGACGATTTCCCTCATTCAGCGCTTATCGCTATCGACCCGCTAGGGTCGATTAATTCTTTCAAATATTTTTCCTCTCAGACGACGCCCTGAGCCGAGGTTCGCGCCCAACTGGGCAGCCTCAGGCCTGTTGTCTTAAACGTTGTATCGGGTGAGAGCCTTCAGCGCTCCCCATTTGTCCGGCCAAGTAGTTATTGCCATCTACGGCAAATCTGTCACGTCAAAAAAAAAGCCATTACAACACGTGATATCAATTCATAGATAGGTACACTTCAGTGTGCTGAACCTCTCTGCGACTCGCAACTAAACCAAGGCATTTCAACCACAACTTACAATGACCAATGAATGATGATAAATAAAACTTCTTTATTTCAATAGCACAAGGCCAACAATCACCAACAATTGATTGATAAACCATTATTTACCAACGCAATGCAACTGTATATGCCATTCAAAGAGAAAACACAAAAAGCTACCAATCGTGAATTGGTTAACTAACTATTTAAGAAACTCTTTGGCTTTAATTAATCTTGACAACGGCTTTGTTGGATATAGAAATATCATTTATCACTTTCAAACTTCGAGCTAGCAGAGCGGGAAATTTTTGAATCGTGATCTTAAAGTTTGGGGTACACCGAAGGACGTTTAAGAGCTAATGCATTCAAACATACAAACTTTGTAACAACCTATAATTTACCAATTGCTTTTTTTTATTGTAGATTTGCCGCAGATGGCATTAACTACTTAGCTGGACAAATGGGCAGCGCTGAAGGCTCTCACCCGGTTCAACGTTTAAGTCAACAGGCTTGAGGGTGCCCAGTTGAGTGCGAACCTCGGTTCAGGGCGTCGTCTGAGAGGAATAATAATTACCAATTGCGTGACCTATCAACTAATCTTAATATTAGGCGATATGTCATTGCGATTTTACATTCCGGCCAAGTAGTTAATGCCATCTGCGGCAAAATCTACAATAAGTCGCGTCAAAAAAAAAAACGATTTTACACAAAGAATCTGTTTACTTTTTGCCTTTGGATAAAAAAATAATAATAAGCGTGCCTACTTATGTTTGTATTAAAGATGTAAAAGCTTTATTGTATATAATAAATATACATAACGTAAGTGACAATACTGAGATCAGGCGCGCTCTTTCCAACACGTGGTAAAATCTCCGTGTGCCTTCAACCTTAAACCTTAAAGGTTGTAGAAAACCAACAGAAATATCTTTAGGATGATGACATTTTATACCGATGACTGCATTGTACGGGACTAACCGCAAATCTTGTACTAACATGTCTGATGTTGAAATGCTGAATAGGTAGATAATTGTGGGTTGTGAGGTGTATTACCAACCCCATCAACCCTTGTATCAGGATTACTATATAGCTGCCAAAAGCTCCTGACATGGCTCATGTAACGACTATTAACTTACATCAGTAGGTAGTAACCGGGACCAACGGCTTAACGTGCCTTCCGAAGCACGGATCATCTTTCTTTCCGACAATCAGGTGATCAGCCTGTAAAAATAAAAGGTTTCTTGTCACCTTTTGATCTGGGAGGTTTAAATGACCACATCGAAGCAGTCCACCTAAGAAAGCCATATTGCTATTTGACATCTGTTCGCATTGCGTTTTTACTTTTATATGTGCAGTATTGCTTACTTAGATAAATTGCTTCGATGTGGCCATTTTACCCCCCCCCCCCCCCCCCCTGTCTTTATTTAGTAATCAGAATTTCATAATTTGTCTTTGACTTAGACATCCAATTGGTTGGCACAGCCATGAAGTGCAACACTTCGTAACAAAGAAGTCATAAATCTTCTGAACCAGACGTATGAAGCCCAAGTAGTTCCCAAATAATTTCATGCATAAGGCGTACTTCTTTACAAAATAAACATGAATTTAAAAAAAAATGTTCTGTAACTAACATTCGTTTTCCATACCTAATAATAGTCCGAGAGCTGGATTTCAATTATTTGCCAATCCGTTACCTGCCCGAATAGTGGTCCCGATTGATACCGTCTGGCCCTTTCAAAATACATCTAAATAAATAACACGGGCTCCTTATTGTGATTCTGGCAACATACAAAATATATTTTCTTCGACAATACGAACGAACGGAATGGGAAAAATGGAGCACACTCGATCGTAGAAAATGCTTCAATATGCTGCCAACACTCGGGTTTAATTCGAATGTATTCCATTTTTGAAATTCGCATCTGAATATTTATTATTGGTGGTATGACTACCCAATTATTAAGAATTGTAAGACCAAATTATTTGACTTCTTCGGTACTATTGTGTCGTTTTAATAATTTGAATAAATATTTATTAAATAAATAATTAAATAATTGCAGATTATTTAATTCCAGACAATACAATTCGTTGTATGTTATGTTACATAACATTTTGGTCAAGCTAAGGACAATCTTCTTATTCTTCTTATCGTGTCCATGACAAACTAAATACTCGTAGTATCGGCCCAAAACTTGGCAACAAGTATGGCGCTATCTGCAGCGCTCATCAGATCCTCCTGCGTACAGGTGTTCGGGCACGCAGGACACGATGTAAGATGTTCCATCGTTTGGGGAACAGTGCCGCACTTGCACTTTAAGTCCGAGCCATCCGAGAAACCCCACCTGAACAGATTGTCCTTACCTCGGCCTACCTGAGTCCGAAGTCTATTTAGAGACTTCCAGGTAAGCCAAGGCAAATCAAGACCTAGCGGAGGTCTCTCGGACAACGAAACAAAATAGTCTTATAAACCATATACTGACTTGCAATGATAGATCCTTAGTAAGCTATAATAATGTCTATGTCTATGTACTAGCCTTCAAACTTAATTGATGGAGAAGTTTACTTTCAATTTAATTGATAAATTAATTGACTTTCCAACAGATAAATCCACTTTATGGCGGAGCACAAAGCGAAGTCCTTCGAGTGGTGTACCTCTGAACAGTGGCTCGTGCTAATGATTAATTCAAGTCATTGGATTTCTTTAGAGATGGGGCTATGAAACGAGCGATAACGAAATCTTGAATACATGTCATCTATTCATTATCTGTCTTATGATTATGATGATAAAAAGGGTTTTAGGTTGCGATATTACACGATCACTTAATATCGGCCGTTATTTTACAGTTGAAAAAGATCGGTGTAAACGACCTATATTACACAGGGTGTTAGTGACATCGTAACGAATACTAAGGGGGATGATTCAGACCATGATTCTGAGTCAATATCAAGTGGAATTTTCCATCACAAATGAATGGAACTGAAATGAAAAAAATAAACACAAAATTTGATATCAACTCAGAATCCTCCCGTCCATCAACCGGGGCGGGTATGGAGTATACTCCACCACGCTGCTTCAATGCGGATTGGTGAAGATGTTTGGGCTATTGGCCCGGGACCAACGCCTTAACGTGTCTTCCGAAGCACGGAATCATTTTACGTTTCACACACACAACAATTAAAAACAATACTTTGTATGAAAACTGCCTGAATGACTAATTAAAATAAGTAAATAATAAACACAGTGTCTCTTTAATGCCAAATTGTTTATTACTATTTATCGTAATCACAACATACGAAAACAGGATAAACCAGCGTCGCCGGACTATCGATATTTGAAAATAATCTATACTATCGATAGTAGCCTATCGATAGGCAACACTAGCGTAAACTCCACCTTGATAAATAATCACCTTTAGCAAAGATAAATCCAACCAGCATTTTCTCTGGCCCCAAACTAAGCGCAAAGATCGGAATGAAATAAAACAATTGCATTTGAAAAACGCCCTCGAAAGGGTCGTAATTATTAAATTGAAAACCGTGTTTTCTTCAACACAATTGGAGTAAGGGTGACGGAATAAGCTATTATGGCCCCAGTCCTCATCAACTGGATTGACGGAACAAACCATGACGCCTGTGGCTCTCATATTCAGTAGGACTTGAATGAATAAGAACAGATTTTTTTGCCTAGAGCTATTTGAAACTGCATTCTGCATTTTCAAATGTGGCCAAAGTCTAGACGTCTACTTTTCTTATTCGTGTCGATGACTTTCATGAATGTACTTTACTAGTCTTGAGTTTAACTTGCCATTGTGGTCTATCTATCTATCGTGTGGGTGGGTTGTGAGGTGGAGTACCAACCTCATCCACCCTGGTGTCAGGGTTATTATTGAGCCGCCAAAGGCCCCTGACATGGCTCATGTAACGACTACATAATTACATCAGTAAATAGTAACCGGAACCAACGGCTTAACATCCCTTCTGAAGCACGGATCATCTTACTTTCGGACAATCTGGTGATCAGCCAGTAATGTCCTAACCAAACAAAGTCATTTTTGTGATATGTCCCCACCGGGAATCGAACCCGGGACCTCCGGATCGTGAGGCCAACGCTCAACCACTGGACCACGGAGGTCATTGTGGTAAAACAACACAGTGTCACGCCTGTCTCCCAGAAGGCAAGGATGTCAGTACGTAGGTATATATATACACCCACTTCCTGCCAGCTATGTTTAAATGCTATGTAATAAGGTAGCATATCGCCATTAACCAGTCACAAATCCTGGAGACCAGGAAATATCAATTATCTGTCATCCAAATATTAATTCAAACTCATAAAGTCAATGGTTCACCGACCGAGAGGAGATTCAAACCCGTGGTATTACTATGTAAAACACGCGATCTCCGAACAGGGAAATCATGGATATGTTTATTCTCCCAACTTCTGTTGTTTCAAAATGATATATAGAGTATAAGCAATTTACACAATGAATTACATAATACTGTGTTATCTGCTGCACTCGTCAGAAAGTCCGCCCCTGACTAATCCAGGCGCAAAGGTGCCCATTCCTCGTTGCACAGCAATGGACAACCTTTGCGCCAAGAACAATCCGACACGGGGACATCTCCACTCTCTCTTCAACCCGATTTTTGTTGATTCTTTTGTTGTGGTGGATTTACTAATCTGCGTGGATTTTTCACAGATTACCCAGATTGCGTGATATTATGATGTAGTACTATGTCTAATTGTTTACCAGAAAAGGCTTATTGCGTTCTAGAAGAGGATTCTCTAAGAATAGAGAGCCTAGTTGTATTTGAAACGATCATAGAAGTCAAGCAATTCGTGGTGATATGGATCCATGGACGGGTGAATGTCTAATTTTGGTTAAAACATGCAGCGCCATCTGTTGAATCTTCGCAACATTTTTATTCACATGCTTATTCTACTTCTCCAGTATCAATGCCATTTCATATTCTATTAGTCCAGTGTTAGCTACCGCAACAACATTTTCATCAGCATTCATTTCAGTCATCCTGCATACACTTATTATTTTTATTAAATTTTCAACAACATTATCAACTCCCATATCCTACTAATCTTCAATAAGTATTTTCGAACCGTGTACCTACCTACCTACACGTGCGACAAATAAAGTTTCTTTTCTCGATAAATATCAATCAATTATGTTTGGTGCTTAGTCTTCCTTAAAACAATCTACACCTACCTACTAAAAAGTACCTGAAGTTTAGGTCCTTTCTATTATTTGTATTTATTAACAATGGTTAGGTATATAACACAACACATACCATAAGCTTACGAGGTATATCCATCGGAAGATGAACTAAATAGGTTGGTACTTGGTGTGTGATGTTACAACCAGCTTTCTGTTAGACCAACGTGGCAGGTGGTGAACCGTAACGCCGTCTATAATAGTCAAGCCAATTGTTAGTAACAATTGCACTAAAGACAAATTAATAACTCATTGATGCAAGTTCGGTAGGGATCGAACCGAACGCTCCTCGTTTGGGAAGCAAACCGGTGACACGACACACAGTGATTTACACTTGTAGGTATATTTTGTCAATTTCTAAAAAGTCACTGTTAATATTCAATACAACATGTCATTTTTTTTTTCAAAGTTAGTCAGTGCATAGAAATACTGACACCGGTTTGATGTCAAAATTTTAAAATCAACTGTAATAAATTTTATAATGGTGTAAATACCCGTGATCAACATTTTTTAACTAAAATGGTTGTAAGCGTTAAATTTATATAAAGGTAGGTAGGTAGGTACCTACATCAAAATAATAATTGAAACACTCTAAAATCAAAATAGATAAAACCAAAAGAAAACAAAATATTAAATAAAAACAATTCACTGTTTATTTTATGGCATTAACAAATTTTCTTTTTTCATTTGCTATAATACATTCGTTCCTAATAATATTTACATTTTAAATGCACTAATAACTTACAATTTAGACGACTAATTTACATTATACAATTACTTCTACATTCGGAGTCAATAAATAAGTTACAGACTTCTAAAAGTAAAGCCAAGATAACCCTACGACTGAAGGTACAAATGAAACAATCAAACTCAACAAACTGACGTATTTAGTGACGAGAAACAAAATCAGGAATCATAATTACATGTCTTGACTATTCAACTAAATATAGAAACACTTATAAAATAATCTACTTTACCTTAAACATCTAAAGATGCATCGAAAATAACAATCACAGTTAAACAATCCGGGAGCAGGCGGCCTACGGTAAACTCTCGAAATATTTACAAGTCACTTGATATGAGATGCACTCCATTCAACTAAAACTAGAATCAATAAATAATGTTCATACGACTTGACTTATATCACTGTCCATAGATAGCACTAAATGCAGTTGATCCTCTTTAACGCGCAACCTCAAAGGAAACCAATCCTTTAAGGAAGGCAGGTTGGTCTTCAATATATGACAGACACCGGCCTTCGCAGCTGGTCGTCATGAGGGCTGTGCTGCATCGGCGTCTGTGGAGACACCGGTGAGGAGGGCGCCGCCCCGTATTGGTGGAACAGGGGAGACGAAAAAGGCTTTGGTGGCGCTGCTGGCGATGTGTACAGGGATGAGTAGAATGACGACACGACGGCCGCGGCCGACGACGACACCGTCGGCAACTTGTCCGGCGATGGAGCCATCAGTTTAGAGAACTGCAGGTGGTCCAACTGATGCGGGAAGTACGGTGACACGGCCGGGTACGACAAAGCATCTAGATGTCCCACGGTCGGCGCTGGACCAGCGAAGTACGGAAGCGGGAAGCTAGGGAACGCTCCAGCGCCCGGGGCCCCTCCCTGTGTAGGCGGCTTCGGCTTCCTCCGCGGCCTGTACTTGTAGTTCGGGTGCTCCTTCATGTGTAGAGCTCTCAGCCTCTTAGCTTCATCGATGAACGGTCGTTTCTGCATCTCCGTTAACAGTTTCCATTCCGCACCTAAGCGCTTCGAGATCTCTGAGTTGTGCATTTTCGGATTGTCTTTCGCTATCTGTCGTCGTTGGAGTCGAGACCAGACCATAAAGGCGTTCATTGGCCTCTTGATGTGTCCCTCTGACTGCGGCGACGATGCGGGCAGCGGCTGCGGGGCACTGGCGTACTCCGGCAACATTCCATGGTGCATGGAAAACGCGTACGGGTGATGACTCAAAGTCGACATTATGATTCAAGTTAAAGACTCTATTAGAGCATTAGCTCTATGGGGTTGTATGGCACAATGCGATGAATGAGCACAGACGATGAGGCGATTATGTCGCGTCGAGACTGGCGATAGACTGACGGTTCGTTTTGATGCTCTCGTGGACTTGGGGCGGCGGGGGGTGGGGTTTGGGGCGTCGGCGCCGCGACCAATCACAGCGCGGCTTGTAAAACCTGTGCCCCACCTCGGAGACTCTTACCGTCCCTTTCTCTCTCACGGCATCTTACAATAGTTGGTATAACGAGACAATAGGCCGTGTGCCGCGTACGGAACACTCGTTCAGCTGTTCGGAGGCATGTCGCGTGCTTGAAGGCATTTAGAATGGCACAGCTGGCTGGCGTTTTTATCTTGTAAATGAAAATTTTGTTCTTGTAAGTTATTGGTCAATTTTAGGAAATGGGTACATTTTTGCGGCTAACAAAATGAATTCGCGTACTTACATAAATTGTAAGATTACTATGTAGGTACCGATTATATGTATATATCTGGATTTTCCTACACCTTGTTTTTTTTTATAATACCCGTACTATGATATCCGATTTGAACAACATGTCAGGTTAAGTAAAAACAAATGACCGATTCTTTTTTAAGTGTCGATAATAAATAATATGTTTGGGATTTTCATGGCCAGAGTCATTAGGTAAGCACTATTTGAGTTTGCGAGCTCCACCTTACACACATTGCTGCTTTAGACCAAGCTGGAATGTGGTCAAATGCACTCAAATTATCTTTAAATATAAAAAACATATTTTAATTTTAAATGTATACAATTATTTTGATTATTAACTACTCTGTTCTGCGACTCTACCTACCACTGCTCTACCATGAACGCAACGCGTAGCGCCATCTACCGGCAAATTAATAGAATAAAGAAACATTTTCGTTTGCTAAAAACCGAATATGTTCCAATACTGTCAAAGGAAATGATTTTTCTAAACATTTTAAAACATTTATATCTGCGATAATATGACTTATACCAGGCTAACAGTCACATTCCGTAAATAGAAAATAATAGTTTTCTGTAGACAATGTTTTCACGCGCAACTCTCTCACTTTTTTGTTTCTTTTTTGTTTCTTTTTTTTTGTTTTTTTTTGCTCTTACGATGGATGTGCCTCTGTCTATCCCGATTGGGTATAGAGTCGTAAACTTTGTTCATCTTCACTGCAGTTTTTATCGTGACTTATTGCAGGTTTGCCACCGATATATGTTAGACTACTTAGCCGGACAAGTGAGATCCACTGCAGTAAGTTTTAACTACTAGCGAGTAAACTATGGTGTATGTAATGTTTCCAACAAGAAGTAATAACAATTCTATTTGGCCGTAGTTCGTTCCAGTTAGAATTGTAGATAAAAAGTTTTCTCTCAAAGATAGTTTAAACGCTATGCGGTAGATATTTAGATACCCTCCGCGATTGAAAAAATAAAAACACCAGCCACAAAATATAAAATGTCATAAAAAATAAAATTACTGAAAAAAAATCATTTACTATATTAACTAACACCTACATCTCTTTAAAACAACCCAGAAACCACCCATATTCTTTCATTACTAATATTCCGCGAAAAAAGAACAGAAAATACTTTTCAGCACAAACCGAAGTCTCTAGAGAAAGCCAACTTATGCCGCACGCATTATAATTAATTAAGACTCCGCATACCCGTAGTTGGTATAAGTTTATAGAAACATGACACCTAATTACTTATGGTGCGACCAACACAATAGCCGCTGGCGCCTGCAGTCATGCAGATCACAATAATGTGACCTGCTAATATCCTCCGTCTCTTTTCTACTTTTGTAGAGATAGAGCTGGGCAATGGAACAGATTTATGTCTGGATATTACATTTATAAAGTCACGCTAATATTCTAATTGGTTTCAATGGGTATTTTTTCATACGTTAAAAATCATGTTTTGATTGTAGATAGTTGGTATCAGGAGGTTTCCAGGATTAGTGACCGCTTTTTTTTGTTATGTTGGTATCAATGTTAATTGCACCAGCCCGTGCTCCAATGAATAATCTACTTTCACCCTAAGGTTGCCTGGCAGAAATTGCTGTTTAGCTATAAGGCCGCCTATTGTGCTTATGTTTTATTCGTGTGTTTATGTCCTTTGTATATGTTGTTGTGCAATAGAGTATTAATGATTGATTGATTGAATGGCTGTGAGCTACGACGGTAGCTGATGAATATGATGAATATGTTGTGGACTGTATTACTAAATGAAATGAAGGAATAACAAATACTTAGCTTTGAGAGATATTTTAATGTATTTTCACCAATGTTCATCAAAGAAGCACAAGACGTAAGAACGAAACAAAACCAAGATAAAAACACGTCAAAAAAGAAGAAATATAAAAAACATATAAAAAGATATAAAACCTGCGAAGAGTTTGCAACAATAGCAATAATCTCGCTGACTATTACATGGGACTTAAACATAACTGGCAAGGTGTAGGTGTATACTGTATTTATTATACACCTCTGCCTACCCCTTCGGGGATACAGACGTGATGCTACGTGATGCTATATTATGTTTTGTTGTTAGGTTTGCGTTTAAACCAATTTCAACTGTTGGAGGGTGAAAATGTGGTCTAATTTGGTACACGCTTACACTCACTCCAATTTGAGAAAGATTGAATAGGCAGGGAGAAAACAGTGGGGCGAGCACACGTTATCAACCCAGCAGTGCATATGCAATGCATAGTGCAACTGGCCGATCCCTCCTTTTCCAGAAATTCTTCCAGAAACAAAAATATACATAGGTACATGAACAGCCTATATGTATGTATGTATGTATATAAGCATATAAGTATTTATGCATGTATGTATATATGCCCAACAATGGGACGTCCCACTGCTGGGCACAACCTCCCCTCAATCAACCGGAGGGGGTATGGAGCATAATCCACCACGCTGCTCCAATGCGGGTTGGTGGAGAGAAAACTAAAAAAGAAAACATTAATTTTGCGACGGAAAATTCCACTTGATATCAACTCAGAATCATGGTCTGAATCATCCTTGAAAATTTTCGTTACGATATCACTAACACCCTGTATAATATTTCATTACATGTGTTTATTTTAATAAACACTTTTGTCGCATGTACGTATATGTAACACTTCACTTATTTTGTCATCATTTCTCTGCACACCGAAATAGAGTTAATATAACAAACTCTGTTAAAAACCCCTAAATAAAAGAAAAAAAAACCTGTTTAATTCAAAATCGGGAAAGAAAAATTCGAAAAGCATGGCACTTGCTTGTACATTTGCAAACCCATAAATTAATTCACTGAATCATCCCAAAATAACACTCCGCTAAATATTCTTATCTTAAAAGGATAAGTAATCATGAATAATTAGTCACTTCTGTAAAAAAACCGAACCTGGCAAATCTTCAAGCTACGTAAGTTGACCCTGTGAAAAACGGGATACTGCTAGAGGGGATGAAGTATTCATCATCAGTAGGTAATATTTACTAATCGATACATACATAAACTCACGCCCGTAATCCCTAAGAGGGTGGGCAGAGTCACGAGTAATCAGACAACTAGCCACTGTTGATACGAAGTCCTAAGATGGATGATGAACCTTATGGTACCAAAGGATCAGCCTATCGATAACAATTGCCCATCATGCTAGAACGGACTCAATCCCTTTGTCGGATTTTACGACATGCCCGGGAAGACAAGCAGCTGAACGTGTTCTATGTTTTATTACCTCTCAGAACAGTATAGTAGCAACAATATTATCTTCTTCTTCTTCTATCGTGTGGGTTGTGAGGTGGATTACCAACAACCCCATCAACCCTGGTGTCAAGTTTATTTTTGAGCCGCCATAGGCCCCTGACATGACTCATGTAACGACTACGTACTTAGGTACATCAGTAAGTAATAACCGGGACCAACGGCTTAACGTGCCTTCCGAAGCACCGATCATCTTACTTTTGGACAATCAGGTGATCAGCCTGTATTGTCTTAAACAAACTAGGGATTACAAAGTGTTTTTTGTGATTTGTCCCCACCGGGATTCGAAACCGGGACCTCCGGATCGTGAGCACAGCGCTCAACCACTGACCACGGAAGTCGTTAACAATATTAGGTAATATTCCGATATGTTTCGTACAAAACAACCTTTTCCCATCTCTATCCTGGAGAGAGCTAGTTAGTTTTTCGCGGCCCCCACGTGACAAAGCCCTCCTCCACAATGTCTGCGGCCGTAATGCCGATTCAATGAGTCTTCCTGTTTTAATTTACTCAAATTTCCCATGACACCTCACCCGATGTGAGGTTCTGCTGAGGTTTTTATAGGGCCGGTGCCGTCAGGTACGGTTAGGGACTGGATAAAATGGGGTGGCTAGTTATAGCGAGGAATACGCGGGTAGCTTCATTTATTAATAAAATAAAAAAAAAATCTTCTTCTCATTATCTCCCTATCTCCATCTCCCGGCATCTTGTTTTTTCACGGGGTCCGCTTACCTAACCAGAAGATTTGACAAGTCCAGTTTTTTTTGCCGAAGCGACTACCTCGCTGACCTTCCAACCCGCGAAGGGAAGAGCATTTCTCGGGAATGTGGGATTCCTCACGATGTTTTCCTTTACCGCTGAGCAAGTGATAATCAAATTCTTATCCCACGATGACAAATCAAACTCCAGATATAGCAGTAAGAAACCATAGTATCGTATGTATCGTAAGATAAGGTAACCTTCATATTTAAAACGAAAGAAAAATAACAAGGCAGGGCTGGCAGAGGAATACCTAGAAGGACTTAGAAAAGATAAAGTACGATCTACACTGAACCGGCGTGCGTGTATGAAGCAATTGATGAATGTGGAGGAAGCAAGAGAAGTGTGTCAGGATCGAAGCAAATGGAACTCTATAGTCTCTGCTTACCCGGGTGGGAAATAGGAGTGAGTTTATGTATGTATAAAAATAACAAAACGTATCAAAAGTTGAAGAAGATGATGCGATTAACAACTACTAATTTCAAAACGTCTACTATCCTAAACTGTACTCGTTGCAACCGGCCCTTCCTCCCCCTACATCCTATATGGGAGATGGGAGAGCCTTTATTTTCAAAAAGAATGCACTCAGTTAATGGTCTCCAATGATAATACCTTATTGTGGTCTGGTCTTCTCGGGGGCAATCTGAATAATGTACCCTTTGTCTTTGTGGAAAATTAAAATTAAAAATTGTATATTTTTTCCTTTTTATTAATGAGACGGCGTAATGAAGTGACGATGGAAAATGACTGCTGTGAATATGAATAATAAATGATAAAGGTTTTGTTCATTATCGTAAGGTAACCTACATATTTAAGACTAAAGAAAAATATCAGAATATATCAAAAGTTTTAACTCTTCTCTTTGCATTAGAAATTATGGGTAGGATATTTATAAGGTGAAGAAAATATTGGCAGAGCCTAGACAAAATCAAGAATGTTACCATCATCAACTTAAGAGCCACGCTCTTGTCGGTGCAGCATTCCATTCTTGTCTATCGCGGCCTAAATCTTTGACTTCACCTTCTGCTAAATCTATTCCATGTAAGCTCTTTTTGGTCTTTCCCTTCCTCTCTTTCCTTCTATCTTCCCTTCTATGATGTTTTTGACAAATTCGTCGCGTCTTATTCAATTTTAACCAATTCAATTTTAACCTTGTTACTGTATTAGAAGCGAAGATAGTAGACAAAATTCATGATAATAATATTTAAACACTCTTTTGTGACAAGTAAGTTTGCAAGGACTAAGATTAAACAAGGACCTCTGAGGGCTCTTACCCGGTTCTTTAAATACAAATGGGGATAAAAACTAGAAAATGAAATGTAGGTAGCAGCACTGTTGAATGTTCCTAAATTTTGACAGGTTTCCATGCATAAAATTCGTGATAAATTGCTATAAAATGTGGAGCAACGTGTAGTGTGCTCCGTCTGAAAGATGAGTTACAAAAAGAAAAGCCATCAGTTGGAAAAAAGGCAGTTTTGATTGAAAATAGATTTTTCTACGTTTTCTTCTTTCCGATCTTTAGGAAATAAATATAACACTGATAACTGACATTTTTTTACTCCATAACTCAAAAGTTAATGGCATGCCATCTAAAGTTATTACCAGACAATAAGGGTATAACTGTAATCATAAACAATTCAAAACTGCACAACCCGACGCCGCCCCTTCCTGAAACCGTCACCAATTTCTTATCAAAAACAAAAGAAACCTCGAAAAACAAATGAATAACGAAAACAAAAGAACAATCAAATACAAAGACAAACATAAACACCGACAAACAGAAATATTAGTGTTCGCAATTCAAAATTTTAAGACTTCAAATGCAATAAAAGCCTTTGTCTTTCGATAGAAATCATAGTTTACTTTATTGTTTTTTTTTTTTTTTGGGTTTTTGTGTATGAATTATTTTTAATTTGTTCTTAGAGGTGATGATGTCAACCATTATCTCGAAAATGATTCTGTGGAGGTTTTGTGTAGGAAAATAAATATGTACTACTTAAATTAAGATAGTTTCAAGTGATAAAAACAAAATTGAAGATAGTTTCAAGTCATAGCGTTCCATGTACCTATAGCTAGGGGACACGAAAAACTTGAAGCATATTTCGCATCGCATTTTATCTCGGGCGCGTAGCCGACTACCGTGAATTGACCACTACTTATTACTAGTCACATTAGACGTTATAAACCATCATAATTGATAATCATCATCCTTAGTGTTATCCCGTTTTGATGGGATCTCGTTACCTTATCTGGAAATATGACAGGTACAGTTTTCTACAGAAGAAAGAGGGAAACCAGCCCAAATTACAAGTCAGGTAATTATTTACACAGTTATACCAATATATTTTTATTTTCTATTCTTTTTTTTAATTCTCCTAAGCTATTCTAAACAGCAAACTCACAACAATATTGTCAACCGCCACGGAAGAAAAAGCACCCGTTTCTTTTTTTTTGTAAAGTCGGCACGAGGTTCGTCGCCGACCGTTGCTTCCTCGAAACAAATAATTTAAAACAATGACAGAATTATAAGTACCCTATTAACTGTATTTAAACATTTCTATAGTATCTACTAATTATACTGAGGTTGTAAAATAATAAAATCTTTTCCTGTAAAAATACCGGCTTCTTTCCTTAGGGTCTATGCTTGGAACTACGCGTTAGTTCCAAGCACAGACCACAAAAAAAAGGAAAAAAAGACGAGTTAATATCGTCAATATTTATTATTCTTGAAAGTTACCGTTGAAATATCATCGCCAGCAATGCAAAGCTTATAAACCTAGGTATTTAAGTGCGCCATTCAATCTATTTTCGTCAATAAAATCAACACCTAACTAGGTAGTAGGAAAGTTTTGCTTTAAAAATATTGTGTGCACCTGCTTATTATGTCATTATGTCACTGCTTACAAATACAAATAACACCTACTTCTTCCTACGAGTGTTAGTGCATTTATTGTAAATAAAATGTAAAATATTAAAATTCGAAAAAAATACCCAAAAATACAAAATTTCGTGCTCCATGCCTACCTCAACGGGAAATAGATCTTTTTTTTTTAATGATACGGGCTCTACCACAATCTCACCTGATGGTATGTGACGATGTAGTCTAGGATGGATCACGCTTACCTAACAAATGCCTATTCACTCTAGCTTAGACTCCCAGATTATAACGAGTTGGAAAAACACACGACTTATATTATATGTAGTTTATAGATGTATATTAATATCGTGGAAAAAAATATAAGATTTACTGTACATTCCTGACCATGCACGTCTTCTTCTATCGGGTTGTTAGGTGGATTACCAACTTCATCAACCCTGGTGTCAATCATGCACGAATGGTTGGAACGATTTAAAAAGTCGCTAAACCGATGGACCTAATATCGATTGATACATCACTATGCTCATACTCGTAAACATCACAACACTAGCTTACGTATTTTGACAGATCTAATTCTTACCGCGCATTAAGACGATTGTAAAACGTCATCTTATTGAAATATAATCAATAATTGTACTGAACTGGGGGGTTAAAATGGCCACATAGAAGCAATTCATCTAAGAAAACAATATTGCAATTTGACATTTGCGCATATAAAAGTAAGTGCGCAATGCAAACAAATGTCAAATAGCAATATTGCTTTCTTAGATGCGGCCATTTTAACACCCCTGGTCATTGTGTTTATTAGTAGGTGTATAATTATACATCACGCTACGTACGTTATTTTCTTTTGAAAATAAAAGTTTTCTTTGTAGGGTGTTATATAAAACCTTACAAAAATGTTCAAAAACAAATAATAATAACAAGGTGTGAGGTAGACTAAACGAATGCCAAGTTTACCCACCTACTACTGCCTTGTATGGTATCCTCTTCACATTAATTATTATAAGAACGCTGAAGGAAGTTAATAAAATTTTGGGAACAATTCAAGAATTAGCATTGCAATTATTTTAAATACTGTCATTTTTTTTGACGTGACTTATTGTAGATTTGCCGCAGATGGCATTAACTACTTGGCCGGACAAATGGGGAGCGCTGAAGCTTCTCACCCGGTCAAAGTTTAAGACAACAGGCCTGAGGGTGCCCAGTCGTCTGAGAGGAAGAATATTTGAAAGGATAAATTAAATACTGTCAACATGGAAACAATTCTAGGTCTTTGGTCTAGAAACTGCTGTAAGAGCAATAGGTATAGGTTCTTATTTTATAACGTATCGTAGCATCACGCTTGTAACCTCAAAGGGGTAGACAGAATGTATAGTATACTCAATCAATGACTGTACTTTTGCTCTTTCATTGTACGTAAGTACCTACCTACGTATTTTATATTACTTACTTATTAATTCGAAACCATTGAATAATGACGGTAATATTCGCACGTTACATTATTTAAATAAACATAACATAACACATGTTCTTATTCTAAAAATACTTTATTGCACAAACAGGAAAAAACAAAATACAAAAACAAATGAGAAATAGAATGAGTACAATAATAGGCAATAAACATAACATAAACAGCCTATATACGTTCCACTGCTGGGCCCAATCAACCAATAAATGACAAATTAACCTAAGTATTTTTTTACCACAATCTGATGGTAAGTAACGATTTGGTCTAGGGGGATCACGCTTACCTGGTTAATGCCTATTCACTCTAGCCTTAAATGATAGCTAACTAACTTTTGTAACTTTTATTCAATATATTCCATATTCTTTATTTGCATACTATGATGGTGTACAAGTTTGTAAGTTACATATGAGTTTCACGTCATAGACCCATTCGGACACAACAAAATAGAAGTTTAAAAGAGAGAAGGAAGCTTATTTAAATTACCAAGTGGTATTTTGTAGTTAATAGGCACTATCGGAATTATTTTGACAAATGATTAGTTGTTTCTCTGCTGTGTTATAATTATGTAATATTTATTTACTGCCATTTTATAGCAACTTCAGAATGAGATCCAACAAACTGCACTTTGCTGTGTGTTTTTTTATGAAACGCAAATATAATAAACTTATACTAACTGAATGTAACAAGTAGCTACAATAGAAGTGCAGTTCTGAGACCGTCTCTTCAAGAAAACCAGAAGAAAACTTCCTAATTAAGTTCACCAAATACACAGATTCGTCACAAGGACGAAAATTGTTAGTTACAAAATGGTAAGACAACTTTCAACATAACAAGCGTCCAAGTTTAGTAAATGTTTGTTTCCTGGTAGTGTTTGCCTGGCAGAAATTACTCTAGAGCAATCGGCCTTATTGCTATGTATCTATCTTATTGCCCAAGTTGTACTGTATTCGTGTGTTATATCTGTTTGTTACAATTAAGTTCTGTGCAATAAAGTGGATTTGATTTGATAACATAAGCCCACAAATAGTCGTAGTACAGGGCCCGCCAGTAATATATATTTTTTAAGTATTTTGATAAATAAAAAATATTCTATTCTACTCTAACTCCCTATTGATGCCAACGTGAGTAGAACGGAATGTAAGATTGATAAGACAGTAAGAGAGAGTACTATAAAAGGATAATGCTCAAAAAAGGATAATGGATGATTGCTCTAGAGCAATAAAGCCGCCCAAATTGCCCAAATTGTAGTTCTGTGCAATAAAATATATTCGATTTGATTTTGATTTGATTTGATAATGAATGGGAATTTGGTTGTTTATGGTATGAATTTAAATAAGGTTGTCTAATGGTTATTGGGGTCGGAGTGTAAAGGTGCATTTGTTTTTTTGTAAAAAAGGAGAAAATACATGAAGTGAAGTTAAATCCATTTTCGTAGTATATCCCACATACATGGAATATTCTTGCCAGCTACATATCATGAAAGCCTAATCCGAAGCAATTTTCAGTCCGTATGAAATTAGAACCAAAGCCGTTTGAAAATTTAACACGTTCTGAAATATGTCGAAAGCACCGAATCGTAATTTCTAACATCTAAACCGGTAGATGGCACGGTGAACGGTCGTTGCATATCCGTAGACCGCACGATCCGGGCTTATCACCGGGTGAACCGGGGCCGAACGCGGGATCCGGCTAAAGCTGGTTATAACCGGTACGGGCCAGCGCAGCGACATGCCAGCCATGTGATTTGGAAACGTGATTTTAGATGTTCTCGAATTTAGGCTGAATCTGTTTTAGGGTACCTTCGTAGTACGTATGATTATATATAGGACGGTGATTCTTGAAACTTTTCAAAGATTATTTCTGTTCAAAATAATTATAAAAAAAATATTTTTTTCTTCTAAAACTAGATTTAAGTAAGGACGCGGCCCAAAGAGAGATTTAGGTTAATTTTAACACATAATACCGGGTTTTTACCGCGTTAAAATCAAGGATATCAGACTCCTGATATTTCAACACTGTTGTAAGTGCAACGATCACGGGATGACGCGATCCCGCGATGTTAACGCGGTAAGAACCCGGTATTATGTGTTTAAATTATGATAAAAACCGCGTAAACTTCAAAAAATACCAACTAGTCTCATAATTCATCATTTTTAGTCACCTATATAAAGTATGAACAAACCAAGTTAAACGATCGTTCCCAAACTTTGAACCCTTCAAACCGCAATTGCCATTAAGTCAATTTACTTCCCTCTCCGCTCTATAATCAGAAGCTTTTATTTAAGTTGAGTCCGCCCTCAATCCGCTAATCATCCTGCTAATATTGGCAACGTGGCAAACATCCGATTTGTATGAAGTTGGTACAAAATTGCTCGTTTTCACACGCGTGCGAGGTAAGCGCGGTTTATGTAAGCGACTAAGCGTTGTTTTTGCGAAGGCGCGGTTGCGTTATCATACGGCATAAGTAAATAACTACTTTTTTCACATGTTTTTTTGCGTTGATATATTCTTATAGCTTTTACGTTTAGGCTTTAAGAGATTAAAAAAAAACTAAAACTAATGCCACATTGTCGTCATGGCACTCGTAGTCTAGACATCTGGATCTGCTCTACTTCCACAGAATACGCTTCATATCTTCGTTCAGTCGATGAGGTAGATCATAGGATTTACTATCCATAGGGATATTAGTTCAAAATGAACAGTACACCTATCGATCATTTTTCAAGGCTTTGACATACCAGAAGCATGTCAAAAGAAACGCGCGGCAAGTCAGCACGATCCGCATTACTACCGCGTTTAGTTGTCATTGAATTCCCGTGCAATATTGTCACGCAACACAACACAGTGTTTCTGAAATATTCGTCTTTGAAATCTTATAAACATTTATTTTAACGCGCTAATTCTTTCGTCATAAATTACTGATGTACATAGTCGTTTTGCACGTAGTCGTTACATGAGTCATATCAGGGGCCATTGGCGGCTCAGTAATAACCCAGACACTGTTTTTGGTGTACCGAAGCTTTAAAGCCATGCGTTCTTAAGTCAAAGAACCTAAGTCGGTCATTTCACGTTTTCTCTGGCGTAAGCTAGTACGATTTGTATGTTTGCAAGGGCCGTGTTTTATCGTGTCGTGTCTATCAGTGGAAACATGCAGTGTGGGTGTGAACAAATTACTACTGTGCCGCGTGACGTGTGTTCGCGGGTCAAATTGCCTAGCTTTGTTCCTGTGTGTGCCACGCCTAATTCACAGTTTCAGGTTACGATAGTGCGGTATAAAGACTTTATGTATAATCACTTTGAATGTTCGCAATTAGCCACAATGGACAACAAAGTTAGTTTTTAATGTAAATTCCGTGTGTTCTTATGTCAATGAGGGACTTTCCAGGGTACGTTCCTCAAAATCAATACAGATGGCGCTGTACAGATTTTCTTAATTTAAGTACCGTTCTAATTTCATGAACAACAGACATAAGTATGCATCTTTCATCTTTTATTTGGGTATACATGTTGACCCTTTATATCACGCTAAAACTGAACAACGCTATCTATATTGTTTTTGATGAACATGGAAAATCCCTGATTGCGTTGAAAAAAAAAAAAAGTATATATAAATTTGTTGATAAATCCCGCGATGACAATTTCTAATATCAACACCATAATGATGAAATGAGAATGAATTGATTGTGTTAATCTGAAATCGAAATAAGTTTCGTATGCACATGTTTCAAGGAATTCAGTTTTGACAATTGACCTTTGAGAAGGTTATTAATAATGTTTATGTACCGTTTGTAAGAGCCGTATCCCACTAGACGCCACCACGGCTGCGGCATCAATAAAATGTACTTACGCAGTTGTATAAAGCATACCTGCTCACCTAGTTGCGCAATTTGTTGCTGGCAACCGAATCCACCATCTAATTTTATTTTAAGGTATACCTATCTGTCATTTTCTTATCCGCCGAAAAGGAAAGGGACGGGTAATCGACAAGCATAAAATTTATGGAACACACGTCCATTTTAAGCACAAATCTAAAACAAACGTATAAAAATTTTAAATTGGCTAATAACCCGACAGCACACGTCAAACGGTTTGCATACCAGCGAGGTTCCTTTTTGATTCGCCCGGGTTGTTTATTAATTTACTCATTCTTCCTAAAATTAAGAGCTGTCAATCATCCGTCCCTTTCCTTTTCGTTGGATAAGAAAATGACAGGTATAACTTAAAGTAAAATCAGGAGGTGTCTGGTGGAATCGGGGCCATTATGTTGTTAAGTTACTATTTTTGTTAGAGTTTAGACTTGTGGTGTTCTCTACCAAAATAAGTATTTGAAGCTTTTCCTCGCAAAGGCGACTCAGAATAATTGAAAATCAACATAGCATCACACCTCTACACCCGAAGGGGTAGGCAGAGGTGCGACACCCACTCCTGGCCAGCTATGTTTATAAGTCTCATATAATAGGGCGTGAGCCCATTGCCAATTAAAAATCAAAACAAAACCTTATTCGTAACAGAAGCTAAAACCCAACAATGGTCAAATCAAATCAGATATCGAAAATAAACAAAATGTTAACAAAATTTCCAACAATAACAATGTAAATGTTATCAGATCGATGTAAATAGGAATTACCGACAATGTACGTGGAAACAATGGGGGTTTAGAACAGAGAGTCCCGGGTTGCGTTCTCAGGGTAACATTGAATGGGTAGACCACTCCACTGAAGAGTTCTTGAGTATGAGGTGTATGGTATGTGAAATCGATATTTATGATTATTACAACAATAAGTGGCGGTGTGATTGGGCATGAGAAACGTAAAGTGAAAAATTTAAAGTTAAATATATCTCAGGACTGCTTCATCTGTGTGTAGTTGTAGACCTCCAGTAATTAACAAAACAAAAATCGACCTCTTGTTCTGTAATAACATAACATAACCTCAGGATTATATCGCAATGGCTTTAAGCGATAAGGACGCCATTAGCCATTTATCTAGTTAAGAGTATTTTGTAAATATTTCCTTTTATTTTGGTACATGTATCGTAACATGAACTAAATACCCACATTGTTTTAAGTTTACGCGGTTATTATCATAATTAAAACACATAATAACGGGTTCTTACCGCGTTTAAATGGGGATATGAGACTCCCGATATTTCGACACTGTTGCAAGTGCCATGATCACGGGATGACTAGTCATTCCGCCTTACCCGGGTAAGAACCCGTTATTATGTGTTTTAATTATAAATACCCACACCTCACCGAGTATTCTCTTCCGCCAACGTGATAGGTGGTGAGCCGTATCGTCCAACGTGTGTTACTGAAAACTGTTCTGTTATAGTGGTTATAATTCGATATAAAACTTAAAATCCTGACAGCGCGAATGATGCGGATGAATTTTAACTTAAGACACGACGTTCACCTCCTCTTTAACGCTTTTAAACTCCGTAATAAGTTGCTATGAAACGCATTCAGCAGTCAGTAAGCACATCATGGTCAACTGGCGGTGGGGCGCAAATCGGATCATTCGGCAAATTGAGCGCTAATTCGCGCCAAGCGGCCGCGGCCGGTGCGGCGCCGACGGCGGCGGAGCCCGTGGGAGCCGCACTCTATGGCTTAGGTAGGGTGACTCGAGGACATCGTCGGGATGGGATTTTAGAAATTAATAATAAGTACTTACGTAGATATTTTAGTTTCTATGCTGAATTGAGAGCAAATAAAAAAATGCGTTTGGCTGCTTATCCTTGTATAAAATTGGCTGTAAATTGTCTTCTGTGGTTCTACCTACCCCATTAGAGATTACGGGCATAAATTTGTATGTATGTTCGTATGTCACTTTTTGCCCAACTGGGCACCCTTTTTTACAGAGTGAGAGCCCTCTGCGCTGTTCATTTGTCCGGTGAAGTAGTTAATACCATTTGCGGCAAATGTACATTAAGTCATGTCAAAAAAACTAGAAACTCGAAATCGTTTGCTTCTAGGAAAACCCTACAATACGAATAATTGTTGCACCAAGTTGTTCTTCTTCCTTCGCCAATATTGGTCACAATCTTGTGTCTGTCTGTCTTGGGTTTGCCGACAGAATCAAAGTCACCCTAATCCCAACGGCTCCCTCTAGCGCTGGTACCAAAACATCGCCCCATGAGAAACCGCGTCCACTCGACATTTCAAGATGTAATCGCACCACTGTATTGTTTTTTTTTCAAACGTAATCGCGCCATTTTTGTTTTCTCTTTTTGAATTTCAATTGTTTTCCATGCCGGCCAGTATTATTGTAAAAAGTTTTATTTCAGACGGAATCTGAAGTGTTTCTGAAGTGGATATTGAGATGCTCTTGGTATTTTGTAGTGTGTAAAATGTAATTAGGGGGAACGATACGGTGCAATGACTTCTGTGTAATGGTTTTCATTTCATTCAATTATGACGTTTGTAATAAATATAACTTGGACAAAGTACATTCATATTTTATAGAAGAATTAAAAAAAATACTTTTGTTATTTCATGCAGCACGGTTGGGCGGCATTGGAATAATCGTACTCATTTTGTTGCAACAAAACGTACCTAAAGCGGGTTTTGTAGCTAGAACGAAACGTAAATGTCGGTGCAGATTGAGTATAATGATTCCAGTACATACTACCTAATTTTATTTTAAGTTATACTTGTCTTTTTCTTATCCGCCGAAAAGGAAAGGGACGGGTATTCGATAGGCATACAATTAATGGAACACGTCAATTTTATGCAGATATTTTATTTTATTTACCTTCCAAAATGTTATATTGGCCAATAACCCAACAAAAGTTTAAGTTGACAGCACACGTCAAACGGGTTGCATTTCAGCGAGATGCCTATTTTATTCGACCGGGCTATGCATTAATTCACTTATTCATTTGAAAATTAACTGTTATCAATCCTCGGTCTGGCGTCCCTTTCTTTTTCGGTGGATATTTATTTATATATTTATTCATTTATTATTATTTACAATATGACAGTTCCCATGGCGTTATAAATACACCTTAAATTAGCTTATATTGTTATAAAACAAACTGAAGAATTAAAAGCAGTAGGCATTTACCTTAATGGATTGTACTCGCAGGCAGTATACTTTCAAATGTCTTCTTACATTCATGTAACAAACACGCAAGCATACTAGCGTATAAGTCGCAATGGGGGCCTTATATGCAGAGTTGAGGAAATGACGGATATAACTTAAAATGAAATTAGGAAGTGTCTGCAGGAATCGGGGTCAAAACGTTTCTAATAAGGTGTCTAATAAAGAATGATGATGATGTTGATGAAAAAACCTTTGTAGTCGCCTTTCAGTTCAATTTACACAAGTTAACGTAAACATAAGCTCACGCCTATTTCCCGCCGGGGTAAGCAGACACTATGGAGTACTATTTGCTTCGATCTTGACATACTTCTTTTCTCTTGCTTCCTGCACATTCATCAATATTTACATCGTCAATATATAAACACAAAGGCAAAACATTCTTCTTCTATCCTGTGGGTTGTGAGGTGGATTACCAACCCCATCAACCCCGGTGTCAGGGATATTATTGAGCCGAAAAAGGCCCCTGACATGGGTCACGTAACGACGAGCGGCTTCACGTGCCTTTCGAAGCATGGATCATCTTACTTTCGGACAATCAGGTGATCAGCCTGTAATGTCCTAAACAAACTAGGGATCACAAAGTGATTTTTGTGATATGTCCCCGCCGCGATTTGAACCCGGGACCTCCGGATCGTGAGCCCAACGCTCAAACCACTGGACAGAGGCCATTAATACATACAAAACATTAAAACGACCAGTCTCACAACTGACTAGACTTTTGAGTACAAAAGCTGTAAAACTATAATACTAACAACGGCAAACAAAATCATTTAATACCTACATAAGAGATAAGGGAGCATTCCCACTTTTATCCATTTTCCCACTTTATCCCGCTCATCGCGACGCGAATACATTTCTGTGACGTCAGCTTATCTGACGTGACGTCACTCGTTCCATTTCATTTCGTTTCAGTTCATACTTTTGTGCGATCACTGTCTTTTTCAATCAACTTTTACAATAAATAATGGGAATGAATAACGTTTTTGTAGAGCTCGGATTGAATCCAACTGTTATATCTTTGTTAAAATGTTCCTGAATACTCAGTTAATTATTTTAAAATACACAGTGTGTATTACACACGTATATAGTAAATAAAGAAATGAACGAAGTCAGAAGTCGTTGGAAGATAACTATGCTGTCATTTTTGGTGTTGGTGCCCTAAACTACCTTTAACATGCATCAGGCATGTTTGCCGAGTCGCGTGTTCCGGATTTCTATGCCGTGATCAGAGCGCGTGTTGTCTAAGCTGAGGGTAACCAATAACGCTATACTTGAAAGAATATGTGAGGATATCTCCAGTCCTATTCTTAGTCACTGGCTGCACTTGCACCAAGACGCAAATTTTAAATAGCATTTTATTGTATTGTATTTTATGATCTATTTTTATCACTATTTTAAAATTTCATGTTTACACTATAACTCTATTTTATTTTGTGTAATTGGATTTTATATTTTATGTTGTAATGGGTTATGTTTTGCCTTTAATAAAGAATTATTATTTTTATTTTTTAACTGTTTAATTACAGGGCTTTACAATCCATCACTGAAAAGTATGAATTGAGTCAAATAAATAGGTAATAGGATGGGGGTAACTCGATTTCAATGACGTGCCCGAGAAACACCACGGAAACATTTAAGCTGCCTTTATTGCTTCTTTTGTTTTTGATTGTTGCCATTTGTTACTGTTTTTAAAAAACGAAAGATTTGTAACGGTTTTATTTATAATTCCTAATAACTTCTTTCTTTTCTTACCTTTAAGTCCACGATCGAGCATAGATTATAAAGATGTTGTAACATTAATTATTATAGGCATTACATAGGTATATTATATCAAAGTGTAACGATTTATGAAGAAATATTAACTAACGACTTTGTATCTAAACGTCAAATTACAAGTCAAAACATTGCCAAACACAGCTTTTTCCTCATTCATCATAATACGAACGTGTTTATTATCTGTGACAAAAATATGTTTTCTCCCCCAAGTACGATAATAGGGGGACAGTGGCCATTTGCCCGCGGAAATGACGGGGCAGTGTGGTGCCGCCTTTATGTGTGGGTAAAGGCACAATTACACGTAATAATATCTACTTACTTTTTTGATTTATTATAATGTGTAGAATGTTTTATCTTACTAATATTGTTAATATGACAGTTTGTGAGTATGGATGTTTGGATGTTTGTTACTCTTTCACGCAAAAGCTACTGAATGGTTTTTAATGAAACTTAACAATAATGTAGCTTATACATCAGAATAACAAATAGGCTTTAACAATTAAAAAAAATCGGAAATTCTTACCGCGGGAACCGAAATCCACGCGGACGAAGTCGCGGGCTGCCGCTAGTTTTCAAATAAAATGTACCTACTTAATCAGTCATACCACTTTAGACGGAAACGCCTTATAGAATTTGTATAGCAATCTCAATAGTCTGTGCGTAATATATAAGTGATACATCAGGAGAGTTACTACTTACTGATGTAAGTACGTAGTCGTTACATGAGTCATGTTAGGGGCCTTTGGTGGCTATTGGGTTACTATTGAGTAACCCTGACACCAGGGTTGATGAGGTTGGTAATCCACCTCACAACCTACACGATAGAAGAAGAGAGATGAGTGAGTATGTATGCGATAACTGTAGCTGTGATTTCACCAATTTGGAACACACAATGGTAAGAGTAAATTTACATTATTTTTTATTATTATAATACGTAAAAATACAGTTATATCCGTTTTCTTTCGTCCTTCACTTCAATTTAAAATTCTTCTCAACAGAGGGTAAAAGAAAAAGGAAGAAAAATAACCACAGATAATGCTAATATTATGACATCACAGTCCTAAACGACGCTTTACAACGCAACAAAAGGTTTTGCCCATAAATAATACGACAAAAGAGAAGCACTATGACCAAAATGGTATCTGGACACACCCTGGAGCATTTTTAGCCGGTCTTCTAAACTCTTTGTATTTATTCACCATTATATCATAAACCAAATTTAATTCTGCTGTTTTATCTTATATTTGGAACTTTGAGCTGGTGGAATAAGGGTTAGGAAGTAGGGTAGATGGTTCGTGATGTCCGCTTTCAGCGACGGATGCAGGTTTTTTGATAAATGGCCAACGAGACGATTTGTCTCTCGAAGGGCGGGTGGACATAGAGTAGCTAAGGTTGAGGATTGGATAATGTGACGTAAGTATAATTAAAATAGTTAAAATAGCCCTGATCTGAGAACGTGTGACTTGCATCGTACAGTCACGAGTTCGAACCCGTTATTATGTGTTTTAATTACACTGAATTCGACTTTATGAATTTGAATTCATGTTTGGATCATAAGTGCTGTTTTAAGCGATAAGGCCGCCATATGCCATGTACCAAGTTAAGAGTATTTTGTAATTATTTAAGAGTAATTAAAAAAGTATATTATTATTATTTAAAAGTATATTTGTATAAGTGATCGCAAAACTAATAGCAACACGTCGGCAGAATACCCGATACCTTGTCTCTCTGAGACAACAAAACTGTAGGCATTACCCTATTAGGATACTATCTAACCGTCACCTACTCATTGCTCGTAGGGCGGCGAGCCCAGTAATGGTCATGGTAGAATGTTACAATATAATATCATTTTTCCTCGGCACAATACCGCATATACCACTTCCGTTGCTAATGCGTCTCAGTATTAATGTTGCCAGCAATACGGGATTATACCCCTTGTTGCTGTTGATTTTATTTTTTCGGATCTGATAAAGAGTTAGTTGTTGTTAGTTGAGAAGTTGAGTGATAGAGTGAGAAACAGTGTGATAAGACAGAGATGTGGTGTAAAAGACGATATAGTGACTAAGATTGAGAAGGCAATGTTAGGTTGGTTTGGACACGTAGAGCGGATGAAGGATAATAGAATTACAAAAGCGGTATATAAAGCGAAAGTTCATGGTAGGGCTGGCAGAGGAAGACCGAGAAGGACTTACATTGACCAAATTGGAGATGTCCTTAGAAAAGGTTTAATACGATCTACTCTGAACCGGCGTGCGTGAATGAAGCGATTGATGCATGTAAGCAAGAGAAGTGTGTCAGGATCGAAGCAAATAGAATTCTATAGTCTCTGCTTACCCCGGTGGGAAAAAGGCGTTTATGTATGTATGTATGTATAAAAAGTTATAAATACAGTTGAAGAAAGTAAGCTCTACAATTAGTATTGACGATCTCTGTGGTGTAATTACTACAGGTTCTTTGCTCTAGCGATTTTCACACGACACCTCACTAGGGCGGAGCAGCTTGTGTAAAAAGAGCTTTACCTAATACCTAGCCATTAGACAGATAGGATCAGAGTACAAATACAAATTCGAAAATATCTTTATTCGGTAGGTAACATAGTTACACTTTGATTCGTCAATTTTTATATAACGAACGTCTCATCCGCCTAAAACTACTGCAGCTTCTCACAACCTATCTAGCTGGGGAAAAGAAGTAGTAGTAGAAGAAGTACAAGAAATAACAATGCAAAAGACCACTCAGTGTCCTTACCAATAAAGAGTTTTTACAACAGGAACATTGTAAAAATCCAGGTGAGACTATTATAATGTGTAAGTACGTAAACATTATAGTTATTATAATAGCTGTTTATGAATAAATAAATAAATAAGGCCCTGTGACAAAATTTCGGTTAATTCAATCAAAAATCAAATCAAAAATGTGTTTATATGCCTTCTTTCTTTGTGTATCAGGAATAAATACAAAGAAAGAAGGCATATGTTTGAGGTACATTGTAAGTTTAACAAAATGAACAGAGGTTCCCCAAAATATAATCAAAAATCAAATCAAAAATGTGTTTATTATCAGAAATATATGTTTGAGGTATATTGTAAGTTTAACAAAATGAACAGAGGTTCCCAAACTAGACGGAGCCTGTATCTTGGGAAACCGTTGACAATGTGATATAAGTAAATATGGCGCGTAATTTGCCAAGTAAAATAAGAAACACAGAAAACTTAAATTATAAATTGAATAGAAATAGGTTACATCTAAGTGCTAACCTACGCTAAGCTAAGCTGCGTACCTTTGACAAATCGCGCGGTACAGAGTAAGAAAAACTAAATTGAATGCTTCATAATTACCAGTACATAATAAAGTGATACACAACTTAGCAAGTACCTATATATAAATAACAAAATGACACCCATCCAGACTACCAAACCACTCAAAGGAATCCATTTCCCTTATCAAAGTATGCTACAAAACTTTATAGGCACTCGCCACTTTATATAGCGCCATTTCGAGACAATTGCCCTTTAAAATCCTCATCAGTCTAAAATCCTTTTAAGAAGGCTTTTGAGGCAATCTCGCTGAATCCAGTGGAGTGAGCGAGTTGCTCACTCAATGAGACAAAGTTGGCTCAGCTCAATCACTTTGTTTCGAAATGAGTCTTCTTTGGTTGCTGTGACGAGTTGAAATGGCGGGAATAGGTGGGTTATTTTTTTTTTATTATTAGGCGGTTATAAGAACCCCGAACCCCGGGGCCATACTTGCACCAATGAGTTATTAATTTAACTTAAGTGCAGTTTTCGGACGGCGATACGGCTCACCAACTATCAAGTTGGTTTAACTAAAAGCTTGGCGAAGTGTGGATACTTAGTTCATCTTGTGATGGATGTACCTCTGACTACCCCAATTGGGATATAGTCGTGAGCTTATCATCATCATCACCAGCCCATTAACGTCCCCACTGCTGGGGCACGGGCCTTCCCTATGGATGGATAGGGAGATCGGGCCTTAAACCACCACGCGGCCCCAGTGCGGATTGGTGGTTATTAACGACTGCTAATGCAGCCGGGACCAACGGCTTAACGTGCCTTCCGAAGCACGGAGGAGCTCGAGAGATGGAAACTTTTTTTTTTTGTGGTCACCCATCCTATGACCGGCCTGCGTGAGCTTATATTATGTTATAAATAAACCAATGAGCCAATACGTCTCGGTACCACTGCACGCTGTCTTACCACTTTCAATGTTGGAATGGATCCCGCTATAAACTGTTACAGTGCCCGCGGGAATTATTTGCATATTACACTCGAAAAAGATACATACAACTACTATTTACGGCTTCCGTGATCCATTGGTTGAGCTTTAGGCTCATACCACGTCTCGAGTTTGAAACCCGGTAGGATCACTTTGTGATTCCTAATTAGATTAGGACATTACAGGCTGCGATTACCCGATTGTTCGAAAGTAAGATGATAAGTGAGTCGGAATGTACGTTAGCCGTTGGTACCGGTTACTACCTTCTGATGTAAGTACATAGTCGTTACATGAGCAAAGTCAGGGACCTTTGGCGGGTCAATAATACCAATAACATCAGGTTGGCTCAGGTTGGTCATCCACATTACAACCCACACGATAGAAGTAGAAGACTAATATAGTGTTTATGTACCTATATTGAAAAACTATTTCACCAAAATGTCCAAAATGCAATCGATTCCTGCACCATCTTTATTGCGTGTCATTGTCTCCTGCAGCGGATTCTGTAGCCTTCTGCGATATCTATGGTCTTTTGGTTTTCAGTTCGCAATAAATAAAGCAATTATATTATTTGTACATATTATATCGCTACGCGTGCGACATGCGTATTGCATACTACGTATAGAATGGTATATCTCCGCTCCCCACCAGCGGCTGAGCTAGGTTTACCTCACCCCCCATCGGTCTTCAATCGTACGGCGTCAGATCTCACACACACAGATGCGCGTGTGTGTTAAATCAATGTGTAGTGTCTGTGTAAAACGAGGTATTTTGTATGAAGTGTCGTGAGTGTGCTACGAAGGTAGTTAGCGCAGCTACTCCAATACAATTATAAAGTTGACAAAAATCATTTTGTTCCTTCACCAAATTTTGCGAACGATAGTTCGCTCGGGCAACTTTTAATATCAACATTCACGAAAGAACCTCCGTAACATAATAGAAAAAACATTCAAAATGCCATCCGTTTAGTTATTCAACGTACAATATATTGTATAACAAACAACGAAAGTTACTAAACGACCCATTAAGAATCACAAACAGTCGTAAACCACTTTAGATCCTAATTTGTACGAAACTTATAAATCGCCGTAATACAAAGAAACAACTACATTTGGACACAAACAAAATTGTTATTTCCAAAAATCTTTTTATTATTATATTAACCTATAAATTAAAACTTACTACACCCAATGGGTCGGAACTCAAATGAATTGGAAAAAAATATTACGTTCTATTTCTAATAGTATATTTTATTTGCTTTATTGACTACTTATGTATTTGGGCGATGGGCTGGTAAGCTGTCACCATTATGGTTTATCGCGTCGATCTTACGACTTTAATACCTAGTAAGTAAGGTTGATAGTTATCTTGTCTTGTATTGCTATGTATCCCGAGAAAGATACCCATAGGTAGAGTCGACTGTGTCTATTGAAATGTTTTCAATTTCCATCATCATCAGCATCTTCTTCTATCATGTGGTGGTGGTGGTTCTTCTGGTGTCAGGGTTATTACTGAGCCCCAAAGATCCCTGACGTGGCTCATGTAACGAATACATACTTACAGCATCAAGTAGCAACCTGAAGGTTGCTTCAGGTTCGAAGCTGTTGAGCTTAACGTGCCTCCGGAAGCACGGATCGTCTAACTTTCTGACAATCAGGTGGTCAGGTGGTCATTCGGTAATATCCTAACCAAAGTAGGAATCAAAAAGTGTTTTGTTTTTTTTTTGATAAATATGATATGCCCCCGGCACCCGACACCGATACGGCTTTGAAATAGAACAATCTAGGCGCCATCCCACTCGCGTCAGACATAGTACTGCGGGGCGTCAGGCAAGAGGGGAACCACTGCTCTATTTTTCCCTATAAGTAAGATGAAGATGCCCCCACCGGAACTCGAACCCGAGACTTCCGGATCGTGAGCCTAACGCTCGACCCCTGGACCACGAAAGTGGTTACCTCGTAATCTAGAATTAACATAACATAATCTCTCGACTATACCCAAATAAAGTAGTCATCCATCGTAGAATAAACTAAGTACCACCTCATTGATATTTTTGTCAGACCTCACTGATCTTTGAGTCATGTCGACGAGCAGGTACTTAATACGTATTTCTCTTTAATTTCTTCCACAACGTCTGTCTTCCATACAACACAGTTTACATCAACAATTGCGGGGTGTAAATTAAATAAATCGTGAGCTAATTGAAAGCATGCGTTAATGGAATTGTGATCGATAGAATTAGTGTTGATTCTGTCGGTAATATTTGAACATCTGCCGTTTCGGCGGGTGTTTAATTTAATTGTCTGTGTGTTTGTTTGTTTGTATAAACAGTTGGGGTGGAAAAAAGTGATTTGTTTATAGAGGCGTGATGGTTTATACAGCGAGGGAGATCGCGGTGAAGAGTGATCAATGTGATTTTGAAAGTGAGTAAGTAACAGATTTTAAAGTCAAAGCAGATAAGTACCTGAAAACCGGACCTGTCAAATCTTCAGGTTAGGTAAGCGGACCCTGTGCAAAACGGAATAACGCTACGGAGATAAGTGCAGATAAGTTGCTAGGTAAGTGAGGTAGTAGCAGTTTTGAATAATTACACTTATTGAAAGATTAATTACTATCGAGTTATTCCGTCGTAGCTTCTTCTAACCGTTTGCCTCTTGAAAAAATATTTTAATGATTGACTAAACGAATTGAAATTCATAAACTTACATCATTAACAACTATAGTGTTAAACTAATAAAATGTTAACTAAAGTGCACACTAACTAAACAGATAAATCATTTTTAGGAGGAATATTCAGAAAACTATAAGACAGAAAATTCCCTAAAATCGCTATAACAAAGTCAGTGCATTACAAAGAAAACCCTTTCTCATCCCCCTACTCTATATCATCTCTCACCAAAACAAGTAAACAAAACTAAATGATGCACAGTGGGCCCTCGGACATAAGTTCCGCATCATTTGACACGGCTCTAATACGTTTCCGTACACAATTCATTTTGCCCATTGCGCGAACTATGCGAACCACTGTGCGGAGCATTTAGGGAGCCATTATTAGGGGAACATATTTATTTCTGCAATATTTATTTTATTTATCCGTTAACTTTATTTGGGAAGTGCTTCAGACAAATCGTTGTTTTATGTTAATGAATAGCTTTTATGGGATCTTTTGCTACTAATATCTCTTAAAAAGAACTTAAGCATCTTTGCTTATGGTTGAGTTTTACGATGATTTCAATACCTAAGAAATACCTACTTATTTATATTTGGAATTTTTTTTCTCCTATGTAATGTTTATCTTGATGACTACATATTTGAAAATATATAAGTGTAGATAGGTACAAAACAACCCTACCCCATTTATATCTCTTTCATTAAAATTCGACTAAGAAACAAAATCATTAAAAAATACGCAGAAATAACAAAAGAATACAGACAGCCGTTTTCACGCAACATCCTTTTCAACACATCTTTTATACATTTTCGCATATTTTATAATACATGTGCATGTATAAAAAACTGTTTTCTTCTTTTGAAAAGGGTCTGGCACGTCAGCAACACTATTCAAATATCCGTAGAACTGAAAACGTTGTTAGAAAGCGTTTGCAAATAAAATGTAGGTATGTGATTCATACGCCCTACTAAGGTAGGGGTGCTGCACAAATGTTTCAGCCGAATTTACAGATAAAGCGTTTTTAAAAATAGTAAAACAAAGATGCAGAAACTGACATGGCTCATGTAACGACTCACTCGACTTAGTAAGTAGTAACCGGGACCAAGGGCTTAACATGTCTTCCGAAGCATGGATCATCTTACGTACCTACGGACAAAGTGATTTTTGTGTCATGTTCCCACCGGGTTTCGAACCCGGGGCCTCCGGAGCGTGAGCCCAACGCTCGACCACTGGACCACGGAGGCCGTTATGTTATTTTATTTTGTGTTATGTACCAGCCCTACAACAAGGCCGGGAAGCGCGGATGGAAGTTGTTAGCAGCGACAAATGTACAAAAATGGCGTGTAAGGCCAAAGTTTAATATGAAAACCCGAATGTTCAGCGTATCAAACTAGCAACACTTATCGTCGCCTTTATGTGACCCACATAAGGACTTTTTTGAAAAATCACATTCAGTTGTGATTCTGTAAATTCATAACACATAACATAAGCTCATGGTTTTATCCCAATGAAGGACTTTTTGAGGAGCTCGGTGGTGCAGCGGTAAACGCGCTCGGGCTGCGATTGTTGAAGTTAAGCAACTTTCGCAAAGGCCGGTCATAGGATGGGTGACCACAAAAAAAAAGTTTTCATCTCGAGCTCCTCCGTGCTTCGGAAGGCACGTTAAACCGTTGGTCCCGGCTGCATTAGCAGTCGTTAATAACCATCAATCCGCACTGGGCGCGCGTGATGGTTTAAGGCCCGATCTCCCTATCCATCCATAGGGAAGGCCCGTACCCCAGCAGTGGGGACATTAATGGGCTAATGATGAGGATGATGAGGGACTTTCCAGGCTACGTTCCTCAAAAACAAATACAATAACAACAACAACAACAATAGATGGTGCTGTACATATTTTTCTTCGTTTAACCTTCTAATTTCATTGATAATAGACATAATACATTTTTTATGTTTGTTTTTGGGTATAAATGATGACCCTTTTTATTATACCCAGGCACAATTACATCTTCCATCCATTATTATTCAGATCAAAATAAAGAAAAGCAATATAGGCAGCAACTTAATTCTATACATAATGTGATTCCAGCAACAATTATTCTTATTATACGTATTTTGAAATAATTATTTAGCCGCGTAATGAGAAAATAAGCAATTATCATACATCTCCTTAGCATTATTCCGTTTTTCACAGGGTCCGCTTACCTAACCTGAAGATTTGACAGGTCCGACTTTTTACAGAAGCGACTGCCTGTCTGATTTCCAACCCGCGAAGGGAAAACCACCTCAATACAGGTTAGGTCACATACCTCCGAAATGCATTTATCGGGAATGTGGGTTTCCTCACGACGTTTTCCTTCACCGCTGAGCACGTGATAATCATTCATGTTCCAAACATAAATTCGAAAACCAATTCGACAATCATTGGTTTACGGCTGTGCTGGATTCGAATCTGCGACCTTAAAGTAAGAGGCAAGAGTTCTACCAACTGGGCTAACCTAAATAGGTAATTATCACGTTAAAACAAAATAGATTTCTGGAAATACATCCTGGAAAATTCCGCCATTTACGACTCCTCTGAGGTTATTGGAAACTTAGAAGGTTTCTTAATTACCTGGTCACAATTCACTTTTATAATCTATTGATTGATTAAGCTAGAGTGGCTAATACCTACCTACTACTTAAACTATAATGAAGGCATCTATGGTTCAGTGGTTAAACGTTAGTGTCACTATCCGGAAGTCCTGTGTTCGATTCCCGGTGGAGACAAGTCTAAAAAAAATCACTTTGTGTCGACTGTAGCTGATGTAATTAGGTCATTGCTGGCTAAAAATTGAGATGCTTCCGGCCTTTAGGTATTACACCCGGCGCCGAGCATTTCATACGTTCATCGCTATAACCTGTAATATCGACTCTATAAACTTTCTTCAGAACAAACATTAGGTTTAATTTAAGTAAACCTTCCAATTAATCAGATCTTCAGTGCGAATGTTCATCAATATGCGATCGACCCCCTAGGGTTGATAATTCTCTCAAATATTATCAGGTATAAAATGTAATATCGACACTATAAACTTAACATTCGGTTCAATTAAAGTAAACCTTTCAATTAATCAGATCTTCAGTGCGAATGTTCATCAATATGCGATCGACCCCCTAGGGTCGATAATTCTCTCAAATATTATCAGGTATAACATGTAATATCGACTCTATAAACTTTCTTCAGAACAAACATTAGGTTCAATTTAAGTAAACCTTCCAATTAATCGAAAGCTTATTAAAGAAAAAATATTGTTTATGACATAAAACGTTCACAATAACAAAATTAATTAACAACACGTTGCCTCTGATCTTTATCAAATTACCCTTTCGCGTGAATATTTCGAGAATATGCCGACTAAAATACGTTTATACCAAATCGAAATTCGCTAATTACTAATCTCTGTTTTCGATGTGTGATTGGAACGAAATTAGAGCATAAACAGAGGAACTGAACCGGTTAATTTATATTTCTGTGGATTTGTATTACGCATTCATAATGGATTTACTGAGGCTTCTGATTAGAAGTCTAACTTTTATAATATGTTTTAGGAATGTGTGAGAATTTGTTTATTCGCATTTAAGTACATTATCTTTGTGAACCTTTCCAGGGTTGCTGAGGTTAGTAATCCTCCTCACAACCCACACGATAGCAGAAGATGAACCTTTCACTCTAAGCAGTCTTTCTTAGCACATTCTGCTTAGCTTTAAAACAGCCACCGTGGTCTAATCGTTAGAACTTTGGGCTCACGATTTAAGGTCCGGTTTCGATTCCCCATGGGGACATTGTCGAAATCACTTTGTGAGTTTGTCATTTGTTTGGTAAGGACATTGCAGGCTTGTGTCTTCTGGTTGACCGAAAATGTAAAATGTAAACCGCTGCCCTATTCCCTAAAAAAGTAACATGGAAATGATACACCGACAAGAGCGTGGGTCTTAAATTAGTTATGATGACCCTTTTAATTCTGCCCTTCGTATTTTGGATACATTTCTCTCTAATATAAAGACACATACCTACCTACCCCTATTCTCCCTCAGTTCATTACTCCCAATGGCAAAATATTTTCCGGATTCCGTCTTCAGACTGTGATTCAATGATTGAGTACTTCTAAGAAATAATGTTCCTTGCATGACGAAGAGTTCTGCAGACAAATTGATGACGTCACACTAATTGATTTAGAAAGACTTTATTTTTCAAAAACTGATGAGTGGGGACAGTTTTTGGGAGAATTTTCTGGCATTAACATTATGATTGTGAAGGCTTCGATCGTTACTGTGAAGACTGAGGATGACAGTTTTTGTGTTTGTTATTCAAGAAGACCCTAAAGTACTGTTCTCGTACTGTAACTAGAATTTGATAGATAAAACAACTTTTAAAAAACCTGGTAATTGTACATAAACTCACGGTCATAATTCTTGGGGATTACGAGGTACGCAGAGCAAATAATCAAAGACAACTTGCAGCCTCTGTTGACACAAAGTCCTTATAAGATGGATATGACGAACCTAATGGTGTCAAGGGGTCAACTTGTCGCCCATAACAATTATTTTCCATCGTGATGGAATTACAAATCCTCTTCTTCTTCCATCATGTGGGTTGTGAGGTGGATTACCAACCCCATCAACCCTGGTGTCAGGGTTATTACTGAGCCGCCATAGGCCCCTGACATGACTCGTGTAACGACTACGTACTTACATCATTAAGTAATAACCGGGACCAACGGCTTAACCTGCCTTCCGAAGCACGGATCTTTTTACTTTTTGGACAATTAGGTGATCAGCCTGTAATGACCTAACCAAACTAGGGATTACAAAGTGATTTTTGTGATTTGTCCCCACCGGGATTCGAACCTGGGACCTCCGGGTCGTGAGCACAACGCTCAAACACTGGACCACGGAGGCCGTAGAGCTGGCAGTAATCAAAAACAACTTGCAGCCTTTGTTGACAGAAAGTCCTAATAAAATGGAAATATGATAAACCTTATGGTATTGAAGGGTCAGCCTGTCGCCTAAAACAATTATTGTCCATCGTGTTACAATTACAAATTAATAATGCTACTCCCTCTATTACCTTCTGAAGTACGTAGTCGTTATATGAGACATGTCAGAGAACTTTGGGTCCCAGTTATATGACACCAGGACTGGTGAGGACGTGTCTTATTGTAGATAAATGCAGTAAATAGCATTAACTACTTGGCCGGACAAATGGGGAGCGCTGAGGGCTCTCACCCGGTACAAAATTTAAGACAACAGGCCTGAGGGTGCCCAGTTGGACGCGAACCGGCGTCTAAGAGGATTTTATTTTTACCGACTTCAAAAAAGGAGGAGGTTCTCAATTCGACCGTATATTTTTTTTTTTTTTTTTTTTTTTTTTTTTTTTTTTATGTTTGTTCGGGCATATCTTCGTCGTATATGAACCGATTTTGATAATTCTTTTTTTGTTTGAAAGGAGATATACCCAAGGGGGTCCCATGTCAAGGAAGTCAGGATCTGATGATGGAAGACCAGAGAAATCGAGGGGAATTTTCAAAAATCGTAGGAGCGACTAGTGCGTTTGTAAAGTCATATTGATCGGATCGATCTTTAGGCTTCGGGAAAACTTCCCGACCTTCGAAAACTGGTCAGCATCAGGGAGATACCCTATGGCCTGGCAAAACTATACAACCTGGAGCAATTTTTCTTTCACGAAACGTATTTAAATCTTGATCAAATTCAATCGCCGGTGCAAAAAATCAAAATGGCGGAAAAAAAAGATGGCCGCCATACAAAATTTTGTCGATTTTGGAAGAAGCCCGTTTGGGTAAAAATAATGTATGGGGCGCTTACTCAAAACGTCATGTAGAGTACGGAAATACTTTCTGGTCACCAAAAACTGCTCCGCATCAGAGAGATACTCTACGGCCTGGCAAAACTATCGCACGTGAACCAATATTTCTTTGAGAGCACTTATTTAAATCTTGGTCAAATTCCATAGCGCGTAAAAAAAAACAAAATGGCGGAAAAACAAGATGGCCGCCATACACAATTTTGTTTTTTCAGAAAATGTCTCGGGATATAAAATATATATCGGGGTTGTGATTGGATCGTCATGTTAAGTATGGAAATACTTCCCGATTTTCGAAAACTGCTCCGCATCAGGGTGACACCCTACGGCCTGGCGAAACTATCACACCTGAACCAATTTTTCTTTCACGAAACCTATTTAAATCTTGGTCGAATTTAATGGCCGGTGAAAAAAATACAAAATGGCGAAAAAACAAGATGGCCGCCATACAAAATTTTGTTTTTCCAGAAAATGTCTTGGGGGTAAAAATGATGTATAGGGGTGTGATCGGAACGTCATCTTTGAAAACTGCTCCCAATCAGGGAGACATCCTACGGTCTGGCAAACCTATTGCACCTGGATTTTGTTTGTTTCCACGACACCCATTTAAATCTTGGTCAAATTCTGTCGCCGGTGAAAAAAAACAAAATGGCTGAAAAACAAGATGGCCGCCATACGAAGAGGGACAGTTTCGAATAAACAGGACACGCGAGCTGCTTTAGCAGCGAGCGAACCACGCGAAATCTACTGTATCTATATGTATGCGTGAGTGTGTATGATAGCAGCTTCCACTGACAACCACATGTGTGTATGTACACATACACATGTGTGTGTGTGTGTGTGCGTGTGTATGCGCGCGCGCGCGCGCGTGTGTGTGTGTGTGTGTGTGTGTGTGCGTGTGTCTGTGTGTGTGCGTGTATCTGTGTGTGTGCGTGTGTACGTGCGCGTGTGCTCGTGTGCGTTAGCGCGTGTGTGAGTGTGTGTGTGTAAACATGTTCATCAATAATAATTGTGATCACTACTAATAATATATTATATTATTATATATGAATATAAATCAGAAAATCTGTCTGTCTGCATCCTTGCTCGGTCTAACCATCACTTAAAATCGTAAAATAAAATAAAATTTTTAACAAAAAAAAAACCGACTTCAAACGCAAAACTAAAAAGCAATAAATAAATTTACTTCGCACAAAGTAATTAGTACGTATTTTCAATTAGTTAATTAATTTATAATTCTGAAGTCGGTGCCAAGTAAATGCTACAACAACCCTACTACAATATCAAATTACTATGTACACACAATATTGTTTAATACCTATATCAAAGCAATTACAAAACAATGTCAAACAAAATATTACAAAACAATCAGTATTGAAAAATATATGAATCGGTACTTCGTTGTAGCATTTCCTTGGCACCGGCTTCAGAATTATAAATTAATTAACTAATTGAAAATACGTACTAATTACTTTGTGCGAAGTAAATTTATTTATTGCTTTTTAGTTTTGCGTTTGAAGTCGGTTTTTTTTTTGTTAAAAATTTTATAAGAATTAATAGACCTCTAATGGGCCGAAAGCGATAAGCTCTGAATGAGTCGGTATTGGGGTCTTGAAGTATTTGCTATCGCAAGCTTATTGGCCTCCTAGTTATAGCTAAAGACATAAATACACAGACTCCAAGACATAGTCCTACTCTGCAACCTCATGACAAATACCTCTTAATTTTTTTTTTTACCAATATAATAAAATATCTGCCACAGTAAGCCGTTGGTCCCAGTTGCTACTTTGATGTAAGTACGTAGTCGTTACATGAGTCATGTCAGGGGCCTATGGCGGCTCAATAATAACCTTGATACCAGGGTTGATGGGGTTGGTAATCCACCTCACAACCCACACGATAGAAGAAGAAGAAGAAGATAAAATATCTGATGAAATATGTACTTTTATTCAAATCACCACACCGTTTCCAATTTGGTGAAGAAGCAGAATAAATTAAATACATATTCTAAGCTTGCAATACTCTACTTGTATACTTATATATTCACATACAAACTGAAACTTGTCACAGTACTTAACAGACATGCCTGTATGATTTTTATTACTATAATTTGTCGAAACAATCGCCTACAATGTTGGTAATATGAAGCAATTCGAATCAGAACGGTCCGATAACAGTTGTAACTAATAATTACTTCATGCTCTAACTGTTCATTACATAACTAGCTTTTACACGTGGCTTTGTTATGGTGTTCAACATGATATTATTTTCCCAATACCACATATTTAAAATACACATACATATCATCAGCCCATTAACGTCCCCACTGCTGGGGCACGGGCCTTCCCTATGGATGGATAGGGAGGAGATCGGGCCTTAAACCACCACGCGGGCCCATTGCGGATTGATGGTTATTAACGACTGCTAATGCAGCCGGGACCAACGGCTTAACGTGCCTTCCGAAGCACGGAGGAGCTCGAGATGAAAACATTTTTTTTGTGGTCACCCATCCTGTGACCGGCCTTTGCGAAAGTTGCTTAACTTCAACAATCGCAGACCGAGCGCGTTTACCGCTGCGCCACCGAGCTCCTCGTACATATTATGTATGAAATAGACATGATCTTATGATCATGCCTATTTCTCGTTGGGATAGACAGATACCACGAAATTCCAACGTTCCTCACAGACACCCAATTTCCGCATCTTCCACTTCAAGACTTCATGTATGCTCGCCGACTTAGAGTACGCAAAGATTTGTAAAAAAAAAAAAAAAAGATTTGTAAAGATGAAACTCCATTTAAAATGTTACATACATACACATACATACATAAACTCACGCCCGTAATCCCATATGGGGTGGGCAGAGCCACAAGTAATCAAAGACAACTTGCAGCCACTGTTGATACGTTCAGCTGCTTGTCTTCCCGGGCATGTCGTAAAAATCGACAGAGGGATTGCGTCCTCTAACATGATGGACTAATGTTATGGGCGATAGGCTGATCCCTTATCACCATAAGGTTCATCATATCCATCTTAGGACTTCGTATCAACAGTGAAAATGTTACAT
This sequence comes from Pectinophora gossypiella, assembly GCF_024362695.1. Taxonomy (NCBI): domain Eukaryota; kingdom Metazoa; phylum Arthropoda; class Insecta; order Lepidoptera; family Gelechiidae; genus Pectinophora; species Pectinophora gossypiella. Next base: position 1,846,601 of record NC_065404.1, on the reverse strand, counting down.
AACAAATCAAAATTTGAAATAAGTACCTAGTTTTAGATTTTTATTAATTTTATTTTTCTTGCATTAAGTTATATTATACGTATTGTAAGGACCTCAGTTGCCTGAATTAATAGTATTTTATGCAACAGTTGTATAAGAAGGGTCAAAAAATGCGAGTGGCGTGAGTTGCGATGTGAGCCTTGGCGAACATCGCAATAAGAGACGCCACGAGCATTTTTTGACCTAGTTATACAACGTTGCATACAATACTTTTTCTACGACGACGTAATTTTAAACGAAACACAAAAATTTTCCAATTTATTTTCCAACGCGCGGGAAAATGGCGGCAAATGTATACTTTTTTTTTATAGTATATCTATGGCACCAAACAAAGTAAAGGTGCCAGTTTCCAGGTCAAAAAAAAAAAACAACAACAATGCTTTTTTGGCGACATTATAGTACAGTTACACTTTGTAAACAATGCTTTTATAGGCCATAGAGCGTACACTTTTTCAAAGAGTTTAATTATGTATGTACTTATATTAGACTTTTTGGTTATTTAAATGCCAGATTAAAGTAGAGGAGTAGAAAAAAGAATAAAAAATACTATTGCACTAGTAAGTTGATAAAACTAAATTGATAAAGTACATTTTACATTACTGGACGCCAAATGGATAATGATATGATATCCTAGCAACATCCCCTGGCACATAATGGAGGTCCTGATACGCTTTGACCATCATCTGTTGATTGACAACCGCGAAGGGCCTCGGGGAAATACTCTCTATCGATGGCAGAGGTCTTAACTCCAAACTTGGCAATGTTTCTTCCTTAGGTCTCGACACAGGAACGTAAGTTGTCTGAGGAATTGGCGGTACCGTATAGCTGATCATATTGTTGTACATGAATTGGTGTTCTGAATAGTTGATAGGAAGCTGGTAGTTATCCGGCCTCGGTTCCACTTCAACAAATGTGTCTCTTGTCGTGTAAATAGCTGGGTTTGAAAACGCTGTAGCGTCTATTCTGTTCTTCCTTCGTGGCCTATACTTGTAATCTGGATAATCTTGCATATGCTTGATCCTTAGCCTCTTTGCTTCATCTATAAACGGCCTTTTCTCCGTCTCGTCAAGACTTTTCCATTCCAACCCGAGTCGTTTTGATATCTCCGAGTTATGCAGTTTAGGGTTCATTAACGATATTTTCTTCCTTTGCAATCTTGACCAAACCATGAAAGCGTTCATCGGTCGCTTAATATGGTAAGGGTTTGAATTTCGTGACAACTTAGGTGTTGGTTTTACAGGAGATATTGATTCCATTGGATAAGCCATGTCTTGCGTAAACTGTATATTGATTAGGTTTATTGTTGCAACTATTAATTATTAAAATTGTAACAACTGGTTATTATGGTACAACTTAACATTTTCACTAAAAAATCTCTGTAGGTTAGGTTCTTCTACGTTATTTTCAAGTGTCACTTTTAAAGTTTGTGTTATTTCACCGTCAAATAGCATTATACATCGCACGAGACTTAATATCAGAAACAATGTGGCACCTTTATATGCCCACGAACCCTGGTCAGGCGACGTCCAGAGCCGAACTGATGACCAGTTTCGAAGCCAACTAAATCTGAATGCTGTCATTACACCAACAATGGTCAGATCACAATTGGAATGACAATTTTCCATGTATTATTTGCGTTTGAATAAAGAGCGGCGACAAAGCACTGATTGCTCACAAATTGTCAAATGATACTCCTGTGTGTTTTGTGCGAGGCGCGCCTGTGATCTATTTAAAAGAATAGCCAGAGTTAGCAGTCGTATTTAGAACGGGACGTGGAAAGTAAAGTAAAGGTAGTAAAATGTTATAATAGCAAGCATTATGCGTTTTTAATGCGCTCATAAATTGACCGCCACTGACTTGGTTGAAGGAGCAATATTTGATGCCAATTCCTGTAGACACCATCTAATTTTATTTTAAGTTATATCTGTCATTTTCTTATCCGCCGAAAAGGAAAGGGTAATCGACAGGCATACCTAAAATTTATGGAACACACGTCAATTTTAGGCGAAAATTTTAACAACGCTTAAAATTTTACATTGGCCAATAATCCGACAGAATTAAGTTGAGAGCACACGTCAAACAAATTGCTTATCAGCGAGATGCCTATTTTATTCGTCCCTTTCCTTTTCGGTAGATAAGAAAATGACGGATATAACTTAAAATAAAATTAGGAGGGGTCTGCAGGAATCGGGGACATTGTGTCGAATTTAGTACCTAGGAACTTATTTTTATTATCATATCTTTTTATAGAGCGCATCTTAATATAAGTACATTTTCAGTGATTGATTTCTTGGAAAACACTATTAAAAACGATAAAATTATTACCACTTTACTATTACTGTTACCACCTTAGATACAAATAAAAAATAAACCAGGGATGAACGTGGGTTTAGGTATTTGACAGCCAAGCAAAGTTCAGTCGAATTGTATGATAATTGGATTCAATTTTGCTTGGTTGTGAAATACTTAAACCCACGTTCATGCCTGGTTTATTTTTTATTTGTAAGGTGGTTAGTGATTAAGTAGTTACGGAACTGATACTCATGTGAACACGTTTACCATATTTATCATTGTGCAATGATATATGCTTGCTAGATATGACATGTAGTCCCCGAGAGTGTAGAAGTAAAAATCTGCCTCTTACACTAATCCTTAGTAACCGTATACATAGCAACTAATAGCTCATCCAGGATGATTCCATTATGAATAGGTCTATAAAACATCAAGGACTGTGACTCAATTCCGTTTGCCTTTATTTGCGAGCGCATTGTATCTTTATCAAATGAAATAGAGGAGTGGACTAATCTTTTCTAACAGAATGGTACCATTCAGCTTTCAAAGCCAACCAATAGATCACAGATTTGTTTGATATACCTGAATTTATGTAGGAGTAATCGCAACAAAAATTAAAGTAAAACAAAATAAAAGTAAAGTAAAGTAAAGTAAAGTTTTCATCTCGAGCTCGTCCGTGCTTCGGAAAGCACGTTAAGCCGTTGGTCTCGGCTGCATTAGCAGTCGTTAATAACTATCAACCCGCACTGGGCCCGCGTGATGGTTTAAGGCTCGATCTCCCTATCCATCCATAGGGAAGGCCCGTGCCCCTGCAGTGGGGACGTTAATGGGCTGATGATGATGATGAATCGCAACAAAAACATTTTCATTTAAAATGATGCCAAGACGAAATCATATCGATCGGAATGTCAAAAAGCTATCAGTAGGGCTAACCAGCGCAACATTATAAAAAATTGTCACGATCGTTTTATCGATTCTGACGAATTATATCATTTAGTCAATTGGTGCCAATATGTGAACCCAAATAAGTCATGTCGTTCTATCACAATTCACGCATGTTGTGGAAAAAACAAACTTATCGATTCGACAAAATTTATTGAATCGATCGATAATTTTATCACGTTGCGCATGTCAGCCCTGCTGGTCTCATGTAGAGCCAAGCTTCTAACTCTACACGCCCTAACTAATAAACCCTAAGTTTCCAAACTACATGTTATGAGAAATAATGACCCAATTGCAATATCTCTTTGTTTTGAGGGTGAATATTCCAAGTTTTAGAATTCTCTTGTTGTTTTTGTACTAGCTAAAGTCCCAAATTTCAGCCTCCTAAGACATCTGGGAGCACCTTATAATTATGATGATCGTTAGTGAATCAGTGAGTGTCAAAATCGGGTTTTTACATATCAATATAAACTGAAGTATAAAAGCTATGCACTTGAAACTTTATATGTTTAATAAGTCCATAACATATCTTGAGAATTTGGTTTTTCTGGTATAATCCAAACCTGAGTTGAGGGTTCAAAAATCGGCGAAACGTTCAAAAAACTTGCGCTTCGCATTGCTTGTCTTGGCGGGGGCACTACTGTGCCCCCGCCAAGACAAGTTTATAAAGTTATAAAGAAGAAGACGTTATAAAGAAGAGGAGAGTTGAGAAAGCGCTGCTTGACTTGCTCTTTAAAAGCATCTAACGGATACCTTCGAATGGATTCAGGCAATGAATTCCATACCCGTAATTTCATAATAGTAACTTTTCAAAATAATAGTTTTTTTTTTCACAGAACACCAATTAGTGCAGCATAATACAAAAATGAAGCCAGAATTGTATGTGACTCAAGGATAATGGAAATGAATTAAAGAAATACGTACGTTATCAACATAATACAATATTTATTTGTGCAAAAAGCCAACATTACGCGGTATTCCCAGGCGGTCACCCATCCAAGTACTAACCGCGCCCGACGTTGCTTAACTTCGGTGATCGGACGAGAACCGGTGTGTTCAACGTGGTATGAACGCTGGCGACAGTGAATATGAAATTATGGTACACTATACCACAACATCGAGTAACTATTAAAATACCTAAGTATTACGATTCATTGCTTTGATTTTTTTATTTCTATACTTATGTTATTTTCCCTTGATTTGTATTACTTACAATTCACAAATGAAACTAAATATTTTATTTAAAAAAAACTTTTTGCAAAAGTAGTGTGACAAAAATTTTGTAGTAAAATGTGACTCCACTACTTTGTCATTATCAGTACCGCCATCGTTATTTTATATCTTTATTAAAAAGGTCGTGTAGTTATGCATTATGAAAGGTTATCTTTATAATATTTCAATAGTAATTTGATGCGATGGTATACCACAATTTTATCTATTCTGCCGCCAACGTTCATACCACGTTGAACACACCGGTTCTCGTCCGATCACCGAAGTTAAGCAACGTCGGGCGCGGTTAGTACTTGGATGGGTGACCGCCTGGGAATACCGCGTAATGTTGGCTTTTTGCATTATTTTGCACAATGTTTTGGTTTTAAAAAAATAGTTTTGTATTTTTTTTTTATTTCTATACTTATGTTATTTTCCCTTGATTTGTATTACTTACAATTCGCAAATGAAACTAAAAATTTTTTTGTTGTTGTTTGAACTTTTTACAAAACGAGTGTGACAAAAATTAAATAATAACCATGTCACTTCACTACTTTTTCATTACCCTAACTGCCATCTTTACTTTGTGTCTTCATTTAAAAGGTCGCGTTATGCACAATATTTTAATAGTTAATTGATGCGATGGTATACTACAATTTCGTTACTGTTACCGCCAACGTTCATACCACGTTGAACACACCGGTTCTCGTCCGATCACCGAAGTTAAGCAACGTCGGGCGCGGTTAGTACTTGGATGGGTGACCGCCTGGGAATACCGCGTAATGTTGGCTTTTTTATTTTGCAGAATGTTTTGATTTTAAAAAAGTAGTTTTGTTTTTTTTTTCTTGATTTACTTGTAAGTAATTAAAACAATGCGTAAGTTTTTTTTAAATTGAGTTTCCTCTTGACTTCGTTCTTACACGAGGAGAAGAAGAGATCGACGTTGGAACGAGCTTACCCAGAAATTGCCTACCTATTCACCCGTGATTTAAAGGACCCCAGGTTATAAGTATGTGCATAACAGTGCATAGGTACGACGACCTTTTTACGGAAGACATAAAATAACAGTGGCGATAGTGGTAATGAAAAAGAACCTAGTACCCACCTAGTCTAGTGTAAATGTAGTTAAGTACTAAAATGTATAGTTGTGATGGCAAAAGTGATAAAGTAGTGAAGTGAGTGACATAATTTTATTATTGTTACCTATACAATTTTTGGTACACTCATATTTTCATAAACAATACAGTGCCTTTAGAACTAACCCAATAACTATAGGTACCTACCACAATGTTGAAGTAGTACCAACCAACCTAATAGTAATAAACTAAGTGCTTATTCATACACCCTAGCGCCATCTGTGCAAAGTTATAGAAAGTTCAGTAGTTTTAGTACGCAGCGCCATCTGTGAGTTAGTGTCAATACATTTTTTTACCACACCATGTAGTACTCCACGCAACTAACTAACCTGACTACGTTGACTAGCATTCCACGTAGTTCTTCGACTGTACGTCAGATGACTTGGTAAAGTTACAAAAAAAATTACTAGATGTCGCTAGAGTGATATAACAAAGTCATTTTTAGAAAGTAAATTTAAAAAAATGCCAAAAATACTTTTTTTAAAATCAAAACTTATACGAGTCTCAGTGGTCTCACTGGTAGATGATAGAGTAGGGTAGTGGTAGTAATATGTTAGTAGTGAAGTAACAGTAGATGAAATGTATCACTAGGCCGCAAAATTATTATTTATTATTATTATTACTAGCCTATATGATCCCACTGCTGAGCAAAGGCCTCCCCCATATTTTTCCAAGTATCCCGGTTCTGTGCGAGCTCTATCCAGCAAAATTATTTATTATAATATTTATTAGGTATATTTAAATCAATATAGGTAGTTGAGTTGTCTTTACAAAATAATAAATAGGTAAATATTTGTATTTTGTGTGTATCACAATTTTCAAAATGTTATTGCCAACGTTCATACCACCTTGAACACACCGGTTCTCGTCCGATCACCGAAGTTAAGCAACGTCGGGCGCGGTTAGTACTTGGATGGGTGACCGCCTGGGAATACCGCGTAATGTTTTTACATTGCTCAAATTTTATTTTTGTACCCATCGGTGACATAGTCTTAAATTTTGAATTTGGTGGAAATTTACGGTTGCAAGTCAGTCATCTCTTGAATTTCTACAAATAAGTATCTTTTGTTCTATGTCTGATTATTTTGTATTAATTTTTCAACTTCTTTTAGTATGAGTTTTACGTCTACTTTTTTAGCTTCAAATGCAGGTTTCAAATGGTGTAAGACTTTGCGTGTGGAGTAAAGATCTGCATTGGTTATACTGGTTTCTTCCTGACGACACCGTGGCGGATTTATTTTCTCCACTGTGTGTTGAGCACAATTTGTGTAGTCTACCGCATTTGGATCAAAAGGGAAAAGCCCACATTTTCTGAACCCATTAATCATGTTAACGGGCATTTGAGAGTTCTCTATTATATCACGAAGTAAGTGGCAGAAGTTTGTTTTCGTGACGGATTCATCAACACTTTCAGGCTTCGATAGAAATTCACGAACCAAACTTCCCCAATGGCATTTTAAAGGACCAAAAAAGCTTATTTCGGCAGGGGTAGTTTTCGGAGGGAGAGCGTACAATATTATACCTAGTTTTTCACACATAGAGCTTAATATCACTGACAAATTGTGTGACTTGTTACCGTCAACTAGCAGCAATACTGGCTTTTGAATATTATTGTCCTCAAGCCAACGATTGAAGTCGTTTGTAATGTATTCAATGAAGATATCACTCTTCATGCAACCAGTTCCACTCCCGCCAAGGCACCAGTCTGGCGGCATGCTGTCATTAACGGCTACTGGTAGTCGGTTATAGGGGTATACCACCAGAGGAGGACAGGTTTGTCCGCTGGCGTTAAATGTAATTAAAACAGTCAAAGTCTCTTTTACAGTTTCAGCTTCCGTCTGGTAGTCCTCGGGACCAGTAACTTCGCCAGTTTTAGAACACAACGAGAAACCACCTTCGGCAGCGTTAAAAATTCTGTCAGAGTGTCCTAAAATTTGCAGTAGTTCCTCATCTATCAGGAAATTCTTTAGGTCTTGAAACCACAACCTGATAGACTCTTCAGTTACTCTTACTCTTGCCTTTTTTATTCCTTCAACCCATAGCAGGGACAATTCTGGATGTCTCTTCATGAAATTGTTGTACCACGTTTGTCCGGGACGGTCATCTTTAAAAGGATTTGTTTTTTCCATATCTTTTAGAATTTTTTGAACATTGTCTAATAGTTCTTCTTTTTTGACTAGAAAGCCACGTTTCGTCATATTTATAAGCCATTCGACAACTTTCTGTTCTCCGCCCGCCCCTAAAATAGGCTCGGGTCCTCTATTTTTTATCTCGTCAGGTTTTCTGCCTATGATCCTGTCCTGGATTGTGGTTCTGGGAATATTATATTTCCTACACGTCTCCCTTATTCCTTTCCCGCCTTCTCTTATCTCCTTTAAGGCTAGTTGGAGAGCTTGCGGAGAATAATTACATGTTTTCTTTTTTTTTGGTACTTTGGAGGACATCTGTAAAATTATGCGTAAATTTAGTGTTTCAAAAATTTCAAATTTTCGAAGTATACATAAATTAACTTCATCAAGTTAGTTTGCGGCCATATAAAATTCATATACACTTATTAGGTGTTTGGTAAAAAAATACGGCCGTTAAATTGCGACCACATCGATATATTTTTGGAAGATATTTAAGTATAAGTATATTATGCTGGTTCTTAAGTATAAGCATACCAGACGCGCAAGAATATTACAAATCTATTTCGTAACCATGACTTCAATTGCCATATGAGTAACAAGGACGGCAAACGTACTTAAACAATCAGGGCGTCAGTCACCGACCGCCCGGCCGTAAACAGAAATATCTATAAAATCCATTTATTATCGGTTTGCGATTAACATGTTTTTAAGTATTTTTAAACCAAAAAAAAACACATCTGAGTAGTTAAAGTAGAAAATAATTATTAATACTCACTTCGAAAGCGATGTGTTCACTATTTTTGTAAGTATAATACTGCAGGCGACCATCTACACACAGTCAGCGCGAGTGATAAAATGAAAGAGAATGTAACATGGCGCCGGCCGCCGAGCCGCATAGTCGATATTAACCAGCCAGTTTGAAAAGACCCAAATCATAGTGCTATCCTACTTTTTATAAAACCTAAGTTGGCGTGTAAGAGCGTGACGGAACGATTCTAATTTTAGTATCTTTGGTAGGTCTGTCTTCGATCGAACCGGCCGTAAACACACAATGACCGCAAACCGGTACATTGATCCTACCTTAGAGCACTAAGCTATTATTTTTTATTAGAAAAAAAAGTTTGTTACATCTATTCTTTAGTTAGGTACTTGATGGATTGAATGATTAAGTACCTAGGTAACTTACTTTTTAATGCAGTTTTTACACCACTGAAACAGTAGTGAAGTGACATTTTAATCTCCTAGATACGTCCACAAGATATGTCTGCAAAGACGTCGTTTAAATCCCTTGGTATCCTCACATTTCCCTCCATAGTTGTGATGCAGGTAGCTACTTACGTTCGCTGTAACCTGGACGAGTACACAACATCGAAGGATGTTCATGGACGTAACCTGCGGAACTGTAATAGGCTGAGAGGTGTTCAACACAGACTTGCCAAGTCTGATCGGCTGACCCACGTCATGGGTCCGGAGGTGTACAACAAACTACCGACACATATCACTGACGCACCGTCATTGCCCTGTTTTAAGTCTCGACTCAAACGCTGGCTTCTGGAGCACACGTTCTATAGTTATAACAAATTCATTTCATTTAACTCATGATTTTATTTTAATACTTAAGAATGACTTCTTTATTACGCTGTTGTATTCATTTTATGATTATTATTATTTTAATTTGTTTTTAATGTGTAATTAATGATACCAAATGAATTATTCTACTAGTAGAATGTAGCCTAGATTATATACGACATTATGACATGTAATACGATCTATTACGAATAAATGAATATGAATATGATACTGAACACTAGTTTTACGAAAGAAAAAAAATATTTCATATTAACTAGGTAGGTACAAACTGGTTTCATTTAAAATTTAGTTTCTGAATTATATTGTAGGTAATAGGTAATTCGAATCAAGGAAATAATTATTTACTCTAATTACCGTACGTATCTCAATAACACTAAGTAGGTACTTTTAAAAACAACAAAGTTGGCAGTAGCAGATACGAAATTGTAGTATACCATCGCATCAAATAACTATTAAAATATTGTGCATAACACGACCTAGTAAAGATGGCAGTAAGGGTAATGAAAAAGTAGTGAAGTGACATGTTATTATTAAATTTTTGTCACACTAGTTCTGCAAAAAGTTTTTTTTTTATAAACAACATTTTTTTTATTTTAATTTGCGTATTGTAAGTAATACAAAACAAGGGAAAATAACATACAGAAATGAAAAAAAAATACAAATCTACTTCATTAAAACCAAAACATTGTCAAAAAAATGCAAAAAGCCAACATTACGCGGTATTCCCAGGCGGTCACCCATCCAAGTACTAACCGCGCCCGACGTTGCTTAACTTCGGTGATCGGACGAGAACCGGTGTGTTCAACGTGGTATGAACGTTGGCGGTAGTAATAACGAAATTGTGGTATAACATCGCATCAAATAACTATTAAAATATTGTACATAACGCGACTTTTTAAATGAAAACACAAAATTAAAATGGTGATAGGGGTAATGAAAAAGTAGTAAAGTGACATGTTATTATTTAATTTTTGTCACACTAGTTTTGCAAAAAGTTTTTTTTATAAACAACATTTTTTTAAGTTTTATTTGCGAATTGTAAGTAATACAAATCAAGGGAAAATAACATATAGAAGAGAAAAAAATTACAAAACTACTTTTTTAACACCAAAACATTGTGTAAAAAATGCAAAAGCCAACATTACGCGGTATTCCCAGGCGGTCACCCATCCAAGTACTAACCGCGCCCGACGTTACTTAACTTCGGTGATCGGACGAGAACCGGTGTGTTCAACGTGGTATGAACGTTGGCGTTAACAGTAACGAAATTGTAGTATACCATCTCATCAAATAACTATTAAAATATTGTGCATAACGCGACCTTTTAAATGAATACACAAAGTAAAGATGGCAGTAAGGGTAATGAAAAAGTAGTGAAGTGACATGGTTATTATTTAATTTTTGTCACACTCGTTTTGCAAAAAGTTCAAACAATAACAACAAAATTTTTAGTTTCATTTGTGAATTGTAAGTATTACAAATCAAGGGAAAATAACATATTATGGAAATGAAAAAACTTACAAAACTACTTTTTTAACACCGAAACATTGTGCAAAAAAATGCAAAAACAATAACAATAAAATTTTTAGTTTCATTTGTGAATTGTAAGTATTACAAATCAAGAGAAAATAACATATTATGGAAATGAAAAAAATTACAAATCTACTTTTTTAACACCGAAACATTGTGCAAAAAATGCAAAAGCCAACATTACGCGGTATTCCCAGGCGGTCACCCATCCAAGTACTAACCGCGCCCGACGTTGCTTAACTTCGGTGATCGGACGAGAACCGGTGTGTTCAACGTGGTATGAACGTTGGCGGTAACAATAACGAAATTGTAGTATACCATCGCATCAATGACTTTTAAAATATTGTACATAACGCGACTTTTTAAATGAAGACACAAAATAAAAATGGTGGTAAGGGTAATGAAAAAGTAGTAAGTGACATGTTATTATTTAATTTTTGTCACACTAGTTTTGCAAAAAGTTTTTTTTTATAAACAACATTTTTTTAAGTTTTATTTGCGAATTGTAAGTATTACAAATCAAGGGAAAATAACATATTATGGAAATGAAAAAAATTACAAAACTACTTTTTTAACACCGAAACATTGTGCAAAAAATGCAAAAGCCAACATTACGCGGTATTCCCAGGCGGTCACCCATCCAAGTACTAACCGCGCCCGACGTTGCTTAACTTCGGTGATCGGACGAGAACCGGTGTGTTCAACGTGGTATGAACGTTGGCGGTAACAATAACGAAATTGTAGTATACCATCGCATTAAATAACTATTAAAATATTGTGCATAACGCAACCTTTTAAATGAAGACACAAAGTAAAGATGGCAGTAAGGGTAATGAAAAAGTAGTGAAGTGACATGGTTATTATTTAATTTTTGTCACACTCGTTTTGCAAAAAGTTCAAACAATAACAACAAAATTTTTAGTTTCATTTGTGAATTGTAAGTATTACAAATCAAGGGAAAATAACATATTATGGAAATGAAAAAAATTACAAATCTACTTTTTTAACACCGAAACATTGTGCAAAAAATGCAAAAGCCAACATTACGCGGTATTCCCAGGCGGTCACCCATCCAAGTACTAACCGCGCCCGACGTTGCTTAACTTCGGTGATCGGACGAGAACCGGTGTGTTCAACGTGGTATGAACGTTGGCGGTAACAATAACGAAATTGTAGTATACCATCGCATCAAATAACTATTAAAATATTGTGCATAACGCAACCTTTTAAATGAAGACCCAAAGTAAAGATGGCAGTAAGGGTAATGAAAAAGTAGTGAAGTGACATGGTTATTATTTAATTTTTGTCACACTCGTTTTGCAAAAAGTTCAAACAATAACAACAAAATTTTTAGTTTCATTTGTGAATTGTAAGTATTACAAATCAAGGGAAAATAACATATTATGGAAATGGAAAAAATTACAAAACTACTTTTTTAACACCGAAACATGTGCAAAAAATGCAAAAAGCCAACATTACGCGGTATTCCCAGGCGGTCACCCATCCAAGTACTAACCGCGCCCGACGTTGCTTAACTTCGGTGATCGGACGAGAACCGGTGTGTTCAACGTGGTATGAACGTTGGCGGTAGCAGTTACGAAATTGTGGTATACCATCGCATCAAATGACTATTAAAATATTGTACATAACGCGACTTTTTAAATGAAGACACAAAATAAAAATGGTGGTAGGGGTAATGAAAAAGTAGTAAGTGACATGTTATTATTTAATTTTTGTCACACTAGTTTTGCAAAAAGTTTTTTTTTATAAACAACATTTTTTTAAGTTTTATTTGCGAATTGTAAGTAATACAAATCAAGGGAAAATAACATATTATGGAAATGAAAAAAAATACAAATCTACTTTTTTAACACGGTATCGTACCATAAATAGGCATAATGAAGTCTCAAGTGTTGAGGACAAGAAAAGAACTGGCCGGCCTCGCTCCGCAAGAACACCAGCAGTGATCAAAGCGATAAAGGCGCGCATACGAAGAAATCCTGTCCGAAAACAGAAACTGATGGCTTTGCAGATGGGGGTCAGTAGAAAAACAGTCAAAAAGGTTTTAAACGAAGACCTTAAGTTGCGAGCATACAAGAAAAAGAGTGGACACTTACTTAATTCCCGCCTGAAAGCAATTAGACTCAAAAGATCCCGGTTGTTATTAAAACGGTACGCGAGAAACCGACACCGTGACATACTTTTTACAGACGAAAAAATTTTTGATATAGAAGAAAAGTACAATAACCAAAACGATAGAGTGTACGCAGAGAACTCTGAAGAAGCAGGAAAAAAAGTTCCGCGGGTTCAACATGGGCATCATCCATCTTCAGTGATGTTCTGGTTAGGTGTCTCTTACTATGGGCCAACGGAGGTTCATTTCTGCGAAAAAGGTGTCAAAACCAGTGCAAAAGTGTACCAAGAGACGGTTTTGAATCGGCTTGTCAAAGATCTGCCCAACACTCTATTTTCAGGACATCATTTCGTGTTCCAGCAGGATTCTGCGCCTGCACACAAAGCCAAAACTACTCAAGCCTGGTTCGACCATCAAAAAATTGACTTTATTAGACACGAAGATTGGCCTTCCTCCAGTCCGGACCTTAATCCTCTGGATTATAAAATTTGGCAGGTCTTAGAGAACAAGGTCTGTGCTAAACCCCACAAAAATTTGGCGAGCCTGAAGTCAGCCATAATTAAAGCCGTCGCTGAAATAGACATGAATATGGTGCGTGCTGCGATAGATGACTGGCCGCGGCGTTTGAGGGAAGTTATTAAAAACAAGGGAGGTCATTTCGAATAATTTTAAGTTATTTTCATTTCTTAATAAATATACTTTAAATTGATATATAAAGTTTTATAAACTTATTGGTACTTTTTATTTTATCACTATTTTCATATATGACAGAACTTTGGGACCGACTACGTAGTATTCCATCGCATCAAATAACTATTAAAATATTGTGCATAACGCAACCTTTTAAATGAAGACCCAAAGTAAAGATGGCAGTAAGGGTAATGAAAAAGTAGTGAAGTGACATGGTTATTATTTAATTTTTGTCACACTCGTTTTGCAAAAAGTTCAAACAATAACAACAAAATTTTTAGTTTCATTTGTGAATTGTAAGTATTACAAATCAAGGGAAAATAACATATTATGGAAATGAAAAAAATTACAAAACTACTTTTTTAACACCGAAACATTGTGCAAAAAATGCAAAAAGCCAACATTACGCGGTATTCCCAGGCGGTCACCCATCCAAGTACTAACCGCGCCCGACGTTGCTTAACTTCGGTGATCGGACGAGAACCGGTGTGTTCAACGTGGTATGAACGTTGGCGGTAGTAGTAACGAAATTGTGGTATACCATCGCATCAAATATTGATCATAACGCGACTTTTCAAATAACGACACGATAAAGACGGCGGTAGTAGTAATGAAAAAGTAGTAAGTGACATGTTATTATTAAAATTTAATTTTTGTCACACTAGTTTTGCAAAAAGGTTTTTTTATAAACAATATTTTTTAGTTTCATTTGCGAATTGTAAGTAATACAAATCAAGGGAAAATAACATATTATGGAAATGAAAAAAAATACAAATCTACTTTTTTAACACCGAAACATTGTGCAAAAAATGCAAAAGCCAACATTACGCGGTATTCCCAGGCGGTCACCCATCCAAGTACTAACCGCGCCCGACGTTGCTTAACTTCGGTGATCGGACGAGAACCGGTGTGTTCAACGTGGTATGAACGTTGGCGGTAGTACTAACGAAATTGTGGTATATCATCGCATCAAATAACTATTAAAATATTGTGCATTACGCGACCTTTTAAATGAAGACACAAAGTAAGACCATCCAAGTACTAACCGCGCCCGACTTGGCTTAACTTCAGTATATTTTGATTATCTCTGCAATATTTTCAAATACGTATACCTACTTAAGTATATCAGTACGTTTGTAGATATCCAATCGCTTGATGTGTCCAAACCAACTTAACATTCCCTTCAAACGTTTTTAAATTGGAAGTATTTACTTAAAGATATAATATGCCTGTTAATGTTCGCAATCGTAAACCCGGGGCTACATGGGCCGCTTTGTAAATCACCACGAGACATAGAGGGCGCGCTAAGTCGCCATATTTATGAAAGTAAGACGCTTTGAACTCATAATGGGAAATACAAAACCAACGCCCGTCGTAAGGCAGGTCTGAGAGGACATTTAATTTACAAGATGCGACTGAACTACAAAGATTTTTGGAAGAATTTTCGTGAATGACCGACACATGACTCAGAGTTTCCTGAATCGAATTCACATAGAATACAGATACTTGAATGACCGGACCGAATTTACCTTGCACCTCTTAAAACCGGCGGTTTTACAAGGGTTGCCCGGCATCAAGCTTGGTGGCATGGTATGTACAAGCCTTTATGAAAATAAGTAAAATTGTAACACTGCTAATTCAAGTCAATAGTTTTATTCCGCATATTGTTTATCTTAAGTGCAGTTTTCACTAACAAAGTTAACTCGACCATTATAGACAGCGATGTGGCTCTCCAACTATTACGTTGGCCTAACTGAAAGCTCGGTGAGGTGTGGGTTAGTTCATCTTTCTATGGATGTACCTCTGACTACCCCATTTGACATATAGTCGTGTGCTTATGTTGTGGTTCATCATCATCAATTTAAGAGCCACGCTCTTGTCGGTGCAGCATTTTCCATGCTACTTTTTTAGGGAAAAATAGGGCAGTGATTTCCCTCTTGCCTTCCGCCCCGCAGTACTCTGTCTGACGCAAGTGGGATGGCGCCCAGAATAGTCTATTACATAGCTATACTAGGACTTCTGTCCTCCGCCTCTGAATAGTACTGACAGTTACTGCTGCCCTCTGTAAGGTTCCAGGTTACAGTCCCTGTGACTTGCCCCTTCCGTCCTGCATTGCCCTGCATGTTGTGGTTAATCATGATAAAGCCTACAACAGCTACAAAATATTTCTCTGTAAATAAAATTGATAAGTATGTCAATTTGTCTTTATACAAACACATCAGGTCACGCCTATTTCCCGCTGGGGTAGGCAGAGACCATGGAGTTCCACATACTACGACCCGACACCACTTTCGCTTCTTCCACTCTCATACATCATGCACACTCGCCAGTTTTGACCTGACCTTTCTTTAAAACGTCCTGGATCTGATCGCATCAATTTAAGAGCCACGCTTTTATCGGTGTACCATTTTCCATTCCAGTCTATCAAAGGCCTATTCCTTGACTTCCCTATAAGACACGACGTTAACCTTTTCTTTAATCTGTTCCATGTAAGCTCTTCTTGGTTTTCCCCTTCCTCTCTTTCCTTCTATGATGTGATATGACGCAGTAGTGTGTAGTAGTTTATTAAGCTATTATTAAATGAATACAGCTGTTAATAAGTCCGTTAGGGTCGCGACATGTAAAGAGGACTTAAGTCCTAACTTATTGTTATTGCCCGTTTTGAGCCTCAGTTTTATGCAGTCGCCGAGTGCTGCATCTATTTACGTTTATATAGATTTATAGTCCAATAGCTGCCAAGAAACGTTGCCGAGTACCGTTCTAGTTTTGGAATGTCTTTTAGTATGTATTTACTTTAGTCACAAAGTGAACAGAGAACCCGACTTGTGACTTTTTCTAAATACGATCGAATGCTATACAAATCTATACATTTATTTTAATAGAACTCTTACAATAGTAATGCACAAAGCATCCTAAGTAAAAGTATATTACAATAAGCTAATAAAGTTTTAGAGGTTAGGGTAATTTCTAACTAGTCAAATCAGTTACTTTTACTAAATGTCAAATCCACTAAAAGCAACCTGTGACGTCATAGAAAAACGTGATAGAATTTCGCATTTATAATTTCTTTTACTTTATTAAAATTCATAAATATGTTAAATAGAAAAAAGAAAACGTTTTTACTATAGATCTGTCTTTATTTAGTAATCAGAATTTCATAATTTATTTTTGACCGAGGAAACAACCCAATTAAGTTAGGAGATCGAATTAAAAATCAAAAGCAACCTATATCCATTATTGTCAGAAATGTCACTTCTCTTCAGTGCATTTTGCATTTAACATTATTAAACGTCGTTTTACATCCTCAAAGTTACGACATTTTTTCAGTACCATCGCTGAAATCATATCCATTTCCGGGCCTCAAGAATTTATATTCAAATGGTGTGTGAGGCCAAACAAACAAACGCAAATAATGCGGGATCGAATAGAATGGAATAGAAAGGAATGGAACGCCGCCCACCCCCTTCTGTAATAGAATGTCTTTATGAACGCGTGATTTTATATAGGAGGACACGTCGCGAGACGCGTGTCAAGATATTTTCGAGAAAAAATGTTTGCCTCCAACATGATGAGCAATTATTTGTGCGATAGATAGATCTGCCCCTCTCTCTCTTGGCATTTTTACTCCCGTCTGATGGTGGGGTCTGCCTACGTTGTATTTCCCCTTTTTTGAAAAAAAAAAAATCATAATGTACAATAGACTAGTTTCCAACTAGTCAAATCAGTAACTCTTTACTAAACTTCATAATACGAAATTACTATGGATTTTTCTATGAAAAAGCAAACTGTGACGTCATAGAAAAACGTGATAAAATGTCGGACTTTTTTCTTGATTAAAATAAGTTAAATAGAAAAAAGAAAATGTTTTTCGTTAGTTTTAGATCTGTCTTTATTTAGTAATCAGAATATCGTAATTTATCTTGAACCTAGTACACGACCCTATTGTTTGTGAAATGAATAGATTAAGTAACATAGGAGATACCTATCAACCGAGATCCAACCAAGGTCTCGAGATCTAAAGTGGCTGCAAGTTGTCTTCTGACTACTTTGTGGCTCTGCCATCTAGGCGTACGTGAGTTATGTTATGTGTTGTGTGCTGTTTAGCAATAAGGCCGCCTATTGCGCTTATGTTTTTATTCGTATGTTTATGTCCTGTGTATATGTCGTTGTGCAATAAAGTATTATTGATGGATTGATTGTAAGTATAAGGGTCTGCACAGACGACGGCGCCGGCGGGGCGGTTTCAGCGGGCATTGGCGCAGTCTAAAAGCTGCGTCTGCGTTGGTAGTATACTATTTGCTCTATCATTCGCGGCGAAATTGGCCTGCCCCGCCCCGTCGCGTCGTCTGTGCAGGCCCTAATGATTTTATATTTATTTTATAACAAAACTGAAATTAAATTAGTGCTACAGATCTAGTCAGAGGTAACACTTCAATAATCAGGGCGTGCGATGTGTTTGTCTTACTGAATTTGTTTGATTTCAGATAAATACCAAGAATCTCTCTCTCAGAATACATAAAAGCTTTAAGGATCTTAAAAAATATCTAAATAAGTACCACTGTTGGAGACAGGCCTCCACACAATCAACCGGAGGGGGTGTGAAAATGGGAAATGCAAAATGGGGGTAATAAATATCAAGATTATTTAAAAATCTCAAGTATCTTTATAAATAATTGATAATTATTACAATTTCAATTAATAATAATTTCAATTTAATTAATTGATTATTTAAGTGGACAAATTATATGTAATAATAATGATATTATGGGTGGATGTATTAATTGTGTTGTATAATTAATATTATTGCCTGAAATAAACAATTTTTATTTTATTTATTTATTTTATTTTATAAACCTCAAGAATTTTAAAAATATATAAGGATTATTTAAAAATCTTTAAAAATCTCGGGAATCTATTCCCTTGTGCGCAAAGAGGCGAGTCTTTTATGTCGCTATTGATACGATATTTTTATTTCCTCCCGCTCAATACAACTCGCCGGCGCGACGCTTTGTGCCGTTCCACTTTACATAATACCTTTTTATTCTTTTATGAAACTTACTTGCTTACGATTATGCTTAGAATAATGTACATAAATATTTAAGGAGAAAAATGTATGGATTTGTACTAAAATAAGTTTTTTGGTAATGGACTAATTTTGTCTTTAACATACATACATAAACTCACGCCTATTTCTCAACGGGGTAAGAAGAGACTATGGAATTCAATTTGCTTCGATGCTGACATACTTCTCTCGCTTCCTCCACATTCATCAATCGTTTCATACACACACGCCGGTTCAGAATAGATTTTACTGACCCTTTTCTAAGCCTTTTTTTGCCTTTAAACAAAAAATATTATGTTTTAAATACATTTGTAACTTTATAGTAACATAACATAAACAGCCTATATACGTCCCTCTGCTGGGCACAGGCCTCCCTTCAATCAACCGGAGGGGGTATGGAGCATACTCCACCACGCTGCTAATACACTAACTATAGTAACGCTCACGCTGCTGATAGTAACTGTTTTAAATAAATATAATACATTTAACTACTTTATTTTAGTACAAACGCTTGTTATATTTACTGTATACATTAGAACCATCAATAGTCTAAAATTAGATTACCGGTGTCTCAAAGTATCAAATGCGAATATGTACCTATTCTGTAAATAAGTGCAGTTTTGTACATAAACAATTAGAATACTTAAAAAGGTTAAGACAGTTTATAAGTCTGGTTTTCCCTTAGGCTTGGAAGGCCAAATTGGTAGCTTCTTTAAAAACCGTTTAAAATTATACTTATTATTCCAAAAGCAACAATAAGTTCTTATCATTACACACAGAAAGCATTCTCATTAGTATTGTGTTATGTGAAAGGTCTCGTAGCGTCGTAGCTACGTGCTACGCCGCCGTAGCCGCGAGCTACAATAACCGTCGTGTAGAGCCTACGCTCCGGCGGTGTAGTGATTGTCATTTGTTTACATTTCACGTGTTTTGTTTTTACTCTCTTGCTGTAGATATTGTTTATTGGTTTTTTATTGGAGTGCCATAAAAGTTAAATAAATAAATAAAATGAACGTCGTAATTACGAATGTACGAGCAAACTAACTCTTATCTACTTATGAAAAGTAAATTAAACTGTTTTACAGAAAAACATCGTAACTGAAATGATTCTAGAGAGAGAGAAAATGTTTATTCAATAAATTGTGACACACTACATACAACGTGATTCAAACTGAGTTAAAAAAAATAAAAAAATATCATAAAACAATTTTTAAAACTCAATACATAATGTGGCACAGCAAATTATTGTACTGCGTGTACTGTCATATTGTATTAAATTAATCAATTTCAAAAAACGATTCTCTATTTGTATGGTATACTTGTATTTTAATTAATTAAAATAAGCCCGATTAAACCGTTTCGGTCTTTTTTGTTTTTAATAATATTTTTTCTATTTATTTTATTATTATTTTTTATATGTTATTGCACTAAGTAATTGTAAGCGGATCATAGCGCCGAGACAAACCCGTGAGGGGTTTAGCGGTGTCATTTTATTCTTTTTTGTTAATTTTTCGTTGTATTCAATAATTAAAAAAAAAAGTTTTTCAACAACATTCGTACGAAAATATCTTCAACACGAAACACATACATACAATACATACATACATAAACACATACATCTAGACGTATAATCAGAGACTATAGGATTCCATTTGCTCCGATCCTGAGATACTTCTCTTGCTTCCTCCACATTCAGAAACACGCGCGCCGCTTCAGAGCAGATCGTACTGAACCTTTCTTTTTAAAGAATATCCCCAATATGGTCAATATACTCATACGCCCGTCATCTTCCTCTACCAGCCCTACACACAACCTTCGCCTTAAATAGCGCATAAACCTCCAATTTATGTTACATACCACACTCAAACAGAACACAAGGTTCGACCTTCTATTGTAATAGTAACCACGTTACAGATCTGTTATAAGCGCGTTGTACGTGTGTTATATAAAGCTGTTATAAAGCTATGTTCACCCTGACGGCCCGGGGCGGCGCGGCGGCGCGGCAAAACGTTACATAACCTGATATTGTACCAGACGCCCGGATTGTTTAAACTACTGGCGAGGAGAAAAGTGTTCCAAATTATTTATTTTTATTCATACATCTAGGTCTTTGAAATGTGGTGTTGGAGGAGGATGGTAAGAATAAGCTGGACTGAAAGAGTTACTAATTAGTAGTAGCTAGTAAGAGTAAGGGGAAAAAGGCAAATAGTTATTGAGGACAGAAGAGGCAAGATGATTGGACACTTAAATAAGACACGGCGAATTTATCAAAAACATCATAGAAGGGAAGCTACAAAGAAAGAGAGGAAGGGGAAGATAAAGAAGAGCTTACATGGAACAGATTTGTAAGACATTACAATGTGGACGCCTTATAGATGTTGTCTTATAATGAGATATTAGTTTCCCAGGGCGTGGAAATAGGCACCTAACTCAGAGAATAGGGGGAGAATAAGATTAAAATGTTGGGCGCCGTATAGAAGATCCCCTCCTATTACAAACAAAGCCAAGGTATTGGAAATAATAAAGATTTCACTTTTAACAATGGTATATTGGTTCAACAATTTCACAATAAAATAATATGAAGTCAGTCGGTTACAAAACATCCTAATGTAAATTAAGAAATAAATCTATTACTATAACATGGTATCTTAACTTAGTATCATTCCTAAACAACTAGGTTCTATCCCTATGAGGATAAGTAAAGTGTCAGGATGGCAGGTCCTGACAAAAGGCATGGAGTATGTATTGAGGATAAATACTCCATGTATTAGTAGAAAAACATCTTGAGAGCATGGCACTATCCATAGTAAGTTAAATTAACCATTAAAAAGAGATATCTAGATGGTATCCAGAGATTTTAACACCAAACTGGAATTAGGTACATTAATGACCGCAGCAGGAACTGACCCTGACGACAAAAGCAGATAATGAACACAAATGGTAGTCATGGCTGGGGAGCTAAACCCTGAAGGAAGACCTTGAAGTTGATTTTTGAAGTTAGTCCTTACAGTTGATCATTCTCGTAGAACTTTAACACTGGACTCTGCCGGTGGACTTTGACCCCTGTAACAAAATGACATGTTACAGCTCTGTCAACCCCGTTACGACGCGGAATTAAAGGAAAAAACACTCACCACATCACGTGGGACGATATTATAACAGCATTCCCCCTAGTCGATGGACTAAACCATTGTTTTTATACTGAAAGAAAGAACGTGAGGTTAGGTCATTGTCATGAACATATGAAGCTCATAATTGCCAACGTTCCACGATAATAACCATCAAAACACTCACCAGAAGACTTCACCATCCTTTCATCATTATATATGTGGCTTATACACCACTTTAAAGAAATAATCGCGACGGGACTAAATTGCCATCGTCATCGCGTAAACGAAATGTCAAACGAACATAACTTTTTCCCGGCGCGTAGGCACACACCTGTATGCCATACAGCCAAGTGGGAAGTGTAAAAAAAAACGTGTTACAGTTCCGTTTTAGTTGAGGAAGAAAAATTTTATTTAAAAATTTTAAATTTTTAAATAAAATTTTTCGCTACACTCTAGTAACGAAAGAGAAATAACAAGCGACTCCTGATGAGTTAACTTGTTATGAACGTACATTTACCTTACAAAGGTAAAAGAATGGAAAGAAATAAACATGATCACCATGTATCAAACTTGAAAACACATCTCCTATAATCCAAGGGGAAAAGGATTAGTACATTCCGCACTAGCCTTGTGCTTACCAGAGTTAAAATTTGGGGATTCTCCCAAGAAAACACATTGCACATAGGCAACATATGTTTGAAACAAATCAAAGAAACACCCTGGTGGTGTCAGACGACAACTCAAAGAATTAAATCTAACACTGCTTAACCTTACATAAACATACAAACATCTTGAATATGGTCAAGTTAAAGGAAAACCTACCTAACTTTTAAATTTAAAATAACAGACTAAACCTTATGCATACGTTTTACTTAGTCATGGCCATGACACTAAACCATATTTCAAGTAAAGAACTATTTTGAGTACTAAAAATAAAATTCTTAATCTATTTTCTTTTTTTATAAGAGTGAATATCCTTGGCGTCATTTGGGTGACAATCAAACACACACCAAATGCATAAGCAAGGCCTACGGATATTACTCGAACGAGGGAAACCTCATCAAATGGATCACCTTCCTATAGGGATGACCACTTAACAGGTAATGTCCTTAGAACACACCCTTGAAAGTGAGAGAAGACCTAAACTTCCTCACTAGGACCTCGAACAACAAGATCTTTAATGTGGAAGGAACCCAAAGGTTTACCTTCTAAGGTTTTCAATGAATAAACTACATTACCTAGCTTTTTATGCACTACACATTTTTCAAACTTAGGGGCTAGTTTAGCAGAAAAGTGCTTGGGAGCGCTGGACAAAGGAAAACATCTTTTATAAATAATTTGACCTTCCCGCAATTCCAAAGGACGCTTCCTAAGATTATAATATTTTACATTGTGTTGATATGCCCTTTTAAGGTGACATTCAACTTTATTGAAGACTTCCGCCATACGGGGCAACCGAGAAGCAAAAGTTTGGGTATCTACTACTATGGTAGACCCATCACAAGGTGAAGAATCTTTTGTATAAGTAGCACCATCGATGACCATCTCTCTACCATGATTTAGATAAAAGGCAGTATATTTTGTACTTTCGTGGACCGAAGTATTGAGCGCACACTGGATTTCCTGAATGTTTTGATCCCATTTACGATGATCAGAACGCACGAGGGAAGCAATGGCACGAACAATATCACGATTCACGCGTTCAGTTTGATTACACTGAGGATGGTATCGAGGATTATAGAATATATGAGGTACTCCGAAAGAAGTTAAAGAATCTCTAAATTCTTTAGAAGTGAATTGAGGACCGTTGTCGGTATACAGGATACGACATACGCCATGGACTAGAAAAACATGTTTCTCAAGACATTTCACAATGGCCTTAGAAGTTGCACTACGCAAAGGGAATAAAAGAACATACTTACTGAAATAACCAGAGACCACGAATAAGTATTGATTGCGAGAATAAGATGAAGGGAAAGGACCTAATATATCGCATGATATAGCCTCCCAAGGTTTAGTAACTTGACGGGGGTTACCCATCAGACCAGGCCTAGCAGTATTGACCGGCTTGTATGAACGACATACTTCACAATTGTCAACATATGATTTTACATCTTTAAATAAAGAAGGCCAGAAATACATGGAAGAAATTTTCTTGTGGGTCTTAGCCACACCGAAATCAAACGAGACATCATACCTAGTATGATGGACAAATATATGACAATGGATTCATCCTTTGCTTGTGTTCGTGAACGAATCTCTTCAAGAAGACGAAAATCGTAGTCAGGTAAATCAAAATCCGATTTCAAAGCAGAAACCAGTTCACTATAGTTAGAAAAACGACATTTATTGGCGCGGTACCAACATAAAGCGGGACCATCCACCAAGTCAGTAAAACCAGTGTAAATATCATCAACAAGAATGTTCCGTGCCGAACACAGCTCCTCCAAACGAGCCAGGAAAACGCGAACACAGGAATCACCCTTAAATTTCAAATTCAACGAGTTGAGGTTATATTTCTTTTCATGAGAAATAATAGTTTTATATTTGTTAATACACGACGGACGGTTTAATTCATGCTCGGAATCTGAAGATGAATCGGAAGTGATATCATTATTGGCCAATGATAACAATAAGGAAGTTTTCAATTTTTCAAGGTCATCGGCCGGACGTTCTATGCGAGACAACCGCAAAAGCCAATACTGAGCACGGCCTAGAATACGCTGATGGGCCGAAGGAGATTTGTCAGGACTCGATAAACAGGAGATGATTTCATTTATTTTTGATGTTAAAGTTTTATGTTCATCATCAAGATCACACTCAAAACCCTCAGATGGTACAACTATACTGCCGCGACGGGCTTGTTTACAAGTTTGTCTAAATAATTTTCGTAATTGCTCAACAGTATTATCCCGGTCAACCTTTACATTCCGAATAGAAAGTTCATGAATAAGTTCATCTTTCAACAAGAAGTTAATATTAGCATTGAATGCCGCCATTCTGAGTAAACAAAGTAAGAACAGTATACCAGATAAGTGAAAAAGAAATATGGTTATGACACCAATGTATGTGAATACAGTTATAGTACTCTAAGTACTAACAAAATGCCATGAAGAAAAAAAAATTATAAGTAACACCCCTATTGGGTACTTAACTACATGCTACTATGGTCCTATGTATCAAATTTATGAATACTATGTTCCTATGTAACCACTAACAAATAAAATAAGTTAGAAACCCACAGATTATTACTATGTCTATGTGAGAACTTCTATGTGCTCTGAGTCACTATGTTTATAATCATATAAATCACTAGAAAAAAGAGTTGTGTCACTATTGTCCTATGTGATATTAAAAGTATATGACTATGGCCCTATGTAAACTAACTCAGCTTAAAATAAGAAAAAGAAATCTGAGAGATACTATGGTCCTGTCAATAAAATTATCACTATGTCCCTGTGCAACAACAACTGGAGATATGCTAAATTTTAAGTTTACATACCTACTCATAAGTAGAAAAGTAAAGTCATAAATGTGTACCTATTAAAAGAAAACACACCCTATTTGCTATAAAGTTACACCATGTGCTTATAACTAGGTTATGTTACAAAGAACAAAGAAAGTGAAATACCTACTAATTTCCAACCTTGCTTTTCTGAGCCAAACGTTGGGCGCTTACTGTAAGACATTACAATGTGGACGCCTTATAGATGTTGTCTTATAATGAGATATTAGTTTCCCAGGGCGTGGAAATAGGCACCTAACTCAGAGAATAGGGGGAGAATAAGATTAAAATGTTGGGCGCCGTATAGAAGATCCCCTCCTATTACAAACAAAGCCAAGGTATTGGAAATAATAAAGATTTCACTTTTAACAATGGTATATTGGTTCAACAATTTCACAATAAAATAATATGAAGTCAGTCGGTTACAAAACATCCTAATGTAAATTAAGAAATAAATCTATTACTATAACATGGTATCTTAACTTAGTATCATTCCTAAACAACTAGGTTCTATCCCTATGAGGATAAGTAAAGTGTCAGGATGGCAGGTCCTGACAAAAGGCATGGAGTATGTATTGAGGATAAATACTCCATGTATTAGTAGAAAAACATCTTGAGAGCATGGCACTATCCATAGTAAGTTAAATTAACCATTAAAAAGAGATATCTAGATGGTATCCAGAGATTTTAACACCAAACTGGAATTAGGTACATTAATGACCGCAGCAGGAACTGACCCTGACGACAAAAGCAGATAATGAACACAAATGGTAGTCATGGCTGGGGAGCTAAACCCTGAAGGAAGACCTTGAAGTTGATTTTTGAAGTTAGTCCTTACAGTTGATCATTCTCGTAGAACTTTAACACTGGACTCTGCCGGTGGACTTTGACCCCTGTAACAAAATGACATGTTACAGCTCTGTCAACCCCGTTACGACGCGGAATTAAAGGAAAAAACACTCACCACATCACGTGGGACGATATTATAACAGCATTCCCCCTAGTCGATGGACTAAACCATTGTTTTTATACTGAAAGAAAGAACGTGAGGTTAGGTCATTGTCATGAACATATGAAGCTCATAATTGCCAACGTTCCACGATAATAACCATCAAAACACTCACCAGAAGACTTCACCATCCTTTCATCATTATATATGTGGCTTATACACCACTTTAAAGAAATAATCGCGACGGGACTAAATTGCCATCGTCATCGCGTAAACGAAATGTCAAACGAACATAACTTTTTCCCGGCGCGTAGGCACACACCTGTATGCCATACAGCCAAGTGGGAAGTGTAAAAAAAAACGTGTTACAGATTAAAGAGAAGGCGAACGTCGTTTCATATAAGGAAGTAAAGCAATTGGTCTTTGATAGACAAGAATGGAGAATGCTACACCGACAAGAGCGTGGCTCTTAAATTAGTAATGATACATCAAGGCACGCGGGAGCGTGTCAAGCCAAGTTCAAGTAACAGAACTGGCGAGCGCATCATGTTTAATATTACACGAACCATTTGGAGCCACTTTTGACCCCGTCATAATTCAAAAACGATTTCACATAAAAGTGTCATAATCACATGTGTCTTTGGTTTATTGTTACAAAACATTGTTACAAACAGTATTAATATGACGTCGTTAAACCCCAAGAGGGTTTCTCCCGACACTATGCCCACAACACGACATACAACGAAAGGGCCCGCCCGATATAGACCGCTTGGTTTTAAATGTACGGTCAAGGATGGAAGAAATAGATTATTGAATTGGCTCATGTCTTGGGGGCTTAAACTAACATTTCGTGGACGAGCGCAGTGGGAGTATGCCCATCATCAAATCATCAAGCGCCCTGTCCAAAAACACCCAACTGTTGTAATCGTCAGGGTTGGACCACAAGTCTCCATAACACAACTAGAGGAACAATTTATAACATGGATCTCTACTTATCGCCTAAGGGCGAAAAGACACTAGCTTAGTATAAGTACTAAGCTAGTGTCCCGTTGACTTGCAGAGGACAATGATCCCTAAAGCCTCGTCTTCACTGGGTAACATTTATCAGATGACATGTGAGAAACATGTGACTCTCGATTTCAGATTATAGTACCAAACTATCGACAGTTTTCTTACCGTGAGCTTCGCAGCTTCAAGTGCAATACAATTGATACTATAATAGTATTACACTCCGATACTATTGACAGGTTTCGAGCTACTAAGTATATCGATACTATGGATTATAAAACTATCGACAGTTTGACGGCACAACTTAAAATTTGGTAGGTTATGTTGTATGCTGTGATTGTATGTCTATCTGTTTTGTGGTGAAATACTCCGTCAGCACCGGCGCCGGCTTAATTATGATACATAGATCGAAAGAATTACGCGTGGACAGAAGGAGGACCCGGTGCGCGGTGGTGTAATGGTTAACACGCTCGTCCCGGCTTGACATGAGCTGTGTGTTCGAGTCCCGTCCGGGTCTGATTTTTTTTTTGTTTTAATTTTTCTTTGTGAGTTTTTCTAAGCACGGCTGATTGCTATAAAAAAAAACAAATATTCCGTGTCTCTTTCGTATGCCACAGAAGTGACAGTCATAGTATAAAACCCAGTATTTGAGGTGCCTATTACATTTGAGGACGCGAATGTCCCGGTCACAGGTAAGCGAATCAGGGCCGCTCTGTTTCAATTTCACGCCTGCTTGCCAATCAAATGGAATTCGACAACATTCAACGAATTTTGTAAAATATAATATTTTCAACAAAATGTTTCATGTTATATTCTATTTGCATTAGGTTTTTTATTTATATACCTACATAAATCACGCTCTTAATCTCTATTTAGGCAGGCAGAGACACAGTTCATCAGACGACATAAAATGGATACGATGAATCGCAAGGTTACAGGTTATCAACCCATAGCCACCATGTATTTTTTTATTTAAGTACGTTTATTTAGGATAACAACAGCTTATCTATATGTATTGTATATGTAGGTATATAGATTATCCGCAATGTCCTCACAAAACTAGAGAGCACAAAGTGAATTTTGTAATATGTTCCCACATTCGAATCCGGGAACTCCAGAATTAAACTAACTTGTGTTTTAGCTACATAAACTAAGATACTAAAGATTTTTTTATGAATTGTGGCATATTTATTTAACGTACATAACATAAGCTCACGACTATATCCCAATTAGGGTAGTTAGAGGTACATACAGTCATAAGCAATATAATGTACCCACTTTAGGACTCTGTCGCACTAACATATGTGACATTTAGTGAGACTTACAGTTCAATTTGTCAAAAAAGTTAATGTGACATGGTACCAAAGTGTTTGTACATATTAATGCTCGTAACCGTACATCGCAAGATGCATTAAGTACCCTAACCGAGCTTTTCGTTAGACCAACCTGATATGTAATGAGCCGTATCGACGTATATGTATAATGGTCGAGATAACCGTGTTAGTGAAAACTACACTTAAGATAAATTAATACGTGGAGGCGCTCCCCGTTTGAGAAGCAAGCCGGTGTAAGGCTTTAAATGCACAGCAAAGGCTTTATTGCACATATAAACACTACACTAAAAATAATTACAAAAGTGACAAGAGAACTCACACAGTGACTATGTGTATAGTGTAATGTATAGTGTATATAATAGGTAAATAATGTGTAAATAACCATCTTACAAAGGTAAACAAAACAGCCCCGGTGCCGGGCGCAATTACATTCAGATGTAGGCACCATTAGGGCGCATTCATAGTAGATTGTTTGTGACCGCGGCCAGTCACATGCTAATGTGACGTACACACTGTAAGGGAATCCACGGTTATCCGCTCCAAAGGCGTTTTGATAATCTCGTTTAGGTATGAAAGCCTTTGCTGGAATTAAATTATGAACTATTAATGAAGTATCTACAATATGGTATTTCTTTTTAAGCATATTATAATTATGTTATTGCTTCGAAAGGCACGTTAACTACTTACTAGCTACTGGTAAGTGAGTAATCGTTACATGAGCCATGTCAGGGACCGTTGGCGGCTCAATAATAACCCTGACACCACAGTTGATGAGGCTGGTAATCCACCTCACAACCCACACGATAGAAGATAGATTATTTTATAATTTATACCGACTTTGTATCGTGTTTTTATTTTAACTTTGACATTTTAATTATTTATGAATCTTAGACACTATATAGGTATATATTTTTGCACGCCACAATGGTTAAATGTTCACCATCATCTTCCACAGTTATCCACAGGATCCGCTTACCTAACCTGAAGATTTGACACGTCCGGTTTTTACAGAAGCGACTGCCTATCTGACCTTCCAACCCGCGAAGGGAAAACCAGCCCAATACAGGTTAGGTCACATACCTCCAAAAATGCATTTTTTTGGGAATGTGGGTTTCCTTACGATGTTTTGCTTCACCGCTGAGCACGTGATAATCATTTAATTTTCATTTATGGTTAAATGTTAAGGAACTATTTAATAATAATCCTTCCTGACCGTATTCGGCCACAGCGACTCGACAACTAATGAGAGCGTCGTTCGTGTGCTCTCATGTGACTGACATATCCGATCTTAGCATTAAATGTACGACCGCAACTATTTACACAATGTATGAAAACGATATGAATTGATTTAAAAAAAAAATGCTGCGTAGTATGCTCAACTCGAGCATATCGTAAAAGCATACTGTAGTGGCTTTTAGTACAGTCATGAGCAATATCATGTACCTACCCACTGTAGAACCCTGGCGCACTATCATATTTGACATTTAATGAGGCCTATGGTTTAATTTGTCAGAAAAGTTAATGTGACATGGTTGCAAAATGTATACATATTAGTACTCGTGACCGTAGAACGCATGGGTACTAACAGCCACTGCAGTGGTTAAGCTTGAGCGTTACGCTCACTATCCGGATGTCCTGGGTTCTATTCCTGGTGGGGACACGTCTAACGAGAAATAACTTTGTGAGACTGGTTTAGTTTGGAAGTCACCTGAATTGCCGAAAATTAATCAGGGACTTTCCAAGGTACGTTTCCCAAAAAAAAATAGATGGCACTTTACAGAGTAGCCTTCATTTAACCTAATTTCATGGATAACCGACATGCATATTTTATCTTTGTTTTTGTTTATAAATGATGACCCTTTTTATTACACCCAGGCACAACACATTGTCCAAATTACTAATAGGTACTACTGCCTACCAGTCGCCTATTCGTAGTTACCTAGATAATCCGTTAAAGGAGATATTTGCAGCAATACCTTGAGATTGAAAACCATAGATGGTTAACAACGAACCACGGCTACGGTCCATGCCACTTTAACCTCTTCGGAGGGTAGATAAGTATATAAAGAATAATAATAAAAACACTTTATTGCACTACAAAACATTTACAGGATAAACTTATTCTAAGGTGGGCAAAGGCGGCCTTATTACTATTATAATCAAAAAAGAGAAGCACCCTGGGCTGGGCCCGCGTGGTGGTTTAAGGCCCGATCTCCCTATCCATCCATAGGGAAGGCCCGTGCCCCAGCAGTGGGGACGTTAATGGGCTGGTGATGATGAAAAGAGAAGCAACATTAAATGTAGCAACATAATTCTATACCATATTTGATCCAAATATCAAGCAATAATTATTTTTTTCTACTCCTCTACTTTAATCTGGCATTTAAATAACCAAAAAGTCTAATATAAGTACATACATAATTAAACTCTTTGAAAAAGTGTACGCTCTATGGCCTATAAAAGCATTGTTTACAAAGTGTAACTGTACTATAATGTCGCCAAAAAAGCATTGTTGTTGTTTTTTTTTTTTTTGACCTGGAAACTGGCACCTTTACTTTGTTTGGTGCCATAGATATACTATAAAAAAAAAGTATACATTTGCCGCCATTTTCCCGCGCGTTGGAAAATAAATTGGAAAATTTTTGTGTTTCGTTTAAAATTACGTCGTCGTAGAAAAAGTATTGTATGCAACGTTGTATAACTAGGTCAAAAAATGCTCGTGGCGTCTCTTATTGCGATGTTCGCCAAGGCTCACATCGCAACTCACGCCACTCGCATTTTTTGACCCTTCTTATACAACTGTTGCATAAAATACTATTTTCTACTCCTCTACTTTAATCTGGCATTTAAATAACCAAAAAGTCTAATATAAGTACATACATAATTAAACTCTTTGAAAAAGTGTACGCTCTATGGCCTATAAAAGCATTGTTTACAAAGTGTAACTGTACTATAATGTCGCCAAAAAAGCATTGTTGTTGTTTTTTTTTTTGACCTGGAAACTGGCACCTTTACTTTGTTTGGTGCCATAGATATACTATAAAAAAAAGTATACATTTGCCGCCATTTTCCCGCGCGTTGGAAAATAATTTTTATAAATAAAATTTTTCTTTGTATAATTTTTGTTTCATTTAAAATTACGTCGTCGTAGAAAAAGTATTGTATGCAACGTTGTATAACTAGGTAAAAAAATGCTCGTGGCGTCTCTTATTGCGATGTTCGCCAAGGCTCACATCGCAACTCACGCCACTCGCATTTTTTGACCCTTCTTATACAACTGTTGCATAAAATACTATTTTCTACTCCTCTACTTTAATCTGGCATTTAAATAACCAAAAAGTCTAATATAAGTACATACATAATTAAACTCTTTGAAAAAGTGTATGCTCTATGGCCTATAAAAGCATTGTTTACAAAGTGTAACTGTACTATAATGTCGCCAAAAAAGCATTGTTGTTGTTTTTTTTTTTTTTTTGACCTGGAAACTGGCACCTTTACTTTGTTTGGTGCCATAGATATACTATAAAAAAAAAGTATACATTTGCCGCCATTTTCCCGCGCGTTGGAAAATAAATTGGAAAATTTTTGTTTCATTTAAAATTACGTCGTCGTAGAAAAAGTATTGTATGCAACGTTGTATAACTAGGTCAAAAAATGCTCGTGGCGTCTCTTATTGCGATGTTCGCCAAGGCTCACATCGCAACTCACGCCACTCGCATTTTTTGACCCTTCTTATACAACTGTTGCATAAAATACTATTATATATGCCTCTGCCATTAAATTACATTGTTGAATAATTATGTATCCGAGTAATGAGAAATTAAGTAATCGTGTTAAATTTGAACAACGCCATATTGTATTTGGAGAGCGTCGCTTGGAACGTCCCTCATTGATTCCGTGCTTTGGAGAGCACGTTACGCAGTTCGACCCGGTTACATGAGGCATCCGAGGTCTAGTGCTTAGAGCGTTAGGCTCACGATCTGGAGGTCCGGGTTCGATTCCCGATGAGGACATTGTCGAAATCACTTTGTGAGACTGTCCTTTGTTTGGTAAGGACTTTTCAGGCTTGAATCACCTGATTGTCCGAAAAAGTAAGATGATTCCGTGCTTCGAAGGGCACGTTAAGCCGTTGGTCCCGGCTATTAGCCGTAGAAACACCTCCACCAAGCCGCAGTGGAGCAGCGTGGTGGAGTATGCTCCATACCCCCTCCGGTTGATTGAGGGGAGGCCTGTGCCCAGCAGTGGGACGTATGTAGGCTGTTTATGTACATGAGGCATGTCGGGGGCATTTGGCGGATCAACAATAACCCTGACACCAAACTTGATGAGGTTCGTCATTGATCTCACAAGCACAAGATAATAAGATTACGTTCTTCTTCTATCGTGTGGATTGTGAGGTGGATTGCCAACCCCATCAACCCTGGTGTCAGGGTTATTATTGAGCCGCGGAAAGCCCCTGACATGACTCATGTAACGACTAAGTACTTACATCAGTAAGAAATAACCGGGACCAACGGCTTATCGTGCCTTTCGAAGCACGGATCATCTTTTTGGACAATCAAGTGATCAGCTTGTAATGTCCTAACCAAACTAGGGATCACATAGTGATTTTTGTGATTTGTCTCCGGGTCGTGAGCACGACGCTCAACCACTAGACCACAGAGGCCGTTAGACGAAAATTACGTGGTTCGTTGTTAACCATCTATGGTCTTGAAGACCAAGGTATTGCTGCCAATATCCTCTTCAACGGATTATTTAATGTACGAATAGGGGACTGGTAGCCAGTAGTATTAGTAATTTGGACAATAATGATTTATCATAATCATAATGTTAGGATTGAAACTCGAATTTGACCACAAAATAAATGTCCTTTCCAAATTGATGAACTATATATAAATCAGTAGCTGAATGGTTACAGAATTTCAATTATGACGAAACAGAGAATCTTTTAGACATAATTAAATAGAAGTGAGACGCACACACGCACGCATACACGCACACACACACACACGCACACACACATACACACACACTCACACACGCACGCACACACACACATACACATACAAGCATTTATAAATTTGATATTTTCTTTTTAAGAAATATTTTATGATTTAGTCTAACAATTTAAAAAAAAAACTTAACTTAATTTTTTTTTTATATTTTGTTATTTTTTCTTGACCATGACTTTTTGGGGGTGGAGGCCTGGAGTCCTAAAACACAGGGTATCCTAGTTTAGGCTCCAGCCTCTACAAATATTGTATTTTTGTATGTAATTATGTATCCATGTGTTTTATAATTTGTAGAGGAAATAAAGATTTTACTTACTTACTTACTTATATGGCCGATATACTGACAACATATCACCATGCTATTGCTTCTTCTTATCGTGCCGATAGCAAACTAAATAGTATCGGCTCGAAACTTGGCAAAAAGTATGGCGCTATCTGCAGCGCTCATCAGATCCTCCTGCGTGCAGGTGTTCGGGCACGCAGGACAAGATGTAAGATGTTCCATCGTTTGGGGAACAGTGCCGCACTTGCACTTTAAGTCATGCTATTCATCGTATACATATCGTTATGATGATGATCATGTTTGTCATGTTTTTCAAACTTTATAATAATGGCCCCGATTCCAATTTTATTATAAATTATACCCGTCATTTTCTTATTCGCCGAAAAGGAAAGGGACGGATGATTGACAACTGATAATTTTAAAATGATGATGACATACATACATACATAAACTCACGCCTATTTCCCACCGGGGTAAGCAGAGACTATAGAATTCCATTTGCTTCGATCCTGACACACTTCTCTTGCTTCCTCCACATGATGATGAATGAAAGATTAATATTGGCGAATAAAATAGGCGTCTCGCTCATATGTAATCCGTTTGTCAACTTAATTCTGTCAGGTTATTGGCGAATATAGGTACAATTTTGAAAGCTCTTTTTTCTGCCTAAAATTGACGTGTGTTCCATAAATATTATGTCCG
Source organism: Pectinophora gossypiella (assembly GCF_024362695.1). Lineage (NCBI taxonomy): Eukaryota > Metazoa > Arthropoda > Insecta > Lepidoptera > Gelechiidae > Pectinophora > Pectinophora gossypiella. The sequence continues at coordinate 1,811,945 of NC_065404.1, read as the reverse complement.
TCGATTACCCGTCTCTTTCCTTTTCGGCGGATAAGAAAATGACAGGTATAACTTAAAATAAATTTAGATGGTGTGTACTGGAATCAGCACCATTGTCATTTTTGTAAATTTATTATTTTTGTCATGACTGAAGGGTCAGTCTATGCCATACTCCTCTATCCTGCATCCAATGTTGGGATTTTTTTAAATGTCATGTCATTCATTACACCTACCAGTCTCCTCCCTAATCATTTCCAAAATAATGTAATACCTACTTGTTTTCATATTTTTTTGTCAACCTATGATTTTTCTATAGCCGAACTATGCTCGTAAAATCGTGAATAATCGTTCTTCGATTATTTCCACATAAATCAAAAAATTCAAATGCCAATATAAAGGCAATTTCCATTCACCCAATTTTCCAAACCAGCGCAGTGTGAAATCACTCTTATGCTTCTAAACGCGAATAATTTACCTCAATCACTTCTACTCACATTCCAATCGGTTTTCGATCACGAACGATCGACTCCATTCCCCAAGATCACAGGTTAAAAAGAAATTTAATCTTACTAATAAACATGCAAACAAGAAGAACGCTACCTGTTGCGGTTGTGATGAGACAAACGATTTCTCAGCCAATCAGCGGGCAGCGTCCGCCCACGGCGCGCGCTGATTGGCCGGCTCGGTTAAGGGGGGAACGTTTCGGGGGGAAGCGAAGTCCCGAGCACGATTCACGGATTCAGACAAGAAAAGCGCCGCATTGAGCTTTCTAGAGCTTTTCGCGCGCGCTATACTGGACCTGGAGCGTAATTCGGGAGTTTTGTTTTTATTATGTTTTCGTTGTAATTAAATACATTAAACTTCTAAAATAAGTCGTTAAAGGACTCTTGTTGTAGCAAGAATTTATTTAAAGCTAAAATTAGTCAATAAAACTAATAAAAAACATCTCAATTAAAATAAAAAAGTTTTTCAAAAATATATTAAGTTTTTCATGAATAAGTCATGACCTAGCTGCTAAAAAAGTGTTGATAAAAAAATAAATTGCATTCGAATTTTGGACATTTGAAGTTTAAAAAATAAAAACCAATATGTCGCTAGGAAAACAGCCAGCTGAACACATCAAAAGACCGATGAATGCCTTCATGGTGTGGTCTAGAGGGCAGAGAAGGAAAATGGCCCAGGATAACCCAAAGATGCATAACTCAGAAATATCTAAAAGACTGGGCGCTGAGTGGAAACTGCTGACTGAGATGGAGAAACGGCCATTTATTGACGAAGCGAAGAGGTTACGGTGAGTTCGAATATAATTTTATCGCGTAAAAAATGTATGAAAATAGAAAAAAAGCACATGGAAGCAGTAGGTTATATACCTATATAAAATATTGTTTACTAGAGAGAGAGAGAGACAGTGAAATATCTCCGTAGGTTTATGCCGTTTATAAAAATAACTGAGATTATGTTTAGATTTTGTTTCATTCTATAACAAATTGTAAAGTGTCTTCTATATTAAGGTGTATATTATAGCATTTCACAAAAGCGCTATTACTAAGTCTTAAGCCTGTGGAACTTTCAAATTATCAAATTATTTTGTAAAAAGTAAAAATAAGCGCGCTTAAAATAAAAAAATGTGCCAATAATTTCTAAATATAATTTTCAGTAAGTATAATAAAAATACTTTGTCATGGAAATTAATTTAATTTTTGAACTGTTTGAAAATCATGTACCTAACATGATAGTATTATCATAGTATTGGTTGGTATTGGAGTACTTAATAAACATATTGATCGACCGGCATTTCTGCTGTTCAATATATTTTAAAACCATGTTTGGATCAGAAATAATTATCACGTGCTCAACGGTGAAGGAAAACATTGTGAGGAAACCCACATTCTCGAGAAATGCATTTCGGACGTATGTGACATAACCTATATTAGGCTACTTTTCCCTTCGCGGGTTGGAATGTCAGACATGTAGTCGCTTCTGTAAAAAACTGGACCTGTCAAATCGTCAGGTTAGGTAAGCGGACCCAGTGAAAAACGGGATAACGCTAGGGAGATGATGAATATATATTAAATCCATTTGTTTGTACCGGTTTGCTGAAGTTGTCGCGGAAGTTAGTAAGTTAGATTAGGTCGTATTTCCTATAAGCATGGTTGATTAGGTTAGGGATGTTTCGCGGGCCTTTATCCAAAATCATTTTTGATTAATGTTTCCTTCTATAAAATCAAATCACAGATAGCAAAAAATCTTTCTATTGACGAGAGTATATTTCTAATTTAAAATAAATAGACTAGATGTCACAATTGTTTGGATATTTAATTAGAATTTTTCCCCTCTTTCAAAAGACTCCTTTCTTATTACACCTCAGTTATGTGTCTTGTGTGTTTCATGAAGTAAGTACATAATTACACACATACAGTCATGAGCAATATCATGTAGCCACTTTAGAACCCTGTCGCACTATCATATTTGACATTTAATGCGATACGGTTTAATTTGTCAAAAAAGTTAATGTGACATGGTTTCAAAATGTATATAAATTAGTACTCGTGACCGTATATATATAAGATCATGCCTATTTCCCGTTGGGGTAGGCAGAGACTGGAATTCCACTTACAACGATCCTGCCTGACACACCAGATTCGCTTCTTCCACTCTCATCAAATACTTCATCCATGCTCGATGGTTTCCATACACAATAATTAAACAATGGGGGTTGGATTTTAAAAGTACATTCTTTACGACTTTAAAGTATGGCCTGGCCTTTATTTATTATCAGTATATTTGTATTCTTGATAAGACCAGTTGTCCTTTGTTTTTTATACGTTTTACCTACCACACAGTTCCCAACAGAAAAAGCCACCAACGCACCTTAATCGGGACTAAATAAACATAAAACATTAACAATTAAAAAGATAATGTAAACATAGAATCTTTTAACAAAAAAAAAGATAATAAGTCCTTTCTCTATCTTTTTAATTTCGTATCAAAAGATAAACACGCAGACTAACCCACCTGTTATGACTGTGAGACAAAAAGTTTTATTTGTTGAGTTACTACGTTCTACCACAGATGTCTAATAGTTTTAAGGTGAGATTTAAAAAGTAAACACGGTGATAGACAAATAGACAAACAACGTTCTCATCTAAGATGTGATATTATCACCTCTCCAGCACGACAAGGATGCTTTTCTGGCGTAAAAAGAGAGTGGAAAAAAGCGTTTTTTTTCTCTTGTGAGACCAAGTTGCTTTTTAAGAAGAAGAAGAAGGCAATGGAACATAGCCATACAGTCTGAACTACAGTAAACTCGTGTTTAATATGTTACTTATTTATCGTAATTTACACGCACACACCCTTACATATCGTAGTGGGTTCGAATCCCGGTTCGAGCTCTAAACTAATGAATTCATGTTTGAAACATAGATAATTGACACGTGGGTTCGAAGAGTTTTGTTCGGTTACGGTACGCACGATTTGACCGACTTTATAGTATTTCCCCCGCTGCTTTCATTTTCACTCTTCACTATTGGAGTGAATAGGCATTTAGCTGCTGATGCCGTTCCTACCGCTCTCCGATCGTAGCGGCTCCCCGTTCCATTGGATACAGGGCGGTAGGCGCAAGAGTGCACCTGTGTTCGCGCGCACACTGTCAAACCATTGTTTCGCGCACTATAATATTTCCTGCGCAAATGGCTCGGCTTCTGATAATGGACTCCGATTATTGAATAGGCATTTACTAGATATAAGTGTGACCACACCTTCACTGATTGTGGGACCGCGTGAGAGCCTTCAGCGCTCCCCATTTGTTCGGTCAAGTAGTTAATGCAATCTGCGGCAAATCTACAATAAGTCACGTAAAAAAAAACTGATTGTGGTCAAACGCAAACCTATCTTCAGTACTAAATTTAAAAAAACGAATTCTACTGGTTTGGGCTGATCCGTGCTTCGGAAGACACGTTAAACCGTTGGTCCCGGTTACTGCTTACTGATGTAAGTACGTAGTCGTTACTTGAGTCACGTCAGGGGCCTTTGGCGGCTCTATGAGGTTGGTCACCCACCTCACAACCCACACGATAGAAGAAGAGATTCATAAATAAACTCACGCCCGTAATCCCTAATGGGGTGGGCAGAGCCACAAGTAATCAAAGACAACTTGCAGCCACTGTTGATACGATGTCGTAAGCTGGATATGATGAACCTTATGGTGATAAGGGATCAGCCTATCGCCCATAACATTAGTCCATCATGTTAGAGGACACAATCCCTTTGTCGGTTTTTACGACATGCCCGGGAAGACAAGCAGCTGAACGTTTTCTATGTTTTTCATTTTCTCCCAGAACAGCATAGAAGCATAGAAGAGATTCCTTTTTTATCAAAATATATAACTGAACAAATAGCCTAATAATTGTTAGGTATATAATTTCCTCTCAAAAGCCTAACCTACCCTATCTAATTTAAGCAGGACCAACAATAAGTGACATAACAAATTCACGGTAACATAACAATTAGGACGTAACAAATAGAAGCCGACGACGTGTAGAGCCGCCGCTAATAAATACAAAGCCCCAACCCTTGCGAATTAATTCATACCCACTTTATCTATATAGAGCTCATATTACCCACTATAAAATTTCGTGTTCTTCTCAAGTTAATAAGGTGTCTACTTAAGCAAATTGATCAACAATATTAACTTCTCGTAATTAACTATTGTTGTGTAAGTTGTTTTTATTACGTGTTTTGTTTTGTATTTGTTCTACTGTGGTGTCCCAATACTTTTTTTATCTTTCTTTCTAATAATATAAAATTATTTGATATAAAATATGTTAATAGATCAAGAAAACCCTTATAATAACACGGTGATTATAAAACAAAAGATAACTTGCAACCTTTGACTTCGTTTCCTCTATTCTTTGCATAAGGTCTTAGAACCATATTGTAAAATTTGTGCTTTTTTTTACAATCTGTGGAAGCTTGTCAATGGCTTTTTGATATTAAGTTAGTATGTAACATTCTAAATTTAGCTGTAAGCTCCCCAAATAAAAAAATAAAAAAAAATAATAAGATGGATATGACGACCCGTGTGGTGTTAGGTAGGTGAACAGCCCAACGCGCATATTGACAAAAACACGGTCAGTTTTTAGCTGAACACGTTATATGTCTTGTATATTAACCCCCAGTCCCTAACACTTCAACCAATGTAAAACACTGACAACAAAACACAATCGATACACACTAAACTCTTCACAGAACGCCCTCACACAGCCCTGTATATATTCCCCCGTCTTTTACCGTCCTAGACTGGAGACATAAGCTCATTTTTATAGCCCTGCCCGTACTAGATAACAGGCACCCCGCGCACAATGCCAGATATTACCATGGCCCGAGATAATTGTCTTCATTTCATGGGGTTAGCTTAGATTAAATTGATTTGTTGAACCATAGACTGGCGATTATGTTTGGAAAGTAATGGGATCTCACGGGTGTTAAATTCGCTTTAGTTTTTGAAGGAGATTGTTATGTTATGGGCTGTTTTATTCTAAGGATTGATCTTCGTATACAAGGTGACATTAGCGTTGCCGATTTTGAGAACAATACTTGGTTTTATTACAGTTATGCAGCTCTAAAAATTGGGTAGTTTTGTTTCCTAGATCAAAGATAAATTATAATGAAATTCTGATGACTAAATAAAGACAGATCAAAAGGTGACAAAACAACTCTTTTTTCTTTTTTCTATTTAACTTATTTATGAATTTTAATAAAGAAAAATTTACTTAATAATAAGTGCGACATTTTGACACGTTTTTCTATGACGTCACAGTGTGCTTTTTCATACTAATTCTATAGTAATTACGTGTTTTACGTTTAGTAAAAAGTACCTAACTGATTTAACTAGTTAGAAACTAGCCTATTGCAAAAAAGACATAAAGGTAGTCCTAGAATTATCATTGTTTTTTTTTTTAAATTTAAGTAAAATGAGACTATAGAAGGAAAAATTGAAGGGAAGAGAGGAAGGGCTAGAACTAGGATAACATTTATGAAACAAATAAAAGAGAAGGTGCAGGTCGTGTCGTATCGGGAGGTGAAGGTTTTGGCGGGAAGAAGAGAGGAATGGCGGTTACTCCACCGACAAGAGCGCAGCTCTTAAATAGAGAGAGAGAAAATGAGACTAAGTTTGTGTCTGCCTGAATCAGAACAACGCAGTATCGCCAACTGTGTTAGCGCACAGCTTATCTTGAGAGTAAGGGGGTTTCAAGAACATCCTCCGCGTTGTTCAAAGTTTATTCAGTTATCGGCCCATACGCACACGATTCTCAAACAATATTGACTTATTGGAACCGTCTTCAATCAATCGTTACTCTAAACAAAATGACATTGATAAAACCTCTGAGTCACAATAGTATGCATTGTAGTCTATCCCTTATTCCTGTGTTTATTTGGCTGTGTTTGTATTGTGATTACGATATGAATATCATATTGATAACCATCCATTCAGTAACATTTCAAGATTTTTTATCCGTGCCAATGCGTGCCCTGTTATTACGGTTACGTTACGTTACGGGGTTCGAATCCCGGCTCGTGTTATCTTTTCTATTGTGTACAAATAAATAAATAATATAACCACTAGAAACCTAATGGCCCCGATTCCTGCAGACACCTCCTAATTTTATTTTAAGTTATATCTGTCGTTTTCTTATCCGCCAAAAAGGAAAGGGACGGGTAATCGACAAGCATAAAATTTATGGACGTCAATTTTATGCACAAATCTAAAACAACCGTCTAAACATATTACATTGGCCAATAACCCGACATAATTATGTTGACAGCACACGTCAAACGGTTTGCATACCAGCGAGATACCTTTTTAATTCGCCCGGGTTATTCATTCATTTACTCATTCTTCCTAAAATTAAGAGCTGTCAACCATCTGTCCCTTTCCTTTTCGGCGGATAAGTAAATGACAGGTATAACTTAAAGTAAAATTAGAAGGTGTCTGCAGGAATCGGGGCCAATATGTAGGTATTATACCGACAAAAAAAAGTTTTCTTCTCGAGCTCCTCCGTGCTTCGGAAGGCATGTTAAGCCGTTGGTCCCGGCTGCATTAGCAGTCGATAATAACTATCAATCCGCACTGGACCCGCGTGATGGTTTAAGGCCCGATCTCCCTATCCATCCATAGCGAAGGCCCGTGCCCCAGCAGTGGGGGCGTTAACGGGCTGATGACGATGTTGATACCGATTTAGTGGTCGAATACCTACCTATACGACGGAGATTTTTTGTGGGTGGGTACTTGAAACAAATTGACTTAACTACCTACCTACAAATACTTTTATCAGTTTTGTCACATGATAATTACATTGCTGTAGGTACATATCTACCTCAATAATTTGTTATTGAATATATGGTACGCAATAAAGAAAGAAATAAAGAATTTAAAATAGGAATAATAAGAACCTTACCTTTGTCAATGTCCGCGGTCTGCGTGCCCAACTGCGGGCAGGGTGAGCTCACCGCCTGTCCGGCCGTCAGACTTGGCACGTGCTTCTGTAGAAAAACATTAAATTTACCAATTTAGTAAAAGAATATACCTAAGTGCTTTACGAAAAAGTTTACTTGAGGGTAACATTATGTATGTGCGTAAAAATGTATCTCTCCTTCCGAGAAACTGTGAAAGGCATACTTACAATACAAGGAATAAAAATAAAATTATTGTTCAAAATTCTAGATTAAGTAAATTAAATTCATCTTTTTTGGGGTTATGTATACGTTTTTACAATAAAATACCAGATAATATTTTAAATTTGTCAGAGAACAAATTTAAAGCTCACGTGAAGCTTACTTTATGTAAAAAAGCCTATTATAAGATTAATGATTACCTAAATTATAAAAATGTCTGGTATTGAATGTGTTCCTCTAGTTATTAAATAACTTGTAATGTACCCTCATTGATTTAAAAGATGTGTTGCTGTTGCAGTTTCTTGTCATTTCTTCTCCTCAGCCATAACACCTTGCGAAATGACGTAAATTCAAAAATGTTACATTGACCAGAAATGCCTTATGGGGCGTCACAAGTACTTTTAGTAACTTCTATATTTACATATGCAGTATTAAAATAGAAATAATCACAATACTGACGAATCTTACCATGAATATATATGTATTATGATCTGCATTCTGCGCTCTGCGCCTACAATTGCAGGCAAAAGTCAGAGCATCCCGGCTATCCGACGACGTTTAGAAAACAAAGTTCATGTATTTGCATACAGTACTATCATTAATGGCACCACACTATTCAGTTATTTCATTTGAGATCACTCGCGGAAGGATATAATACGTATTTTCGCATGATATAATTTTATTCCCGGGCAAGTCGACTAGCCTCCAAAAGACCGCCGAAGTACTGGCGATTCCATTCCGTTAGAGACGCTGCAGCAGGCTAATGATGACTCTTGTGATTGGATGAAACGTATGATGTGTAGTGACGAACACTCGGCTATTGGTTGGAATTCCCACAAACGTGTTAACCGAATATGTACCAAGTAAATTTGAAAATCGAATCATTACTTTGAAATCTAGAATATAATTTATTCCACAGATATTATACTTTTTTTTGTTTTGGTTTTCCCCGAAGGGTAAGGCAAAGGGTACTATGCCCATACAGCCATGTCTGACGTATTTTTTTTTCTTGATGATTAATGAAATGATGAAAGGTGATGATGATGAAACCTAAGCCCCCACCCTCGGAGTAGACTCCTACTCCGAACCCCAAACGAATTAACTCAAAAGTCCGCATAAACTTTCGAGTTATGAAGCGGCTTCCTGGCACGAAGCGAAAATAGGCAGATACACTTTGTTTATTGAATACTCCGATATAATAACACTCGCGAATGTCTTCCGACTAACTTAATGCGATCATTAACCACAAAACACCACTTCGTATTAATTATTTAGATTATTCAATGAAGAAAGCAACTGTCCCGTTCCCGTTTCCCGCCAAAAAAAACCACAGATATTATACGATAATAACATTGCAAAAATTTGAAAATCGAATTAAAGACTGCTTTACTTTTTTTTCTATTTACTCATTCGGGCAAGCAAAAGTAACTTAGCCCATACAGCCTGGTATTTGGTCTTGTCCTTTTCTTTGTAAAATCTGGTATATCACGTCTTTAGTTTTATAACTTCTTCGTCTTCTATATTTTTCCTTTTGTAATTTTTGAGTAGTAATGTATTCAGTAGGTCTTCTTCTTATATCGTGTGGGTTGTGAAGTGGAGTACCAACCTCATCAACCCTGGTGTCAGGGTTACTATTGAGCCGCCAAAGGCCCCTTACATGACTCATGTAACGACTACATACTACATCAGTAAGTAGTAACCGGGATCAACGGCTTAACGTGCCTCCCGTAGCACGGATCATCTTACTTTCGGACAATCTGGTAATCAGCCAGAAATGTCCAGTGTGTAATTCAGTAGGAAATCTTCATTAATATCTTCTGTTTTAGACTACTTTAGGCTAGCGTAGTAATATTTGTATTTTCGAATACGAGAAGACAATAGAACGCAGCCATACAGCCTTATCTGTAGATAATAAATTAGTATAGCATATTCTTCTGATTACATAGTATAAGGAATAATACTACGTTTATAATGACAACTCTCCGCTCTCCCCAGTGGTTGAGCTAGGTTTACCTCACCCCCTCGGTCTTATTTTAGTCTTCAGTCGTATGGCATCATACATCACAGATGCGTGTGTACGATAACGTCAATTCTGTATTCTGAGTTGATATCAAGTGGTATTTCTTGTCGAAAAATCATGATATTTTAGTATAGTAATATCCTGTGTAGGTAGGTACGTACAAAGCTTAGGTACGTACTTACCACCTACTAACTCTTGAGAAGTACAAATATATCAACAAGTAGATAGTGATAATGTTATTAACAAGAATGCGCTATAGTGTATAGGATTGGTATCAAATATATTTTTTCACATGTATTTGTGTACGCCATACATTCGAGGTTATCGGTCATACAATAGACGAAAAGGCGCGCCCATATTTGTCTTTGAGCTTACTTTTATCGACTTCTATTTGATATTTCGATACGATCCTCTTGTGATACAAAACTGTTTTTATAACTTATAAGTCTTATGAAATGTGAGTTTTGAGTCATACTCATAGAAACCGTGGCTGAGGAAATTAAAGAGTTTTTCGTAAGACCTATTTAGGATAGCATAATACAGGGTATTAGTGACAAGGTAACGAAAATTTTGACGGATGAGTTAGCGATGGGCGTTATTAACGATAACTGGTTATATATGCAGTTACGAGCTCGAACAGTGATCACTCGTTTTCCACTACAACAAAAACTAGTGATATTCATAACGCCATTTAAACGATCGAAATAGGCATCAGTCTTCAATAACTCTTTTAATCACAACGCCATAAAGTTAAATCGAATTCACTCTTATGTTTAAGGCATAGCGTCGATGTTTGGCTACTTTCACTACTCACGCAAAATCACTGGTTTTACAATATTCGTAATGACAAGATGAAAACGACGTTTTAACTGCTACCTAACCAAACGATTTTACGTTACAATTATCACGTTTGCTTCAGAACGTTGTGAAAATAACTAGTTATAAAAATCACTAGTTAAGAAACTAGTTATTGGAAATCACATAACGCTTACGTTACGTTATCTCAAAAACCGATAACGACCCATCGCTAGGATGAGTCAGACCGTTATACTTATAGTATGACATATAGGAAAATGACATACGGTGGTATGTCAGGAGGTCCGTGTATCCCTGTAGCGGTTCTCTATTTTTACGCATAATTTTTAATGTAATAATTTACCATGGCATAATGTTACTTCTCCTATTATTAGTTACGCATAGTATTAATTTGTCATAACTTTTTAAGCATAATTTTGAAACTCATAACTACCATAAGCATAATAATTAATGACAATAATGACATATAAGCATAAGTATTATAAGCATAAAAACTATACTCCGAATAAGAAAAGTTTTGGCACAACTTTGAACATTTCCGAAACTTACTTTTTCCTTGGTTGCATTTGGTTCATGATTGTGACTTTTTATATTTTTTGACTCTATTTCATGCTGTTGGTGATCATTCAGTATACTTTTCGTGTGTAAGATAAACATACTGGCGGCCCAAGGGCCACCCCCGCCGCACCCTAACCTACTGTTATGCCTTGTAAAAATTATGACAAAACACTATTATTCTAAAAAATAATTATGGATACCTATTTATATGCAAATCAAAATACCAACAAATATTAGTCCAAAAATAAGTTATACTTACCTAACAAACCAGTATTCTTAGATGTTATTATGGGAAAGTACTACTATGCTTAAAAACGTTATGCAAAAAGGATTATGATAATTAAAATTATGACAAAATCATTTATGCATTTTAAGAGAATCCCCCTTGTAGCTCTATAGTCTTACTCATGGAATAGAAACAAGAAGTTGGAAGGGCCAAGTGAGCGCGAAACGCGCGTCATACAAGTATGAGCAAATAGTTCATACTTCAACATTGCACTTCACTCGTCCGCAAACTTAACGACGCACGGAGCTCCGCCGTAGTTTTTAATACATAATTAAAAGCTCTTCTTGTGCATTATAATCTGCAAGGCAAAAATCAAACTATAGACTATGATGCAAGGAGTAAAAATCTTAGTATGCTCGGCTATTTATCAAAAAAACACTTTACGAAAAATAATGATAAAATGACAATGGGCACTTTTGTATGAAACTTGGTCCAAGAACCTCCACTGATGAGACTTATATGTAATGAAAGCTTATGCTTTCCCTATGATTCTGGCAAAGTTCTATCAGATTCTGTCCCGGGGTTCTTTTTTTACGGCCATGTTTGTCCTTGCTAAAAATGTGATAAAATACAGTGGGAGCTAAACTCGACTCAAGATTTGTTGCTGGATAACGAAGTCTACATAAATAATTATGTATCATATTGTATATCATTTTAAAGAGGATCTTTTCCGGAATCCGAAACATAAAAAAAAAATAAAAAAAATCTTTTTGTAAGCGAATTATAGTCAATTTATATCTGCAGCGCCATTGTTTCTCGATAGCTAAGTTCAAGTTTCATGCCTTTTACCCCTTCCAAAAGTATCTTACCGATTTTTTTATATTGCTTCCGGAATTTGATCTGAGTGACAATAACAAGAAAAATAAATAGACACCTCTCCGATAGAGACCGCCTAAGCTATTGCCTATTGCAAGAAATCGTCATCATTAGCAAGTCATTACGGTATTGCATATTATAAGCTTATCAGCAACTTGGAACTTGGTCCAAGAACCTCCACTGGTGAGACTTGCATGTAATGATAGCTTATACTTGTCCTATGATTCTGGAAAAGTTCTATCAAACTCTGTCCTAGGGTTTTTGTACGGCCATATTTGTCCTGAGTGTACAGTAGTGGACTGCAAAATCACCTCAGGATTTGTTGTCGAAAAACTATTTAACTAAGTCTATATACATAATTATATATCATAATGTATATCAATTTTAAAGGGGAAGGTTATCAGAATCAGAAACACAAATAAAAAAAAATGCATTAAGTATGTAAACGACTTTTAGCCAACTCACGTCCGTAGCACCATTTTTCTCAGCAGCTACGTACGAGTTTCGCGCCTTCCAACCTTTCCAAAGAAGCCCAATCATTTTTTCCTTCTTCTGATATTGCATTCTTAACCTGACAAGTGACAACAACAAGAAATAAAATAGATACCATTCCGATAGAGGCCGCGTAAGCTATGGACCTATTGCAAGATAACGTACTCAAAGGCTAGTCATTATAATCCAACAGACGTAACATGATTAGAATGCGGGAGGACGCAAATGTAGTATGTTTTCTTTCACCACAATCTTGTTTTATTAATCCAGGCTTATATCTTGTCTTATAAACAATGCCGAATGGTACAACAAACGTATCGTAAACGTAAGGTTGCCTGGTAGTAATTGCTACCTTGGCAATAAAGCCGCCTTTTGCACCAGTTATTGCCTGAACTTGTTTAATAAATGTGTTTCTTTTGTATACAATAGAGTCATTGTATTGCATCTTGATTAGAATGACTTATTTCTTGTTTCTCTCGTACTAAGCTGTATACTGTTAGTGTTAAAGAGACACATATTTCGTCTCTTTCGCATAAGGCGATGTACTACATTTCCGTCCCGCCGCATTCTAATCATGTTACGTCTGTTGGATTATAATGACTAGCCTTTGAGTACGTTATCTTGCAATAGGTCCATAGCTTACGCGGCCTCTATCGGAATGGTATCTATTTTATTTCTTGTTGTTGTCACTTGTCAGGTTAAGAATGCAATATCAGAAGAAGGAAAAAATGATTGGGCTTCTTTGGAAAGGTTGGAAGGCGCGAAACTCGTACGTAGCTGCTGAGAAAAATGGTGCTACGGACGTGAGTTGGCTAAAAGTCGTTTACATACTTAATGCATTTTTTTTTATTTGTGTTTCTGATTCTGATAACCTTCCCCTTTAAAATTGATATACATTATGATATATAATTATGTATATAGACTTAGTTAAATAGTTTTTCGACAACAAATCCTGAGGTGATTTTGCAGTCCACTACTGTACACTCAGGACAAATATGGCCGTACAAAAACCCTAGGACAGAGTTTGATAGAACTTTGCCAGAATCATAGGACAAGTATAAGCTATCATTACATGCAAGTCTCACCAGTGGAGGTTCTTGGACCAAGTTCCAAGTTGCTGATAAGCTTATAATATGCAATACCGTAATGACTTGCTAATGATGACGATTTCTTGCAATAGGCAATAGCTTAGGCGGTCTCTATCGGAGAGGTGTCTATTTATTTTTCTTGTTATTATCACTCAGATCAAATTCCGGAAGCAATATAAAAAAAAAATCGGTAAGATACTTTTGGAAGGGGTAAAAGGCATAAAACTTGAACTTAGCTACCGAGAAACAATGGCGCTGCAGATGCAAATTGACTATAATTCGCTTACATAAAGACTTTTTTGTTTTTTTTTATGTTTCGGATTCTGGAAAAGATCCTCTTTAAAATGATATACAATATGATACATAATTATTTATGTAGACTTAGTTATCCAGCAACAAATCTTGAGCCGATTTTAGCTCCCACTGTATTTTATCACATTTTTAGCCAGGACAAACATGGCCGTAAAAAAAGAACCCCGGGACAGAATCTGATAGAACTTTGCCAGATTCATAGAGAAAGCATAAGCTTTCATTACATATAAGTCTCATCAGTGGAGGTTCTTGGACCAGATTCGCCCATTCTCCTTTGCAGTCTTATCACATAAATAAAATATACATTGCTGGTAAAGTGACTAGTGGCTATGGAATTTGAGAAGCAGTAGTGCTATTGTAGTTATTTGTTTGCAGGAGTAGTAGTAAAAGAGAGTAGGGTTGAACTGACGACAGCGGTTGTCATACAAAATCCGCGTTAAGAAAGAAAGAAAGAAAGAAACGGTTATTATAAAGTTACGTTAGTGCCTTTCCGAACTCTTTCTTCTATTCTTCTAGAACAGATAGACATATGAAAATAATAAAAGTTCGTTGTTGACAACGAAAGTTTAAAAAATCAATTCGACACAACTTGAGATATCTATAATCTCAACTCACATCCATACTTAATATAATAAATATGAAAGTGTGTGTGTCTTTTTGTTTGTCAGTCTTCACGTCAAAACGGGCCGACGAATTGACGTGATTTTTTAAGTAGAGATAGTTGAAGGGATGGAGAGTGACATAGGCTACCTTTTATCTCTTTACAACCCCCCCACATTCCTAAAATGGGGGGTGGAAGTTTACATGGAGCATTCCGCAACTTTCAAGGTAGAAAGCTAAAAAGTGGTACGTGGACTATTTGACTAACAAAAAACGAGCATCATTTTTTTAATCTGCCCCTATCCCCTCCAAAGAGGAGATGAAATTTTACAGTTTTCATGGTAGGAAGTTAAAAATTGGTACACAGACTCTTTGTTCCCAACGAAAACCTTATTTTTGAACCGTGTTACCCCGAATTTAACGAGAGCGAAGCGGGCAAAAGCTAGTATCTTATATTTACACCTTGTCACCAGTAGCCGATACATATTGGTACAAACCAACCAATATAGTGAACTGCCATCTCGATTCCAATATCCACCGGCAAATACTTACTCATATCAATATCACATGCATTTATTTACCTAATTCGATTGCGTCCAAAATGCGATAAAGAAGCCATATCTTGAATATCCTATTTCTTATATCCAGTTATGTATGGAAAAAATGATACGTTTTTTCTGCCCTCCAAGTCATATTATTTTCCTTACGATATCGTGTTTATTTGTAGAGTAAATAGAGTAATGAAGGAATCGATAGTGTTGAGGTCGATGACCGCCTTTTTGATCACAGGAATTCGGTTCGATTGTGAAATAGTTATGTAGATGTATTGAAATTATCAAAGTGTTATCAGTGATATAGTAAGTTATAAACAGTGATGTGGCGTTCTCGAAAATGTTTCTAAAGTGGAAATGTTCTCGTTGTAAAAACTCTGCTGGCTGCTTTTTCGAGTGTATGTATGTATGTCTGTTTCTTTTTGAGCCGTAGTAGCCTAGTTGGTAGAACGCTTGCCTTTCACTTTGAGGTCGCAGTTTCGAATCCTAAACCAATGATTGTCGAATTCGTTTTCGAATTCATGTTTGGATCTTAAATGATTATCACGTGCTCAGCGGTGAAGGAAAACATCGTGAAGAAACCCACATTCCAGAAATGCATTTTCGGAAGTATGTGACCTAATATGTATTGAGCTAGTTTTCCCTTCGCGGGTTGTAAGGTTAGACAGGGAGTCGCTTCTGTTAAAAAAACCAGACCAGTCAAATCCTCAGGTTAGATTAGGTTAGGTTAGGGACCCTGTGAAAAACGGGATAATGCTAGGGAGATGATAGTAGTAGCCTAAACAACTTGATGGATTCTGACATCAGATACATTTTATCCTGAAAGTCTAACGGGATATTCGTATTCCATCTGTTTACGATTATCGGTAAATTGGTAACGCCATCTGTTGACAAGAAGCGAAAGATTGCTATCAGTTGTCAATATACGTCTGCACTGCTCTATTTATATTTTCCTCTCGCTCACTCATTGGTCCCACTAGTCGACACCAGACGGCAGGACCAGTCAAAAAATAGTTACTAGAAAAGGCTGGTACTTACATAATAATCTACGAAAAAGTTATATAAATGAAAAAAGTGATATTATAATAATAAAAAAAAAAACAAAAACCATGTCAGGGACCTTTGGCGGCTCAGTAGTAACCCTGACACAGAGTTGATGGGGTAATCCACCTCACAACCCACGCGATAGAAGAAAACTAGTGCGATTTTGTAAAACAAAAATATGAGAATTAATCAAGCAAACAATACGAGCCGCAATTTTCCAGTGCACAGTACAACGTTATTTATGCAATAAAGCGCGTTTGTGTGAGCGCGGCCGCCCTTTAAACAACAATGTCGGACACAATGCTCGGATTATTGCATTGTTCTGTAACAAATACTCACAATCGGTATTATTCGAGTCTCTGTATTGAATACTGGCGAGTACCATTGGAGTTTGAGCCGTAGCGCCGCGGCTGTGGGGTGGCTATGCTGGCAGGCATAATCGGACAGAGCGGCCTCTGTCCGATTATGCTAGCTTTGTGATAGAATTCCGCGATTGTCAGCGAGTCCGCAGTAATTATTCGATTGGACAGCCAAATGCAGACTTCGAATGTTTGTTACGTCCCCATTTTGCGTTTCGTTGCAACAGCACGTTCTGATTGATAAAGAGTTGTAGTTCAGTAAAAACACTCTCGTTAACGCAATTTTCAGTGTTGTCACTCATCTTCGTTTAACCCAGGGAGTAAGGAATAAGCCTTCAAGATATGAAATTCGAAAGAACAGGGGGGTTAAAATGACCACATCGAAGAAACCAATATTGCTATTTGACAGTTGTATGCATTGCGCACTTTTATATGCGCAAATGTCGAATAGCATTATTGCTTTTTAGATAAATTGCTTGGACTTGGACTTACTATACATATTAGAGAAATATATAAAACAATAATTCGTTTTTTTTCTCTGAAACTTGGTGTTTTCTTTCTACAAACACTACTATCTTATTCTATTGTGTGGGTTACGAGGTTAATTGCCAACCTCAGCAACCCTGGTGTCAGGGTTACTATTGAACCATCATTTGACTTGGTTCGACTACGTACTTACATCTGGCAGTATCGTGTCTTCCGAAGCACGGATACATCTTACTTTCGGACGTTGTAATGTCCTACCTAACCAAACCAGGGCTCACAAAGTAACTTTTGTGTTGTCTCCACTGGGATTCGAACCTGGGATCAAGAGCTCAAAGCTCAATCAAGGCTTTTCTTGCAGCTTCTTTTCCCCTGCTATACAGGTTGTTGCATTAGTTTTAGGCGGATGAGACGTTCGTTATGTAAAAATTGACGATTCAAAGTGTAACTATGTTAACAATTCAATAAAGATAAATTTGAATTTGTATCACTGGACCATGGAGGCAGCTGGACTATACAGCAATACTTGTTACAGAGCTCTTCACATGAAGGAGCACCCGGATTACAAGTACAGGCCGCGGAGGAAACCGAAGGCCTTGATCAAGAAGGAACCAAAGTTTGGATTCGGCATCAGCGGCCTGATGGCGCCAGTCCCAAGACTTGTCGCTCCACAGGTATCACTGTTCAATGTAATACATGTTCACTTACTTAATATACTTTACCTACAGCAATAAAACCCTTAACCCTTTTATAAACGACACCACCATTGTTGACCAGTCCATGCACTCTATTACAATTTGTCTTAATATTTACTGTCTATTCTTCTTCTTCTATCATGTGGATTGTGAAGTGTATTACCAACCTCAGCAACCCTGGCGTCAGGGTTATTATTGAGCCGCCAAAGGCCCCTGACATGATTCATGTAACGACTACGTACTTACATCAGTAAGTAGTAACCGGGACCAACAGTTTAACGTGCCTTCCGAAGCACGGATCATCTTACTTTTTGGACAATCAGGTTATCAGCCTGTAATGTTCTAACCAAACTAGGGATCACAGAATGTTTTTTTTATGACAGTCCAAGTACTGGACCACAGAGGCCGTATCTAACCCCTTTTTCTTCTTATCGTGTCGATGGCAAACTAAATAGTACCGGCCAAAAACTTGGCAACAAGTATGGCGCTATCTGCAGCGCTCATCAGATCCTCCTGCGTGCAGGTGTACGGGCACGCAGGACACGATGTAAGATGTTCCATCGTTTGGGGAACAGTGCCGCACTTGCACTTTAAGTCCGAGCCATCCGAGAAACCCCACCTGAACAAATTGTCCTTACTTCGGCCCACCTGAGTCCGAAGTCTATTTAGAGACTTCCAGACGGCGAAACAAAAGGTTTTGGGAGGTGTACCCGTTCCTGCCATTTAACCCCTAAACCCATGTAATCCGTCAGCCCGGCCCGCAGATGCCGCATCCAGGAATGCCTCAGCTGCCCATGCCACACTCGCTGCTACAGGACAAACCTGACCTGAGCCGCGCCTTGTTCCCGCCGCTGCCCTACCCCTTCTACCCCTTCAAGCTGCCCACTGACGACGGGAAACTTGCTGCTGAGTTGGCGCATTTACAGGTGAGTACTCTTGTCATAGAATAAGGAATAATACTACGTACAGAACAGCAGTAGTAGGCTTGTAGTAGGCTGAGCTGTAGGCCATCTACGGGGTCCACAGGTGGCGGATAGTGGAACGGCCATCAGATATAATGGTTAGCTGCGAATATAAAAATAAGCAGTCCCCGACCAAACAGCACCAGGATTAGCAGAACGTAGTGGGTAGCTAACTGGGACGGGCTAACCTATAAAATGCTACTTGGTTCTATGACGATCTTGTGACGCAGCGAGTAGGCGCCGCTACTTCAAAAGCGCACCCCTGATTCCGGGCAGCAGCGGTATCAGTACTGGTTGGAGGCCGAGGAAATGGATTCTGGTAGAGCTCTAGCTAGAACATCACCGATTGAGAAATTGGTGGGTGTACTGCTGAACGGAAGGCGATTGGGGCAACCACCGTTCTACACGCCCTATCGATGGAGTAATGAAGGCGATTACTCTACCGACAAGAGCGCAGCTCTTAAATAAAGAGAGATAGAACAGCAACTCTCCGCTCCCGACCAGCGGCTGAGCTAAGGTCCACCCTCCCCCCCCCCCCCCCGTCCTACTTTATCAATCAATCGTATGGGCGTCAGACGTCACACACACAGATACGCGTGTACGGTAACGTCAATGTGTACTGTCTGTGTAAAACGAGGAGCTTTATTGAAGGGTCCGGGATATGCTCTTGTCGAGATTATTTTCTCATGAGTATTGAACACAAGTAGGTACTGAGTACCTTTTCCAATTCTACATTAATAACAAACTTATTCTTTCACAGGCTCTTTACGGCGGCGCACTCTACAGCAGCGCCCTGTACAACAGCGCGTTATCCCCTTGCGGTTGTCCCCCGCGTAGGACGCCGTCCCCCCCTCCCGCGGACGTCAAGCGTCCTGTGGCCTACGTCCTGATGAAGAGTGACGAAGAGCCCCCCCAGCATGTGATATGAAGGCCGGTGGCGCTCCCGGCGCGCCCTTGGCCGGCGCACTGGGAGCGGCCGTCGACGTCGACGCAGGAGCGAAGCAGCTCGCCCGATAGTGTGTAAGACTGATAGGAAATTTAGTAGTATAGCATAGGTGCACACAGCGATCAATAGCTGTTGGTCCTGGATAGGTACTATTTACTTAAGTAAGTAGTCGTTACATAAACCTCATCAGAGGCCCCTGACAATGAGAATTACTTATTTAATTTTAAATTCTATCATAATTAGTAATAGCTTATAATGCGTCATCGTCACTTTCAATCTCGACAGTTCAAGAACTGAAATTTAAGTAAATACGTAAAATATAATATTTGTTTAAAGGATCTAACATTATCTCTTCTTGCATTAAACAAAAATCCAATCAATTTTGTTTATGATATATTTATAAAAACATACATAAACAGCCTATATACGTCCCACTGCTGGGCACAGGCCCCCCCTCAATCAACCGGATGGGGTATGGAGCATACTCCACCACGCTGCTCCAATGCGGGTTGGTGGAGGTATTTTTACGGCTAATAGTCGGGACCAACGGCTTAACGTGCCCTCCGAAGCACGGAATCATCTTACTTTTTCGGACAATCAGGTGATACAAGCCTGAAAGTCCTTACCAAACAAAGGACAGTCTCACAAAGTGATTTCGACAATGTCCCCATCGGGAATCGAACCTGGACCTCCAGATTGTGAGCCTAACGCTCTAACCACTAGACCACGGAGGCTGTTATGTTATGTAATTATAAAAAAATCATCATACAGTAAATCTTTTAATACAAAATTTTCACCGCTTGACAGTGTAACAGACATGACAGTATTTAACACATCGTTGGACATAATCAATGAAAAATTACATCATTATGTTATTATATCTTTATAAAGTAAAACTTAATTCTGTTGAAAACATACATTTCCTTTTTCCATTCTTTAAAATAATGTGCAATAGAATTATTTATAATATGTGCAATGTAATGTATAGTTAGAAATTAAAATATATCGTTAAACAACGGTATTTATGTAAATAAAAATTAAGAAAAGACAGAAAATAAGTAGGGTAGTAAACATATCATAGGGCAGATACTATGAAAATAATTTGTTAGTTAGAAAAGTTGTATGTCAATTTGTAAAAAACGTATCTTATAGGAAACTAGATATCTTCCATGTTAAGAACTAGACATTGCTCTGAATTTTTTTTTTGATATTGAACTATACAGAAATCTTTCGTAAAATACACTTTTCTTATTATGATATTCACAAAATTTCGTCATATTTACTACATATCGACTTGATATCATAAAGACATGGCATACCTACTAGTTACATACTAAATTGTAAAGTGTAAATATAACTTCTAGGTCTAACAATATTCTCTTAAATAAGATTGTGATTTGTTATGTTAACTATATGTAGGTTATATTTTTTATGTTTATTTTTGGTAATAAATACGAGAGCAAAATTATGACAAGACATTTTGTAAGTTGCCTTAAATATTTTAAGCAGGTCCTTCAAATGTTTAATTTGATATTCGAGCCCGACCGTTAGTTAATTTCGCATTTATTAATACTTAAGTAGCATTAAGACTTGTTTTGTACTTAATTGTTATACTTGATATTTGTTTATTGTTAAAGTTATTTTTTGTAAAAAAAACTTCAGTGCTCTCGACATATGAATGAGAAAAATAAAGTTGATTTATACATTTTGTAACGGGATTCAGTTACTTATTAAAAAATGGATATTACATTGAAAATAAAGGAAAAGTCATGCAACTATATAGATTTTTATTACAGAATATTTATTTGTTCAACTAAAGAAATAAAAAAATAAGTATTACAACATAACTATCCGCCACACGATTCTTCAAACTAAATCGTACAAAATATCGTATCGATTTTCTTTTATATCTAGCTTTGAAATACCTACAGATCCAACTTAATATGGCATGGCATATTAAGTATACAAACAAGTACTACTTATATTCCTTCAGTCGCATAATGCACTTTTCGCTTATACATGGAAAAGACCTACTATGTTGGTAGTATAAAAAAGCGTTTCTCTATTTTGGTCTCAATTCCTGCAGACACCTCATAATTTTATTTTATGTTATACCTGTCTTTTTTTTTATTCGCTGAAAAGGAAAGGGCCGCGTAATCGACAAGCATAAAATTTATGGACGACAATTTTAAGAACAACCGTCTAAAAATTTAACATTGGCCAATAACCCGACAGAATTATGTTGACAGCACACGTCAAACGGTTTGCATACCAGCGAGATACATTTTTAATTCGCCCGGGTTATTCATTCATTTACTCATTCTCCCTAAAATTAAGAGCTGTCAATCATCTGTCCCTTTCCTTTGACATAATATTGAAATGAAAGAATAAACCGGGCGAATAAAATAGGCATCTCGCTCATATGCAATCCGCTTGACGTGTGCTGTCGACTTAATTCTGTCGGGTCGGGTAATTATAAATTTTTGGAAAGTTTTTTACGTCGTGTGTTCCATTAATTTTATGCCTGTCGATTACCCGCCCCTTTCCTTTTAGGCGGATAAGAAAATGACAGGTATAACTTAAAATAAACTTAGATGGTGTGTACAGGAATCAGCATTGTCAAATGAATACATAATAAAATATACAATCGATTTTACTTTCGTCTACAAAATGTCGATTAACATGATTACAGTTTCATAAAACCATTTCTACTTAAGATACAAGTATATCTGACGCCCTCAGGCAAACATGTGCGTTCATTGTGCTCAAGCCCAAGTGTTTATCGGCCTATAATTGAGTGGGCTCGGCACTCGCTATTCTCTGCTCAGCCCCCTTCGAGTCTCCCCTCGTGTTTTGAAAGAACGCGCGACTGACTTCTGGAGTGGTCGCCGAGAGCAACACATGTCGAGCCCGATTAGTTTTAATCTCAAAGAGGCAATTGTTTATGGAATTCGAAATGGGAATTTGGGCACAGGGTAAGGTGAGACTAGCAATTCTTATAAAAATATCGAAGTATTTAAAGTGAAAGAAAAAAAAATATATTTTCGGACACCACAAACACAGACAGACAGATTTCATTTAACACAGGACAGAAACCACACTGAAAATAATATAAAAAAGAACAATAAGATTAAAAATTATTGGAAAAAAGAAAATCCAACCAAAATAATAAAAAAGAAAAAATAATAATACTTAATAACAGTATTTATAAATGCAACGCACTGACGGCCTGATCATCTACGGTGGCGTCCGGAATACATAAACAGCCTATATACGTCCCACTGTTGGGCACAAGCCTCTCCTCAATTAAATGCGGCTCCAATGCGGGTTGGTGGAGAATAAAAGGCGTCCGGAAAAAAAAGGACCTAACTTATGACTTGGCTAATTAACAGATACAGCGTATCATGACGAGTCAATACGGACTCGAACGGTTATCGGGGACACTGGAAATAGCCACAAGACTGCGATTAGGGACTGGACAGGGCTCGTACAAGACCGCAACTTATGAAAAGGCCGAGGGAAGGCATTTGCCCAGCAGTGGAAATAAATGAGCTAGTATTGATAGTAATAATAATGTGTAATTAAAGCGATTGATCTATTTATTTATTTAAAAGGCCAGCTTGTGCTCTACGAGCACAACAGTTAACAATCATAATAGAGGATAACATCTAATAGTGTCTAATAGTATCTAATAGTGTGTGTTTGATCTATGCAAATAAATCTTGTTTGTTCATTTAAATACCCTGAACGACACGGTCCACCAAAATGCTTACAGTTAGAAGTCAAGTTCTAATTTCAGACAGAAACAATTTTAAGTCTGTTGTCATCACTGATCACTACTTACACTAGTATTCAAACACGTTACATACAGCATGATTATAATATTCTAAGACTTTTCAGTCATCAAACGCATAGTTGATGCAACATTTGCCATAAATTGCGTTATGCCGTTTTCACAGGGTCCGCTTACCTAACCTGAAGATTTGACAGGTCCGGTTTTTTACAGAAGCGACTGCCTGTCTAACCTTCCAACCCGCGAAGGAAAAACCAGCCCAATACAGGTTAAGTTACATACCTCCGAAACGCATTTCTTGGGTATGTGTGTTTCCTCACGATGTTTTCTTTTACCGCTGCGCACGTGATAATAATTTATGATCTAAACCTGAATTCGAAAAACGATTTCAAAAATTATAGATTTTTAAATAAATTTCAGATAAATAATTGTATTAAATGCCTCGTCGATGCGTGAGATATGAGATAAAGATCATAAATAAACTGCCAGTGGGTCTAAATCAGTGAATTGACGGCGTCTGCAATAAAAACGGATCGTCGCCTCGACAATTAGTAGCCAAAGGGTGTTTGTTTGCAGGGGTGAACTGGGGTGCCCATGAATATACTAAAAGGGAAGACGAGCAATGATTTATAAGTATAAGTACTATATTTTTAATATGTATACAAATAAAACGAAAATTGGGCATTTTAAATAACTGATGATCTTCTGATTGCAAATTCGTATAAAAATAAAAATATTAGTAGTTTGTAGTTAAGAGGGTAGTGTGAGTTTTTTCTGCAATGTAAGTCGTTACTGTTATTTAGGTTGGGTTAAAATACTCATAAACTGCCTATATACGTCCCACTGCTGGGCACAGGCCTCCCCTCAATCAACCGGACGGGGTATGGAGCATACTCCACCACGCTCCTCCACTGCGGGTTGGTGGAGGATAAAATACTAAGAGTCTTCAAGTCGGTGAGTTATTTGATATCCTTACAACTTTTAATATTGATATCTATGTTTCGATCGTGCCCTATTTATAACGCGTGAATTTCCAATTTTTCTATCTTTTTACAGAGTGCATATAAAAAAATGGTACCCTGCGAAAGGCCCGGTCGGTGCGGTGCCGGACCTGTCAAATCTTCAGGTTAGGTAAGCGGACCCTGTGAAACACGGGATGATGCTAGGGAGATGATGATATAAAAAGAAATGGGAATAGTTATGTATTTGCGTATCCTTTTTTTAACGTGACTTATTGTAGATTTGCCGCA
The DNA here is from genome assembly GCF_024362695.1 of Pectinophora gossypiella. NCBI lineage: Eukaryota > Metazoa > Arthropoda > Insecta > Lepidoptera > Gelechiidae > Pectinophora > Pectinophora gossypiella. Next base: position 1,787,221 of record NC_065404.1, on the reverse strand, counting down.
GATGGCATTAACTACTTGGCCGGACAAATGGGAAGCGCTGTAGGCTCTCGGTACAACGTTTAAGACAACAGGCCTGAGGGTGCACAGTTGGGCGCGAACCCCGGCTCAGGGCGTCGCACAGTGGCCGATTTGTATTATCTAGGAATTAATAATTATTATTTTTGATGTTGACGATAACGATGGTACCTTTATATAATAATGCTAGTGATGTGGGTAGTTCGACATATCAATATTTTTATCGAACTCTCATGCGTTTACCCGCTGTCACGTAGTGAAGCTCAGTTTAGAGTGCAGTCCGTAAATAAATTGAATTTTGTAAAGCGTATTTAAAAAAAGATTGTGAAAAAAGTATTAAGTGTTGGCGAACTAAGTTCTGGATATTGTTTGTTAAAGGTATGTACAATATTTATAATAAAAATGCCTTGTAATGATTACGCAACGTAAAAAAGAAAGATTGTAGTTCAAAGGTCATCAATGCAAAAATTTAAGTTTTTGGTTTGAAAATCATTTCGGAAAAACGAATTTCGAAGTATTCCGCCTTGCTTTATTTTTTTAAAAATACATCAAGTCATTAGTCTTTTAAATAATTTATTAGTAGCTGCCAAAAAGTGCCAAAGACTTAGCAATTTATTTTTTTAGGTACTATGTCGCTTACTAAGCGGGAATTGTATGAAGTTTGGCGAAAGGAAAAAACAATGAAAAAAAAGAAATTAGCTGTTTTTAAATTGGTATCTGAAAGATCTGGATCAGCCACTAATGAAGATGAGGTTTGCCCGACAAATCTTAAAAAAAAGTAAGTTCTTTCAATTTTAAACTTGCTCGTAGATGGCAGGAGTCAAAACGAACTTCAAAAATTTTTGAAGACCACTGCTGAGTTATATGTCAATTTGTATCCGTGGTATAACATGCCATCAAGCATACACCGAATTTTAATTCATGGACCAGAGATTGTAAAGTCTTTGTTACTCCCAATTGGTATACTCGGAAGAAGCCCTAGAGTCTCGGAATAAGGACTTTCGGAAATTACGACAGTATAACACTGGCAAGTTCAACAGAGAAACTACAATGAGAGATTTGTTCAACGGTCTCCTTGTATCATCAGACCCTGTGATATCATCCCTGTCCCATTGTATTGGTACCAGGTCGTTCAAAGAACCGTTAAATAATGAAGTTCTGCAGTTACTAGATGAGCCCGATTTATCCGTTTTATGTGACGATGAAGACGATATGTAGGTTTTTTCTGTTACTAATGGTTGATAATGTATATTTTTTAACATTTTGACAAATATAAATAATAAAAATAATGAAATGAGGATTTAAATTAATACCTATATTAAAGTGAGAATCTCCTCCTTTTGAAGTCGGTTAAAAATATAAGTGTAGTTTGTATTGGTTAGATTAACCATTAAAGTCTACATATTAGTCAAGAAAAGCCAAGTATATGCATTGCCAATCCAGATATAATTTTTTTTCGACGACGCGATTTATTAATTCCTAGATAATTCAAATCGGCCACTGTGCGTCGTCTGAGTGGAAAAATATGTGAAGGAATTAATCGACCCTAGTGGATCGATAGCGATAAGCGCTGATTGAGGGAAGTCGTCGACCGCAGCGGGGTCAGTATCGGGGTCCTATAAGTCGCGTATCCACATCTGCCCTGACTGTATGACCACCCTACAGGCTCAACTTCCGCTGCCCGCTAACTGCGTGAGCCGTATAAACTGTCATCATCACCATTTTATTAACCACAATAAAATTTTAATTGCACGATAAGTGAAACATCCTTTTTTGATTGCTGTGTAGAGTGTTTAAATAAGTTATTACCTTAGATAGATTTTGAAATACAAGTATCAAAAACATTTATTTATTCATCTATCAAAACTTACAACTATCAATACGGGACCATCCTATTACGATAGCGTGGCACTTTTATCGACTTATGACAAATAACATAACACATACACATCTAAGCCCAAGTTGTATTGTATTCATTTATAATGTCTGTTTGTTAAAATTAAGTTCTGTACAATAAAGTGTATTTAAATTGATTTTGAGACCTCACGTTATATGTCACACAAAAATTTAGAGAATTGATCTGCGGTTGTTGAAAATGCGAAGCTACGGTGTGCGTCAAGCTAGCGGCCTCAAAAAAAAAATGGGCACGAAAAAATAATTTGACCATACCAAAAAATAGTACTCTTATTGAAAAAAATAGTACCTGTTGTAAAAAAATTAGTACCATCACGGTTCTGGATTTATAGCCATGTTTTATTGCACTTGCTAGCTTGACGGTGAGCGAAATTTGGCGAGAGTTAACGACAAGGTCTTTCGCTTTGATTTAAACGCCAAAAAATAGTACCGAAATAGTACTCACCCCCTGCAAAATACCGAAAGTAGTACTTCAACGGTTCCAAAGTTATAAAGGCAGTTCTTTGATCCCGCTAGCTTGACGTTTTGAAAATACCTATTATCTGGGGAATGCTTGCATACTTCAGTTTGTAACTAATGTCAATAAACTCGTATGAAATAGTACTCCCTACCATCATAATTTGGACCTGATTCTCTTTGTAGAAATATGTCAAAAAGTCATTATAACCTATGTCATACATTTATCAAGACAAGTACAGTCGCGAACAAAATTATTACACATGGTCAAGAATGTTGTCAGATTTTAGTATTTTTCCCCATTTTTGGGTAAAAATTGGTGAAGTGCCAGGGTTGTCAGATGAAAGTAATATCATTGTTGAAACTCTTTGAGTTATTCTACAAATACTGCAAATTGTTTATTAACAAACACTTCGATCGGTAACAAATTCAACATGAAGGTATGAATTATAAAATAAAACAGCAGATTAAAAATGTATTATGATGTATTAAAATCACAGATTGTTTTCGATAAGAACTAGACCCATGCAGCCATTTTCTATTAAAATTAGTGCATATGGGTGTATGCAATAGGATTTTTTTGTAATAGCAGCACTCTGAAGTGCAAAGAAATGGTAGGGTAGACCTCCAAAATGGCAATACTTACGAATAAATTGTGAGGTTATGTAATTGTCTACGTGACTGTATCAACAACAAATGTATGGCATAGGTTATGATGATTTTTTAACATTTCTACAAAGAGAATCGGATCAAAATTATGATGGTAGGGAGTACTATTTCATACGAGTTTATTGACATTAGTTACATACTGAAGTATGCAAGTGTTCCCCAGATAATAGGTATTTTCAAAACGTCAAGCTAGCGGGATCAAAGAACTGCCTTTATAACTTTGGAACCGTTGAAGTACTACTTTCGGTATTTTGCAGGGGGTGAGTACTATTTCGGTACTATTTTTTGGCGTTTAAATCAAAGCGAAAGACCTTGTCGTTAACTCTCGCCAAATTTCGCTCACCGTCAAGCTAGCAAGTGCAATAAAACATGGCTATAAATCCAGAACCGTGATGGTACTAATTTTTTTACAACAGGTACTATTTTTTTCAATAAGAGTACTATTTTTTGGTATGGTCAAATTATTTTTTCGTGCCCATTTTTTTTTTGAGGCCGCTAGCTTGACGCACACAAATTACTAGGTTACATTTCATTAATACGTTTTGGAGTCCTAAGATGAATAGTATGATATATTTTTTTAAATATAATTACTTATTCTACTAACAGCCTCCGTGGTCTAGTGGTCAGAGCGTATGGCTTACGATCTGGAGGTCCAGGTTCGATTCCCGATGGGAACATTGTCGAAATCACTTTGTGAGACTGTACTTGGTTTGGTAAGGACTTTTCAGGCTTGAATCACCTGATTGTCCGAAAAAGTAAGATGATTCCGTGCTTCGGAGGGCACGTTAAGCCGTTGGTCCCGGCTATTAAAAATAGACTCTTTTAAAAATAGTCTTGACAAATATATGAACAATCATGAACACAAGTGAAGTGATAAGCACGCATCAGCACAAAGTGCTGCCTGTGCTTCCAATAATAATAATAATATTAGTCGTAAAAACACCCCCACTAACCCGCATTGGAGCAGCGTGGTGGAGTATGCTCCATACCCCTAATAATATATTTCTAGGCAGAATACGAAACTACTTTACGCCCATAAAAATCATGACAGTTTCAAATGGAATTACAACTCTGTAGGAGTACTCAAAAACACTCAATCTTTATTTTCACGCCCCCCTGATAACGGTGCGCGGTTGTTATCATTTTTTACCTCCCAGAGCCTAGCGGGATTAAAAAATAAAACAGCGAGAGACAGAAATCCGTTTAGACGCCCCTAATGGCTGCCTGCGGTCACAGCCGGACAAATTGACAATCACAACCCAATATTGTTGACATTTACGTTTCAATTTATAAATAGGAGTCAAATTAAATAGGGGTACGTATAAAAAAAGCATATCTACAATTTCTGTTAGCTTCTTTTATTCAATGAGAGTTAATAATGCTTCTAAACATCTATAGGTAAGTACCTAAATGTAAATAGGAATTACACCAATCCACCGACAGAATTTTAATTATTGTTATATCATTATATAAGTAGATAGAACTCTAATTAAATAAAATGAGTAAAAAAAAATATTATTATTATACTTAAATCAGCTAATAGGTACATAATTTCAAAAGTTTTTATAACAAAACTAGTAAGAGTGCTTGGCTGGCCATATATTTTAAATAAAGTCCACCGTATATTTTAAATAAAGTAGGTATCATGTCAGGTTTTACGTTTTTTCCGGCGTCGCGTAATGTTATCTATGCTAGTGAGTGTTAATTTAAAAACAAATCAATAGGTCATCTAGTTTGCTTGTAGATGGATCTCTACAAGCATACCTAGAGTTTAGGCAAGGACTAAAATAAAAACTTAAGAGGAGCTTATATTAAGAGAAAATGTTATACTTACTGCAGACGAAAAGAAAAACTTGGGGCTTATGGCTTTGTATCCGAATATGGATTACAACTCTCCGCTGTATTTGCTGTGAAAATTAATAACAAAAATATACGACTGTTGATTAAGAGAAGCTTATACCAAACTCAGAAACTAGTGAACCGGTGAAGTTACGCAAATACGAGTAAACACCACATCATCATCAATTTAAGAGCCACGCTCTTGTCGGTGCAGCATTGTCCATGCTACTTTTTAGGGAAAAATAAGGCAGTGGTTTCACTCTTTCCTTCCGGCCCACAGTACTCTGTCTGACGCAAGTGGGATGGCGCCCAGAGTAGTCTATTACAAAGCCATACTAGGACTCCTGTCCTCCGCATCTGAATAGTACTGACAGTCATCATCATCATCATCAGCCCATTAACGTCTCCACTGCTGGGGCCCGGGCCTTCCCTATAGAAGGATAGGGAGATCGGGCCTCAAACCACCACGCGGGCCCAGTGCGGATTGGTGGTTATTAACGACTGCTAATGCAGCCGGGACCAACGGCTTAACGTGCCTTCCGAAGCACGGAGGAGCTCGAGATGAAAACTTTTTTTTTGTGGTCACCCATCCTATAACCGGCCTCTGCGAAAGTTGCTTTACTTCAACAATCGCAGACCGAGCGCGTTTACCGCTGCGCCACCGAGCTCCTCGAGTACTGACAGTAAACACCGCGTTATACCAGAAATAGAAACAAAGTTATACCAGACAATTGGCTGGAACTAGCGACAAAACCGGTGTCATGCTGGCCCGAGGGTACACATAATGGCAATTTTTCGTATACAGCCGCGTGAATGCAATGAATGCGAGATGTGCCGTAAACGGGCGCCGACGTGCAAATTTGACGCCTTTGTGTCGCTCGACTCGCGCGCGTGACCTGAATATGATGGGGTCGTGTTATGGAATTGTTTTCCTATCACTATGGTGTTGGTGTGGACTATCCCGTAGAACTCGGAGGAGAAAAAGGAGGAGCTCGGTGGCGTAGCGGTAAACGCGCTCGGCCTGCGAATGTTGAAGTTAAGCAACTTTCGCAAAGGCCGGTCATAGGATGGATTACCACAAAAAAAAATTTTCATCTCGAGTTCCTCCGTGCTTCAGAAGGCACGTTAAGCCGTTGATCACGGCTGCATTAGCAGTCGTTAATAACCACCAATCCGCACTGGGCGCGCGTGGTGGTTTACGTGGTGGACGAATTGTCGCGAATATCCAACTTAGAACCTGCAACCTATGCCTACAAGTCGTCTTTCGGCGATTTGTCTTGTCTTCTCTTTTACGTTTTTTTTATTGACTTGACTTATTGTAGATTTCCATGGCATAACTACTTGGCCGGAATGCGTTTATGTGGGTGTGTATTATGTGACCATGTCTATATGTATTTGTGATATATAATATAAACCTGCGCGCACCTAAAAAGTAAATATCAATAATGATTGAAAGCCATCGTAACACGTAATACAGGCGTGCTTTCAATCATAGCGATTTCTGAACTCACTTTGTCGGGGTATTTGTTTGCGCCCCGAGCGGCCGCCGATGGCCGCTGAATCAGAATCACAGAAAGGGTTCAACCGGAGGATATCACATCAATAACACTGACACTTTGTCATTTCGCTTTCAATTTACTTCAGAAATAACAAGCTCATGACGGTTACAGGCGTCGTGGTAGACCTCGGAAGAGATGGTGTGACTATTTGACGCTTGCCGGAAGGACTGGCCGTAGTACGCACAGGACCGCGAAAAATGGAAAGTAGAAGGGGAAGCCTTTGCCCAGAAGTGGGGTCTTGTAGGCTAGATTAGATTAGATTAAATAGCGGGCAGCAGAACTAAGGAGGTAGTTCGCAAAAACCTACCACTGAAACACTAGATTTTTGACTACCTATATAAAAAGGTAGGTAAAGTAGGAAATGGTGTTAAAATACTGATATGTTTCAGAAAATTTATAAAGTGGTGTTTACCTGAAGGGCACAGCTAGATGTTATAGACCGGTGAGCATGAGACAAAGAAAAACTCCCTTGAATTTGTACAATGTATATTTTTAAATCTACAAATTTCATTAACCATAGGTAGGTCAAAGCCCTATGGAGGGAGACAGGTCGCGCTTTGGTCCGTCAGGTTAAATTGTCACTTCGTAACAACCATGGGATATCACTCTGTTTAAAAACACTGTCCGTACACCTGTAGGCACCTCACTTACTCGAGGACCTCCGACTATCAGGCCTACCTGAGGCGTCCCGGAATACCGTACAGGTGATGAGTTGAGGCCGGCTCAGGCCAGGGCGTGCTGGACGATGGCGGCGCAGCGGGCCAACTGTTACGCAGCTGGCGGGCTGCACGTCCACCGGTCAACCTCGCAGACCTTCACCGGGCCTTATCCGGTGTGTTGACAAAAGGAGAGGCGCGGCACATCCACATGCGCGCCGCACAAAGAAAAGCTTCCACGTGCAAACAACCAAGGCAAGCTCCGCCGTAAAGAAGCTTGAAATAACTTGCAAACGCAGAAGAAAACAGTAGGAATCTTCATTCACAAAACATTGTTGAAATCATCTGATCCAATCATAAACTTCTTCTTACATTAAACTTGCAAAACGTTAGAAAATTAAAACGTTAAAACTTTAAAGAAAACAAAAAAAAACAACCCCATCTGCAACAAGGAATGGCAATGATTAGCATGTGGTTCAGCTGACAGCGTGGCAAGGCAACTCACGAGTGTAAAACAAAGAAAATAACTTACAGGTTCATCCGGGATAGTTGGGCATCGCTCGGATGAAACCTAAACCCACCCACTGGACCTTCGGCGATGGGATTTCAGTGATGTTGCTGAAAACAAGGACCTCGAGGTTATCACAAAGTTGGTGCAAAAATATGCACGAAGAATTGCGAGGACTCACCATCTCGGTTAAGTTGTTTATTTAAATCGAGACATCGGCTCTTGATGTCGCCGATAAATCGTGGCTTTTAATTTGCCCACATTATTGTTACGGCAGTGGAGTCTCCGGCGCTCTCGCGACGTCCCCACTTTCCATAATCTGTCTCTCAGCTCAGCCAGCTGTCAGTCTGACACAAGAACCACGAACAAAGTTGCCAAACTAGAAAAAATCTACCAAACCATAAATTCGCCGAATCAACGACAACAATCGATCGACTTGTTTGATCCCAAAATTTAAACAATATAATTATAATATATCAAAAATAAATGTTGCAGATAATTTTAATATAATAATTTAGAACAAAATAAAATAATCAAAAATATTCGGGCCCATCGATAACCCTGCAGCGCCATCTGTGATTTCCTGCGGGTAAAATATAAAAACGACGTTATATCGCCAGAAACCACAAGATGTCGCTACAAGGCTCGTTGGTCCGAAATGCTTCGTTACAATACCCCCCTACCCACGAGAGGTTTCGAACTGGGTGAGAAACACGGCTGCCCTCAGCCTTAGAGCCTGGGGCGCACAACCAGTCTAAATTTAAAAAAAACTGTAACAAAAAAAAAAACGTAACGAAGCACAAACACCAACATCTAAACAGCACAACCCTAAGCACAACAATTACCCCGACCTGTTATTCATCACCATTCATTAATCACCTTTCACTTCTTTCATATAGTAGCACCCAGTATCCATTTCACTGGATGTTACCCACATTCATACCCCTGTTGAGCTGACGACTCTCATAGTGTCACTCGATATCCCAATTCTAATGACAAAGACAAAAAAACAAAACAACAGTTGTTAGAGGCTTATTTAAGGAGTCACTACCCGCTCCGTCAAAAGGGAAAAAATTAAACTAAGAGTAACCTAATAAGGTTTCCTATTTTAAAAATTAATTTATAAGGGATGGCTATTATAAAGCCTATAAAAATGTTGTCACGAGCAACATAAAAACTATTTTAAATAGTTGGCTATAATCGCCTATACAAAAAAAATATGGAACGCTAAAGTGGGCGTTCATAAAAACGCTGCGTTGCAGACGCTAGTGTGTATGGGCCTTTATCAGTGCACACATAAACACACTAAAAAAAAACATAAAACGTATACATAAAACATTTATAAGTAAATCTAGTGTTATTAAAAAACAAAAGACTACATAAAGAAAAACGTGACAGTCATAAATAGGTTGTCACCTACTAGGTCCTTACTAGCGACACAAGTAAACACCAAAGTTTTAAATTTTTTTTTATAAAATGTTATGAAAGCTAACCAATGAAAAAGAACAATAATGTAACTTTCTTTATAAATGTAAATTTAGAAATTGAGCCAAAAACAATGATCCAAGCCGGTAAATTTTGTTTTTAAAAAAAATATGACTAGGGGAACACGGGGCAATTTGAAAATTAAATTTTTAAATCTTTTATATGCCAAGAACCTAAGTTCTTGCCACCAAATGAAACCAAATCGTACACCAAGGGTGATAAGACCTTTTTAATCACACACTGCTCGTATTTTGGGGCAAGTTTCGAGGCTTTAAAATTAGCGGCGTCACTCTGTACGTACGTTTTCCGCCACACTACTTGACCTTCGCGCAAAGTATTAACGTTACGGCGTCGCAGGTTGTAGTACTTCGCGTTCGTCGTGTGAGCCTTCTCGATATTAATCCGAACCTTATTAAAAATATCCCGAAGGACCCCAAATTCACCCGCATACTCGTCCCTTGGCATAGAGACCTCATATTCCCTGTCATCATTATAAAAAGAACCGTTAATAATTGGTTCCCGGCCATGGACTAAAAAGAATGGACTAAACCCAGTGGTTTCGTTCACTGCACTATTCATTGCAAACTGCACCTTAAATAAATTAACATCCCATGCCCTATGATCGTCAGCTACATAAGACGAAACAGCTGTCATGACTGTTTTGTTGTACCATTCCACCATGTTAATCTGTGGCGTATACCTAGGCCCGTAGTGAACTCGTGGAATATTGTACTTCTTGAGAAGGCCACTGAATTCTGATCCCGTGAATTGAACCCCATTGTCGGTAATTACGGTTTCAGGAATCCCGTGAGCTAGAAGCACATAATTCTCAAAGTTTTTAGCTACTGCAGCACTAGTCGCTCGACGAAGTGGAAATAACATGGTGTACTTTGAAAAACAGCATGTTACTACTAAAAGGTGCATATAACCCGAACGTGATCGTGGAAGAGGTCCTACCAAATCTACGGATACAGCTTGAAATGGCCTATAGCACTGCTTAGGCTGACCCATGATCCCAGGAGTGAGTTTGGTCCTGTGCTTATAAGCGGAACAAATACTACATTTGTTAACAAAATCAAGCACGTCGCGGTACATTCCTGGCCAGAAATACCTCAAACACAACCTACGGTGCGTTTTAAACACTCCGAGGTGTGCCGAGGTCGGTGGTTCGTGGTTTTCGGACATGACCTGCAGACGGTTTGACTTTGGCACAACAATCTTCCAATCAAACTCCTGAGTCAGGGCATACTTACCCTTGCTGTATCGTAGAAGAGTACCATTTTCGACGCGATAATTGGGATAATTTTTGGGATAAGCCGTACATCCAGAGTAAACCTTATCATACCACTCATCACCGGTTCCTGCATTTGGAGCATTGATGGCATCCACATGCAGCAATCGTGAGAGGGCATCAGGGACGACATTATCCTTCCCTTTCCTATGCTCGATTGTAAAATTAAATTGGGATAACCTACAACCCCAACGAGCTAAGCGTCCCGTAGGATTCTCCAAATTCATGAACCACCTAAGTGAAGCGTGATCGGTTACGACGGTGAATGGTCTACTACCTAAATATGGTTCAAATTTTTCAACCGCGTACACAACTGCTAACGCCTCCCTTTCGGTAGCACTATAGTTACGTTCGTTTTTGTTAAGGGATCTGCTGATATAAGCGATAGGGCGGTCATGGCCATCAATATTTTGCGCTAAGACACCTCCTACGCCAAAATTCGATGCGTCGCAGTGAACTGAAAATGGTTTACTAAAATCAGGGCAGGCTAAAATTGGAGCTGAAACTAATGTGTTTTTTAAAGTGACAAAAGCGTTTTCTGCATCCTGGTTCCAGATAAATTTAGTTTTTGAGCTGGTAAGAGCGTGTAAGGGTGCCGCAATGGTGGAGAAATTCCTAATAAACCTACGGTACCAAGAGCAAACACCTAAAAAGGTTTTTAATTCCTTCGAACTTTTGGGTACCGGGAACTCCAGAACAGCACGAACCTTATCGGGATCCGTTCTAAGCCCAAACTCATCCACTACATATCCCAGATATTTTAAAGAGCTACGGAAGAATTTGCTCTTCTCAAAGTTAATTGTTAAATTGGCGCTCTGTATTCTTTCGTGAAGCCGTTTTAAAAGAAGTATGTGCGTTTCTAGATCTTCAGCAACTACTATAATGTCGTCGATGTACACGAATATCATGCCTTTAGTTACGTCACTGCAGAAAGGGTGTCCAAACAACATGTCCATGAGCCGTTGTTGGCGAGCAGGAGCTCCGCATAGGCCGAATGGCATAACTTTAAATTTAAACAACCCCCTACCAGGCACTGTAAAACTCGTCTTCTCCTGTGAGCTAGGGTCGAGTGGAATTTGCCAAAAGCTCGATTTAAAATCCACAGAACTGATATATTTGGCATTCTTGAGGCTATCCAATATCTGGGGTATGTAGGGAATGGCATAAGCATCGCCTTTCGTCACAGAGTTGAGCCTCCGGCAGTCCAGACAAAATCGCCATGTACCGTCAGCTTTAGGAACCATAAGGACCGGCTTGTTCCAAGGGCTCTCGCTCGGAGCGACGACGTCCAGCTCCAGCATCCTGTCCAATTCCTTATGTAGTTCCTTCTGCTTTTCCGGTGACATGGGATAAGGTCTACACTTGACCGGTGGCGCAACCCCAGTGTCGATGACGTGCTGTGTAAGATGCGTCCTACCTAAACCCTTGCGCTCGAAAGAAATGTCTTGAAATTTGGTTATCATAAGCTCCGCTAACTCCTTGTGTTCATTGGAAAGACTGTGATAAGCTTGTATAGAGTTGACTGGCATTTCTATAAACTTTTGTGGACCTGTCATGTAGGAAACACTTTCAAAAATTTCTGGCATCAAATTGTATGCCCGCCAAAAGTCTACGCCTAAAATAACATTTAATTTAATACTGGGTATTATAAAGAATTTCAAAATTTTTGTTACACCATTAAATGTAATGGGCAACATTAAAAATCCTGTAGAGGTACACTGGGAACCATCCGCAACAGTAACATTAGTTTCTTTACTAGACTTCACTGTGAAACCTAAAGATTCAAAATATGTATGTGCTCCATTACCTAAAATAGAAATTGCTGCACCTGAGTCCAGTAATCCATAAATTGACAAATCCAGGACATTAAGTTTCAAATATGGTCGAACGTCATCATCATTGGGCTCGAACAAAACGGAAGCTACGTTGTTAAGCTTAAAAAAATTAGTTACTAACTGTAACCAACGTTTCCAATCCCCATCTTCGACCTTCGATGGAGGATCGGCGTTATTGTCCGAGCAACCTAGTTTTTTGGGTTGTTACATTTAGGGCACGACCTTACCGTAAACCCTAAATGACCGCATTTGAAACATTTGACTGTCTTGTCCCTACACCTTGCGGTTGAGTGAGTAGACACCTTACATCTTTTACAAAATACTGATTTGTTAGCCGTTGATTTTGTATTATAACTACCAGGCTTTTCATTACTTGGCGGGTGTTGCTGCCTAAAAGTTTGAGCCTGAATTGGTGGCTGAACTGCCGAGACCTGTTCCGTTTCCCTAACATCGGCGGATTCGCTGACGGGCATTACATGTTTCGTTTTGCATTTGTACACGAAATCATTACTTAAAATAGACTGCTTAGGTGGTTCGACAAACAGCTGTGTCATTTGTCGCGCAGATTCTATTTTACGGCATTTATCTTTTAGTTCAGCTATCGTAGTTATGTCATACAGTGCTAACTGTTCTCTAAAAACGGGCCTAATATTGTGCATTAAAATTTCAAATTTGTCATTATCCGAAAGAGGTCGTTTCAATTGTGAAAACATACAGTTCATAACTGCAAAATAGATGTGTGTTGGTTCATCCTGTCCTTGGGTGCGAGCTCTAATCTCCCCCAGCAAACGATAATCGAAATCAACGGGTGCGAATTCCTGGACTAAAAGCTCACTTAATTCCTGCCAAGACGATACCTGCTCCTTAACACCTCTGTACCATAGAAGACCTTGGTCCGAAAAGAAACAAAAGGCGGACCTGAAAAGTACACTGTCACTGACCCCGAACGCTGCGGCGCGTTCACCTATCGATTGCAAGAACGTATGTGGACTCGTACGGCCGTCGAACTTAATGTTCCACTTCATTAAATTAATTGCTGAACCATCTGTCCCTTTTCCCCTGTTTTCCTCTTCTGGGTCGATGACGTTTTTTGTTGACAACAATTTCTCCAATGAGTGACCGCAAGCTATAAGATTTTTATTCAGCTTCAATTTTATGTCCCTATCGACAGACTCCGTGCATACCACACGCTCAAGACGGTGATGAAGATGATTATATAAAGCCCTAGCACGCATAAGGTGATGACGTTCCCTAGACTTCACTGCTAAATCAAGTTTTGCCTGCAGCTCCTTCAGCTTTTCGGTGATGATTGGGAATTCTGCCTGTGGTCTTCGTTCATCATCCATTATTTCATCCGGAGAGAAACCAGTGATCAACTCCCTAAGCTGTTTCTTCAAATTGAGAACAGTATCAGCCGGTGCTTCTGCACGAATACTCACTTCATATATTAATTCATCACGGAGCAGTGAATGTAAATAAACAGTTTGGATATCCATGGTTGTGTTTCAGAGTTATAATTTTAAGATTGAAAAAGTGGTTTGAAGTAAACTGAAGTAAATTTATGTTTCAAAATGTACCCGTCTGCCTCCAAAACTTATTTTCTAAAATATGTACTAAATTTTCCTTAAATATAAACCAAATAAGTGTAATTATCACACAACATCAATTCTTTATATCCCTGTAGTTAATTTTCACAATAATAAAAGAAACAACAGTGTTTTTAAATAAATTTTGTTGAAGGTTATGTTTATTTTTATTGTTTATTTTCAAGTTGAAGGTAATATATTATTCAATATGCAAAGATGGTAAAGGAAATTTACTACTGAATACTCAATAAAGTTGATGATGAAAGACAGTTCTATAATTATTTCTATAAAAACAAATAAGCAAAATGTTTGCCAAGCAGCGACACAACTATCAATATGATGATGAAGCAAAGTTACAGAATATCAATTTTTATAACTAATGTCCTGTTATAAATGCTATAAAAAACTACCTTTATATGTTTTCAGAAAGTGATAATAATTGATTTCAAATAATAGGGTAATTATGTTTGTTTTTTAATTAAATAATATATGTTTAGCAAAAAAAAAAAAAAACTTAATCTATAAAATTGCTAGTTTGCATCAAAAAAAAAAATGTTCAAAATATGGTTTTAACCTGTAGTTTGCATAAAAAGGTTAAAAAAATAAAGATAACACAAATGTAGTAGTAAAATATCAATAAGCCCTAGAATAAACCATGTAGGCCTTCAATTTGGGTTTAATCTTATTGCAGAAAATAAGTATATAAGTTAGGTCTCTAATAGGAGGCCTATAACTTTACTTATGCTAGGACAGACACAACTTAACTTAAGATGCAACATAAACACAAACAATTCTCACAAAATCCCATCACTTTTAATAATAAAAAATACACTGTTTTCACTAAATTTAATCTTAAAGTTTATGCCAACACCACTTATATTCTAAAATGGTTGTACAGAGCGACAATTTCACCAAGAAGGGCGCCACTGAAACACTAAATTTTTGTAATTCCAATAGAATAGAATTCAATTAAAGAGAAGTGGGCCGTTAGGTAAAGTATCACTCTGTGACATGACCATGTGCTAGCACTATATTTAAAACACTGTCCGTACACCTGTAGGCACCTCACTTACTCGAGGACCTCCGACTATCAGGCCTACCTGAGGCGTCCCGGAATACCGTACAGGTGATGAGTTGAGGCCGGCTCAGGCCAGGGCGTGCTGGACGATGGCGGCGCAGCGGGCCAACTGTTACGCAGCTGGCGGGCTGCACGTCCACCGGTCAACCTCGCAGACCTTCACCGGGCCTTATCCGGTGTGTTGACAAAAGGAGAGGCGCGGCACATCCACATGCGCGCCGCACAAAGAAAAGCTTCCACGTGCAAACAACCAAGGCAAGCTCCGCCGTAAAGAAGCTTGAAATAACTTGCAAACGCAGAAGAAAACAGTAGGAATCTTCATTCACAAAACATTGTTGAAATCATCTGATCCAATCATAAACTTCTTCTTACATTAAACTTGCAAAACGTTAGAAAATTAAAACGTTAAAACTTTAAAGAAAACAAAAAAAAACAACCCCATCTGCAACAAGGAATGGCAATGATTAGCATGTGGTTCAGCTGACAGCGTGGCAAGGCAACTCACGAGTGTAAAACAAAGAAAATAACTTACAGGTTCATCCGGGATAGTTGGGCATCGCTCGGATGAAACCTAAACCCACCCACTGGACCTTCGGCGATGGGATTTCAGTGATGTTGCTGAAAACAAGGACCTCGAGGTTATCACAAAGTTGGTGCAAAAATATGCACGAAGAATTGCGAGGACTCACCATCTCGGTTAAGTTGTTTATTTAAATCGAGACATCGGCTCTTGATGTCGCCGATAAATCGTGGCTTTTAATTTGCCCACATTATTGTTACGGCAGTGGAGTCTCCGGCGCTCTCGCGACGTCCCCACTTTCCATAATCTGTCTCTCAGCTCAGCCAGCTGTCAGTCTGACACAAGAACCACGAACAAAGTTGCCAAACTAGAAAAAATCTACCAAACCATAAATTCGCCGAATCAACGACAACAATCGATCGACTTGTTTGATCCCAAAATTTAAACAATATAATTATAATATATCAAAAATAAATGTTGCAGATAATTTTAATATAATAATTTAGAACAAAATAAAATAATCAAAAATATTCGGGCCCATCGATAACCCTGCAGCGCCATCTGTGATTTCCTGCGGGTAAAATATAAAAACGACGTTATATCGCCAGAAACCACAAGATGTCGCTACAAGGCTCGTTGGTCCGAAATGCTTCGTTACACCACGTTTCGTGTGTCAGAATCGAAGTAAATGGAATCATTACAGTCTCTGCTTACCCCCGCGTGAATTTATGAATTCATGTTTGCGAAGAGAGATCCTTTTTTATTTTGGTCCTCCACACTGTGTATTTTAGGTGACTCATATATTTTTAATTATTTAAAATAACGGACGGACAGACAGACATTCATTATCCTTTCATAGTATTATCTTTTACTTTCTACTCGCTTTCCTACATTACTTTTGTAGCTTTTCAATGTAAGTCATTCTAGGACACAACGGCCTTTTGCTTCTTAAACTAAAGTAGGATAAACCCCATAGAAATCTCTGTGAAACCTTAAAATAATTTCCCCTAGTCGTAATTCGTGATTATTTTGATGACCCTCACACCGTAATAACCCTAACACCAGGGTTGATGAGATTGGTGATGAGGTGGCTCACAACCCACACGACAAGAAGATTATTTTGATGGAGTAAACATTTTTTTTTAACTTTCGAGCTGCTGCTGTTGCTGTTTAGCAATAAGGACGCCTATTGTGCTTATTTAATTCGTCTGTACATGTCCTTTCCTTATGTCTTTTACAATAAAGATTAATGATTACCTAAATGATAAAAATGTCTGGTATTGAATGTGTTCCTCTAGTTATTAAATAACTTGTAATGTATACCCTCATTGATTTAAAAGATGTGTTGCTGTTGCAGTTTCTTGACATTTCTTCTCCTAAGCCATAACACCTTGCGAAATGACATAAATTCAAAAAAATGATATTGACCTTCAACTATTTTATCCATGATAATTACGTTGAATAAATGATTCTGATTTCTGATAAAGAATTAATGATTGATTGATTAAGTATTGACAAGTATTCTCGTGACTTCAATACAAGAAATATCCCATCGACCATCGGTCTCGATGATCGAATTTGAAGTTCCGATTGTTCCCATATTATCATTTCTTTACCCTCAACGGTCTGGGCCGATTTCATGTAAATGTGAAGACATACGTGCTCGACAATATCGACTATTACGAGTATGGGCCGGCCGCGACAATTTGGCTCGCTTACCCGACCATTGTACTCCATTGTCATAGGTTTTAGGTAGTTGTTACCTCGTGAGGTTAGTATTGCGGAAAGGTTCGATTCTAGTGTCTATTTTCATTTTGATGTCTTAGGTGCTTATTGGGATCGTCGATCCCTAGACACACTACCAACTCGTAGCTAGCGGGTTACTATGACAACCCACACGTCAAGAAGAAGATTATTTTGATATGATGAACTTTCGATATGAATATACAGGTTAGTGACATCGTAACGTAAACTTTTAGGGATGATTCAGGCCATGATTCTGAGTTGATATCAAGTGAAATTTTCCGTTGCAAAAATATGGAACGGAAAATATAAAGAAAACATTAAAATTTTCATGAATTTTCCGACAGGAAAATCCAGTTGATATCGACTCAGAATCATAGTCTGAATCATCCCCCTAAGTATTTGTTACGATGTCACTAACACCCTGTATTTCAATGTAAGATAAATTCTTACCTGTGAGGGGCGAGCTTATTGCCATTAACCGAGCACAAATCCTGGAAACCAACGGGCGGCTTAACGTGCCTTCCGAAGCACGGATCATCTTACTTTTGGACAATCAGGTGATCAGCCTGTAATGTCCTAAACCAAACTAGGGACCACAAAGTGATTTTTGTGATTTGTCCCCACCGGAATTCGAACCCGGGACCTCTGGATCGTGAGCACAACGCTCAACCAGTGGACCACGAACTTTACCGGCATGCGATAGACTGTAACTTTCTTTTCGTAAGCTAAGATAGAATCAGAATCAGAATCAATCAATTCAACGTAATTATCATGGATAAACTTGTTGAAGGTCAATGTAACATTTTTGAATTTACGTCATTTCGCAAGGTGTGATGGCTGAGGAGAAGAAATGACAAGAAACTGCAACAGCAACACATCTTTTAAATCAATGAAGGTACATTACAAGTTATTTAATAACTAGAGGAACACATTCAATACCAGACATTTTTATCATTTAGGTAATCATTAATCTTATAATAGGCTTTTTTACATAAAGTAAGCTTCACGTGAGCTTTAAATGTATTCTCTGAGAAATTTAAAATATTATCTGGTATTTTATTGTAATACTGCATACAAACTTAATTTCTTGGTAAATAGTGGATCATACTCAGGTTTTTAGCATTCCTGTGATAAGGAGGGATAGTCTATATTCAAATTCAAATTCAAAAATATCTTTATTCAGTAGATAACATAGTTACACTTTGAATCGTCAATTTTACATAACGAACGTCTCATCCGCCTAAAACTACTGCAGCTTCTCACAACCTGTATAGCCGAGGAAAAGAAGCTGCAAGAAAAACCTCGGCACAGGGCCCTAGAAGTTCTTTAAAAAAAAAGCATAAAATATTGGTATACAATTGAGTAATTTAGCTGCCTAATATCAGTTCTCAGACATTTAATCCCATGCATTCATATCTTTTAAATAATCACTAACTTTATAATAACCTTTTTTGTAAAGTTTTTGTTTAACTACCTACTGTCTTAAAACAGTTGAAAGGCAAATTCTGATTGATTATATTTTTTGCCCTGAAAGTCATAATGCACAAGACGACCTTTTAATATACGTAGGTACTTACTATGGCGGAGCTCCGTGTTGAAGTATGAACTGTTTGCTCATACTTGTATGGCTCACTTGGCCCTTCCAGCCTCTTTCATCTGTTCCGTGTGATCACCTATCACTATACGCTTTCTCTATGTTTTTTTTTTTATCTTAGGGCTGCGACGCAAAAGCGTGTGATTACTTTAGGGTCTGCGTCCACTCTAATAGTTCTGAAGCCTTAGTAAGAAAATATATATATTTTTAAAGTCGGCTAATAAGTAGGACAATAGACATTTTATTTTTTATTGTTTCGACGTGACTTATTGTACATTGGTATTTGGCTATTTGGCCGCAAAAGGTACACAAAGCTTTATATAATAAGACAAAAAAGTATCTATTCCGTTTAGAAGAAAGTAACCAAAGTCCTAATGCACGCGCATAGTCATAACTCCAATATTTTCCTTTTTACCGATTCGTTACTATGTAAATTCTTACAAAATATTGGTTTTCATTATCCGTCGTTTAGAACGATAAGATAGCCTCTATACCAACTACTGTGCCATTCAAAAGGTTAATAAACTTCACTACCAAAGTCAAGAAAGTAATACATTACACCGGGGCTGGTCCGATAGCTTTTATTTGCTTTAAGATCCACAATAATCTTTGTAAAGGAAGCGCCTGACTGAGCGATATGATAGTGTCGTACAAAGAAACTTATTTCCGTTCAAACTTTAGATATAAACTCGATTATTTGCACTTGGAAATACCTTTTCTAAGCAATATTCAACCTTGTACCATAGATATTTGAGTAAAAGAGAGAATGTTTGAGGGTAAAATGGTGGTTTCCAAAGTGTATATCATAGTGAAAATAAAAACAGAACAAATATCGCGATAACAGTTTGTAAGGGCGTGAGGTCGACTCAATGACGGGTGAATATTTGTTTTAGGGAATTAAGACGGTGTTTATGTTATGCCTAAAATGGTAAAGCCTCTGTGAGGTTTGGGTAACATCAATTCTTCATTTACTGTTATGTCTTCAGAAATTACAGCAAAGCTAGGTACCTAAGTTGACAATGGTGCTAATCCTGTAAACACCATCTAATGTTATTTTAAGTTATACCTTGCATTTTCTGATCCGCCGAAAAGAAAAGGGACAGGTAATCGACACCCATAAAATTTATACAACACACGTTAATTTTCGACAGAAATCTAAAACATCCCTACAAATTTTACATTGGACAGATTTCAGTTGACTGCACACGTCAAACGGGTTGCATACCAGTGAGATACCTAATTAATTCGCCCTGGTTATTTATTCATGTATTCATATTAACAGCTGTTAATCACCCGTCCCTTTCTTTTCGGCGGATAAGAAAATGACAGGTAAGTAAAAATTACATATGAAATTAGATGGTGTCTACAGGAATTAGCACCATTATCATTATAATTGCTTATGAGCATTTATGTTGTAAAATTCTTCACGTCCTTTTTTTCAATAGCAATTCAAATAAACGGCTCCTCATATCCAAAGAGTAAATATAACTTATAACTAATATGACTTTTTATATCTTCTGGTAATGCTTATCGTAAGGCAAATATCAGTAAGTACATTATTTTGTTAATAACCTACTTACTTACCTTAAACATGGAAATTATTACCAAGTTTCACATAACAGCGACTCTAAAAAATCTGTCAGCCACATCAAACGACTGTCGCTTCTGTCCCTAAAATCATTGTCAAACGGAAGAGTGCCGGCAAAAACCGACGTCGGGCGATAACAGCAGACAATGGCACCTAGTGTCGTTAACAATGCTTCGTTTGTGACGATTCTTCGCATAATAGCAGGGTGCAAAATGCTCGGTAATTCGATAAAGGCTCCTTTATTATGAATTGTGGGCGTGTAATTGAGTTACTGCCTACGCCGTTTTGTGTCCTCTGTTTTCGTTGTTTATTCTTGGATTGTGGTTGTGTTTATAATTAGCTCGGTTTGTGGTTTTGCTTTGGTTATGTAGGTTATAAACACTCGGGTCAGACAATAAATTTGGTTTAGTTTGTCTCGTCGACAGAGTACTGAATGAATGTCTGAGGTAGTCAGAGGTACATCCATCGCAAGATCAACTAAGTACCGACACCTCATCACAACAATAACAAACATCATCATCTCATTAGACATCATCGTCATCTCCCTAGCATTATCCCGTTTCACAGGGTCCGCCTAAGCTGAAGATTTGACTGGTCCAGTTTTTACAGAAGCGACTGCTTGTCTAACTTTCCAACCCGCGAAGGGAAAACCAGCCCAATATAGGTTAGGTCCTGGCCTTGGCTGGATTCGAACCTGCGCCCTCAAAGTGGCTACCACGGCTCTTCCATCTCATTAGACATTATTATTTGAATTATTACCATAGCTTGTCGAGCAGCACCGTATAATGGCCGTTTTGACGTTTGTCCCACTCATCAAGTTTCGTAATTAATTTAAAACTAAGTAAGTAAATTGACGGAGTGAATTTCTGTACTTTATTACGTGCCTATGTCAATACTGCCGTCATACCGTCTAGTTTAAGTAACATAACTATTTACGTATTGGCCCCGATTTCTGCAGACATCTCCTAATTTTAAGTTATACTTACCCATAATTTTCTTATCCGCCGAGAAAGAAAGGGATGGATGATTGACAAATGTTAATTTTAAAATGAACGAATAACCAAGGCGAATCAAATAGCCATCCCGCTGATATTTAACCTGTTTGAAATGTTGCTGTCAACTTAATTCTGTCGGTTTAATGGCCAATATAAAAATTTTGGGAGGGGTTTTTAAATTTCTGCTTAAAATTGACGTGTGTTCCATAAGTTTTATGCCTGTCGATTGCCTGTCTCTTTCCTTTTCGGCGGATAAGAAAATGAAAGGTATAACTTAAAATAAAATCAAATGGTGTGTACTTGAATCAGCACCATTACCTACTTAGTTACTAAGTATTTTTAAACATTGTTTTAAGTTTACGCGGTTATTATCATAATTAAAGCACGTTATTATGTGTTCTTACCGCGTTTGGGAGTCTCATATCCCCATTTAAACGCGGTAAGAACCCGTTATTAGGTATGTGCTTTAAGTATTTTTAATCTGTGAACGTGATATGATCATAACGACAGGTGTAATATTTTTAATAAAAGACTAATTAGGTATACTTAACCATAAAAATCCGCTCTACCCACAAAACAGGAAAGATCCATATCTGAATCTTTCTACTATGTACATATTCGAAAGTATTTCTGTTAGAAATGAGGGACTTTTCTCTAAAATCAATATAGATGGCGTTGTACAGCTTTAATAATTACCTATTTTCTCATTACTGTACCCGAGTAATAAATATTTAACTCATAATAAACACGTTTATGTAAAGGATTCCATCACATATGCCCAAAAAACTGACCAATACGAAACCAATATACCCTATTGTCGAAGTCTCTTTGAAAACCTTAAGCCCATTCCACACCGAAGCCCACAATCGCTGCGATTAACTGAACAAAAACGCCCCACAAAGAGCTCATAAGCATATACGAAAACCTAATCGGATAAGCGTATAAAAGTCTCGCGTTCATAGCCTGTTTATATCCCATGAGGTTTCTATACCTAGATGTAAATGTTGCTAGATGTAACTCTGATCTGGGTGTTATACAGCAACCCGCAGTAGATGGTGGTTAAAAAAAGACAAGCTTACAGCTTTTTTTTGACGTGACTTATATACTTATTGTAGATTAGATGGCATTAACTACTTGGCCGGAAAGCTTACAGCTACTTTTGATAATTCAAATTGAAATTCAAAAATATCTTTATTCAGTAGATAACATAGTTACACTTTGATAGTATTTTTTTACATAACGAACGTCTCATCCGTCTAAAACTACTGCAGCTTCTTCTAAAACTACTGAACCTGTGCAGCCGGGGAACAGAAGCTGCAAGAAAAACATCGTGAAGCGTATGGTGATAAGTGATCAGTCCAGCCCTCATGTTACAGATGTTGGTGATGAGGGTCAATATATTAGAGGTGATACAATCCCTCAGTCGGTTTTTATGACATGCTCGGGAATATAAGGATAATTTTATTAGAAATACGTTCTATGTATTTTATTCGCGCCAAGGCTAGCAGAGAAGAACTATGTACCAAGCGCGTCTTCGTCTTCTATGGTTTGGGTTATTATTGAGCCAAAGGCCCATGACGTGGTTCAAAAAGTGGGTAATAAAGTATTTTTTTAAATATTGTCTCTTCCAGTCAGACTCT
The DNA here is from genome assembly GCF_024362695.1 of Pectinophora gossypiella. Lineage (NCBI taxonomy): Eukaryota > Metazoa > Arthropoda > Insecta > Lepidoptera > Gelechiidae > Pectinophora > Pectinophora gossypiella. The sequence goes on along the minus strand of NC_065404.1, from coordinate 1,764,247 downwards.
ACGATTTGTACGCAACAGTGGCGTCCCACAAAGTGACCAACACGGCATTCTGCTCTTGAAAAGAACGATTCAGAATCTGAATAAAAAAGATATCAACTCACCAGTTTAGGGACGGCTAGCGGCTTTGTGCAATTTTAGCTTTCAGCCACGTCTCGTGTGAAGGTTGCTTTAGGAAACTATTTGTTGAGGGAATTCAAGACGTTTTAAAAATGTGGGATGATAGTGCGACAATAAAAACTTTTTTTATATATACTTAAGTAGGTATACTAACGCTAAGTATATTCCTTTTCATGTTGGTAAAAGAAACGAAATGCCAAGCGCCTTAGGCTAAGAAACTAAAGTACTTACTTAGGCTATGAAGCTACAAGTTTATAATAATGCGGTTGAGAATTACCAAATACTTAACTTAAAATAAAAATATCTGACAACCACGAAAGAACAAGATGCTAGCGAACAAAATAAGAACTGGCTGAAAACTGCTCCCGCCATTTACAAATACGAAGAAAAAAATAAACGTGACAGTTCTATTACACTCGAACCAATTGACCGAGGCGGTGGACAAGCAAACATAATAAAAGGGTCCTTCCAAAACCAACAACAAGCACAATATAGTTCGTGCGCTTCCCTCGCGAAGAATACGCGACATAAATAATGGTAGTAAATAAGAGTAAAATATTGAAAACTGTCATGGCGGGTAAAAGGCGCGAAACTGGATATTCGCGGGTTTCCGGCCGGCGCGCGCCAAAATGGCAGAACGGATATACGTATCGGCGCGGCCGAGGCGCTATTATGCCAGAACTTGGAATACTCGTAGACACAATGTGTTACTTTGTTTTCTTTTTAAATATTATACCTACTCACAATATAGAGTATTATTTTATATGTGGTTAAAATACAATATGCTTTAATTATTATCTGTAAGTAAGTACCTATACCTTTACGACGTAAAGGAAATTCTAACGTTTCCATCACCGGTTTGTCACGTAAGTAAATAGTTTTCGTCTGTGAGAGCTTACCCCTCTCTGTTTCGGACCTCCATATTGATTTCTTTCATTTTCGTTTTCTGTGCCCACAGCTGACAATTTTTATTCCTATTTGTCCGCTATTCAAAGCGGGCAGGCCAAATTTTCATTTGGCTAAGTCTTAGTGAGCGGTTTATGCGAAACTTTGAGGAGATATACGTTTCAAGTTTTTAAATTAAAACTTTGATCCATTTTTAATTTTGCTATATTTTATGTGTCGGTAACCTATCGTCTCTTTGATATTTTGGATAGCAATGTCGACGTTCCTATAAAGAGACTACAAAAGGAGAGAGCGTATACCTACGTCAGAGCGTAAACTACATTGTTCATTTACTTTTTAATATATTAAAAAGTATTCATTTACATCACAAAAACAAAACCCCATTATTTATGCCCCTTTCGCACTGGCCGGAGCGCTCGGGGTTCGCGGGAATATTTGAAATTGGAACCAAATAGGCGTTAAATGGCGGCGTGCGCTGTCATAACATCATTTGGCGTTCATCAGCCGACGAAACAGCATCGCAGTTTGGTGCACGTTTTATTAGCGTAAGGAATAGCGGGGCACAGAGCCTCGGAAATATAGAGATTTGCATCGCTCCCGGCAGTGATTGCATTTTCTTTGCAACTGCAGCGTCATTTAATTCCGCCCCGGCCGAGACTGGGAATCTGTCGCCAATTTGTAGAACAACATGGTTTCGTGGGTGTCGGCACAAATCTTGTTACCTAATCTGGGTTGGTGCGATCCTCTTCTGTTTTGAATTGGGAACTGTGTGTCCAATATTTGCCTGTAGATTTTCAACTAAGTAATGAAATGAAAACTAACTTCATTACTCACCTGTCGACATCAAACTTGTTTGTTCGGAATAATATAAGAGGGCCTTACTACTAAGTATATAGAAAATAATAATAAGTGCCTCGAAAATATTTAATATTTTTCTTGAAACGACCAAAAGACTTAAAGTCCCTTTCAACCTTCCATTATAATCCTACTGGAATAAAATATCTTGGCCATAAAAGCAGATCTGGAATCCATCAGCCCACCTCGTTATTTTCCCCATAAAAAGTGAGTTTTCTTATAAATTTCATTTATAAGGAATTGATTCCCCACATCTCCCTAACTCGTGACTTTGAATTTCAATGAGAGTTTTATTCTTATTGAAAATCACACAAATACTGAATAAAATAGGTATTAAGAAATCAAAAATCTACAACATTTTCTTATTCTTTCATTCTTATAAGCATAGCTTCATTATGATCCCATTTCTAAGCACACTCCTCATATTCTTGATCATCGTACATGACTTCTAAGTACAAGGGGGTTAAAAAGGCTACATTGAAGCATTTCATAAAAAAAAAACAATTTTGTTACTTGACATTAAAATTTGTTGACCTTGTGCACTTAGGAACTTTTATATGGCCGGCAAATGTCAAATTTCAATATTGGTTTTAAGATGAATTGCCTCAATATAGCCTTTTTAGATCCCAGATAGGTATGTAGTATTTTTACTGGAGGGAGAACTTACCTATTGAATATTGGTAGGTTTTTATAACCGTCATTGTTCAGTCAGCCATGTAAAGAACGTCAAAGGTTAAAGAAAATCTGGGCTTCGAATCTATAATCTCTTCACAATGCCAAATAGTAAATACAATTCTCATTATTTACAATTCATCCTATAGAGCAAATTGAAATGAATCAAAGTTTCGTGGCGGAATTAAAAAGTCGATTATCAGACAGATTGTGTCACAAACATCTCCGAGTCAGTCAACAAGGTTAGAAAAAAATCGTCGGAGAATTAATCTAAATGTGAAAATGTACCTAAAGTAAATTGTTAAGGCTCAGTCAAGTCCAGGGATGACTTGCGGCAATTCTAATTCAACAATTTATTTCCATCAATTCATAATTAAATACAAATTATATATACTTACAATGAATTTTTTGTATATAACATATTTATTCAAAAAATATTACATTTATTATTATTCTCTAACGTTTAGCGGCCTGTATCTGTGACCACCATACCAAATGTCGTGGTTTATATTCCTTGTACGATCAACTTTGGAAACGAATTGAGTTCTTCGTTAATTTATACTTACACATAATTCCTCTTCGGGGATACAGGCGTGTTTTTTTATATTTATGTATTTATAAAAAGGCGAACGAAAGACAATTTGTCGCTTTTTCTCGCACGGTCCCGCAAAGACATTATGTTACTACTTTTTTATTGATTATGAATATCTCGCCACACAGCGTATTGGGTAATACTGTAAAGTTGTGTGTGAGTGTGTGTTTCACGTAAGTAAATAAATAATAAATACTTACTTACTTAAAAATAAATTCACCATCCATTCCGTTCATGTGATACCCTTATTCTCAATTGCTCCATTTTATCAAAAATACCTAATACCTAGTTTTACCTCCGAAATACGTTAAAATCCAATCCATCCCCTTAAAAAAAACCAAACACACAATTACTCTCACCTCGCAAACAGATCCGAACAAAGCTTATAATTTTCTCTGTCTGTTTGTCTAACCGCTCGATCTGAGATTAACGCGATAAATAAATACTTAACGCGTTAATCCATTTGCTGGCGACGATCTAATTCGAAGATATAAGAAATGAGAAGAAAGGGACAACGAGGACTTCTCGAGATTAGGAATTGTTGAGTTTGATACTTGCTCTAAGTATCACGCTTATTTCCTGATGGTGTAAGAAATTCCGCTTACTACAATTCAGACCTGACAGAGGGCAGCAGTAACTGTCAGTACTATTCAGAGGCGGAGGACAGGAGTCCTAGTATGGCTTTGTAGTAGACTACTCTGAGCGCCATCCCACTTGCGTCAGACAGAGTACTGCGGGGCGGAAGGCAAGAGGGAAACCACTGCCCTATTTTTCCCTAAAAAAGTAGCATGGAGAAAATGCTACACCGACAAGAGCGTGGCTCTTAAATTGATGATGATGATGACAATTCAGACACACTGCTTTGGCTTTTTTGCTCACATTGAAATCTTCATGCATGATCGCAATGCTACAGTACTCTTCACTTTTCACCTGGCTTTTTTATAAAACATTATGTCGTTATTTATCTCTTTCCTCTACTGACTCTATGTTCTGCTCTAATTTTACGTGGTGGTATGATAATTTACTTTAGTGTATCATCATTTCCGTTATCCCGTTTTTCACAGGGTCCGCTAACCTAACCTTCAAAATTTGACATGTCCGGGTTTCTACATAAGCGACTGCCTGTCTGACCTTCCAACTAAATAACCAAAAAACGCCAAAAAACCAGCCCAATACGGTTTAGGTCACATACTTAAAGGTGTGCCTCACAGAAGGTCTATATAAGCTCTTTTTAAGTTAATGAGGAAATGCCGTTTAATATTATTTTACGTAAGTAAATCTGTTTTGTTTTCTCAACCCCAAAATTAAACCCAGAACTCCGAACTTATCAGATTTGGCTAGCGACTACTTATTTTGCTTACATTTGAAAATAATATGTTTGTCCCTGAGTCGACCTTTAAAAATATATTCTATTTTCTTAAAAAATGTCGGCCCGAGTTTTCCATCTTATATCAAGTACCAAGGCTCGTCGTTCGCTGTATACTATTGTCCACCAGCCACAAAGTGTCAATGTTCAATTAAAAGCGGTTTATTGAAGACCTGAAAACACTTCTCGGGAAGGCGGAGCTTAAAATAATTGCATTGTGGTAATAAGAATTAAAATAATTGCATTTTGAGACAAAACCAGGCACAACTTTGATACAGTCCTGATCACCACAATCCGTTTTTCCATTTTTCTTTTTGTCCGAAACTACATCCTAATGTTTCAAGAATGCGTAAAAAAGGTTAAATCTTTTGAATAGGTTAAATCTTTTGAATGACCAAGATTTGCGCTGAATGTTCAGCGGGTAATATGAAGATCCTTACCATCTACGATTGCACCTATTTAAGCAAAGCTAAAACGGAACAGATAAAACCACGTTTCCAGCTCTTCCCAACTTTTAAAATAAGAAAATTTGCCAACCGCTCCCAAGAATAAGGAGGAGTAATAAGCACTTTTCTTTCGCGCCAAAATTGTCTTCCATAATAGCGTCGGCGGCGAGATAGCGTTGCCGCCATAAAAAGAGATAAACGACCGTTCTCTCTATTATTTTTGCTCTTTAACAAAGGCAATGTGCACATGCCCTTGTCTCTTTCTACCCCACAGATACACCCACTTACTCTTTCAGCTGGGAGCGAAAAACAAAAATTTGTCGCTTGCCCCCACCCCCTCGCTAATGTTCGAGGAGGCAGCCCGGCCTCCTTTGTAATTTAGTTCAAAAACCTAATACGGTGTCAATTAAAATTTTATTACAAGCTCAAATTGAGCGCACTCGAATGTACTTATATGTTAACGTTATTAAAAATTTAATAATAATCTCTTACATTAACGTCATAATTTATGATTTTCAAAGTATTTTTAAAAGAATTCTGAATTTAAATGTGGTTCGAATACTGGCCGTAAAAGTTGACATAAAGCGACATAAAGTCAGTGTATTCGGGGAGTAGAAAAAATTTATTGCAGTCGAGTGTGAGTGAGCGGGCTTTGTGTTGGCTGAATGTCCTTTGTGCTGGCATTCTGTGGCGACAATGGCGCGCTGTTTTGGCGGGAGAAAAAGGCGGGAGCGCGTTATCAGAGCGCGCCATTATGGCGGCTTATCAGCGGCGCTTCCGTTTGGAGACTTCGCCCCTTTTTCTTTTACGGTCACGTCTGGGCGGCTCAGGTGAAGATAGCTGCGTGTTTGTTTCGTTCTTGTTTCTTATGTTCGCCTTTTCAGTAAACAATCTGAAAATAAGTATGTTTACTAAAATGAATAAAACTTTCTTATTGTTTTGCTAATTTGTTTCTGATATGATTTACAATAAGGTGACGTCTGTAGATCTGTACTTATCTTAATGTACTTACTTAGGTAAATACCTACGACTAGGTACCTACTTACATAGACTTACACAGAAGTACAAGTATCAAAAGACAACTTGCAGCCACTGTTGACACTAAGTTCCAAGATGGATATGCTATTTAATGGTGTATCATATTTAATTTTGATTCATTACTGAATAAGTATTACGGCTTATAACAGAGCACTCTCCAATACTTTGTGACTCGAGTCTGTTGAAAAATAAAACGCATTACGTACAAACCTCACCAAAAATAGCATAAAGTTCGTTGCCCTTCAATAAAAACTCACAAAAAGGGTCTATCGAACGTTAAATGCTCTCTAAATACTTCATTCGAGTAAAATGAAATATAAAAGTGCTTTCAATAAACAGGATAATTTGGGAGTGGGGGCGCTGAATGAGCTAATTAAGGCACCAAACGAAAGAAAACGCAAAGAAAAGCGGAGAAAACTCCGGAAAACAAGAATATTCTCGGCGGCAGCAGGGGACGGACTTTGGGGAGCATGTTACAAATTATAACAAATATGTAAGTACCTACTTATAAATAATTAAGTACTTATTATGTAAGTACTATTAAAACAAAACGACTAGTTCAATACGATTAGTGACTAAGTAATCTCAGCTGAGACTGCCCTCAAGATCCAACTCAAGTCCCTGTTTTTATTATAGAAGAACTGTCACATTGACATGATCTTGAGGGCAGTCTCGAAGCTGAGATTAGTTTATTAATACGACCCTATATTTCAATAAGATAACATTTTATAATAGTTTCAATATGCGGTAAGAATTAGATCTGTCTGTCAAAGTATGTAAGCTATTGTTTTGACGTTCATTAGTATGTGTTCGATTCTTTTCTATCTAACAGTACTTATGCTAGTACTTACTTAAGTACTATGTTTGTTATGTAAGCACTTATAATAGTATTTTATGCAACAGTTGTATAAGAAGGGTCAAAAAATGCGAGTGGCGTGAGTTGCGATGTGAGCCTTGGCGAACATCGCAATAAGAGACGCCACGAGCATTTTTTGACCTAGTTGTACAACGTTGCATACAATACTTTTTCTACGACGACGTAATTTTAAATGAAACAAAAATTATACAAAGAAAAATTTTATTTATAAAAATGAAGATGTAAATTTTGAATGGTATTGTGTGATATGGTAATCAATAGTTCTTCATCCATTTTTCCTTTTTATTTTATACTTTTTAGTGTTTTGAAACGAAACACAAAATTTTTCCAATTAATTTTCCAACGCGCGGGAAAATGGCGGCAAATGTATACTTTTTTTTTATAGTATATCTATGGCACCAAACAAAGTAAAGGTGCCAGTTTCCAGGTCAAAAAAAAACAACAACAATGCTTTTTTGGCGACATTATAGTACAGTTACACTTTGTAAACAATGCTTTTATAGGCCATAGAGCGTACACTTTTTCAAAGAGTTTAATTATGTATGTACTTATATTAGACTTTTTGGTTATTTAAATGCCAGATTAAAGTAGAGGAGTAGAAAAATATACTTACATATTTGTTATAACTTATAAGTCATTTACAAGTTGCGTAATGTTGAGGCGGGCACCAATACGAATCGTGGGGTTATTAATGAAACGTGGAGTTAACAAATTAAAGGCCCAGCCAGAACTTGTGGCTGTTTCTGTCTGGCTTTTTAAAAACTATCGATTTATTTATTTATCGATTTATCGATTTACTTATATAAAGACCCTCTCAATTAACAACAAAACAACATCCAAACCCATACCTACTCTCATTCACACTCACATTAATATTACCTACATATCATAATCCTACTAGTACCTAATTATTGTTTATACATAGGTAAACTTAGCACACCAAATAGTTGTACCTATATGTGGCATCTCATATCCGATCCCAAGGACCTATGCTACCGTAGGGCATATTGGTGCAACTACCAAGAGACTACCAACCTATACTCACACACGCATACACACATGCACACATTCACACTACACGCACACAAACCACATACACTTTCACACTACACACTTATTTTCTCTTTAATTTTATTTTTTTTTTATTACTTTAATACCGTAGTATTGCCACTGTTTAATTAGTTTATAAGTATAAGTACATAGATTGGGAAGGCACTGTCTCCCAAGACACAGGTTTGCCTAGTTTGGGAGACAGGGTTTCAATGCATAAAATGTAAAAACTTATTTCAATAAACGTTATTATTATTATTTATACACACACATACACCAACTCCATCGCCTATTTCTCGATTTGCTTCGATCCTGACATACGTACGTCTCTTGTTTCCTCCGCATTCATCAATCGTTTCATACGCGCACGCCGGTTATTTATAGAACTATGTTCATGTTTTAAACTTATTTTTTTTTGTAGAGCTAACCGAATATTTTGTGGAAAAGGTAATCTGTTAAACTTCTTGTTAGTTTTTCGTAAAAAAATACTTAACTGAACTTACGATTACAAACCTATTTGGGCGATTATGTACAGTGATGGTAATGAATTGCTTTACTAATAATAATTATGCAGATTAATGTATGAATAATGTTATCTTGCGTGACTAACTCCCTCCCTGGCCGTCGAAGGCGTCCGTGTCCTCGGCTCTGAATGGCCGCTAACAAACTCTTTCACAAAAACACAATAATTACTTTAAGCCGAATAAAAACTGCTTTCTTCGGGCCCGGACAAGGCCCCTAATTTCACCTTCGCTCCCACTTCTGACTTTTATTTTATTTTCGCCCTACAAAGGCCCTTTATACGCGCTCTTTCTCCCTTTTATTTTTGACGCCCTGGTTTTGTTTTGAGTGGTTTCACTTCTTATTTATCTCCGTAAAGAAATATTGTTTCACATATAAGTAATAAGATTCAGTTTCAAATTGAAAAAATCTTTATTTAGTAGGTAACATAGTGAATCCTGTAAAAAACGGGATAATGCTAGAGAGATGATAAGTAGGTAACATAGTTGAGCCGTGGTAGCCCAGGTGGTAGAACGCTTGCCACTCACTTTGAGGTCACAGGTCCGAATTGATGTTTGGATCATAATAGATTATCACGTGCTCAGCGGTGAAGGAAAACATCGTGAAGAAATCCACATTCCTTCACCGCTGACCACGTGATAATTATTTATAATCCAAACATGAATTCGATAACAAATTCGACAATCATTGGTTTAGGCCTGTGCCGGATTCGAACATGCGATATCATTATGCAATATTACTGGGTTACCACCGCTTGACATTAGACTTGTTATGTTCATACAAAATGTTTTGTTGTATCTGACAAAATTGTGGTTCTAAATGAATAATTTGAATGGAACTGAGTCTATTTGGTAAGTAAGAATTTCATAAGCCATTGTCAATACCTATCGTAAAAATAAATTAAGTAGATATAAAATAATGAAACCTTAGATCTATAAATATAAAAATATGCTTAATTCAAAATTGAATAAGCCACTTCAATAAGCCTCATTTAGGGCAAAACGTTCATATTTTCTTCGCAAACTAGTTATGAAATTTTAAATGTTCGCCTCTCATATTATAATTTTAGAAGTTCTTAGAATATTTGCCTTTTCAACCGAAGCGGGGAAGCCATTTTAAATTTAAAAAATAAAACTCGTTACGCATTCAAATGGAAAGTTTTAAAACTCATGCATAAATGTTTGATTTGATAAATACGAAAATTAAATCAGTTTTTATTTGCATCTAATTCTTATCGAAACAGATATAAAAAATGTTTATTGTTAAATCGTAAAAAAATGATGATGGCAAAAAAATTTTTTTCAATGCTTTGAATAGGCGTACGTAACGCCAACGCATAGAAAGCGCGTAGCAGTGACTACGGTGCTACTTTGCTACACGATAATCATATAAAACTTGCTACGATTTTATTAGTAGTACATACTTTTATTATTTATTAGTAGTAATAATGCATTATGTATTATTGTATTTATAAGCTGTTATGTTATCTTTAACTTTATGTAAAAAAGCTTATTATAAGATTAATTTTTATTTTATCATTTAGGTAGTAAAATGATAAAAATGTCTGTTATTGAATGTGTTCCTCTAGTTATTTAATAACTTGTAATGTATACCCTCATTGGTTTTTAAAAGATGTGTTGCTGTTGCAGTTTCTTGTCATTTCTTCTCCTGAGCAACACCTTGCGAAATTACGTAAATTCAAAAATATTATATTGACCTTCAACAAGTTTATCCATGATAATTACGTTGAATAAATGATTCTGATTTGATTTCTGATCTTTCTAGCATACATACACTCGCCCTCGCGACTAATGGGTTGGGCAGAATCACAAGTAGGTAATCAGAAAACATTTTATACCTAGATTAACGATTAAGATTAAATTATGATGATATGATAAATCGTTTGGTGATAGCCTATCATAGAGGTGGGCACCATATAATGGTCCATAATGTAGGGATGGCCGATGGCCACAATCCCTATGTTGATTTTTCCTTATTGTAGATTTGCCGCAGATGGCATTAACTACTTGGCCGGACAAATGAGGAGCGCAGAAGGCTCTCACCCGATGACTTTTTCCGACAAGACTTGGAAGACAAGTAGTAAAAGCAAATGGAATTCCATAGTTTCTGCTTACCCCGGTGGGAAATAAGCATGATGTATGTATGTAAGAAAAACTACTTAAGTACCTCAGTATATTATCTATATTAAATATACCTTATTATCATAATTATGCCTCAATATAAACCTCCCTAATGTTCCAAACTCCACTCCGTATGGCGAACATAATCAGTAGCGCAGTAAATTAGTGTTTAATTCATTAACAACTCGTTACAAACGCGTGTTAAACTGTTAACTGAAGCTTAAAGTTTAGAAGATGCGCCGACACTGATGTAGGAGCGAGGTTGCCACTGGATGTAGCTAAGGATGTATGTGACTTGATGTTTGAGCCACTTGTTCTGTCTTTTTATATTTCTGTTAATACGCCTAGCTACCCAAGGGAAACTCACCAAAAAGACTTTATGAATTAAAAAAAAAACAATAATTAAAAACTTTTTACTTCTTGTGTGTGTGAACTCCGACGGTGATAGTGACGTTTTGTTTGTCTTGTCCCCTTTTGTTTTTTCTGCTTTTATTTCTAATATACGTTTTTTTTTCCGCAAAAAAAATATCTGTGTTATAGCATACCCCGGACACTTCATACAAACACCCTCGTTTAACACAGACACCACACACTGACGTTTTCCTACACGCACATCTGTAAACACCATCTAATTTTATTTTAAGTTATATTATGTCATTTTCTTATCCGCCGAAAAGGAAAGGGACGGGTAATCAACAAGCATAAAATTTATGGAACATACGTCAATTTTAAGCACAAATCTAAAACAACCGTCTAAACATTTTACATTGGCCAATAACCCGACATAATTATGTTGACAGCACACGTCAAACGGTTTGCATACCAGCGAGATACCTTTTTGATTCGCCCGGGTTATTCATTCATTTACTCATTCTTCCTAAAATTAAGAGCTGTCAATCATCCGACCCTTTTCTTTTCGGTGGATAAGAAAATGACCGTGTTTGCAGGAATCGGGGCCAAATAATCGCGTAAACCTCAAACAATGTATAAAATAGTATCGCGCCCGTAACTCCACGCCTCTGTTATGTGTTTTATGTTTCGTGGTAGAAGAATGAAATGAAAGAAAGAAAAATTAGGCCCTCATGCCGCATCTAGAATATATTAGACAGTGTTACACCGCGAAATTTCGCGGGTGCTCGCGTCTCCGCAAATCAGCTCAATCTAAATTATTGTGCAACTTGCGAACTAATCTTAATCACCCACCCGCGGTAAGTTTTTCAATAAAACACGCTTATCGCGCGTCTAACTTGCTAAATAAACTGTGAGCCTAATTTATATAGTTGATATGGAGATGATAATGTATGAAATAGGATAGATTTCGCTAATTAGAACTCTTTGCCTTGCCTAAAGCAGAAAACTCGGTGAGGTGTGCGTACCTACTTAATTCACCTTGCGATGGTTGTACCTCTGACTACCTCAATTGGGATATAGCTTCGTTAGTCATGTTGTTAGTGTTGGCTTGCCTAAACGTTGAGGCAATCAGAACCAAAGAAAGAATGTAAATCAAAAATCCATATATTTATGTCTTATTGTATCGTGTCCGCAGGAGAACTAAAGTCACCGACATAGCTCGGAGAATTGCAAAGCTGAAGTGGCAGTGGGCAGGACACATAGCGAGGAGAACCGATGGGGCGGAGAGGTTCTAGAATGGCGACCACGTGTCGGACGACGCTCAGTAGGTAGGCCCGCTACAAGGTGGACCGACGATCTGGTGAAGGTCGCGGGAAGCCGCTGGATGCGGGCAGCGCAGGACCGATCGTCGTGGAGATCCTTGGGGGAGGCCTATGCCCAGCAGTGGGCGTCGTACGGCTGATGATGATGATGATGATGTATCTTGTGGGTTGTGATCTGGATCTCCAACCTCATCAACCCTGGTGTCAGGGTTACTATTGCCAAAGGCCCCTGACATGGCTCATGTAACGACTACTTACTTAAATCAGTAAGTAGTAACCGGGACCAACAGCTTTTTAACGTGTTCCGAAGCACGGATCATGTATTTTATATACCTTTCATAAAGCTATTACTTACAGCAAACTCAAAGTGGAACAGAATGGTAGAATATGATCCATACCCGACAGGGCCTCCCCTCAATCAACTTCAGAAGTTTAATATTGTTATGATATAGTAGTACTTATTGCCTGCCTACCTGGGTGCAATAACAAGGGACATTATTTTATACACAAAATCAAAGATAAAATATGCATTTGGCTGAAATCCATGAAATAAAAGGTTAACGAAAAAGATGTCGGACAGTGTAAACTCTAACCTGCGTCACACAGACACTACTTACACGTTGACGTTATCGTACACGCGCATCTGTGTGTGTGACGTCTGGCGCCCATACGATTGAAGACTAAAGTACGACCGAAGGGGGGTGAGGAAAATCGAGCTCGGCCGCTGGTGGGGTGCGACGTGTTGCCGTTCTATATGTAGTGATTACTCCTTTTTCTATGCCTGCGTATCTGTCCTGTCTTCGAGGAAAACCTAATTACGAATCACTACTAGGAATTACTACTAATGCGACAAACTAATATTTAAGCCTTAAAATTTTCATCGACAAATCCCAAACAGATGTTCTAGTTAACCCCATTAGCATATGAACCCATTTCCTCAGCTCTGCTCAAGTCGCAGCCATCACGGCGTCAATTTAGATGTTATCCTCATTCAATCTCCTGAACGCCAAATCTCCTTATAATTATACTAGGACTGATAAAAGTTTTCACATCAGTGAGAACTTGTCGCTTTGCACGATACCAGTACTACCAGCATCTATAGAAATTTCTAAAGTATTTATACAGGGTGTTAGTGACGTCGTAACGAGTTCTGAGGGGGATGATTCAGTCCATGATTCTGAGTTAATATCAAGTGGAATTTTCCGAGCAAAATTCACATTTTTTTAGTTACTTATTTAATATTATTTTCAATTCTATACTCCAATTGATAATAACTCAGAATAATGAGCTGAATCGTTCCTCTCGGTATTCGTTACGTTGTCAATTACTGTGGCGTCCTCTAATAATAAATACTTTCTTTCTTTACACCTCGTACGTACCTACGGGTGTTAGTGACACCGTAACGAATACTTAGGGGGATGATTCAGACCATGATTGATGAGTTGATATCAAGTGGAATTTTCTGTCGCAAAATTCATGTCAATTTTAGTGCTTTTTCAAATTATTTTCAGTTCCATACTTTAGCGACGAAGAATTCCACTTGATATCAACTCAGAATCGTGGTCTGAATCATCCTTCAAAGTTTTCATTACGATTTCACTAGCATCATGCATGTATATTCTTCAAATCCAATCAAGTGCACATAAATAGGAGAGCAAAATACAAAATGTGTGTATTATTCTTCTGAATACATTGCTTCTATTTTGCCTCGGCAATAGTCGGCAATCATCGCATATCCGAAAACAAACGAATTCGAATTACCATGTGTATCATAATTTGAATTCAGAACTGAGTAGTTTAGCTTTATGGTTATTTGTTTTCCCGCGTAAATAATCCGCGTGATAAGTTGCCGAACCATAATGACGATACCGGGGTTACCGATCCGTCTCAGAGTGACAAATCCTAATTGATTTTCACGACTGTGACGATAAGCAGTTGAAAACTTTATATTTTTCTTGACTCTCAATATCAAGTTCTAAGTTTTAGTCCAAGATACTTTATTCTTATACTGCCTGCAGACGCATCTAGCGCCATCTAGTTCCAACAATATAAACTAAGGTTTACACGAAATCTTCCAGGACTTTTTTTGAGGATAAAAACTAGAAACTCAAATGTACGCAGCAGCACTGTTGAGTGTTCGTATATTTTGACAGTTCTCCATACTGTCAATAAATTCGTGAGAAATTGCTATAAAATATGGAGCAACGTGGAGTATAATCCCGTCTGAAGGATGAGTTACGAAAAACAACAGTAGCGACACCTGATGGGAGAAAATACAGGCGTACACAACAAACAAACAGATATTTATTCACCCATTTTAATGCCGTAACAATAAATAAAATCGAATTCCGATCTAATAAGTACAAAAATAGCAACAAAATCAAAATATACAAATATTAGCTAATTGTGCGCGCTTATTTTAACTTATTATTACCTATATGGCTATTATACCTTTGCTTTTACTTTAATTATATCATTTCGTGATTTATTTCAAATATCAAATCGAAGCCCTTGGTAGATAGTTTACCTCTTAAAAGAAAGTGTATCGCGACACAGCATGTGACATAGCAAGATTTGTCTTTTTAAAATCCTTATTGTAAACCTTTGCAACCTACCTACCGGGTTTGACCGCGTCGGATCAATTTGGATACCAGCCACCCTGATTGGGTGTTTCCCGTTCGACTGATCAATCGATCCATTGAGACTTTTTCTCGTTTAGCATTCTAATCTATGAAATGGGAAAGGATGTTTCCCGTTCGACCGATTATTCGACCAATCAATCGGTCTAGTGAGACTATTTTTCCCATTCGCCATACTAATCCAACACTCGTCAGTTAAAAAGGAAAAATCAAAAAGAAATCCCATTGGGCCGATTGTCGAGTCGACCGATCGGACGAACTGGAAACACCCCCTGATGCACTGCACTCCACATACATGATCCACTCCTGAACGTTACAAATGTCAATAAATATTTAGCATCATTTTATCACCTACGTAGCACCAGAAAGCTTGAAGCTTACTACTAGTCTTATGAAAGCTGTCTAACTCTACGCTAATGTCACTCTTTGCTTCTGTATCTGCATCGCCATCGATCTTTGTTCTGTCGTCAGGCTCTCTCCTCTGAATCTTTTGTATCTGTGAACAAATAAAAGAATAAGTCTGACTCGCGTAATGACAGTCACACATCACTAATTTAAGAGCCACGCTCTTGTTGGTGTAGCATAATGACAATTAAAAAAAAAACGAAAAAAAAAAAAAAGAAAAAAAAATTAAAAAAAAAAACGAAAAATTCGCATGGACAGCATGAGGACCCGGTGACGTATTAGTTGGCATGCTCGTCCGGGCTTCACAACAGCTGCGGGTTCAAATCCCGTCTGAGATAGACTTTTTCGTTTTGCTCTTTGTAATTTTCCCTCAACATAGGTGAGTGCTATAAAAACAAAAGCCTTTGAATGAGGAGTTTGATGAGATTGACAACAAAAAATATAATAAAAATACGTGTAGAGAGGATAATCTGCGTATGTCGGTCGAAGCCCGCGGTACATGTCGCATCGCCCGTGCATCGCGGGATAAAAGTGTAGATATACTCAGACTGTAAATGTGTTGTAATTACTTACATCATATCGTAAAACCGCCTCTGCTCAATTGAAAGTGAAGGCTTGGTTTCCTCTAAGGCACTGCGTATGTCTTCTCTGTACACCACTACTGAATCCATTGTTTTGTCTTCACTGTAATCCTGCGACAAAAATAACGTAATTCAAATTCAAAATATTTATTTCGGAAACTAGTCTATATTTAGAGAGTGTTAGGTGGCGCCACCGTTGCGTACACATTCAAATTCAAAAGCTCCGTATTTAATCTGTGCATAATTAATTAAATTCTAATAATCTTTGTGTCAAATAGTTCAAAACGTACTCAGGACAGTCTAAATTCTTGTGATTAGTGTTATCCAGTCGAACAGACAAGTTAATATTCTAATAATAAACATATAAGAAAACTGTGACTACTCGCTGGTTTACTTTTTAAATGACTTACTAAAAGCTTTTAAACTATATCGTCGCATTGAAAAATCTAAAGAGTGAAGTGTGGAAAGTGAAACATCAGTGATTAAACTAATAAAAAAATAAATAATTTGTCTCGGATATTAGTGACGCTAAAATTTAAAGTGGTTATCGAATTAACCGTCAGTTTACATACCCACAAATGAATCTCAAATACCTGGACAAAATAACAGATGATTTCGCCACTTCTTCCATCGACCGAGTAGCCTAGCGGTCGAATGCATGGACTTAGAATGCGGTCAACTAAAGTGACGCCAGATCGGATCCCAGTGAATCCTAAAATTGTTTTGCGAAATTTTTTTATATATTATAATTTTTTTTTTTTTTTATTATTTTTTTCTTTTTTATATATATATTTTGCGGATATAAATTGTATTTAGTTTTGTGACATTCGATGAGAATTTAAACACTACATTTAGTGACAGCAAGCTAAAAATAGGTGTTACAAAAAAACCCCTCGCTATTACCGACATATCAAGTTAGCCGAAAGATGGAAGCAGATACCCTTTTATGTTGCACTAAATGTAACAAATACATCCACAATTACCGCTACTTAAAATGTAGTGATTGTGTTACGCAAGTACATATTCCTGAATGCAGCACGGTGTCAGATAAAATTTTCGACACTATGTCAAGAAGTAGGAGGAAAATATGGAAATGTAGTAGCTGTAGGAATCGGAATAGGATGGCCAATAATGATGAATGTACAGAAAATATAACATTGCGGAAAAAAATTAAAGTAAACGCACCAATAGAAAACTCATTTAGTGATTTACCTTTAGAAGATGATGACAATGATGAGATGGAGGAGTATATATCATTGCAGACTTTAAATAGAAGTTGCCCGGAAATTGGTCCTAACTACCAAGAAGAAGTTAACGATTTAAAGAAACGCATGGAAAAACTAGAGGAGGCTGTGAATATAGCTGATAATCGGATAGAGACATTACTAAGGGAAAATAATGAGTTAAAAAGATTGATTCAATCTCATAAAATTAAAACAAAAATATGCAGCTCACCAACAAAACAACTTCGTACGCCTGTCACATGTAGACAAAGAAATTTAAATAGCGGCCTAAATAGAACAAAATTAGAATTCCAGCTAGACACACCAAAGCAAATACTGACTGTGAAAAACTCAGATACACTAAATGAATATAATGGCCCTGCTCCAGATCACACTACAAAGGTTTCGTGTGTAGGAGAACACAACAATAAACAAACACAGCAAACATATGATAAAAAGCCAAAACTGTGTATCTTGAGTACAAATAGAGAAATTTTATCGCCCACTATTTCAACACAAACATGTGATTTCTCTTTCTGCCATTTTCTAAAGCCGGGAGCTAAAACTACCCACTTGATAGAAAACATAGAGAAGAAGCTCGAAGGATTTACTAAAAAGGATTATTGTGTCTTATTTATCGGAGAAGAGGAGTTCAAAGCTACAAACGACTACGTTGAACTTGTTGGCTGCTTGAGAGATACCTTACAAAAAATTGATTACACAAACGTCATAATATGTTCGCCGATCTTCAAATGCAGAATTTATGCAGATTTGATAAATGCAAGAATCGAAAATTTTAATAGCCTGCTTCATGAAAACAACAATAAATATGAATATGCTTATCTTTTCGACTCAAATCTAAACTTAAGTTATGACAGCACTATGTTCAGACGAAATGGTTCCTTAAATAAACAAGGTCTTAGGATTGTTTTTAGGGATCTGTTTCAATTGATAAATGATATTAATGATTATTATAACCAACAAACACGTTGCAATCATGACGCTAGTCCTTTTTTAGGTGTGACTCAGTGATTCCAATTACTCAATGCACACCTCACAAAAAACCATTAAATTCATTTTTATTATTTCATCAAAACATTCAGGGTCTTTGTAGCAAGTTGGATTTACTGGAACATGCCTTTGAAGAACTTAGCAGTGAGGGGAACCAAATTGATGTACTTTGTTTCAGTGAAACTTTTGTTAAATCAGGAGCTGAGAAAAATATAAAATTCAAAAATTACAAATTAGGGGCAGCTTATTGTCGTCAAAATTGTCGAGGAGGAACATGTATTCTGGTCAATAAAAACATAGAAATAGTAGAGTTAAATTTTGTCAGTAAAATGGGAGTGAATTCTTATTTTGAATCGTGTGGTATAGAAATTATAGGATTAAAGATTATTATATTATGTATTTATAGAATCCCCAAAAATACAAATACCCATGTAAATATTTTTCTGGAGAAACTAAGTGAATTATTGTTTCAGGTTACCCATCATTATAAACAAAAGAAAATAATTGTTTGCGGTGACTGGAATATTGATATTCTAAAAAATTATGATTTTTCACGTAAACTGATAGGTACTTTACACAACTATAACGTTGAGGTCCATATTACGGAACCGACAAGATCCAAGTCGTGCATAGACCAAATAGCCAGTAATATAAAACGAGTTAAATCGGAAACGCGAAAACTTAACTTATCGGATCATGAAACAGCGCAATTAATTTACGTTAATGTTAATAAAGAAAAAGCATACCATGAAACCTGGTTTGAATTTAGAAGAGATTACTGTATGGAGAACTTCCTTAAATTTAAAGAGTGCATGTCGGCATTATCCTTTTCGGATGTGTTCCTTTCTTGTGACCTAAATTTATCATTCGAGAAATTCCATGAAACACTTATGTTATTTCATAAATTATGCTTTCCTAGAATTAAAATTAAAATATCAAATAGACCCAAAACACTTAAATGGTTGACTAAAGGGATTAAACTTTCTTGTAAACGCAAACGCACACTTTATAATAAATACAGATCGACAGCCACCGACAAAAATAAACATAAGAAAATGTATCAGGACTATACAACCATGTTAAAAAAATGTATGTTATTATCACAGCGAATAAATAATAAAAGATATATACAAAATCATAAAAGCAAATGCATGGCTACTTGGAAAATAATAAATACAACAGTAAACGTTACACAAAAGAATGATATTAATAAAATCACCTATAATGATGAAGTTTATACAGAGCCTAATGACATTTGTAATAATTTGAATAATTATTTTATTGACAAAACAAATAATAGTTATCTAAACCAAGACTTCAAATTGATCAATAGTAATATAAATTCAATTTTTATTTGTCCAGTAACTTATGAAGAAACGTTAAAGATCATTACGTCGCTTAAAAATAGTAAATGTAGTGGGTATGATGAAATATCTTCTATAGTGCTTAAATCATGTGCAAAATATATTAGTGGCCCTCTAACTTATTTGATAAACCTATCATTTCAACAAGGTGTTTTTCCGGAAAAATTAAAAATATCTATAGTAAAACCAGTATTTAAACAAGGACTTAAAGATAGCCCAGAAAACTATAGACCGATCACCATAGTCCCAATCTTATCAAAAATCTTCGAAAAAGCCATGCATAACAGGTTAAGCGATTTCCTTCTTAAGCACAATGTTTTACACACTGATCAATACGGATTTAGAAAGGGCAGGTCTACAACCCTTGCTTGTTTTGAATTTGTTAAAAATGTAATTGAAGGGATTAATAAAAATAAACTAACATATGCAATATTGTTGGATATGAGTAAAGCTTTTGATTTTGTCTGTCATAAAAGACTGCTAAATAAGCTACAGCTTTACGGGGTAAGAGGTAAAGCGCACGATTGGTTGATGAGTTGTTTGGATAATAGAAAACAGTCCACAGAAATCTACAGATTCTGTAAAACAAACAGGAATACTATTGTTAGAGTTAGATATCGTTCTGTATTTGCAAAAAATAATAATTTGGGAGTTCCCCAGGGGAGTATTCTCGGACCGCTGCTGTTTATTACTTATATAAATGACCTGCCACTCTGTACCAAACATAAAACAATCCTTTTTGCTGATGATACGACGCTTATTGTTGAATGTGATAAAAATAAGGCAGATGAAACTTTAAATAATGTACTCTCAGATATTACTGAATGGATGGACAAAAATAATTTAAGACTAAACATTAAAAAAACTAAATTAATCCAACTACACTCGTGTCAAGCTAAAACACAACCTGTTGAAGTTAAATATAGCATGAATAAAATTGATCTAGTAGATACTACAAAATTTTTAGGCATAAATATTGATAAACATCTCAATTGGAAAATGCATATAGTGGAGATTTGTGCAAAACTGAATAGATTTGTGTTTGCTCTAAAGAGATTATCACAAACTGTCTCCAAAGATTCAGCTCTCGTCGCTTACCATGGATACGTGGCCTCAGTTCTGAATTATGGCCTCTTAGTATGGGGAAACAGTGTTGAAATTGAAAGTGTACTAAAACTACAAAAACGATGTATACGTGCAATATGTAGAGTCGGATTTAGAGAAAGTTGCAGGCCTTTATTCAAACAATTAAATATCTTGCCAGTCCCATGTGCTTACATCAGAGCAGCATGCTGTTTTGTTAGGGAGTATCCTTATTACTTTAAAAAATACAGTGACGTCCACCAGAGACAAAATAGGTCATGTTTTGCTAATGTACTACATCAACCACAGACTCCAACCAACATGCATAAAAGAAATGCATCAAATATGTGCATTGAATTATATAATAATCTGCCAAATGAATTGAAAATACTAACTGGAAACAAGTTCAAGAATAACTTATCGAAATGGCTTATGGACAAATGTTACTATAATTTGAAGGAATATTTTGAACATAAAAATAAATAAATTTTGTAATTTTTTAATAATAAGTATATTTTCTATAATTTTCTTTCAATGTACCATTTCTTTATTTTTTATTTTCTTATGTATATTTGTACGCCTGCATGCAGGCCGAACACATCACAACATTGTTATTTAAATTATTTTACCACCTTTTTTGTATTCTATGTGTTCTCGCAAATAAATTGATTTGATTTGATTTGATTGATTTGATTTGATTTGATTTAGTTAGTAACAAAAAGCTTAACCTAGTATTAGTAATAGATTCGAAAGACGACAACATAAAAATAAACTACATGAGGCCGGCCCGAATCACCGAAGCCGCGGGCAGCTATGTTAAGAATAGAATATTTGAAATATTTTAGGGTCATACAACAGTCACAGAATATTATAAAGATATACCTACGAAATGTTCAAGTAAATTCAGTAGTATTGATACACAAATCGAATAAATCGAAATCGAATCAATTTTTGAGTGTTCTAGTTTTTTTCTTCTTCTATCGTGCGGGTTGTGATGTGAAATACCAACTTCATTACATTAAATATATCTTTCTCCGTCCAAAAACTTTCGTTTGCAAAGTGCTTAAGCACTGTATTTTTATTGCAATTGTAATGGATTATTAAATACCAAAGATACTTTTGGCATAATATTTTTTTTTTGGCGCCGCGGCCCTTGCTAAGCACTTGTCACGGCATTATGCTGAGGGAGATCCTTTTTTATTTTGGGCGCCTCCATTGTGTATTTAATGTCTGTAATTATTTGTCTTTTTGTCTTTGTTTTAATTTATTTAATTTAAGTTTGTAAATGTGGCGTCCAATATGGAAATAAATATTTTCTTTCTTTCTAATATAATACTTTGACTTTGAATACATTGCAATCTTATCAGCGCCACACCAACCGCGTCGCAGCGCCGTACAACGTCTATCTACAGTAGATACAATGCGCTGTGGCTACTGGTAGCCTTCGATATAATTCGCCCCGCGCGCGACATGGATGCTGTGCCGAATCCGCAACACATCCTCAACTTTAAAATCAAGATCTTTTCTAAATCTTACTAGTTGCTTCTCAAGCCTGGTCAACTGCGCGGTGACCAGCAATGACTTGAGATCGGCTGGTGAGTATCCCTCCGTGACTGTTGCTAGCTCATGCAAGTCCACTTGTTCTTCTATCACCACGCTCTTGGACAAAGTCTGCAGGACCTCGTATCGCCCGGTCTATTGGAGTAAAGACATCGATTAGTAAATAGGCAGATAGACACAGCTCAAGCCAAGATGGCAGAACCATAAGTCATCAGAAAACAGCTTGCGCCAATATCGAGGGCTTCGACCAATAGCAGTACGGTTTTTATCCACTGGTCGAAGCTCTCGATATAATTCCCGTGCCGCGGGAGCTGGAGCAAACAATACAGGGTGTTAGTGACATCGTAACGAAAACTTTGAGGGATAATTAAGGCCATGATTTCCGATTTCCGATCCATTCTTTTGCGACGGAAAATTCCACTTGATATTAACCCAGAATCATGGTCTGAATCATCCCCCTGAGTATTCGTTACGATGTCACTAACACCCTGTATATTACCTGATCAGGCAAAGCGCAGTAGATATGTCTCTGCAACCGCCCAGGTCTAAGTAAGGCTGGGTCCACTAAGTCCGGTCTGGAAGTGGCTGCGACCACGGGTCCCCGCGCCCCTCCCTCCGCGCCGTCCATACGAGCCAGTAGTTGGTTCACAACGCGGTCTGTCACCCCTGTAGAATCGTGACCTCGTCTAAAAGTAAATTACAGGATAGGCTGTAGTCTTCTCTCCTTATCGTGTGGGTTTTGAGGTGGAATACCAACCTCGTCAACCCTGGTGTCAGGGTTATTACTGAGCCGCCAAAGGCCTCTGACATGGCTCATATAACAACTACATACTTACATCAGTAAGTAGTAACCATGACCAACGGCTTAACGTGCCTTCCGAAGCACGGATCATCTTACTTTCGGGCGAACAGGTAATCAGCCTGTAATGTCCTAACCAAAATAGGGATCACAGAGAGATTTTTGTGATATGTCCCCACCGGGATTCGAACTCGGGACCTCCGGCTCGTGAGCCAGACCCTAAAACTGAAAACAAAGGCCGTAATAAACGCTCTTTAACTTATATACTTTGCATGGCTAAGAACATAATATGAGCATGCGTTTGTTTAGCGTGCTGTTTTAGGTAATCTGTTTTAACATTGGAGCTGTAGTGTTACTTACAAAGTGCCACTTACTTGGGGGCAAGGCTGTCGAATTCGTCAAAGAATAGAATGCACGGTCGCTTCATATCAGCCCTGTGAACAAACAAAAATATGAAGAGCTACATAGACCTCATCATCTCCCTAGCATTATCCCGTTTTTCACAAGGTCCGCTTACCTAACCTGAAGATTTGACAGGTCGGGTTTTTTACAGATGCGACTGCCTGTCTAACCTTCCAACCCGAGAAGGGAAAACCAGCCCAATACAGGTTAGGTCACATACCTCCGAAAAAGAAGACCTACATAAAGAGCCCTCCAAAGAGCTGCTACATAGACCTATCTAACCACAATAATTAGGCACCTCATTTGTGTTTTATCGTCGTAAAGGCGGACATGAATTTCTCTAATGAATATTCATATACAAGCTCACGGCTATATAAGCCGCGGTAGAACAGTTGGTAGAACGCTTGCTTCTCACTTTGCAGTTTGGATCATTAATGCTCACGTGCTCAGCGGTGAAGGTAAACATTGCGAGGAAACTCACATTCCTGGCGTTTCAGAGGTATGTCAACTAACCTGTATTGGGCTGGTTTTCCCATCGCGGGTTGGAAGGTCAGATAGGCAGTCGCTTCTGTAAAAAACCGGACCTGTGAAATCTTCAAGTTAGGCCAGCGGACCTTGTGAAAAAGCCATAGGAGTCTATTGCTAACTGTCAAAATTTTGGAACACTCAACAGTGCTGCCGCCTACATTTAAGTTTTTAGTTTGATTCTCATCGACTTTAAAGTCTTAAAAACTTAGAATTGCAGTCAGTTACGACAAAACCTTACCGGAGTACTACTTACTTGTCGAAAACGTCCCGAACAGCCTTCTCACTCTGGCCTATATATTTGGATAGCAGCTCAGGCCCTTTGACGGTGATGAGGTTCATATTGGTGAGCCGGGCAAGACAGGATCCGATATGGGACTTCCCACAACCCGGCGGCCCGTAGAGAAGGATGCCGCACGATTGTGACGGAAATAACGCTGGATACTGAGGAGATGAGAGCACAGTGTCTTGGACCCGTAGACAGAGAAAGAAATAAATATCTCTTTAACTTAAAGCGAGATAGCATTACGGAAAAACACCAAGAGTAAAGGGAATCCCAGCACGGGCCTAAACCAGTAATATGCGAATTTTATTTCGAATTCATGTTCGGATCATAAATAATTTTACAAGGAAAACTTCGTGACGAAGCATACGTTCCCGAAAAATCAGAGGTATGTGACCCCTAACCTGTATTGGGCTGGTTTTGCCTTCGCGGGTTGGAAGGTCAGATAAGCAGTCGCATCTGTAAAAACCTGTGAAATCTTCAGGTTAGGTAAGCGGACCCTTTGGAAAGACTATAAGAGACGTATAGATGTATCGCTATCCTTTTTTTCGATTGCACTGTCCGAGTCTTTGGGCCTTTTTGAGACCACAATAACAAGACTCGACACCTATTAGAGAGAAAGAGAGAGAGTTGCACGGTCTCTCATCAGGTATATTTTTGGAGATTCGATTGCACTGTGGCCAAGACTATGCTTGGGCATTTTTGACAGCACAATAACAAGACGTGACACCTATCAGAGGGAGAGACAGAGAGAGAGAATTGGTTGCATGGTCAAGCTCTCATCAGGTATGTTTTTTGCGAAATTACAAAAATAAGTAAAGAAGGCAATAGAAAGAGATGCTCTTACCATAATCGGCCAAAATATGCATTCAGTGAGTTCTTCTTTGACTTCGTGTAGCCCGCCCACCGGGCCCCAGATGTCGAACTCATTCGCTTTCTCCTTATCTTTGGTCACGTCTTCTACTAGTCTAGGCTTTGTGTCGAGATTCGCCTCTAGAAATAAAAAAAATAGAATTCAATTTCACGGAATAAATCGGAAAACATGTTTTTTTACGTGACTTATTTTATATTTGCCGCAAATGGCATTAACTACTCTGCCGAACAAAAGGGGGAGCTTTGAGGGCTCAGACCGGTCAGAAAACATGAAAAATTTACAAATTGTTAGTACCAATTTAGAAAGGATGACGTATTGTGTGTAATAAAACTTCATAAAATAAGCACAGGACTATATCCTAATAGGGTAGTCAGAAATACATCCATCGTAAGATGAACTAAGTGCCCACACCTCACCGACCTTTCTGTTATATCAACGTGATAGGAGGTGAACTGTATCGCCGTCTGTAATGGTCGAGCCAACTGAGAGGAACAACAAAAAAATAACTAACTTTTTTCCTTGACAGCTTTAAATATCTTCTTATTGAGATAGTCAGTGATATCTCTCACGCTGTGGCCAGCCGTGTCCATCGCCATCTTGATGACGTCATCATCCAACACCTCGAACTCTTCTCGGATCTTATCGTTTAATAGGTGCTTGAATAATTCTGACCTTTCTTCCTGTGGAAATACAGTTTTGGTTAATTTAACAATAATTGTTTTTAGGTAAGTAAAGATATGTTCGTGAGGTTTTGGCAAGATATACCTACGGAAAAAAAATATGTAATACCACTGACGCAAGGTCGGATCGAAGTTGCTTCTATTTTAGTGTGAGGCAGCCCTTATCATAAAGTATGGCATATGGAGGCGTATGACAAGACCGAATAATGTTGTAGTCAGTACCGAATAAATTCGACTCACGCTTGGCCATACGTCATACTCCTCACCTCGCACCTCACCTCTGGTCTGTTGTGAAAGTTTTTGTAGGCGACAGGTGCATTTTGAATTCACTCCGTAATTGAGTTTTTAGTGTGTAATCTTCTGTGTGAGTAATAATACGTGTGTGTTGATGGACAATACAAAATACCCATCAAGTTCAGAAGTTTTATTTATAAAAGGAGGCCCATCTCCTCCTCAAGTATTTAGAACATTGATTGTGTAAACCGGGGAAAGCTATCTCAGACGACGCCCTGAGCCGAGGTTCGCCAACTGGGCACCCTCAGGCCTGTTGTCTGAAATGTTGTACCGGGTGAGAACCTTCAGCGCTCCCCATTTGTCCGGCCAAGTAGTTAATGCCATCTGCGGCAAATCTACAAAAAATGACGTCAAAAAAACAGGGCAAGCTAATAGAAAGCATACATGTATCATTATTTCATTAAGTTATAACCTAAATAGTTGTACCTAATGTTATATAGAACGGAATCGATAACCCTGACACCAGGGTTGATGAGGTTGGTTGTCCACTTCATAACCCACACGATAGAATAATGAATCCTAACAGCGCGGAGACATCGGCACTATTGGACGTAAATTGTCAAGAGTTCGTCAATGATCATCATCATGAAAATGTTAATCCAGATTTTGGAAAAGTAGAATTACCTGACCAAGTTCAGGAATATCAAAATGCGCGGTGAACATCGGTTTTCCACTGAACTGCCTCAGCGTAGGGTGTAGTGCGTTCATGCTGAGTGCCGTCATGAGTACGCATACTCCTGAACACGTTTGAAGGAGATGCTTTATTACTACTGCTAATCTGAAATATAATTTGGTCGTATACTAGGATCAAGGTGCAGGTCGTGGCGTATCGGGAGGTGAAGGTTTTGGCGGGAAGAAGATAGGAATGGCGATTACTCCACCGACAAGAGCGCAGCTCTTAGAGAGAGAGAGAGAGACTAGGATCAAGATAAATTATGAAATTCTGATAACTAAATAAAGACAGATTTTGAACTAAGTAGGGACTAAAACATTTTCTTTTTTCTAAATAACTTATTCATTAAATTTTAATCAAGAAAAACGTAATAAGTCCGACATTTTATCACGTTCTTTTATGACGTCACAGTGTGCTTTTTCAAACAAATTCCGTAGTCATTTTGTGTTTTGATGTTTAGTAAAATGTAACTGATTTGACTAGTTGGAAACTACCCGTGCCATTTACGTGCCTTTATGACTTCAGAAGTCCTCCATACTTGTCATTCTTCTGCCAGAAATAGTAGCTACTAAACGTTCACCAAAGCAATTAACTTTGTTGACCGATATTAACCAACTAGCGCCGTTGGATTACGGGCTTCTAACAAACAACTAAATCTCAGAAAAAGATAAGTTAATTCAGTGCCTACATACATACATAAAGTCACGCTTATTTCTCACCGGGGTAAGCAGCGACTATGGAATTCCATTTGCTTCGATCCTGACACACATCTCTTGCTTCCTCCACATTCATCAATCGTTTCATACACGCACGCCGGTTCAGAGTAGATCGTACTAAACCTTTTCTAATGCCATCTCCAATTTGGCAATGTACGTCTTCTTCAGTGCCTACTTTTTTCTGTAAAACATTTGAGACGAGAAAATTATCTTTCGTAACTTCACTTACCTTTGATAGTAAGCAATATCTTGTGGCGAAGCTCCCTCTACGTTAGGAGGAACAAGACCATCTACATCATCACAGATGAGTACCGCTGGGCTATGCTCTTGACACATCAGGATTGCTTTGCCCAACACTTCGGGAATATCCTTCCGACCCTTCAGAGACCGACAGTGCAGGATGTGAGACCAAACTGTCAGCTCTTTTTGGACTATATGGCACAAGGAAGATTTGCCTGTTCCACTTAGACCTGAAATATTTTAATTTTGACTTTAAGTAAGCAGGTATAATCAAAGAGAACTCGCTAATATGACCCTGGGTGTCTACTTAATTGCGCCATGGCACAGAATGAATGAAACATAACGCAATCACTTTATAGTTTATACGATAAGTAAAAGTTAGTGACGACAAGCAAATGAAACAATTATCAAAAATAAATCCTTCTTTTTCTAGCTGGCCATAAGTGAAATGTTATTGAATATTGAAATTATTCAAAGCACTTACCAGTCACCAAAACGTTGCTCTTAATTTCCGACACCCCTTTAAAGTTTGCTTCTCTGTGAATTTCAAAGTACAAATGCGATACCACTTTCTCTGCTAGGGATTCTACTGATTTCATTCCTCTGCAGTAATTTTTATAGTCATAATCTAGATTCGACATTACATGTTTCGGGAGTTCTAAATCTGCGTCGCTAAGGCATTTAGCTGATATAGTACAATGTCTAAAAGATTCTGAATTAAGCATCGTATATTTGAATTTATCAGGCTTCAATTTAAATTGTATAAAACCTGGACTTATTTGCAGATTCTGTTTCACCATATTGTGGTTTATAAGCAGCTGCTTGCCTGAATGAGTGTTCTCTATCACGCAGTTTTTGAATTTCTCTATAACGTCTATTTCTGCTTGTGTTTGCTCTGAATATGTGACAATGTCTATATGGTCTGGTTGTTCCAATTTATCACCAATAATAGTCAGGATCATCTTAGAACCAAGTTCAACATTTACTATTTGATTCAGTGATTTTATTATGAGTACTGTTGGTATATTTTTATTATATACTTCACGACATAAACTTCTGAATATAACTTGATCTATAGGAACTATTTCCACACATAAATCATTGATTTCATTATTGTTGTTCTCAGTGTCATCTTCATCTTTATCATGAATGATTGATGGTATATTTTTCATTGTTGCTAAAATCACTGCTAAATCTTTAAAATCCTCTAATAAATCTTCATGTACGAAAACAGTGTATGGATGTATAAGATTCCTTTTTCCATCACTATCAATAGGTATTGCTCTTAGTACTAACTTCTTAGGTACGTTTTGATAAGGCCTTAGCATCCCACTGTTAATGATTCCTATATTTTTGAATTTTGTTTCCTTTTCTTCGGGAACTATGGCTGGAGTTCTTTGCATTCCTCTTACAGTGTTAAAAGCGTCAACTTTAACAACAATTCTACTGTGATTGACAAGTAATCCTGTTTGTTTTGCGGTGAATATTATAGGTAAGGACGTAGATATCCACACAATGGCTTTCTGGTTTGCAACCACTACTCTTAGTTGGTCTAAAATGCGTAACTGTAACAGCTCAGTGTTGTGCTCCTGAAAACAATATTTATTATTTTTATTTCTCTGTTCAAAGGGGAAATGCTGCCAGTCTTGGGTGTGATGCTTTGGAGGAGTTTTTCTATTTGTAATTTATTTTAATACATTTCTTATTGTTTTAGATATGTGACACATGGAAATAAAACATAAACACCACTTACAACCAAAAAATCTATTTTAATAATTCAACAAAATATTACTTAACTGTAAATGAATGTGGTGGTTTTTACACAGCGCAGGTATTTTCAACTACGCTAATTCAATGACACACTATGGTCTGACTTGTTTTGAAAGGGAAAGATAATTCGAAAAACATGTCATTACTTATCTGAATCCAATTCCTAAATCTAATCCCACATATTCCTTTATCATGTTGTCATTTTATGACCTGTTTCACATATTAGTCTTTGAAGGGGACTGGCAAGACATCTGCCTGTATAAGGAACTGTGGAAGAAGAGAGTGGAGGTCTTTCCTCGGTGGGACAAGATAGACTAGAGAGAAAAAATCAGTACACCAACATAAGTCACAGACTCATTATGGCACTGTTAGGGGAAATGGTCACTTATTTTAAGGCACTATGACCCCAGACACTTCATACAAACAACCTCGTTTTACACAGACACTGCACATTGACATTATCAACATAATATGCAACTGTGTGTGTGACATCAAAGGGCTGCCAATTACAATATTACTTACTTAGGTAGGTAGTACTACTTACGAAAGATGCTTTTATAATAATCAGTTAATATTTATTTACCATACAAATCATAAACAAGAAATGAAGAATAATTAAGGTTCACAATAAATAGGCAAATACATAAATAGGCTTTACACTTGACCTAAAAATCATTAACAATACTTATTTGCATTGGAATATGTTTGTTTGATGAGGTTGGTAATACACCTCACAACCCACACGATAGAAGAAGAGAAGAATACAATGAAAGAAAAGACTGTGTCATCTTACCAAGATCTCCTGGTCATCAGGGCTGTCAGTGTCCACGTACAACTCATCAAGCACCTTGACATCGCCATAAGGAGACACAAACACGTCAGCTCCTTCATCCAAACCCACCAGCCTGCTAAAGATGGGGTTGCAGGCTATCTGGCCTTCAGGAATGTTGCTGCTGTATACCACCCATAGTAGCACTTGCTTGTCTTTACACAGGACTTGGACACATTGGTTCTGAAAGCCATGTAAATGGTATAATTATAATGGCCCAGAATTGGCTTGCTAGGGCATGAAAAAAGTGCACAACTCTACAAAAGTGATAGTCATGAATCATCTGAAATAGATGTCTGAGGCCTATGATGAGTGGTATATTTATAAGTTATAATTCAAAAATATTTATTGATTTTAAAAAGAAAAAGTTTTGTAAAAAAGTTTTGTCTTAATATCATGAGGTAAATATTGATTTATTGAAGCAGTTAATTAACAGATTTTTTTTTGGTAGGTAATTAAAATAAAGGTATGGTCATAGCATACAAAAGCAATTTCAACTTAAATAAAATTATAAGAAGTATAAATACTTATTTATTATAGAAAAATATGTGAATTCATAAACATGGGAAATGAAAAATAAAAGGTTCATAGTCCAATAATACATGTAATTAATGTAATTAAAGTTTTAACTAAGCTTCTGCTAGCTTTTCTTTGGCTTTGCTAAGACAGCATGGTATTGGTTACTTACATACAACCTGATATAGTCGAATCTTTATTATAAATGTTATGCATGTACACAGAATATAATTTATTCTCACCTGTTCATTCTTCGAACTATATTTTGGACTAATATATGCAAAGCACGACCTTTCATGAGTAAAAGAGACTTTAAGTCTTACTCCCCCTAACATTTTAGTACTTCCAAACTTACGCAAAGTAAATTCTAACAATACTGAAATAACTAATATTCATAAAATAAGGAATAATGTAAAATAATAATTTATTTCATAATTATTTTCATTGTTATCTTTTATCAAAAATCACGTCATTGGTAATGTTGTTTTTGTCACATTGATTGCAAACTGTTACCATGAGAATCCGAAAAAGAGATAGACATATATGAAGTTTCTTGAGACCTGAGACCAATACCTCAGAACAATAACTAAAGCATAGAAGGAAGGCTAAAATAGCAACAGAACTCTATAATTCTGCTCTACTTTATCTTACGGAACCGGCGTAATGTTAGACAAAGACGCATATACAAAAATTGTTTCGTAATTTCGTAGGTTGTCACAAGTTTTTCATTGCCTAGTGTTGGGTTTCACTTTAGTAATATGTCGATAAAATTAAATTTACTTACAATTAATGTCGATAATTTTTTTTATAAGATTTCTTTTTGTAGGACGCAATTATCTTCTTCTTGATGAAAGGAGACTCTGTCTCTGATAGGTAAGTATCTAACCATTTTTGGATTATATTGTCTGGTTTATATTAGTTTGGAGCTGCAGCTCACATTCAGGAAGCAAAGAAAATAGCCAACTGTTATCGTTTCATCGGTAAGTATTTTGTAATATTCAAATTTATTTATGATGTCATCCGCCGTGCACTGGTGTTGATCGACGTGCCGTGCAAATTGGAACCGCCGGGTCTAAGCCGCACAGACAGTAAGAGGCCCGATGGGCTCACGCTCATACCCTAGGAGAGGGGGCGTGCTTTATTGTGGGACGCGACCTGCGCTTGCAGGTTTGCAGCAACGCACCTGCCCCGTACTACTCGAACCGCAGGGCCGGCTGCCGAGTGGGCCGCTAGCCAAAAACTGGCGAAATATGGGAATTTAACGCGGACCCACAATTTTGTCCCTTTTGCCGTCGAGACTTCGGGTGTGTGGTGCTCGGCCGTAATTACCATTTCATCTGTCTGATCTATAATGTTCAATGTAGGAATAGCATCGTCTCGAAGACGTCTCCACTTCGAATTAGGAACACACATAAATGAATCCGCAGTAAAATGTTTCGAGCAAATACGGCTGTACTTATTTGGAATCCAATTTCGTCTATTAATGCGAATTATCCATTCTTTCTCTTTGTTATCGTCTATAGGAAATATAAAAATTAAAAGTATCGATAATTTTAGTACATCACTATGGACAATCAACATAACCTCAAATCAATTCCGTATTTATCGATGAAACGTATAATATAATGGATATCTCAAATATTTTATGCTACAAATCTATTCAGCAAAACATATTACTTTCCTAAAATTGTTCAGCAGTTCACATTTCACTAGAAAATTACAAAAAACTTACCGATGAAACGACAGAAGTTGTTGGCTATTTTCTTTTCTTCCTGAATGTGAGCTGCAGCCCCATACCACACAAGACATAATGTCACAGAGTCGAGACACTCAATTATTTGATATAAATAAAAGTTTCTTTCCATTTATTTGGAAAAATATTGTTAAATTATCACTTAAAACAATCTGAACACAAGACACTCGTAAACAAAGTTCACGCGACCGTGTCAAATAGTTCGGTAAATATAAGTTAAATCTTCTTATGTATGTTACTATGTATTTGGCCGAGTTAAAATGAGTCCAATAGGTCCAAATGACATTTCATGTTGTGACAACCTCGGAAAAAATGAAGCAAAGAGCGAATCATTTGTCCTTTTCTCACTCATAGTTTGTGTCGTAAGCTAGAAGAGAGCCGGTTTATAGTTTCTGAATTCTTATTTTAGCCTTCCTTCTATGCTTTAGTTATTGTTCTGAGACCAATACAGCTCTGGTTGTTCGTTTTGCCAATATGGCGTGTCAATAAAACCTCAGAACAATAACTAAAGCATAGAAGGAAGGCTAAAATAAGAATTCAGAAACTATAAACCGGCTCTCTTCTAGCTTACGACACAAACTATGAGTGAGAAAAGGACAAATGATTCGCTCTTTGCTTCATTTTTTCCGAGGTTGTCACAACATGAAATGTCATTTGGACCTATTGGACTCATTTTAACTCGGCCAAATACATAGTAACATACATAAGAAGATTTTACTTATATTTACCGAACTATTTGACACGGTCGCGTCAACTGTGTTTACGAGTGTCTTGTGTTCAGATTGTTTTAAGTGATAATTTAACAATATTTTTCCAAATAAATGGAAAGAAACTTTTATTTATATCAAATAATTGAGTGTCTCGACTGTGTGACATTATGTCTTGTGTGGTATGGGGCTGCAGCTCACATTCAGGAAGAAAAGAAAATAGCCAACAACTTCTGTCGTTTCATCGGTAAGTTTTTTGTAATTTTCTAGTGAAATGTGAACTGCTGAACAATTTTAGGAAAGTAATATGTTTTGCTGAATAGATTTGTAGCATAAAATATTTGAGATATCCATTATATTATACGTTTCATCGATGAATACGGAATTGATTTGAGGTTATGTTGATTGTCCATAGTGATGTACTAAAATTATCGATACTTTTAATTTTTAGATTTCCTGTAGACGATAACAAAGAGAAAGAATGGATAATTCGCATTAATAGACGAAATTGGATTCCAAATAAGTACAGCCGTATTTGCTCGAAACATTTTACTGCGGATTCATTTATGTGTGTTCCTAATTCAAAGTGGAGGCGTCTTCGAGACGATGCTATTCCTACATTGAACATTATAGATCAGACAGATGAAATGGTGTTTAAATTTAAATTTCAGCCTAGCCTGCATCATCTCACTGCTGGATAGATAGATAAGATATTTGTATCATGTTATCACAACACGTTTATACTATCATTCAACTACATATTATTATGTACTTAATAAACTTAGTATATACTAAGTCTGTAGTTGTTTTATGTCTAAACAATTATGAGTTGTACACGTTTTATATAAGTAAATTATTATTATCTTTGATTTCAGATATTAAATCCAAAAGTGTCGACTGGATTTACATGAAAAGGTATATCAAATAATTTTCTTTTTTTATATTTTTAACATGATATACATATATAGAGTGTATAATTCAACCAGCTGCACAATGCACTTAAATCAGATATATTTTACTTTTATTTTTATAGATTATTTTGTACATATACTATTTTAACATTATTATTAAACTTTATTTCAGTCAGTTCAAGAAGACGAGATGAAAAATTTAAAAGAAAAGCTGAACAAGTCCCGCCTCAAGATCAAAAGACTTAATGAAAAAAAAAAAAAAAATGTGACAGGGTGTCACAAAGACAGTTTCTAAGCAAATTGACACTGTTTAGAAATTAATAAATTTGTATTTATTGTAAATATAATGTACATAATTAATAACGTGTGAAATAAATACTTGCTAATGAAAATGAACAGATTTACGATCTAATTTATATTTCATTTTACCTCCTGTTCTTATTTACTCCTACTCCAACACTCCAGGTTGATACGAACTGCGCCCAATAAAGAATGTAATGAATGTTATAGATTTGTGTAAGCGACTTAGATAAATCTTGACTAAACCTTCCTTTACAAATACAAATATACTTTATTGCACACAACATACAATACTTACAAGTTTTACACGAAAGATACAGTACACCACCTACCTACCTTTTACTTTCCCTTTCTGTTCTCTTATGAATACTTGTATGCCGTATTTTTTTAAGTATAATGCTATATCTAGTAGGTACGAGTATGGTAATCCTAGTATTGAAACAGCTTGTAGCCCTAGTAAAGACCGCCATTTTATGTTTACAGAGTGGCACGTTTTTTCTGTAGGTATTTCCAGTCCATACTCTTTTCTATGTCTATGGCGTGACCCCATCGGGCCTCTTACCGTCTGTGCGGCTTAGACCCGGCGGCGGCGGTTCCAATTTGCACGGCACGTCGATCGACACTAGTGCACGGCGGATGACATCATAAATAAATTCGAATATTACAAAATACTTACCGATGAAACGATAACAGTTGGCTATTTTCTTTCCTTCCTGAATGTGAGCTGCAGCTCCAAACTAATATAAACCAGACAATATAATCCAAAAATGGTTAGATACTTACCTATCAGAGACAGAGTCTCCTTTCATCAAGAAGAAGATAATTGCATCCTACAAAAAGAAATCTTGTAAAAAAATTTTTTCGACATTAATTGTAAGTAAATTTAATTTTATCGACATATTACTAAAGTGAAACCCAACACTATGCAATGAAAAACTTGTGACAACCTACGAAATTACGAAACAATTTTTGTATATGCGTCTTTGTCTAACATTACGCCGGTTCCGTAAGATAAAGTAGAGCAGAATTATAGAGTTCTGTTGCTATTTTAGCCTTCCTTCTATGCTTTAGTTATTGTTCTGAGAATAAAACACAGCTGTCATTATTTCGTTCCGTGCTACGACATATATTCTTATTGCTGTAAGGATTATAATAGTATTTTATGCAACAGTTGTATAAGAAGGGTCAAAAAATGCGAGTGGCGTGAGTTGCGATGTGAGCCTTGGCGAACATCGCAATAAGAGACGCCACGAGCATTTTTTGACCTAGTTATACAACGTTGCATACAATACTTTTTCTACGACGACGTAATTTTAAATGAAACAAAAATTTTCCAATTTATTTTCCAACGCGCGGGAAAATGGCGGCAAATGTATACTTTTTTTTTATAGTATATCTATATTATCTATGGCACCAAACAAAGTAAAGGTGCCAGTTTCCAGGTCAAAAAAAAAAAAACAACAACAATGCTTTTTTGGCGACATTATAGTACAGTTACACTTTGTAAACAATGCTTTTATAGGCCATAGAGCGTACACTTTTTCAAAGAGTTTAATTATGTATGTACTTATATTAGACTTTTTGGTTATTTAAGTGCCAGATTAAAGTAGAGGAGTAGAAAAAAGTATGTAATATAATTATATTACAATGCGTACTGCAATAGTAGACACGTAATTTTATTTTACCTGATTATCTTTCTTATTTTATTATCTCCTAACCTGAATACATTGCATTTGGCATAAAACGAAACGTATAATCTTATGCTTTCTTGCTATTGGCTGATGCATGAACCAATGGTAATTTAG
The DNA here is from genome assembly GCF_024362695.1 of Pectinophora gossypiella. NCBI lineage: Eukaryota > Metazoa > Arthropoda > Insecta > Lepidoptera > Gelechiidae > Pectinophora > Pectinophora gossypiella. Next base: position 1,728,049 of record NC_065404.1, on the reverse strand, counting down.
TGCAACGGTTTTTGAAGACAGTTCATCAGTCCGGTGTTGAGTTGAATTATTATTAATTTTTGTGCAATTTTACATCAGTAATTATTACCGGGACGTGCAACTAGTAAAATAAAAAGGATATTTACCAAAACGGCCCGCCGCCGTCTAGAATATGTAAGTATCAATTCATCATTAGAAAACTGTTTGAAGCTGTCTTGTTACGACGTTCGCTTGTTTTGCCTCCATTTTTAGTCGTTAGACGGGTCGTTTTTGAAACGCTTGTTTACATTTATATCGTTATTTCCTGTAAACTGTGACTAAAGTTGGTGCTGAAACGAGTTATAAATGCCACGTTCATAGCAGTACACGTGATACGAAAGTTGTTATTTCAGTAGTTATAATGGCGCCAACTAGGCTGGCTGCTAAGTCGATTGGCGTCAATGAGAACTTGAACGGTATCCTGGGCCATGGGATAACGACGAGGAGTAAGCAGTTGGCTTCTCTGAAGACACACAAAGACGTGTTGAAGGTGCCAAACAAGAGGAAAGCGGACAGCCCTTTGAAAGATGTTACGGCAAAGAGGGCTGCGTTTGGGGATATCACGAATGCCTTCAACAAATCGGCAGCTGTACATGAGAAAGACAAGCACATGCTCCCCAAAAAGGTCACGGTGGAGACCAAAATGCTACCAACAGTAAAGGTTACATTCTTTAATTTTTTATATCATAAATGAAGAGGGTACTCAATTTTAGTTTTACACATTAAGCATTGTACACAACCCTCAGCACTTAATTATAAGGCCACATGTTCATATCTTTTATGTAAATACATGTATCTGTAAATAGAAAGGTCATTGAACTTTTCCCTCCAAAATTATTTCCCTAAACTTTGATGACAAAAATGTTGACAGTGCATCTTCCAATTTCAATTTCTATCTTGAGGAACATGAATTAACTCAAGCTTGTGTGATTCAGTCTTATAAAAAAAATTGGCGTTATTATTATTTCTGTAGAGAAGACATCTCTTTGTGGAGTCTAGTTACAAACCATATTGTATCATAGTTAAACAACTATTAATTTAAATGTAGTAGGTATGTTCATCTAGGTACCTATTTACAAATAATCTACTTATACTATTTATAGATCAGTCTATTTTTATTATTATATCCTCCTAAGACCGAATGTTCTTTATAAATCCAAACCCCATTGTTTAACTATTGTGTCTGGAAATCTCGGTCTTAAGAGGATATAGTAGGTACTTACAGTTTCATCTCTTATTTATAAACTAGAAATTGAATTCTTTGCCAGCTACAAAATATCAGTGAAGTTCAACAAGATATTCAGCAGTGCAATTTTCAAGGTGTATTTTCTAAAGATTTTATCAACATAAGCTCATGGCTATATCCCAATTAGAGTAGTCAGAAGTACATCCATCTCAAGATTAGGTACACCTCACCTAGCTTTTTGTTAGACCAATGTGAAGATTTTATCCCTTTTTTTTAATTTTAGAGCATCAAACCACAAGCCACTTTGAATGGTAAAACCTCTAGAGCAAAACAGCTGCAGAAAGTAGCCACCAACGCTATAGAATCTGTTCAGAAGCATTTTGCCAAGGACCCTCCCAAGGCAATCTCCACAAGGGCTCATAATGGGATTCTCAAGAATATTGAGAGGAAGTCTACAGGGAAGGAGAATCAGAATAATAGCAACAGCTCAGGGTCTGCCAAGTCGGGGAGGAGTGATGTATCTGGCGAGCCCTCTCTTTATATGACTGCTTTGGAGAACATGTAAGTCCATACCTATTATTTATTATATCACTGACATTTGTGGTAGCTTGTCAATAGGCATTTATTACTCATAAGATTTACATACATACACAACCTCACATCGATTTCCCACCGGGGTAAGCAGAGACAATGGAATTTCATTTGCTTCTATCCTAACATACATCTCTTGCTTCCCCCACATTCATCAATTATTTCATACACACACACCGGTTCAGAGTAGTGGTTATCAGATTTATTACTTTGTAAATAGAAAACATAGGTAGCATCACGCATGTATCCCAGAAAGGCTAGGCAGAGGTGTATAGTACATAATATGTATACACCCACTCCTCACCAGTCATGTTTCAGGCCCATATAGGCAACAGAGGCCGAACCTATTGTTACTAAATGGGCACAAATACTAAATAGATATGCTCCCCTAATAAAATAAAATTAATTATATTTTCTTTATTTAGATACCTACTTTTCATATAAAGACATTTCAAAAAATACTCCAATTTCTATAAAATAAATACATTCCACATGTTAATTACGTATTACTAGTTTTGGCCCGCCGCTTCGCTCGCGTTAAATTCCGGGTAACACTGTTCCCCTTTCCTAATGTATTAAGTTTTAACTTCCTACCATGATAACTGTGAAAAGTCCCATATAAAATTTCACCCCCTCTTTGAAGGTTTTGGGGGCAGATTTCCAAAAAAAATATATGCACGATTTTTGTGTGAGTTACAAATATTTCACGTACCAATGTTTAGCTTTCTACCGAAAATTTGCGAACTTCCAGCTCCATTTTAAGGAAGTGGGAGCCTAAAAAGCTGCCTATATCACTCTCCACCACTTCAAATATCTCCACTTAAAAAATCACGTCTATACGTCGCTCCGTTTTGCCTTGATTGAAAGACTGATAAACAGACAGACACAGACATACACTTTCGCATTTGTAATATTAGTATGGATTATCATGTAGGTCTTATATTGTTCTAGTTTTTTGCTCTTATCTTTGTATTACTGACCTTGTCGTCAAACCTCTTAACAACACCGATGCCTACAGTGCAGTGGGAGTATTGTTTTTAAGTTGGATGATTATGTACTGTTTGTTTGCCAATTTTTTTTCTACTGAGTGTATAGTTGAGGAGCTCGGTGGCGCAGCGGTAAACACGCTCGGTCTGCGATTGTTGAAGTTAAGCAACTTTCGCAAAGGCCGGTCATAGGATGGGTGACCACAAAAAAAAGGTTTCATCTCGAGCTCCTCCGTGCTTCGGAAGGCACGTTAAGCCGTTGGTCCCGGCTGCATTAGCTGTCGTTAATAACCATCAATCTGCACTGGGCCAGCGTGGTGGTTTAAGGCCCGATCTCCCTATCCATCCATAGGGAAGGCCCGTGCCCCAGCAGTGGGGACGTTAATGGGCTAGTGATGATGATGTATTGTACAATAGTCCCTTGTATGGCGCTGATTTGAGCTTAAGTAAATGCCATGCCTAATGCCGGAAATCAACGGTCAATGCATCTGGATTTGAATATGGAACCTGCGTGTGTTTGCGCCACTGAACGAAATCTGTAAATAAGATTGCGAAATTTATTTTTTCTCACTCACTGATGGAAGTACCTTTTTTCGACATTGACCTATTGTAGATTTGCCGCAGATGGCATTAACTGATTAGCCGGACAAATGAGAACCGCTGAAGGCTCTCTTCCGGTACAAAGTTTAGGACGACAGGCCTGACGCATAGTTGCCGAATGTTGTTGGATGTATTTACTATCGGCTACTTTTTGTTGGATGTATTTACAAGAGGCCATTTATTAAAGTCATGAGATCTAACTAGTATACCGCTGTATCTTGTTTCTATTGCGTACAGTCATGAGTAATATCATGTACCCACTTTAGAACCCTGTCGCACTATCAGATTTGACATTTAATGAGACTTACGGTTTAATTTGTCCAAAACGGTAATGTGACATGGTATCAAAGTGAATACATATTAGTACTCGTGACCGTACGTCATCAAATCAAATGCAACTATAGCTTAACAAAAAGCAGGCCTTATGCTAATACACTACCACACATGGCGTCTATTTCAGACAACTTAATCATTATTTCGAAGACGTAGACATACACTTCTGCAAGCCAATTATAGAGTGGTCAATTATAGAGAGGCAATACTGTATAAAACAAACACGACATAAATACAAGAACACATGTAGCCGCAGGAGCCCCACGCACCATAGACTTTATAAATCTTTGTATGACATCGTATGCAACGTCGTCGCGCAACTATCGACATAATCCGTATGTTGACGCAAAATGCGATGGTTGGGCGCTTGCGGCTCCTGCGGCGTTCACCTTAAGACGAAGCCCTTTCTTTCTTCCGAATAGTACACCTATAGTATTAGTGTTATGTACTCATAAATACTGATATTATAATAAAGCTATGATCTTCAGTAGCCCGGCAGACGCGACGAAAGAAGAATACAAGACGATAAGTGAAAAACTTGATAAAGTAAACTTAGATGACAGTGTGAACAAGTCTCTTGATAGTGAGACAGAGATTCCTCACTGCGCCCCTAACAACGTGGTGGACTTCGACCAGGAGAATTGGAATGACCCACTACAGGTTTCCCACTACGCAATGGACATATTCAACTATTTGAAGACCAGAGAAGTAAGTTGTATTTTTGAAATTTATATATAGGGGCGGGCTGTCATTGTATAAGAAATAACACTACGTAGTATAGAACTGCACTTCTTTGCCCCGCACTGTATCATATCAGGCGCCGAGCTAGATTTACCTCACCCCCTCTGGGTAAGCTGCTAAGGAGAAAGGGAGCGCGCGCGCGTAGTGTCTGTCTCGCTCGATTTTAGAGGTTAGGCCAAAGCCTAACCTAATGAATGTATACTTTATATCAAAATATAAAGTATACATTCGGGGTGGGGTGCTGCTCCAATCCTGTTGAAGCCTGTTTATACAACGCCAGTATTACAAGAAATTTTCTTGTAAAAATTTTCATTATTACAAAAATGTGTTTATCAAAACTACGCATGTAAATTACATGTTACAAGAGTCAATACTTTTTTGATAAACACGGCACTGATTAATTTACAATGCGACTTAAATACTTACGCCGATTGCAGCAAATGTTTCGCTCAAATTCAAATATTATGCTTTATTGCTCCAAAATAAAATCAAATAGTTGAAAGAATAGTTTTTTTTTTTTTGGTGCAATAAAGTATATTTGTATTGTATTGTAAAAGAGACTTTCTCAGATGGCTTAGACGTCGCGCGAAACCGGATAGTTCGGGCGAATATTCGATTCGCTATAGTAAAACTGAATAAAGTTAATTCTATTCGGTTAAATCATTTCGGTGCATCTATCTCTAGCAATAAATATACATTTTATGTCAGCTCATGTTCCTACTATTTTCACAATCCGCACCCTTCGCTCATCTTTCGCGATAGAAATTCTTCGACACATCACACGAAAAGCAGCTAACTTTACCTATTAATTTCAGCGTCTGTTCCCAATCGACGACTACCTCCAACGTATGAAAGGAATCACATCCTGGATGCGAGCATTACTCGTGGACTGGATGGTCGAAGTTCAAGAAAGCTTCGAGCTAAACCATGAGACACTGTACCTGGCCGTCAAGCTGGTAGACCTATTCCTGACTAGGTCTACACAGAACAAACCAGAGAATGAACATCTGACTAAAGAGGAACTGCAGTTGCTTGGCGCGTCTGCGCTGTTCATCTCCTCTAAGTTTGACGTGAGTTTCGTATCTGTTTATGAAAGGATTTAGTAGTATTGGCTGTTTCATTTGCAACATCGATAGCGGTCGATGCGCGTGTTGTTTAATGTGATGTCACGGCGCCGAAGCTATCAGCCAAATACATTGACACAGCAATCGGGAGGTCGAAGATGCGAGTTTCGGTGGGCCGTTATCCCGTTGGTCCCGGTTGTACTGGGTATGATATGTAGTCAAATACAAACATGCAACATGTGTCATTATGCTGTGTCAATCAACAGTTTTTGGCTTAAATCTCCCCCTAGCATTATCCAATTTCTCACAGGGCCCGCTTACCTAACCTGAAGAATTGACAGGTCCGGTTGTTTACAGAAGCGAGTGCCTGTCTAACCTTCCAACCCGCGAAGGGAATTCACAGCCCAATACAGGTTGGGTCACATACCTCCGAAAATGCATTTCTCGGGAGTGTGTTTCCTCACGATGATTTACCGTTGAGCACGTGATAATCATTTATGATCCGAACATGGATTCGAAAACAAATTCGACAATCATTGGTTTAGGCCTGTGCTGGATTCAAACCTGCGACCTCAAAGTGAGAGGGAAGCGTTCTACCAACTGCATTTTGACTTAAATAAGAGATATAATACCAGTCGCCAGAGATAGTAAGGTCGTCATTCGACCTTGTAATCCACGTGAGATGAACAAACGACTTAGTAAATTCCATAACATTTATTTATTTATACATTTATTGTTACATTAAAGTCGAAAAGGTTGGTCCCGATATCATACCCACAACACGTATTAACGTTATATTGTATTGTGACATACAAGAAAGGGCCCGCCCGATATAGACCGTCTGTTTTATAATGACGCTTCCGAAGGCAGCTAGGTACACCGACGTTCACCTCCGCAAATAAGAAATAAATAAAAATAGTTTATTTCTCATAATTGTAGCGAAGTTTGTTGTCGAGACTTCCCAGTAAGTAACTAGAGTACTTGTGTTGGGAATGTCTCGCAACTCCCCTTTGGTATACATAACAATTTAAAACATGGTAAGTATAAGTATATATATGCCCTGATGCCGGGCAGCAGATTCTGGTAGGGCTCTAGCTAGAACATCACCGATTGAGAAATTGGTCGGTGTAATGCGGAACGGAAGGCGATTGGGGCAACCACCGTTCTACACGCTCTGTATATGGAGTATTGAAGGCGATTAGTCCACCGACAAGAGCGCAGCTCTTAAATAAGAGAGTGAGAAAAATGTATATTAACACTGAATGAATGATATCAACAGGAACGCATCCCGCCCCTAGTGGACGACTTCCTATACATCTGCGACGGCGCGTACACGCTCAGCCAACTCCTCAAGATGGAGATGAACATACTGCGCGTGATCGACTTCGACCTCGGCATCCCGCTGTCCTATCGCTTCCTCCGGCGGTATGCGCGGGTAAGTGTCCCGAGATATGCAGGATTAAGTAGAACGCGCATCTAGACGCGCCGTAGGAGCCGCACGCGCCGAGGTCATCGCATTTTATAAATCTTTTGTATGAAATCGTATAATATAACATCACGCACCTATCCGCTCCGCCACGACCCGAATTATTCCGAAAAATTCGATAATTTCGTCGCGTCTAGATGCGCGTTCACCTTTAGGCAGCTTCTGTTTGCAAATTATGACAGCTTATGGTGTCAAGTGGTCTAGTCATTAGAATGTTAGGCTCTCGATCTGGAGGTCCCGGCTTCGATACCACGTACCACTGTATCGCCAGTGATTAGGACCCTGTGGTCTGATCACCCGATTGTCCGAAAGTAAGATGATTCCGTGCGTTAAAAGGCACGTTCAGCTGTTGGTCCTGGCTTACTACTATGTACGTAGTGGACACATGAGCCACGTGTTTATTTTTTACTACCAGAGGTAATGAGGTTGGTCATTGACCTCATAGCCCACATAAGCGGCCTCTACAAAAAAATAATTTCACCTCTTTTTCATATACATACATAAACTCACGCCTATTTCCCACCGGGGTAAATAGATACACACTTCTCTTTCTTCCTCCACAGTCATCAATCGTTTTATACACGCATGCCGACTCGAGAGTAGACCGTACTAAACTTTCTAAGGACATCCTCAATTTGGTCAATGTAGCAACAACCTTCGTTTCTTCACCTTCGCAACTTCATGTACAAATAAACACCAAAATATTAATCGTTTCGCAGTGCGCGCGAGTTTCGATGCCGACGCTGACATTAGCGCGGTTCGTTCTGGAGCAGTGTCTCCTGGAGTACGGGCTGGTGGGCTACTCCGACAGCAAGATGGCGGCGGCGGCGCTCTACCTCGCACTGCGGATGAAGTCGCTCGGACACTGGACTCCCACACTACAGTATTACACAGGTATGATTGGCAAATCAGCTTCATGGAGAATGTTTCAGTAGTATTTTTTTTTATGTAACTTAAATGGGAAACAGACATACGGGTCACCTGATGGGAAGTGGTATCCACCGCCTACGGGTATTTGCAGTACCCCGCATATTCATATTCATTCATGCGGTTGAAGAGAATTTATTCGCTGTTGAATGAAGGACTTGTCTGCTGGACTAGAAATAGACAAAAAGGATGTCGAAAGGTTGACTTAGACCTTAAAATAATACTACGTATAGAACGGTAACTCCACTGTAGAGATAGATTTACCTCACCCCCTTTTGGTCTTCAGCCTAAAGTTCCGTAAGCCGCTAGGGAGTAAAAGGGAGTGCGCGCGAACTGTCTCGATCGCATTTACGCGGTAAGGAATCGCGGTAAGAATAGGATTTGAGTGGCCGTGTTATTACTAGTTATTGGCCACTTCCTAGGACTACTTACTAATATGAGCAACAAACAGGCTGGTAGCTTTTCTGTTGTACAATTATCACATTTACCTTAGGAATTCAGTATCAAGCATGACTGCAACTTTCTCTTGAAGACCTGCACAATTATTTACAAATTATTCTTGGTTTTAATATGTAATTTCTTTTCCCAGGCTATTCTGTAAAGGACTTACTCCCCGTCGCGCTCGCTCAGAACGCAGTTTTACACAAGAAGCCAAAGTCAGCTATCAGCACAGTACGTAACAAATACTCCCACACAATATTCTTCGAAGTCGCCAAGGTACCTCTCATCGAGGACTCCGTACTGTCAAGCTGAGGCGAACCCAGTGGCACTTTACACGCTGTCAAAAAACTGCTAAGGTGGGTCCAAATTCTTTAACTTTTATAGGTAAGGCGCTACATGTCAGGCATATGTTAATTGTAAAATAGCGCGACGGACGTCTACGAAGATTATCAAGAAAACGAAGGTGCCTGTGACGTGGTGGAACTTTTTTATATAATGGTAATTTATCTTTAACCTGACTTAAAATACTAGGAAACCCCCATTGTATCGGCAGATTAACGCTAACAAATTTCTGTAAATAATTAAAATACCACCACTAAAATTAAATCGAATTTTGACAACTAAAATGAACTTACAATTCCAAATGGGGCTGTAAAATCTTCAAGCTTCATACATAATGTCATCCTTGCCTAAGCTTTATGACTTCACGAATGATGTTTTTGATTCAACATGACAGTGAATTTATGTATTATCTCTGCTAAGCTGAAGCTTCACACAGAAAGTGTATAACTTGGTTGGGACTTGGCCGCACGCAACTGACTTAGTACTGTTACATTGTCAATTGTGCCGTGCTAACAAACTTAACTAATGTTACAACCATCTAGAGCGCATTCAATGACTGATTAGGCAACCTGTTATTCATTGTTTAGTATCATTATTACATCTCTATTTGGTGAGGAGAAAAACAGAATTTGTGATTGATAACTAGCTGATGCGAAACAAGAGAATAATTTTATATTTATTTTAGAAATATGTATCTTTTCTCTTCACAAACGCGTGTATAAGTATATTGTTTATTCTAATTTAGACAATATTTTTCATCTATAATCAGTACCGCAATAGATGTAACTACATGTGTTAGTAAAGGCTACATATTGTAAGGTGCCACGTTTAGTTATCGCGTTAAGTATTTAAGTACATGTTTGACATAGAATTTAGAATAATATAATATGTAGCAGTACGCTTATAACTTAATGGGACCAGGACAACACTGCCAAACTAGACCTAGGTAGTGAATTAGATCAAATTTAAGTAGCGTTAACTTCGAAGCGGCATAGAATTGTTGAACCTATAATCTTTTAATATTTGCGTTTTTTATGCAAAGTTTATTTACATATTTTGGAAAGACTGAAACACTAGGGACGAAGAATTCTTCGCGCACATTATTACCTCTATTTTTGTAGAAATTTTCTTCTATATTTTGATAATTTTGTGCCATAAGACATGGCAATTAAAACCACCGAATGACCAGAGGACATTGTCCTCTAAATGTAAGGAGATGAACGCTTTGTATGTTTGGTCCAATGAAGCTCAAAGTTTCGTAGATATATCTCCGTGTTTTGTTTGAAATAAGAACTGAAAAATAAGAACCAAAATCATAAAACCTGCCGCCTTCCGCAATCCTCAATATTTACCAAATATACTAGACATAAAGCACATTCCAATATTGTTCTCAGTTCGCTGTTTACTATAAATTTAGTGTTACTGTCTTCCTTTAGAAAAAAAATAGGTAGTAACAATCGGCTAATATGTTATGTATTTGTATTTTTATAGCAACAGTAGCAATAAGGCTTTGAATACGCTTTTTCCAGAGACGTTAAAATTTTCGGATAACTACGTAGTGTAAATTATAATTACTAGTTTTGGTAACTATTTAAAATAATATTTTTTAATACTATAAATCGTTTATGAGTTCAAGATTCAATTGATTATTGGACCAATGAAATGTGATTTGCTAATTAATGCAAAATATAGGCAAAAGTACGAGGCAAAAGTACGAACTTTTGCCCAAGGGTTACGAAACCCTTAGCATAAGATGCATAGACAAGGTGATGAATCTCTGTATCGAATGATTGTAGTATGATCAACTCTCGCCGGAGAAAGCGTTTTTATACATAGTATGTGTTGTATGTGGCATAGGTACTTTGCTATTATACTCTTATTAATGGATTTTGTAGCATTTTAATAATTAATTTACATAGTAGTTGTGAGACTATCACATCATTTGTCTTATGTTTTGTAATTTATCACATTTTAAAGAGTACAAAATATTGGAATGTTATAATAATGTTGTTCGCTAATGCTAAGTTTTAGATTAATTTCACTTTTAAAGTTTTTACTTGGATATCCTTTGTCGTAATTATACAATGTTAATGTAAAACTTGTGACTTGTAAATAAAAAGTGATTTTGGTTTGGTAAAATGCTTTTGATTTTGTAGAATTCAAGTAATCATATTTTGCGTATGGTATTCATTTTGTGTTTTGTACCTCTGCTCTGGAGGGATATATTTTCAGGAATTTTCATTTGGAATGAATAAAAAAACGAAATGTCGATATTCATGTTGTGATTTAATCACACTTGAAAAACAAATTGGTATTGTAGTCTCAATCAGACTCTATACATACAAAAGTTACAAGTCATACCTAATTACAATTTGATAGGTACAAGGGGACAAGAAATTTCAAGGGGTGGAATTTGTCATCTTAGTAATGATATTATTAAAAAAGAAACGATTTAACGAATCAAATATCAAGTTACATTATCGAATTGAATCTTGTTACAAATAATCGCACCACGTACATTAAATTATCTACAAGCAAAAAATTTGCAACAATTGAGGTAATCCATATTTCAGTTGGATTTAGCTACTCGTACAAAAATAACATTTCACATACACCCAAATCTATCACAATTTCCTTTTGTCGATTACAGCTATAATCGACCATTCTAATATAATCACCAAATTCCGATCTTTATGCCATCTTATCCCGACAACCGATCCTTGTTTGTACAGAACTTATGCGGGTCATAAGCGTTGAAAAAAGGGCGTTCTTAATTCAAAATCAATCACAGAAATTTAGCGGGAAAAAGTGCCAATACTAATTTATAAGTAACCAAATTAACATAGATTCCTGCATAACATTATGTGATTGTTATTTTGTGAACAGCTTAAATTGGATACTACTAAAATAGATTATTAGTATAAATAACTTGTTTACATAGTATTATTAGGAACGGATGAATGATGTAGTTCTGGCGAAGTATTTGACGATCAGTCCACCTCCAAAGTGATCAAAGGTTGTAGCATAAAATTAGTCATGAATTCTCCTCAAAATGAAACATTTAAAAACTTAAAATTGTTACTTACACAATACTCTACAATTTGACATGTACTGTATGTACATGAATTACAAATTAAAGATCATATTATTATTCGTATGTTTTATTCTGAGGCGAACCGATGCCACCTTGGGTGATGAGGTTTGATGTGCTATAACCATAAGGATGTGTAAACAGACAATTTTACCTATTGTAGCGAAGTAAGCACTTGCTAACGTAAATAAAAGTTTAATATTTGTTGTTTACAAGATATATTATTTAATTTAAGATGAAAATGGTAAAAATAGAAGTACAAGAAAGCTTTGAAGCTAGGAAAATTTGTTAAATAAATTTTAAACGTGGTAAATAGACGAGTGACAGCGGAGCTGTACGCCTTATGTAGCCTGCCGCTCCTGTCCTTTCCACCTTTCACTTTCAACTGAAGATAAGGATTTATTTTGTGTTATTAGTTATTTTAAATTTATATTTTTCGTAGCCGTGGTAGCCTAGTTGGAAGAACGCTCGACTCTCATTATGAGGTCGCAGGTTCGATCCCCAGCACGGACCTTACTAAACCAATTATTTTAGAATTTGTTTTCGAATGCATGTTTCGATTATGAAAGATTTTCACGTGCTCAGCGGTGAAGGAAAACATCGTGAGAAACCCAAACCCTAACTTGTATTGGGCTGGTTATCCCTGCGCGGGTCAGACAGGCAGTCGCTTCTTTAAAATTCTTCAGGTTAGGTAAAACCATTACCTATTCAACTTTTATTTACGTTAGCAAGTTCTTCACGTCACTATATACGTAATCATTCAGTATTGACAATGTTCTAATCAGATACATTATATCCCCGTAAACTTAAGGCGGTAACACGGGTTATGTATATATATAAATATGTATATACGTGTATATATGTCAAGACACCGCGAAATATTACTATTATATCATATTTTACATATGGATTGGACTTAAAGAAATGTAATAGAATAATGTAGTTTATCTGAAATAAAATGAACACAATGCATGGTGGAAAGTTGGCAAATTAACATTGAATGTTCACTACAAATGAAGGGACATTTACTGAATAGTACGAATAATACCTGTATGATTGATATTAGTATTATAATAATCATCATATTAAACTTTCGATATGTTACATTTCAAATAACATTCCTTGTTAATTTGCGAACTCGCCAATATAATTATTTTCTAAGGTCAATGATTATCTATTATCTAAATGCTTTGCAGTGATATAGCATTATGAGAATGCGTTTTTAATGCAAGCAAATCACGTGATAAAAGTAGCAGGTTTTGGCACTAATGCGGCAATATTAGTTTTGCATCAAAAACGCATTATGAACAAACTTATGAATGATTTTTATAACGGTGGGTTTTAAATTTCGTATAATCCACGTGTTTCTCACGAAACATGGACGCATATTTTATGAATATTTATTATTAGAACAGTTTTATACTTTGGACTATAATTAGGCCTTTACAAACATTTATGTGATTACATTTTTCGAATGGAAATATTACTGAAAGCTAAGCTTTGATATTCTTGAAGGATAATTGTATGCTAATACATTACGCGTCCAATATATGAATTACAAAAAAAACGACCGATGAAAATCAACAATGAGACTTACAATGCTACGAAATCAAAATTCTCATTTTGCGTGTATCAATAATATCTGCACGCTGGTAATGGCTAGATTATCTTATCGCTAATTATATACACCGTCCAGTACATAGGACGCACCTAAATATTTACAAATAAAGTTTTGGATGCTTTGGCTAACAATAGGGCACTCGTCGCGTTTCTTCCTAAACTTAATCTACTGTACAAAATGAAGACATTGGCTTAGGTTTTATGAAAGTACCGAATCAGTAGGAAATAGTGGCCCCGATTCTTGCAGACACCTCCTAAATTTATTTTAAGTTATACCCGTCATTTTATAATAAACTTTTTCTATTCTATTCTATTCATTTTCTTATCCGCCGAAAAGGAAAGGGACGGATGATTGTCAACAAGTTAATTTTAAAATGAATTGATATCCCGTGCGAATAAAATAGGCATCTCTAAGCCGTTAGACGTGCTGTCTACTTAATTCAGTCGGCTTATTGGCCGATGTAAAATTTTTATATTTTAGATTTCCTTAAAATTGATGTGTATTCCATAAATTTTACGCCTGTCGATTACCCGTCCCTTCCTTTTTTAACGGATGAGAAAATTACAGGTATAACTTAAAATAAAATTAGAAGGCGTCTGCAAGAATTAGTACTATTACCTTTATATAAAGGCCGTCGCTACATGTGCTAGTGTCGCCAAGTTTGCATTATAAAATACCCCAGAAAAGGCACTGCCTTCTTTCCATTTGAACACTCAATTGTGACGTCACTCGCACGCATAGCACGTGGTGTATTTTAAGTCCTACTGTGTAAATAAATCACAAGTTTGCTAGCACTACAAACAGTCTACGTTCCATTTCATAAAGTCACAATTTCTATTCGCTCTCAACTGGCAATACTAATGCATCGGCAGCAGTCATCAATGTTGCCAATTTAGACACGAAAAAATTAAATTGTAGCATTGAAATATACGTGAATATAAGCAATAATACCCTGTACTACAAGAAAGCGAAATAACCGTACGGTAGAATTTCTACCTATTAGCCAATGCCTTCGTCATGTGTTTGAGAACAAGTAATTGTATTTAGGAGGTTATTCAAATCAAAATTGTTAATTATCCCAAGAAATTTATACAAAAAGCTGTCCTATTTATAATGTATTTGTTTAGTTCACAGCAAAATGTTATTTCAATTCTTTAATCTATATGTTTGTTGCCTTTAGCAGTTTCTTTAACTATTGTTCCGCATGTTTACACATTTTTGCTTAAACACATATAAATATTTATAAAAGATTGCACCTCTCAATTACAATAGCTTGCTATCACGTCTACCTACAAATTCATATTGATTATAGGAACCAATAATTGCCAAAGGCTACTTTTATTGGAATAAACGCATTACCCTATAAAGAATAATAGGTCCGTTACGACAGACGTGGGTAGTATCATCTCAAATTAATAGGAATTCGCATAAAATTGTTACATCATTAAGCATATTTATACATTGACATTCATATACTGTCGGTGTTATAAATAATGTTATTTCATCTAACAATCACACCCACCAACTTTATGCGAACCCCACTAACATCACCTTTTAATACCCTACAAACTATTAGCTAGGACTGGTTTTGTGATTCTCCTGGGCATCTTGAGACTCGTGTGGTGACTCGTTCATTGGTTGAGCTCTAGGTGATACCGGCCTGAATGTACACTCTAAGGAGTCAGAGTCCGGCGTTCCTGGTGTTGAGGGGGTTAGTCTGTCAGACGTGCACATACGTTTAGATAGGGGTGAGTCTGCTTCATCGCACCGTCTCTTGCCCACTAGCTGGTTCGGTCGACTCAGGCTGACTGGACTGAAGCTTGACGCTCTTATAGCTATGGTTGGTGAGAGACTGCGCCGCGTCGTCTGGTACTTCCGTGTTGGCGATGGCGATACCACGGACGGTGACGGCGAAAACCTGTAGAAGTATCATGGATTGTTTTAGGTATGGAACTACATTGGTTTGATGTTTGATGCTCACATGTTTTAAATGGCACGTTAAGCCGTTGGTCCTGGTTACTCCTTACTGATATAAGTCAGTAGTCGTTACATGAGCCATGTCAGGGGCCTTTGGCGGCTCAATAGTAATCCTGACCACGACAGAAGAAGACCATGTTTCACAATTTGCTGTTGCAGTAGGAGCATCAGGTCGTGGGTGTCCCGGTGCTCATTGAGTAGGGGTGTTTAATAGGAGCATGAGGTCGAAGGGAAATACCTCCTCCGCTGGTTCTCTTCTTATGTTTGCAACAGATCGCAGAGAGTCGTCGTTAATGGTTTTCATTCTGATCTAATTCATGTAACATCGGGCGTTCCGCAGGGATCTATTTTAGGTCCGTTATTATTCCTTATATTTATTAATGATATTAAAAATTGTTTCCGACATTCCCATTTTCTTTTATACGCTGACGACTTAAAAATTTATAAAAGCATTCATAGTGATATTGACTGTACTCTTCTTCAGAATGATCTAAACCACCTAACTCATTATTGTTATATAAATAAACTCAAGCTTAGTATTCCTAAATGTCACGGTATCAGTTTTACCAAAAATAAAAATAAAATTATATATAATTACAAACTTTGCGATAACTCATTGACTGCGGTGGACTATCTGCGCGATCTCGGTGTCATCTTAGATAGTAAATTGCATCTTGATCTACATATTGATTCAATTATCGCCAGGGGGTTTCGAATGTACAAATTTGTAATGAGAGCAACCACTGACTTTTCTCGTATATCTACTTATCTCTATTTATATACTACTCTGATCCGACCACAGGTTGAATATGCTTGTGCAATTTGGAACCCGCTTTACAAGAAATATTCTGAACAACTTGAAATTATCCAAGCTAGGTTTCTTAAGTCGGTACATTATAAAATATACAGATATAAAACACCATACAACAACTTATTATCCAAGTTTGAAATGTTAACACTACACAATAGACGAATGCTTCTTCAATCTGTAACACTTTATAGAATCTGCCATAACTTAATAGACTGCCCAGACCTTGTTAATGACATTGGATTTAACGTGCCTATGAGAGTTCATCGACGAGCGGCTCGATCCTACCCGCTGTTTAGAACGGTGCGCTGCCGCACCAACGCCGGCAGGCGAGTACCTCTACGTCGTATTCTCGCTCAATACAATGATTCATTTCATTTTATAGACATATTCAATGTATCTAGTTCTAAATTTAAAAAATCTATTATTCAAGCCCTAAGCTGATTTATTTTTTGTTTAATTTATAACATAACCTATTTCAACTCACTAGACGACATTGTAAACTAATACGTGGATAATGTGGTTGATTGTACATGTACTTATGTGAAAAAATCATACACCTGTTGTTAATATATCATGTATAATTGTTTATTATCCCATGAAAATAAATAAATAAAATAAATAAAACTTCAGAGTAGATCCGTGGTGGCCCAGTTGAAAGAACGCTTGACTCTTACTGGAATCCAGCACGGGCCTAAATGTATGATTTTCGAATTCATGTTTGCATCATAAAATAAATTTGATGTCTTGTGTGGATTTTAGGTACGATAACTAACTGCGCCCCATTCAAGCTATCTTTAAGTTATGACACCGAATAAATAATCCTACGTATTGAACGGCACTCCTCCCCGCATCGATTCGTGTCTATGCCAAGCTAGATTTACCTTCCCCCTCTCTGGGTCTTACTGCAGGCTATATAGTCGTTAAGGAGCAAGGAACCATGACTGACTCTCGCTCGCGTTTTCGCGTTACATGATAAGAACAAAATTTTTGTATAGAGTAACCGGTGTGTGGTTATGTCTGTGGTAACCTGTCTCTTCCAGTATAAGCCACCTTATCCACCCTTACCTGGGTAACCGCGTGGGTGAGTTAGCAAGCCCAGGTACAAGTGTGAGGTCTTCACAGGACTGCCCCATCTGCATGGCGTTGTGTATCTCCCGCTCGTGCGCCACCTCCCGTGTGTTGCTGACGTCAGCGCACTCCTCGGCCCGCAGCTGGTTCAGGCGGTCTCTAGGGGTCGCGCGGCCCCACGAATTCTGGAGAATCACATGATAAATAATCATTTTGGGTTTAAACCCAAAAATATAATATAAATCGAACATAGCTGGCGATGAGTGTGTGTATTGTTATACAGCTGTCTACCCCTTCGGTGACACAGGCATGATGCTTGTTATGTTTTGAAATGACCCGACGCGGCTTCTGTGCCCTCGGCACGGAAACCGCGGAGCGAAGTTAATCTAGGACTTCGACTAATACCCGTAGGACGTTTATTTACATGGATAACATAATATATGCTGCATCTATTGGAAACTAGGTTCGACCATCAGACGCAACGATGGCTGTATAACTCTAAATAAAAGTCACGACTAATAGGGTAAAGACCTGCGATATATGTCAAGCAACCGTTGCAGACCTTGCTGGGGTAGGACCTGACCAAAACGATTCGAAGCTTTGATATTTCGTAGACACAAACTGGGTTAAAAGATGGTGGACTAAGAAGATACGTGAAAGGACCCAACGACTGAGGATAATGGGTATGGATTATATAAAATGTTACATTATGTGCATGCAGTGTTCTCCTCTAAGTAATGAGGCAAAAAAAGCATATATTTTGTATATTCTTTTTAAAGAACGTCTAGGGCCCTGTGCCGAGGTTTTTCTTCAACTTCTTTTCCCCGGCTATACAGGTTGTGAGAAGCTGCAGTAGTTTTAGGCGGATGAGACGTTCGTTATGTAAAAATTGACGATTCAAAGTGTAACTATGTTACCTACTGAATAGATATTTTTGAATTTGAATTTTGTAATGTGTATTGTACTCATTATTCTCTCTATTTATTTAAGAGCTGCGCTCTTGTCGGTGGAGTAATCGCCATTACTCTCTTCATCCCTGATACTCATTATTAGAGAACCAAATAAATAGATACTTACAGCTACATTGACAGGTGCCGCCAGCGGACTGAGGCCGCCGCTGCCGTGACTGTACCGCCGCGTGCGGTTGTTGTTCGAGAACATATTGAAGAACGACGTGTTCCTGCAAAAAAGCAACATACAATTTATTGCAGTCTTTTGGACACTTTCAAAGGACACGGACTGTGGCTCCTTCAGTGTCAATCAGCCTTTGAGCGGCCTGCGCTTCCCCAGCTTCTTTATTCTATAATAAAGAATAATAGAACGGACACTCCGCGCCCCGCACTAGTTCGTATCAATGCCGAGCTAAATTTACCTCACGCCCGCATGTCCTCATTTTAAAGTCTTAAGACTGTAAGTTTGACATTGTTTAACTATTGTGTTTGGAAATATTGGTCTCGAGGTTAAGTCTAAATGGCCGAAGGGGTAAGGGAGCTTAATGTGTTGTGTCAGTTTAAAAGGTCGCCAGATGGCACAATTTTTCTGTGTGACTAAATCATTTGTTTTTGGAGGAAAATATTACTGACGAAACATTCGAATCCACATTGTTTTTTAATAATTTGCTAACTATATCGATTGTATTTGGAGGATAAAAATATATACCAAACGTGAAACCCTTTGTTTTCTTTAATGTATTAGAGATATTAAAAATGTACATGTTTGAAGACCTACAAAGTATGTTAACTTGATGTGTGAATTTGGAGCACCCTGTTTACTATCTTGTTTACTTGTTTGCTGCTTGCCAGTTTCTCGGAATCGCCCGCTCATACGTAGGTATGATGCGCCTCACTTGTGGCGAATTACCTATTCTACCGGTTCTTTCGTCCATGTATGTGTTTGACTTATATACTTTATTTATTCAATAGTGTAATTAATTAGTAGTATACTTCCGAAGTACAAACTGTAACAATAGCGGAATATTGCATTGAGACAAACCTGCAAGATTTAGCAATGCGATTCAATTGTATCATTATGTAAAATGTTTTCAACAATAAATAAATAAAAAGATAACTTGGGTGTGGTTGGTAACACCATGGAGTAATTACTATACTACGTAACACAGAGCGTCCAGCGCCATATTGCCGCCAAAACGCACGCAAATGGAGCGCCGCCGGTGGCGAGTATTTGTACTAAACTGTTCAATGATACGACATACCGTCACTAGATGGCACTTATTTCCTTACGTAAGCTTACACAATTAATATTATTAGCAACGTATGATAATTCCATGACGAAATATAATTATTGATTACTACAGTCCCTTCTTCTATCGAGTGGGTTGTGAAGTGAATTACCAACCTCATCAACTCTGGTGTCAGGGTTATTATTGAGTCCCTAACCATACTATTTACATCAAAAGATCGAAACGAAAATGCGCCAGCAGCGAGCATCATCCGTACGAAATCTAAAACGTACGAAACGGACCAGCCAAACATGGAAACACAAATCAATTCTTAGTGTGTTGTTTAAAACCACCTATATCCATCAACAAATACCTATTTACTTTTTTTTTGTTTCTCACACAAACTTATATTTTTCATTTAGTTTAAATCATTTAATTTTACACCTCATGGACACTGTTGTCAATTGTTTTTAAGCAATAACTTTATTAATCATAAGATAAACATAAGCTCATGACTATAACCCAATTGGGGTAGTCAGAGGTACAACCATCGCAAAATGAACTAAGGACTCACACCTCACCAAGCTTTCTGTTAGACCAACGTAATAGGTGGTAAGCCGTGTCGCCGTTTATAATGGTCGAGGCAAGTGTTAGCAAAATTCACCACAATACTGTTTATTAATTACAATAATGTTTTAAAATGAATAATCAAAATTGCTTGTGAAATACTTAATGACAATAATAACTATACATGAATAATTTGTTAATGCTTATTATTTATATAATTTGTCGAGAGCCAGTATTATGTAATATACCATTGAAGAATGTTATTGTTTGCAATAATGTGTTTACAAATAACTACTAATTGTTATTCCTTAGAATTGCATTATAGCAAAAAATATGGAATTACTAGAATTTATTCTACCTTGGTCTCTCAGACGAAGGATAATAGGCTTACGAAAGCAGTATATAGAGCAAAGGTTCGTTGTAGGGCTGGCAGAGAAAGACCTAGAAGGACCAAATTGGAGATGTCCTTACAAAAAGTTCAGTACAATCTACTCTGAACCGGCGGGCATGTATAAATCAATTGATGAATGTGGGGGAAGCAAGAGAAGTGTGTCAGGATCGATGCAAATGGAATTCCATAGTCTCTGCTTACCCCGGTGGGAAATACGCGTGATTTTATGTATGTATGTATGGTATCTCAGACTATGTACAATATGAACATTCATAGAAATGTAATGTATACACATTGAAGTATATTTTTTTAGGTCTAAGTCAAGCAGTAGTCCTTGACTTTGGAATCCTAAAAAAATGTAAATATTCAAAACAGAATATTTGAACATTAAATAAAACAATGAATAGTTGAATGAATAATAACTGATACATTAGCATACATACAAATGTAAAGTCATCCCTAAATTATAAACAGTCTTCTTGCAAATCTTATAATTTCCATTATGTACTTGAATACACAAAAGGCATTGTTGTGTGAACTCAGCAAGAAATTAAATGTATCTGTCTGAGTTAATGCATTTACAGAGAAAATATCATTATTATTATGTCTTATGAGTTGTAATTGTAACTGTATTTGACAAAATCAAACCTCAATTCTATTTATGTAGGTTTTCAAATCATAATTACAACCAGCTTGTAAAGTCTTTACTTACTCAGTAATCAATATTTATGTAAAACCGACTGGTGTTTTTAAAGCATTTATCAACCACTATCATGGTGAACATAAGGAATTTTGATAGCATTGCAAACATTGATACTGGTATCATGTCATAGCAACAACATGTTAAGATACTAGTGACTAGTGCTGACAACTTACACTTTATTGTACACATCCAGTTCGGCTTTTCAAGAAGACATACATACATAAATGTTCGCTTGTAATCCTTAAAGGGGTAGGCAGAGCCACTAGTGGTGAGCTAATAATGATTGTCCATGATGTTAGACCGGACACAATCCCTTTATCGAATTTTACAACATGCCCAGGATGAGTGCTGCACATATTTTACTATTATACCTCACCCAGCCAGCATAGAAACTAATTTTGATACTTTATCTAAGCTTTGTTTGAATGAGAAAGGCTGATTGACGGGACGCCCATGCCCAGCAGTGGGACATTATGAAGGCTATTTATTATATGTATTAAGTATAATTGCGCAGCGGTGAAGGAAAACATCGTGAGGAAACCCACTTTCCCGAGAAGTGTATTTACGGAGGTTTGTGACCTAACCTGTACTGGGCTAGCTTTCCCTTCACGAGTTGGAAGTTCAGACAGGCAGTCACTTCTGTAAAAAACTGGATTTGTCAAATCTTCAGGTTAGGTAAGCAGACCCAGTGAAAAAAGGGATAATGCAAAGAGAGATGAGGTTAAGTGTTATGGGAAGTTTTATTTGAGGATTGAATTTGTTTTACCTTCAAGTGGTTGCATGATGTCACTTTAAGTTACCTTAGCAAATTGCCACCCCTATAAGTACTGGGAGCATGACTTCTCTTTCTACCATTGTGGTAGATCAGATTATAGAAATCCAGTAGAAGACAGAGTTCTTTGGAACATATTATAAACATTGAGCTAATAACTCAATATTGAATATTGGACTCATAATAAATTAGAAAATACAAGACAAGGCAGTCTCAAACTCTGTTTAATATACAACAAAGTTACAGATTTTATTAAAACTACTTTCATTACAGAACAAATAATTGTCTACATCAAGTTATCTGTACTACAATATAAGCTAATATCTACAGTCAAACACATTTACCCAGCCTATAATTGAACCTAAGACCTTTCTACTGCACTCATGCCCCCTACCCACTCAGCTAAGTTGTTGCCAACTGAGCTAAATTATGAGTTTATCTAAAAAGAATAGTATAGTTTTTTTATGAGTATAACCTTGAAAATAAATGGCATAGTCTCATTTACAGTGACCAATATAGTATTTTTATGTAAAGATATCTTTAGAATGCATATATAATGATGTGTAAGTATTGAAATAGTCTTACTATTATAGAGATGATGAAACACAAACTCACAGATTATGATACTACATTATACTCTCAAAACATAATCAACAAGTGAAAAAGACACAAAATATTGATGAAGATTAAATACAAAGCATATTAATTGCACAAAAGCAACAACTGAAATGTTAATTCAATCAAATCTGACCTCTTATCGCAACAGCAAGCCCATCAATGACTTTCAGTGCGAGTGTTTACCCAATACCAAAACACGACACTGAAAATGGATGACAAATTCAAACACACCTCATTTGAGGCACACAATCGATGGCAATATCACCGTGCCGACTGAATAATGCATACACGGTGCTAAATACGGGTACGGCACCCACTTGCAACCTCAGGAGCTGTCAAAAATAGTCAGGCGTACAACCATATCCGTGCAGAAGCGTGATACTTTACCTGGGCGCTGTGGTTGTTGTGGGCGACGTGGCCGCTGTAGAAGACGCCTCATTGATCAAAGGTGCGCTACTGCACCTTTTCAATATGTTAGGAGCATCCACATCCATTATCTTACAGCCAACATTCAATCACTGACGTACTATACTTATAGACATCGGGACCGCCGACACGATTGGCTCTAGTTTATGTAACACTGCAATTGCACCCTCGTACAATCTAATAGGATAATTATTCTACTATAAAGACTACGTATGTATTATTTATAACTCTTAAACGAAAGGATAATAGAAAATAAAATTAAAATATGCTACTCGGAAAGCTATAAAGTGGCTCGCTGACCTGTCAAACCGCCGGATTAAGGATGCGTTTTGAAATAGTTTTATTGTTATTTTTATAGGTAACTTATGCACATAACGGAGGAAAAAAACTTTCTAAAATTAACAATTAAGTAAACAAAATGAATGGTGTAATAGATAACGTAGGATACTAAATCTTATTAATTATTAAATTGGTCTCTATTTCATAAAAATATTCCAAAAATATTTAAAAAATTGAACGCAGAAAAACGCTTCACTCTAAAAACATTCCTTTACAAGCAAGTTTAGGCTTTGAACTAGTGTCTGGAATTCGGGAAAAAAAATAATTACATAAAG
This sequence comes from Pectinophora gossypiella, assembly GCF_024362695.1. Taxonomy (NCBI): domain Eukaryota; kingdom Metazoa; phylum Arthropoda; class Insecta; order Lepidoptera; family Gelechiidae; genus Pectinophora; species Pectinophora gossypiella. The sequence goes on along the minus strand of NC_065404.1, from coordinate 1,704,496 downwards.
TATGTAGAAATTGGTCAACATACATTATTTAGGATAAATTATTTAATGGAAATAATAAGTATTCATTTACATTCGATAGAAAATACTCGAAGAATATGATGACGACTGAGGATGGTAAAATTCATGAGATGAAACGAAGCGACATGGAGAGCTTTTTTTGAACGATTATGATTTTTTAGATAAAAGTAAAAGAGGTAGCTCTATAAAATACTCGCAATAACAAATTAATTCTATGATTTAGTTTAACTCCGAATTATTTTTAATAAACAAAAGCGACTCGAACTTACGAAAATGATAAATGTGAATTTTCCAGCGAAACTATTATTTAGCGTTCTTTTTTGAGTATTACATTATAATTGTACTTATCCTAAATGTTTTTTAGAAGGAGGTAAGTCAAATGAACGCTATATTTTCTTCAAAAATGTAAGTCTAACAAACCTTATCTTGATCATAATAAACGAGATGTTTCTGCTGTTTTAATTACAGTGCGGCTCTAAAATACTTTGTGGCGACGATATTGGGTGCAGCATTTTACTGCGAATGGGCTGTGTATCGAATACAACCGTTTTACTGGCAGCAATTGGAATGTCCGGCGTACGATTACACCTGTACAAAGATTCTGTTTATTGCCGACCCTCAAATACAAGGCGACGATGCGGTTCCACCGCCTTTGAGCTATTTATTCAACTGGGATAGCGACAAGTAAGGTCGAATTCATAATATACTTATTTGAGGCATGAAGATATAGAATTTTAGTAAGTTGTATTAAATATCCACAAGACAACCAACTTTAAAAACAAGTTTGCCTTTGCGCAAACAACAACAACAACAGTGTACTTCGTATCAACAGTGGCTGCAAGTTGTCTTTGATTACTTGTGGCTCTGCCCACCCCATTAGGGATTACGGGCGTGAGTTTATGTATGTATGTATGTTGCCTTTGCGCCTATTTGATTATTTGGATATTATTACCATGTTCTGTTTTCTAGTTTACTTCAAGATAGTTTTGTGATGAGATTGTACGTAGGTAGATTACACTATCTGTGAATACCTACCTGACTGATAAAAGATGGCATGAATATTCAGTGTGTCAGTTTAATTTTTTTTTCTGAAGTTTAAGTTTTGTAGTCTTTATGTAGGTATTTGCCTACTGCTACATTTAAAAAAACTTATTTAAAACAAGGTACATCAGGTACATTACTGTGAATGTGATGTATGTTGGAACTTACCAGTACAGAACATTTTTAATTAAGTATAATCTACCTATCTCTTATATAAAGCAACCTTCATGTTTTGTGATCTATAAACATTCAACCCAATAAAATGACCAAGTCATTACGGTTTCTGTTTCTAGGTACTTAAAGTCTACATTCTCAGTGGTACTGAAACATTTCAAGCCCGATGTCTTGGTGTACATGGGAGATCTGATGGATGAAGGATCAATTTCTACAATGGCACAGTTTCATGCATATGTTTTACGTTTGGCCAATATTTTCAATATTGATTACCCTGTTGTGGTAAGAAGTTTTTAGTTTATGGTATATTATGATAATGAATGATTGCATAGTAATTGTAAAAGGAGAATGGGCGAATCTGGTCCAAGAACCTCCACTGATGAGACTTATATGTAATGAAAGCTTATGCTTTCCCTAATTAATTAATAATTATTAATTATTTATGTAGACTTAGTTATCCAGCAACACATCTTGAGTCGATTTTAGCTCCCACTGCATTTTATCACATTTTTAGCCAGGACAAACATGGCCGTAAAAAAAGAACCCCGGGACAGAATCTGATAGGACTTTGCCAGAATCATAGGGAAAGCATAAGCTTTCATTACATATAAGTCTCATCAGTGGAGGTTCTTGGACCAAGTTTCATACAAAAGTGCCCATTGTCATTTACAAAATCAAATTATAAGATATGAATTTCCATTGCATCTTTGTGGGCTACTACAGACCTAACATTATTGTTTGTTAGACAAATCTTATACTTATTTATATAATATATTGAACTTAAAAGATAATGTTTATTCACAGCACATTTTTATTAAGCTCATTAAAAGTCTTAATAAAAAAAAAAACTATTACAAATAACAATACAAAAAATACTGAAAACATTATGTTTACTATAACAAATAATTGTATAAAATTACACTTTTACAATACAATAATACAAAATATTTTATTGCACATAAACACTTTCTTTTCTTCAGCAAATCTGGATACCAGGAGACAATGACATTGGTGGAGAAAACGAACCAATTAAAAGAGATAAAGTAGCAGAATTTGATAAAATATTTGATCAAGAAAGCATTATCATGTTTAGGAACATATCATTCTATAAAGTGAATGCTATAACACATAAATTTCAAAAGGGAAGAGATAAAAGTCACAATTTCAAAATTGTTATATCACATTATCCTGTCACCTCCAGGCATGCTTTTGGAGAAATGGTATGTATTCATGGACCAATTTTTTATTATTAATACTACAAAAAATAATTAAGAAGAAAAAATTTTTTTTTTATTATGTCCTAATAAATAACGAAGGTTATACAAAAAAAAAAAAAAACAATTTGTAAGAATGGAAACTTGTGAATATTAGTCTCACTGTAAGCAACATATTTACAATATTTTTTCTGTTGTCTTTTCCAGATTAACAATGTGATCCGTCCAAACATTTACTTTTGTGCTCATGAACACGAATCAAAGTATGTTATGCAGAACCCTCAGCTCACATTCAGAGAGACGTTCCCATTAAAATATGGGGATAAAGTACTAGGGATATCATTCTCTTCCAATTCTGTAGATGATACAATATATGAGATATATGTGCCAACATGTTCATATCGCATGGGAACCAGTAAGATCGGTTATGGAGCTGCTGTTTTACGTAAGTTTATTTTTATTTTCTCTTCTATTTCATTTAAACAGTACTGATAAGTGAATCGGTCCTTTCTTCTATGCATAACACCTCCCATCAATTACTCTTTTTTTTTCAGAAAAGCACAATAAACACATGAAGTACACAGTCTTCTGGTCGCCGCAAAGGTTCCCATACTTATTTTTCTATTTAGTGATTCTAATAGTTTTAGTGACATATTTTTGCATTTTCTGTACTGCTAAAATATTCTATAGACACACAAAACCGGTAGCAAAAAGTGAAGAAAAGGTGCCATTTCTGGAACGAATTTAACAGTATTATTTAAACAGGTATTTTTACAATCATTGAGCATTTATCAAAGTATTTAATCTTGCCAAACATTCCCTTTATTGTTAGACATAGTCACAAAATAAAATAAAATGGGTTTATAGCCAAAGATAAACGGTACCACCGATACTTAAGCCTATGATGATGACAAGTTACAAATGTGGGTACTTAAAGCAGGAGAAATACTTAATGATCATCAATATAAACTTGACTGACTCTGACTGAATTTAACAAAACTATAGCTAATGATTTTCTTTTATTCATTCAATCCCTTTTTGATGTTAGCCTTGCATATTAGATTTTTGACATGCATTTCAGAATTCTGCCAACTATCTATTTGTAATAAAGCATAAGAAAACATTGAGACATCTCAGTAACAAGAACCATTGTACAAATGCCAATTTGTCTGATTTGATTACCATGACTTCGTCATTGGCTGTATATACTTTACGAGCCCTATCTCATTAGGACGTATGAGGGTGCAACCCGGGTCATAGAATAAAGAATAATCGTGTTTGTTTTTTTTTTTTAAATGGGATTTGTATGGATAATTCAGGGTGTGCCTGGTGACAACTGCATACATTATGTTAGTGGCGTGACTATGGTGACGCCACCATGTTGTCCTAGTAAGATATGGCCCTAAAGTACGAGTCTACGAGTTAAATGACTAGCTACAGCTGGCTCATAATGGTTGTGTTACGAAGAATTTAAACTGCTGGGGTGTGGTGTGTGTGAGGCACTTTAATTTTGAATGCCCCTAGGTGAGCCCTTCACTTTTAAAAATCAATACTAATCATAATAGACTGTCTTCAGTTTTAGCATGTAATATCACAAGAGCTTATTTGTTAATTTATTTCTTAAAATAATTAGAATTGTATTTTGCTTTAAGTAGTTTTGATATATGGTTGAACCAGAAATTCTTAATAATTTATGAAAAAGTTAAAAGTACAGATATTTTTTAATTATTTTTTATTTGAAGCTCTATAGGGTTTTTTATACTTGTTAAGTTTGATTTGTGTAACATATTGTATTAACAATTCAGTCCATTCTTTTATTAACATTCCATGTACCTAATTGTAAATTTTTGTAACAAACTTTACTAAACTTAGAACAAACTCCATTTTTAGTAGGAAAATAGTATTTATTGTTAAATTAATATTTACGTGGAGATATTTTTATATTAATGTTCACTTACCTACTTAAAAGAATATAAAAAATGTGATATTATTTTTGTGGTACAATGTTATGCATTAAATGTGTTCTAATTAATAATAAATTTTGTTGTTTATATTTTTACACCCAGTTTCTTTAATAACACAGTCAGAGCTATAGTAATTATCATATAACAGTTAACAATTAAAAATGATTCCATTTTTGGCACAAAAAGGGTGCGTATAGATAAGTTTATTATTCCCGTTAATAAATTAGCAACTAGAAAGTATAGGAGTCCATTTTGATTGACAGCACTTATTATCATAGGTACAATAAAGTAGATTTTCTTGTCTTTTTGTTGAAATAAAACTTCAAAAAAGTAAAACAACGTCAAAATGGTCAGTATAGTAGCAGATACGTACAAACAGTAACTAGTATTAGCCAGAACTCTAGAAACTGGTCTCGAAATGGCTAGAATATACAACAATACCCAAAAAATTGTAATTATAGATACAAACTTAACTAATACCACGTAACGTGGGGTGGTTTTGTTATCTAGTACTTGCTTTACATAAACAGCAAAGAGATATAGGGTAGTGTAGCCAAGGCAGGAAGCAATACCTTCTCTATTTGCTGAAATTAAGTCTGTCCGTGGAGCATTACTGAATACCCAGCTTTGCAGTCCATTATATAAAAGAAATTCATGGGTTAAAATTGTAACTAGTGAACATAATAGAGCTTTGTCGGTAAAGTACAATATTATTGTGGAAGTTAATTTACAAACAGCAAGAGTAAAGAAGAAGTTCCAGTGTACCCCATATTCTGTTACATGTTCTTGATATTCCAATGCTTTCACAGTCCAAAATCTGGCCACTCCCAATGTGACAAGAACAGATATAAACTTAGTATTTGATTTAATTATATTCTTAAGTTTCTCTGTCTTGAGATCCTTGTGGACTAATCCACTTATAATAACAAATAAACCAACACCAGTATCCATAAAACTATAGCCATATCTTTCAGTCTTTGCCATTTTTCTAGGAAATGCCTTAAAATCTACAGCTAAGATGGCAAATACTGTTATTAGGTAAGTCAAACCTCTAATGCAAGTTATAGATTGGATGTGTTTTGTAGGAAACTGATTTGGTTGTTTCAAAGTTTTGACAAACTGAAGATCTTGCTGTAGTAATTCATACACTAATAGCATGGAAGTGATAAGATTTAGTATAAGCATATACTTATTTAGGTAGAAATGCAGCGAGATCATAGTAAGAACGATTAACAAATACTCTATGACATATGAAGACACAGAATAGTTCTTTTTAATAGCGCAATATATGGTACACTTTACTGTGAAGAAGATGCAGAAAAACGTATACAACGGCGACGCTCCATGATTATTCTCCATATATGACTCATGGTATTTCTTATACTCCGACGCGTTCATCGCAGAACCCTCCCAGTCAGACCAGAGAGACATGATTTTGAATATAATCACGGCTCTTGAAATTGACTTTGTCCACTGATGTTTTAAGTTAAACTTTCGTTATTTTACATAGATAACTTCCATTTCAAAATGGTAATGGTAATTCTTAACTTTTCACAAAGTTACCCACGTTCTAGTGAACGCCCTTTAGTGAAAAAGTGATAAACATTGATAACTTGTAGTGATATCAACAAAAGTTCTTTGCTTATCGATTTTAAAATCGGATCCGAATGTCAAAAAACCGTGTCATGTCATAATAGGTGTCATAACAAAAATCGTAAGCTTGATTGTTTTTTTTTTTTTTTTTGTTTTGGTTTTCCCCGAAGGGTAAGGCAAAGGGAACTATGCCCATACAGCCATGTCTGACGTATTTTTTTTCTTGATGATTAATGAAATGATGAAAGGTGATGATGATGAAACCTAAGCCCCCACCCTCGGAGTAGACTCCTACTCCGAACCCCAAACGAATTAACTCAAAAGTCCGCATAAACTTTTGAGTTATGAAGCGGCTTCCCAGCACGAAGCGAAAATGGGCAGATACACTTTGTTTATTGAATACTCCAATATAATAACACTCGCGAATGTCTTCCGACTAACTTAATGCGATCATTAACCACAAAACACCACTTCGTATTAATTATTTAGATTACTCAATGAAGAAAGCAACTGTCCCGTTCCCGTTTCCCGCCGAAAAGCCTAAGCTTGATTGTCTTTTGTTGTCTTGTCATATGCGTTTCATTTCTGCTCCCAACTATGAATGAGAAGCAAAGACCTTGTATAGAATAGACGGATAATATTTTAGAGTGACGATCAAACTATCACAGCTCTCTTTCTTCCCTATGGCAACAATCTCTGTGGAAAAAAGAAACAAACATAGACAAACACCGCTGTCTAGAACGTCAGTGTTTACCGTTTTGAGATGTTGTGGTAGTCAGCTGGATACCAAACCTGCCGTTAGTTTTTTGGTGTTTTGGGACATTATTTTAACTTTTTATATAAACAATCTGTGAAATAGTTATTCATTATGAACCATGGCTTGCGTAGCTATTGGTTGTGAGAGTAGAATGGGTGTTATAATGGAGAACGATCAAACAATGTCTCACCATGGGTAAGTTATCGACCACATAATACATGTTTGTGTGCAAGAAATACATTACCTGGTCTGGTTTTTGTAAAGTTTATTGAGCCCTAAACACGATGCAGACGCATATTTTCAGCAAAGCCGTCACATTTGTACAAATAATTGATTTCACATTTTACGTTAATCAGCTTTGACAGATTATGTACCCAAAGTATTATAAGTAGTGTTGTCCTTTGATATCGATAACATAATATTATGTTTGAATGTAACATCTACATGTTGCGTTATTCTATTCACGTTTAATTTATTTTTCGACCTGTTTCCGATTTGGATGAAGATTACATAAAGATATTGTATTTTCCAGATTTCCTAAATATCCTAATTTACGAAACAAGAAATTAAGAAACAATTAGATTCAGACCATGAAACGAGATAATTCTCTCTTCTGAAGGACGCCTTCTCCTTATTTAAGCCTGTGCTAATTACATTTCGATGTATCTTGCTTTCTATCGAGCAGGATACCAAACAAAAATATTACATAGAGATGCAGTACCAACAATATTCACTCACATATCTCACATAAGGTGAGTTTAAGTTTAGTTATAAGTTTATAGATAAATTTGCAGCTATTTCGTTTTGTATCCTACATTAGCATGGAAAAAATATTTCAATACAATACAAATATTCTCTATTGCACAAAATAATTAGTATGAATAACTATTTTGGTAATTACCTGTGATTATTCCTTCTATAAATAATTAGTATGAATAACTATTTTTGTAATTACCTGTGATTATTCCTTCTATGTGCAATGTGTAAACATGCAATGCTTGTGTATTTGTGTGCTCCACGTTAATATGTGCCATTCTTGCAGGTAAAGTTATAACGACCAGAGCCGACACTATACACTTCTAAAGAAAGTGAACAAGAGGAAATATTTTTTTTTATCACCAAAAGTCGGAATTGTTCAGTGCTTCGTAGTCATTGTATTCTAACTATATTGAATAAAAATCTTATAAAGAAGTATTTGATTTTATTCTTTAATCGCATTGAGATAATCCCCGAAATATACTAGAAGGTCGTCTACTTCTTGTATCGAGAGCCGATTCGATTTCCGGTCAAGTCAATGAAAAACGTGTATTTAATTTTTATAAAAGGGTAGGTATGTGATTTATAGCAACCAAAGGGTGGCCGCAATGTCGTATTAAAATGATACTATAGTATATGTGGACTAGATGGACCGTCCTCGACCTCCTCGGCCATAACACCTTGCGAAATGACATAGATTCAAAAATGATAAATTGACCTTTAACAAGTTTGTCCATGATAATTACGTTGAATAAGTGGTTCTGAATCTGTCACCGCAACGTACGGTTCTTCTTAGGTATCTTTCTATCAGGGTACAAATAGGTATCGTTTTAACTAATTTTACTTGTGGTTCTACCCACCCAGGTATGGATACTAGGTCGTTATTTCAGTATTTAATTAATCGTTCAATTTGTAATGTATATTTTTTTAGATCTTGGACTAACATGAAATATTTAGCCAATAATAATGTCGATAAAGACATGGAACGGCACTAGTGGTTCTGATACAAAAACATATACTATAGGTACGTTTCTATAGCAAACCCGCTACACGAGTACAAAAGACGTTACGACGATAGTATATTTATCTCTTTTTAACTTATGACGGCTCACATGAGTGCGAAAGACAAAACCTATGTTTTTCTTTCGTCTTAAATATGCTCCGTCTATTCTATACAAGGTCTTTGATGAGAAGCCTTACGAAAAACTCACTAACAAAACGCAAAGAATAGGTACGTTCATTTCATGTGTGACGCACGCTCGTACAGGTAAAAAATATTTTTCTATCCATATAGGTATTAGATTTTATTAAGTACTCAACCTGGCTTATTCATCTAACTCTACAGTAGATACAATTCTATGTTTCATATAATTATACATAATGCCAATGGATGAAAAAAAATAATATGAAAGTATGGCGAATTAAAGTTATGAATGAAACGAGACAGTCGTTTATGCGTCATGTCATTCATTTCCAGTGTTGCCAACTTAGTGGATTTTCCACTAGATCTGGTGGTTTAGACATGTGGTTCGGCGAAAAAATATTAGTTTTAGTGGCTAGTGGATTTTTTAGTGGATTAGAGTCCTTCCAGTTAGCGGTAAGTGACGAATTTAACCACTAACACAACCGAATATGGTTTATGAGTTACTTGAGCGAAAGAACCAATATAATTTATTTATTAGTACATAATACATACAATAAGTTTCAGATTGAGTAAGATCAAGATGCCTAAGCCACAGTACACCCAAAAGTTTCGTGATTGTTGGTTACGTGACCCAGTTTTAAGGGATTGGTTGCAAATAGTCGAAAGCACTGGTGATCCAGTTGCTAAGTGCAAATTATATGGTATATTATTAAGGAATTATTATTAATAATAATTGAATAATTTACCCTGTCTCTAGCACGTCTTTACCTACGACGCGGCGCTAAAGAGGGGGAAAAACATCCCACGATCTGATTGCACTGATTCGGCTTTGGGTTGTCTAGTGATTCTATAGTCTCTGCTTACCCCGGTGGGAAATAGGCGTGAGTTTATGTATGTATGTATGTATTTTATCTAGTGAAATTCTGGTGGTTCGAGAGACCGCTCAGTTTTAGTGGTTTCTGGTGGTTTGCACGGCCGCATTTGGTGGGCTGGTGAAAATAAAGTTGGCAACACTGTTCATTTCTGATTTCGCTCGATTGTTTTGTTGATCGACCCTGTTTTTTGCAAAAATATAATAATTAGACCATAAAAGTATAAAAAACGTGAAATTTACTGTTGATTTTGTGAAAACTGTTAAACATAAATTTCAAATATGGGGATTTTTGGAACTTCGACACCTTTTGATCAAGATGTCGGTTAGTATTTTGTGATGAATAATAGGCAGATAATGGTGATAGCACTGCTTTCTTTGTTATTGAACTGTTTTATACGTTGTTGATTGTCTTAGTCTTAATATCTATGTTGTACTATTAACTTGATGCCGTTAATAATCGCCTTAATATAAAATATTCGTCAGATTTTACAAAGCCAATTTTATTACTTCTTGGTCACCTGATGTAATAATTAATTTAACTAAGCTGAGTCATATTATTATAACTTTACCCTTATTTACTCCCTTTCTGTCCAGAATGTTAATTTGAATAAAAAAGTCATGAGTATCTTCATTATCTACCCATTGCACCTATGTGTTATGTAGGTACATACCAACATTTTTTTTATTAAATAACCGCAATCAGTTGCAAGACTTTCATCAGATTTGATGTGTGATTATTGAGTAGTCAGAAGTAAAGCAACCAATGCCACCATCTTCCATGGTACTCAGCACTCAAGAATTTCCTTTTGAGCCTCTTTACCCTGTTGCTAGTTTCTAACAGCATAGTTGCTAAGGGATTTGGATGGTTACTGAACCATTGCTTATGCCTTTTGTTGTACTTTTCAATTACTTCTGTGATTATTGGCAATTAATAAATATAACTTGAAATTAATTATCCTGCTACTCTAATGTAACTTAGGTTTTCCTTACCTTAGGTACCTAGTTATTGGGTTTAAAATATAGCCCATAAAGCAATGTAAGGAAAGTAATGAGATTCATTGTCCTTGTTCTACTAGGTCACTGCCCTTATCAACTTCTACACACTACTTACTTATGTTTGTATGGTTTCTTGATAGTATTATCATGGTAAAAGAAGATCAGGTATGCTCAATCCTATGACAAGCCGCCATTGCTATCCCACTGATGACATAAGTGTTACCATTAAATTGGTATCTCCAACATTACAAGGATGTAAATTTTATTTTTGAAAATTAAGTAAATTACTGATTAATGTATTTAATTACTATTACTTGTCACATATATATAAAAAATATTGAAACTGTAAGTAAATCTTTTAATTAAAGTTCAATAATGGTGCTAATTCCTGTAAATACCATCTAATTTTATTTTAAGTTATATCTGTCATTTTCTTATCCGCCGAAAAGGAAAGGGACGGGTAATCGACAAGCATAAATTTTATGGAACACACGTCAATTTTAAGCACAAATCTAAAACAACCGTCTAAAAATTCGCCCGGGTTATTCATTTATTTACTCATTCTTCCTAAAATTAAGAGCTGTCAATCATCCGTCCCTTTCCTTTTCGGCGGATAAGAAAATGACAGGTATAACTTAAAGTAAAATTAAGAGATGTCTGCAGGAATCGGGGCCATTACCTTGCTAAGTAAATAAAGAAACATTGGTGGTGGGTAATTTATTTATTACAAAATGGCAATGCAGGGTGAGATGAGGTCAGCTGGGCTAACCTTGAAATGTTAACCGTCAGTTTTGAGCATACCTACCTGGTTTTCCTATACCATGAGTATTAAATCTATATTTATTATAATATTAATTTGTGGTTGCATTGCCTTTTAGTAATATTGTGTCTGCATATTTGGATCTTAGAGGTGTTAATTATTATTATTATTGGAAGCACAGGCAGCACTTTGTGCTAATGCTAATTTGTTAATGCTAAAGGTATAGACTTGTAACGGAATACTGAGCATATTCCATTTTTAAATTCAACACACTAAACCTCAAACTCAACCCCGTGATCTTTTGTCAATTCAATTCTTGATTAATGATATACATCGTGATAGTGATATTGTAATGAAAACTTTGATGGAAGGTAGATACATAATACATACATACATACATAATCTCACGCCCGTAATCCCAAATGGGGTGGGCAGAGCCACAAGTAATCAAAGAACACAACACACACATACACACGACACATAACACAACATAGAACACGTTTAGCTGCTTGTCTTCCCGGGCATGTCGTAAAAACCGACAGAGGGATTGCGTCCTCTAACATGATGGACTAATGTTATGGGCGATAGGCTGATCCCTTATCACCATAAGGTTCATCATATCCATCTTAGGACTTCGTATCAACAGTGGCTGCAAGTTGTAGATACATAATGTTGTGATAAATATCTAAGAGTGAGTATAGACTTAAACATTTCATCAAATATTTTAATGTAACATGCTGTTCTTGCGAATGCTCGACACTGTTCACGAGTGGTAGAAAATTGAGCCCTATTGTGTATTTCCTTCAGTATGTAATATCATCTATATACAGGGTGTTAGTCATCGTAACGAATATTGATGGGGATGATTCAGACCATGATTCTGAGTTAATATCAAGTAGGATTTTCCGTCGCAAAAGTATGGAACTGAAAATAATAAAAAAAAACATAAAAATTTTCATGAACTATCACTCGTGAACAGTATCGAGCATTCGCAAGAACGTCACATTAAAATGTTTGACGAAATGCTCAAGTCTATACTATTTATCACAACATAATCTAGGAAAATACAATACTAATCAGTATTTAAAATTATCAATTACCTTATGTTTAGCACGTAGTAGAAAGGTAATTCTGAATGACTCACTTACCTTATCTAGCTTATTTGATCCCTGTATTGTGTAAGATCTCTCCTTGATTCGTATGAGTCATTAAAGTATTAAAAATATTGGAATCCATATTCTTCAGTTGTTGAGGATGGTCTTTATGGTCCAGTGGTTGAGCGTTGGACTCACGATCCAGAGGCCCCGGGTTCGAATCCCGGAGGGGACATATCACAAAAATCACTTTGTTATCCCTAGTTTGGTTAGGACTTTACAGGATGATCACCTGATTGTCCGAAAGTAAAATGATCCGTGCTTCGAAAGCCACGTTAAGTTTGTCCCTGTTACTATTTACTGATGTAAGTGACTAATCGCTTCTTGCCGCAAAATGCGATGACTTCGACGTGTACGACTCCTGTCTAGGTGCACGTTCACCTTTACATAGATACAAGCTAAACATATTTTTTATATTGTACAGAGAGAGCAACCAGTGAGAACAACACAAATGAAGAATGGGGGCTGATCCTAGAGATCTGCGACCGCGCCGGTGCGTCGGCGCAGGCGTCGCGGGACTGCCTGCGCGCCATCCTGCGCCGGCTTGGTCATCCAGACCCGCACGTTCAAGTACACGCCGCCACGCTGCTGGACGCTTGCGTCGCTAACTGCGGAAAGGTGTTTCATCTCGAAGTAAGTGGATTGAGACTTCTTTTCACAAGTCACTGTCGTCATGTAGTCCACCGAATTGCTTCTCAAACGGGGAGCGCCGTTTCGAACAGAAAGGATAGAGGGGCATGCCAACTGGTGAATGTTTTTATTTCTACTATCGCTTATGTAATAACCCATCCAAATTTAATAATCACCTTGCGTCAAGGACGTCGTCTCGGTTTGCGCGGGCCGGATTATATATAGTGGTGGAACATTTGCATTTGACCCTTTCCAATCTTCTTCTATTGTATGGGTGGATTACCAACCTCATCAACGCTGGTGTCAGGATTATTATTCAGCCGCCAAAGGACCCTTAGTAAGTAGTTACCAACGGGTTACCAATAAAGATGAAAGTGAGGAATTTAGTGTATGTACATAATGGCCCCGATTCCTGCAAACACCGCCTAATTTTATTTTAAGTTATATCCGTCATTTTCATATCCGTCGAAAAGGAAAGGGACGGATGATTCACAGCTCTTAATTTTAGGAAGAACGAGTAAATGAATGTGTCGGGTTATTGACTGATGTAAAATTTTTAGACGGTTGGTTTAGATTTGTGCTTAAAATTGACGTGTGTTCCATAAATTTTATGCTTGTCAATTACCCGTCCCTTTCCTTTTCGGCGTATAAGAAAATGACAGATATAACTTAAAATAAAATTAGATGGTATTTACAGGAATTAGCACCATTATCCCAGCATCTAAACCAAAAACTCTTGTTTAAAGGTAGCCTCACGCGAATTCGAGACAGAATTCCGTCGTCTGCTATCGCGCGCGCAGCCGGCGGTCGGTCAACGGTTGAAGGGTCTCCTCCGCAAGTGGTCGGAAGGAGAGTTCAAGTCGGACCCTCAGCTGGACCTGATCCCGGCGTTGGCGAAGCAGTTCCGCGCTGACGCGACTGACAGAGACACCCCGAGTCATTCCAGTCAGTCCACCGCCTCTGCCGCCGCCGCCGCCGCGCAACGAGAACAGGTACAGATTTGTTTTGTATGCTTATCACATAGTATTTCTTTTTGTTCATGACCACAATAGATTTAAGTACACATTATATCAGTTGCTCTTTGGTTTTGATGAAAAGTTTGGTCTCCGTAATATTAATCAAATCAAATTAAATATACTTTATTGCAAAGAAATAAATTTCAACAATCAGGCATAACACATGAATACTGTAACAATTTGGGCGGCCTTATAGCTCTAGAGCAATTTTTTTTTTTTTTTTTTTCAATTAATGAGAGGTTATTAATTCCTAGCTACATAACATAATCCTAAAAAGGTTTGTTCCTGACTGTTGACTAAGGATGCGAACGGATGTCGTGGAAGCACGAACTATGAAAATCTTCGCTTTTGTGGTTTAAAATAATAAATTATGCAGCACATATATTGTAATGTTCTTTTGCGCTTGATTCGCTTTTATGAATCTTAACTACTTACATATTAGAAAAGTTGCAGCTGTAACGCGTAAACGGTACAACGGCGGCGAGAATTGGCTAGTTTTCAACTAGTCAAATCAGTTACTTTTTTCGGAACGTCAAAACACGAAATGACTATGGGATTTGTTTGGAAAAGCACACTGTGACGTCGTAGGAAAACGTGATAAAATGTTGGACTTATTATTACGTTTTTCTTGATTAAACTTCATAGACAAGTTAAATAGAAAAAAAGAAAATGTTTTTCGTTACTTATAGATGTGTCTCGGTTTAGTACCTAATCAGAATTTCATAATTTATCTTGGACATAGTACACGACACGACCCAATTGGTACTACTCGTAAATCTAGTACCTACTAAGGCTACCAATGATACGATGTTGATGATGAAATGAGCTAGACATGTTTATGCCTGTGGTGGTTCTGCAGGAGGAGCTGGCGCGAGCCATAGCGCTGTCTCTCCGCGAGTCGGGCCCCGCGGGTCCGGCGGCGGGCAGCGCGCTGTACCCGCGCGTGGAGGAGGCGGCCGCCGCGCCGCCGCCCGCCAGGAAGGTGCGGGCGCTCTACGACTTCGAGGCCGCCGAGGACAACGAGCTCACCTTCCACGCGGGGGAGATTGGTCTGTATCCTTATTTATTCCACAGTGCATTATTCTGGGCCAGATTGAGGGTAAGCGTGCTAGAGGAAGAGCGGACCAAGTGGACCAAGCCAGCTTGTGGCAGGGGGCTTAAGGCGCTTCTCACACTGCCCCGCATGACACATCCGCACTCGCGTGGATGCATATTCTGTGTGTTAGACCGTGCGTGTTTTCTATACGAACGGAAGAACACGCATCCACGTGCCACGCTGCTTCATGCGGGACAGTATGAGAATCGCCTAAAAAAGCCACACCGGACCAGTTCATCTAAAAAAGCAATATTACTATTTGACATTTGTTCACATTGCGCACTTACTTTTGTATGCGCAAATGTCAAAATGCAATATTCCTTTTTTAGATGAATTGCTTCGACGTGGCCTTTTTAACCCCCCTGTACATGTGGCACAGCACCAAACCCAGTGAGGAACAACATGAATGAAAGAAAATTATTGATTAAAAAAGCCGTGATGATCCAGTTGGAAAAATGCTTGACTGACTCTCACTGTGAAGACGCAGATTCGAATTCTGGGATTCGGATCCGATTGATAAATATTAAGGACGAATGAAAAGTATGTCAGGATCGAAGCAAAGTTTGGGAACTGATATTAGGCAGCCAAAATACTGAATAGATTTTTTTTTAAGAACGTCTAGGTCTCTGTGCAAAGATTTTTCTTGCAGCTTGTTTTCCTCGGCTACAGGTTGTGAGAAACTGTAGGAGTTTTAGGCGGATGAGACGTTCGTCATGTAAAAAATGTCGATTCAAAGTGTAAGTTTATTACCTACTCAATAAAGATATCTCTCTTTATTTAAGAGCTGCGCTCTTGTCGGTGGAGTAATCGCCTCCATTTTCAATACTCCATAGAAAGGGCGTGTAGAACGGTGGTTTCCCCAATCGCCTTCCGTTCCGCAGTACACCGACCAATTTCTCAATCGGTGATGTTCTAGCTAGAGCCCTACCAGAATCAGTTTTCTTGGCCTCCAACCAGTACTGATGCCGCTGCTGCCCGGCATCAGGATGCGCTTTTGAAGTAGCGGCGCCTACTCGCTAAGTCACAAGAAAAAAGACAAAAAGATATATATACAGAAACAGCTTATATACGTCCCACTGCTGGGCACAGGCCTCCCCTCAATCAACCGGAGGGTGTATGGAGCATACTCCACCACGCTGCTCCACTGCGGGTTGGTGGAGATGTTTTTACGGCTAATAGCCGGGACCAACGGCTCAACGTACCCTCCGAAGCACAGAATCATCTTACTTTTTCGGACAATCAGGTGATTCAAGCCTGAAAAGTCCTTACCAAACAAAGGACAGTCTCACTAAGTGTTTTAGACAATGTCCCCATCGGGAATCGAACCCGGACCTCCGGGTCGTGAGCCTAACGCTCTAACCACTAGACCACGGAGGCTGTTACATACATACATATCGTCTCCTTATGCTGAAAACCACAAAGAGCAACACGGAAGAGAGTAGACATACGCAGGCGTCCTCCTCTGCGAACCTATATAGCTGTATATGATAAAGATATATTTGAATGTATTTTCTTCACAACCCACATGACATACTACGGAACTTGCGATATATTAACTCTTATTTCCTTGTAGTGCACGTGACGGACTCGAGCGACCCGAACTGGTGGAAGGGATACAACGACCGCGGCGAGGGACTGTTCCCGGCCAACTTCGTCACCTCCGACCTCACCGAGCCGCAGCCGCAGCCATCAAGTCAGTTACATTTTACTATTAACCATAAAATAAGGAATAATACTATGTATAGTACGACAACTCTCCGCTCCCCACCAGCGGCTGAGCTAGGTTTTTACACTTCTCTCTTCCAGAAAATCTATTTTTTCAACCCCTCTTTGTTCTTCTTTCCGTAATCTGATATCATTTTTTTTTGTAAGACCAACAATTACCGATATAAAATACATCACAACAGTATTACAACAGCCAATTACATAAAGATGTTCGAATTTATAAGACACACATGACAAGGAGACAAAAGATATAATATGAAAAACACACACACACATAGCTAACAATGTGGAAAAAACTAGAAACTCAAAATGTAGGTGGCAGCACTGTTGAGTGTTCCTAAATTTTGACAGTTCGCCATATTTTCCTGCTAAAATTCATGATAAATTGCTACAAAATGTGGAGCAACGTGGAGTGTATCCTGTCTGATGGATGGGTTACGAAAAGAAAAGCAGCCATCACCTGGAAATAAGTTTCTAAGTTTTCTTTCCGAATTTTAGGGAATATAATACAAAACTATGATTTTAAGGTAAACACTGCGCAAAGGGTTATAGTGTAAACATAACCAAAACAATATGTTTGTTTACTCAGAATAGTATGGGAAACTGTCAAAATGTAATTACACTCAACAGTAGCGACATCTGACGGGAGAAATACAGTTTTTATCCTCATTATATTTGGTTTGTTACAATGTGTTCAGAGAACGAGGTCCGCGGCGGCAAGAGCGTGCAGTTCGCGGAGAGCAGCAGCAGCAGCGGCGCCGAGCAGCCGGTGGAGATCGACGAGGCGGCCATGGACGCCGCGCTCAACCTGCTGCACGAGGCCGATGTCGAGGCGCGCAACGACGAGGTAACATAACATTGCAAACAAAACCACTGACTCACTCTCGCTACTCACGTTCGCTAAGATTTTCTAAAATAGCGTCTGAACCCATTACGTATACATTAAGTTATATTATATATTATACAGGGTGTTAGTGACATCGTAACGAAAAGTTTAAGGGATGATTCAGACTATGATTCTGAGATGATATCAGCGTGGTCGCTTAAACCCGGCCCGGGGAAGACAAGGAACCGAACGTGTTTTGTTTTATATTAGCTCTCAGAGCATAGAAGCTATCGTGTTACCGTAGCGTGTTGCCCCGCAGTCGCCGCTGCAGGCGCTGGAGGCGCGCGTGGTGCGCATGGGCCCGCTGGTGGACGCGGCGCTGGAGCGGGCCGACACGCGGCACGCGCGCCTCACGCAGCTGTCGGCCGAGCTGGTGCGCGCGCTCAACCTGTACCACGAGCTCATGCGCGACCCCAAGCCGCACCCGCCGCACCCTCCGCACCCGCCCGCGCCCTTCCAGGCGCCGCCCATGCCCTACGCGCACCCGCCGCCGCCCAGGTACGAGGGTTATGTCATTATGTCGCACCCACTGAAACCCTCATATTCATATCACCACCGTTATGCCAAAGCTACGAGTACGCTTTTGCATTCCTCCGCGAGCACCATCTCGCAACACCGCTTGCAACTACGACAAAACCACACAATAAACTAATACTACGTACTATATAACGCTATTGCACCATACTAGAAATGCTAGTTCAATACTTTCACGCCGGCCGAGACGAACTGGAGTAGGGTTTGTAGGTTAAAATGTGCTAGAATCCCACATTCTACTCGTCAACCTTGCGTGACATATTAGTATACTTAGGAATTCAAAGCGAAAAGTAGAGATTATCCTAATTCTGATTGCCAACGTAAAACTAATACTTGTATGCGATGAATGTATCTCTGACTACCCCAATTTTCATTTCAGATTACTGATTTCCGACAACAGATTACAGATTGCGGATAACGGATTACGATAATCGGTTGTTTAAGCTAAAAACGCTTGGAAACCCTACTCTAGTTCGTCTCGACTGGCGGGGACGTGTTGAACTAGTATTTCTAATTATGCTACCACGAGGTATGATGCCGGTTGATTGCGGGGAGGCCTGTGCCCAGCAGTGGGACGTATATAGGATGTTTATGTTATAGAACGGTTACGCTCCGCATATCAATATGTATCTATCAATATGACGTCACTCCCTCTGGGTTTTACTTTAGTCTTAAATGGCCGCTCCGCCTATCAATACAGTCATGAGCAATATGATGTACCCACTTTACAACCCTGTCGCACTATCATATTTGACATTTAATAAGAGTTACGGTTTAATTTGTCAAAAAAGTTAATGTGACATGGTTTCAAAGTGTATACATATTAGTACTCGTGACCGTACGTATCGGGCGCCGACGTCACTCCCTCTGGGTCTTACTTTAGTCTTAAATAGTAAGCTAAGGAATAAGGGGGAAAGCATGTAGACTGTCTCTTTCGCACTTACGCGTCAGGCGGCACACGGTAAGAATAAGAGCTTTGTATGGAGTGTGTGAGGTGGCCCAAAACTCTTAGCATAATACAAGCTCATGACCATTTTCCCAATCATGCTAGTCAGTAATAATTACATTAAATAGAATAGAATAGAAATTGTTTATTATAAAAAGACGCCACATACAAAGACAAGACAATACCATGGCTTAAAATTTTTCACAAAACAATTACATAAAGCGTAGGGGGATGTTGATTAGAATGATCATAAGGTGGTAGTGGACGTCCTGAGATAAAAGGGCCTCACTCAGCACAAGTCGCGGCGTGAACCACGACGCTGGTATTATGTGGACCCTGTTGGGTGAGGCACGAACGTCGTTTTTCATAAATATGCGTTAATATTCGTACATAGAGTAAATATTACCAAATTTTTTGTAAATTATGTTGATGGAATAAAATTTTACGTTTATATTTTCAGATGCTGATTGCACGGAAAAAGTGGTACGCGCCTGAAAATTACGTTTGTACATAATAGTTCTTATTTCACATAGCTTGAGAAAATATGCTTTTGTATACTGAATTATTTAAATATAAGAAATATGTTAGACTATGTTCTGGTGCTGATTCCAGTACACACCACCTAAATGTATTTTAAGTTATACCTGTCATTTTCTTATGCCCTGAAAAGGAAAGAGACGGGTAATCGACGGGAATAAAATTTATGGAATACATCAATATTATGCAGAAATTTAAGAACCCTCCCAAAATTGTATATTAGCCAATAACCTGAAAGAATTATGTTAACAGCACCCGTCAAACTTTCGTTATTTTAAAATTAACAGTTGTCATCCGTCACTTTCCTTTTCGGCGGATAAGAAAATGACAGGTGTAACTTGAATAAAATTAGGAGGTATCTGTAAGAATCGGGGCTGTTGTGTTTATAATATTGTTAAAGGGTGGCAAGTTAACAAGGCATATTTTCTTAAGCTATATATTGATAATATATTCAAATTATTGTAACTACTCATTATTATTATAGAATTATGGAAATATAACAAGTTATTATTTAAATTAAAATTGTTTTATTGAATAATAGTGTCACTTATAAAATAATGCACAATTAACATAATTATATACTGTAAAAAGAATCAATACTTAATATAGTAATACTCCGCTTCTTCTTTGTACCAATAAAAAGTAACTTATTATTAACGCGATGTGAAATAATTACATTTAAAACACCTCTTTGACAGAATAGAAGAAAGCGAATGGACGAGTAATCGACAAGCATAACATTTATGGGACACCCGTTTGACACACGTACATTTCAGGCAGAAATATAAAACATAGCTCTAAAAATTTTACATTGGTAAATAACCCGAGAGAATGAAGTTGACAGCACACGTCAAGTATGTGTGTATATACCAGCGAGACCCTATTTGATTCTCTCGGGTTATTCATTCATTAATTTTAAAATTAAGAGCTGACAGCTGTCAATTACCCGTCCTTTTCCCTTTCGGCAAATTAGAAAATGTCAGGGATAACTTAAAATAAGTTTAAATGGTGTCTATAGGAATTAGCACCATTGACTACTTCAAATTACAATTGTTATGGACGATAGGCTGATCCTTTGTTACCACAAAGTTTATGATTATGTCTTGGGACCTATAGTAACAATATAATTATACATTGGTTGGACTTCGCTGCAACTTGTCTCTGATTACTAGGAATTAGGGGTGTGAGTTTATGTATGTATGTATTGATAATACAGAATAAAGAATTAGATAAGAATTCTTGCTTATATTTGTGACATGCAGCCGGCAGTGAAGCATTGCTTCTTGCAAAAACTCGTTTAGCAATCGTGCATGGGGATTCTCTTAAAATGCATAAATAGTTTTGTCATAATTTTAATTATCATAATCCTTTACGCATAACGTTTTTAAGCATAATAGTACTTTCCCATAATTACATCTAAGAATACTGGTTTGTTAGGTATAACTTATTTTTGGACTAATATTTGTTGGTATAAATTTGATCCGCATATAAATAAGTATCCATAATTCTTTTTTAGAATAATAGTGTTTTGTCATAATTTTTACAAGGCATAACAGTAGGTTAGGGTGCGGCGGGGGTGGCCCTCGGGCCACCCCTACGCCGCCAGCATGTTTATCTTACACACGAAAAGTATACTGAATGATGATCAACAGCATGAAATAAAGTCAAAAAATATAAAAAGTCACAATCATGAACCAAATGCAGCCAAGGAAAAAGTAAGTTTCGGAAATGTTCAAAGTTGTGCCAAAACTTTTCTTATTCGGAGTATAGTTTTTATGCTTATAATAATTATGCTTATATATCATTATTGTCATTAATTATTAGGCTTATAGTAGTTATGCGTTTCAAAATTATGCTTAAAAAGTTATGACAAATTGATACTATGCGTAACTAATAATAGGACAAGTAACATTATGCCATGGTAAATTATTACATAAAAATTTATGCATATAAATAGAGAACCTCGTGCATGACGTGCGGTTTACGTGGACGCAGAGAGCCTTACTCGTAGGTACATATTATAATACCATCGACATTTCAATATTGATAAATTAAAAGTTTAAATCCCCAAATCCACTTTTTAATTATTATAAAATATATCATGGCATTTCAAGGATCGAGTATAAGAATTCTAATACTTGGTCATTGGTGGCATTTAAATTTAGAGCTTCCGGTAGCGCCATTGATTGCGACCCGCAAGCTACTAATTTCCGTCGCTAGGTGGCGGTGGGCGTCGGTCAGACGGTCAGTTCGTCCAGTAGTCCAGTCTTCCGCGAATGGCCGCGAAGATATTGACAGCTGTGAAGTTTTCGTGAAAATATTGTGAAAAAGTGGAAAATTGTGCCCTGGATTGCTATCACGGACTATTCAGGACCGCTCCCGTATTATGTGAGTCTTTTTCTTTAATAAAATTGCTTTATTTCATAACTTGTTTGTCCATGCTAGAATGAAGAAAACGATGAAATTTGAAACCATGGCTTGAAAAGTTTAAAGTATCAAGCGGTGTTACGCTTTCGTTATCATACCGGTATGAAATTACGATTTCCTATTAGAATAAGGACTAATACTACGTACTATACACCAGTACCGTAGGTACCGGTACCTTAACCTTTTCAAGTCCTTGAAAACGACAAAAGTTTTCGTGTTCGTAATTTTATGTGCAGTTAGGATATTTCAGGGAAAGGATTATAATATTAAGGCTAATGCAAGATAGGGTAGGCAAAAATCAACCCCGAGTTTTGTCAGACACAAAATAGCTAATACAAAATGTGCCATTGTAATTTGTAATTAATACCCGTTTACTTCACGACTCCTACGACAAGTAGTTATGACGTCGCTGGGTCCTGTATAGGTAAACCTACATTACAAAAACGCAAGTCCTGCTGTTTTATGATCTTTTTACTCTTTTTATGTAGAGAGCATTATAACGTGCAGACCCTGAGCTCCTTGGCAAAATCTTGCTCGTCTCTCTCTCCGAAGCCGCTGTCGGTAGCGTCGGGCGAAGGCGACTGCTCGGGCCAAGCGGGGCGCAGAGCCGCGCGTAGGGCCATTGGGTGTTCGCGCAGATATTCCACCACTTGCCGCGCTGTCGCTCGCTCGCTCGGTATCGGGTGCCAACACATTGCTGTTACTTCGCACCTGGATAATAGGATTTATATTTAATTATGTATTGATTATAGAAAAAACCGAACTGCGAAGGATTGGAATAGCCTGTAATACCTAGTAGTTTCTGTATTCCAAACAAAAACAACAGGACAAGAACAGAAAGGAATCTATTATTATTTAGAAGGCAGGCACTTGTAAACAATTGATGATTGCCTGTATCTTCCTCTTGTCTACTTACCTATTTGGTCTTTCTATTGTTCATATATTTGTCAAGTCTTTTTTTTATGTTTATTTTTGACGTTAGATACCGACACTAGGTACTTCTTCCGGCAGTCTGTTCCATACTTTCACGACTCGGTTTGTCATGAAATGATTTTGAATTTGTCAAGACCAGAGTGAATAGGGTTTGCTAGATCGATTGCCCTTGAGTGAGATTATGAGGTAGGTAGGTATGTTGCAGAATGTAGAACCAGATATTATGTGAGAGCCCTCAGGGATATCCGTTTTTCCGGGCAAGTACCTACCTAGTATGTCATCCGCGGAAAATGTAAACAGGTAGTTCCCGTAAAAAAAACACCTGATATGTGAAAAAAGCATTCACCTAAGCATTCTAATTCCAAATAGGTATCCCTACCGGTAGAGATAGCTTTTGTTCGTTCAGTACAACTTACGTGTACATACATAAGATCACGCTTCTTTCCCATTGGGGTAGGCCTGACCACTGAATTCTACGAAAATACAAGACAATGTGTGAATGCGCGCGCGCGTGTTGGTGAGTGTGAAAGTGTAATGTTATACGTGTATATATGTATATACCCTAAAATGTTGATGATATTATTATATAGTTGCCTAGAAAAACATAGACTTACGTATGATAGGAAGCGTCTCGAGGCAGCAGCGGTCGGCCTCCAGAGCGCACGTACGCAAGCACCCTCGGCGGTCGCCACGTGCCGAATGGCCGCGCCCCCAGCGTAGTCACTTCTAGTATCATCACACCTTTCAACATAAACGCTGGTTATACTATTTTATACAATGTCTGAAACAGAGGAGTCTGCTGCCCAGTTGCACTTGTTGATCAATACCCATCATAAAAGTTACGCAATGTCCGGGGCGAGCTGTCAGTCCTATCATGGGTGACCGTTTAGGTGTCATTTCGGGTTCTTCCGTGCTTCGGAAAGCAAGTATAGACGCTGTTCTCGGCTACTGACTCATATCAATAGTCAGGGTTATTTGTATCGCTAGCGGTTCAGCGAATTACACGCTTAGTGGGTACTTCGGTGCCGGGACATATCACAAAAATCACTTTGTGATCCTTAGTTTGGTTAGGACAGGCTGATCACCTGATTGTGCGAAAGTAAGATGATGTGCGAAAGGAAGGCATGTTAATCCGTTGGTTGTAAGTATGTAGTCGTTACATGAGCCATGTCAGGGGCCTATGGCGGCTCAATAATAACCCTGACACCAAGGTTGATGAGGTTGATAATCCACTTCACAATCCACACGATAGAAAAAGATAGCATACTTATTTGTATTGCAAATTGTCTCTCCGATTCTAGTCTGAACTGACCCGGAACATGAAGGATAGTAGAAAATTGCAGATATATAGTAGAATGATAGTGGTAAGCCACCATATACGTAGTTTTACAACCACTTCGAATCCGTCATTTGACGGACTCGGATCGGAAAAGAATTGGATGTAGAGCGAAAACGTCCTTAAGCGGTTCCACCCAAACGAATGCGTCAAAGTTACGGTGGCGCGTCGAGATTAGGAAAATCGACGATATTAGACTCACTCGACATCGTAGTTACCATAGTTACGCCCACCAATTTGCTATTAGACTACAAAATCCCATCGCGCAGCCCGTGACCTTGACGCATCGGGCAGGATGGATAGAATAATAACCGTTTTTGTCACTTACCTAATGCCCAGACATCAGAAGCGTATGAGAATTCCCCATGTTCTAAGCACTCCGGCGCCATCCACGGCACGGGAAACACCCCACGTCGCTGGCAAATGTATTTGTAGTCAGATTCCATTTCTTTTTCTGACGGCTCAACATTGGTTTTCTTACCCACCGATCGTGCTAAACCTAATACCGAGAAAAATATCTAGTTAGTAAATCAAATTACTTAATAAATAGTTTATCAATCTTTTTGTCACGGTTTATGATAAGTGTTGTCATTTGTAACATAAAAATACCTTAAAAAAAAGGTTATAAAAATATATTTTTTTACTTTATAATTAATTTGATATTAATCGATCTATCTGTTATTGTCGGATGTGTTTGTAACCTTTGTAATTATTAAAGTGAATTATATGCGAAGTGGCAAAACTCTACTATAGTCTACGAGTGGTAATACTAATTAAACCACATACACTTGACCACCACATACATTAAACCACTAAATGTGACTTGTTGACGTATCTGGACAAAGCACAAAATCAGAACAAGTGTCTACTTTTTTTAAACATAGGTACATAATCTCACGCCTATGATTCCTAATGGGGTAAGTGGACACAAATAATCAGGAGACAACTTGCATCAACTCTTGAAGCGAAGGTATAAGATGGATATGCTGAACCGTATGTTGACAGGGGATCACCCCATCGCCCTTATCATAAAGGACATAATCCCTCAGTCGTTTGTTACGATATACGTTTGAACGACACAGAGCTAGACGCGTTATGTTTCTTATATTCGCCGCCAGTCCAGCATATAATAAGAAATAAGAAATCTCCGTACCAAAATCAGCAAGTTTGAGGGAGCGGCGTGCGTCGATTAGACAGTTGGCTGCCCGTACGTCGCGATGTACCAGCTTGCGGTTCACCAGGTACGCCAGGGCTTCTGCAGCCTCTCGAGCTAGGCGGGTCAGCTCCTTTGGAGACACTTGCAGAGACTCCTCGTCAACACTATCTCTGCTCAAATAGAAACAAATAACGAAACATTTTAGTGTTATAGAATCTATTCATGTATATGTTTGGATTTGGATACTTATGATGATAAAATCCTTCATCATCATCTCCCTAGTCCCTCATCGTCCCGTTTTTCACAGGGTCCGCTTACCTAACCTGAAGATTTGACATCTCCGGTTTTTGACAGAAGCGACTGCCTGTCTGACCTTCCTACCCGCGAAGGGAAAACCAGTCCAATATAGCTTAGGTCACATACCTCCGAAAATGCTTTTCTCGGGAATGTGGGTTTCCTCACGATGATGATAAAATCCTTAGTTTGTGTAAATACTCGGCAGACGATTTTATTCCTAGTAATACATGAAACTATACTTGTTCTTACGTTTCAGACTAGGTACATGTAGGTAGCAGTTATACCTACACATCGAAAAGTTATGATGTCTGTGACCAAGCTCATCGATCCTGGTGTTAGGGTTACTTCTGCACATGGAACGACTATACCTAAGTAAATAAATGTACTTACTTATCGTGCATGTACGGATCTCTCTCATGTATTTCAGCAAGGTGATATCTCGCGCGTAGGTAATGGAGTAGATCCCCAAAAAAGGCGTGTTCCATTAAAAGCAGTGGTGGGCCATCCGTAGCGCAAACGCCCACCAGCTTGATGACATGTTTATGTTTTAACGACGCCAGTGCACTGGCTTCACGCAGAAATTCTGCTTCTTCCGCTGCTGATGCGTCTTTGAGTAGAGCCTGTGAATTTAAAAAGTACATAACATAACATAAACAGCCTATATACGTCCCACTGCTGGGCACAGGCCTCCCCTCAATCAATTTAAAAAGTTATTTACTCAAAAGTATTTCATGCCATAGCACCGGTCAACAAACCGGAGGGGGTATGTAGCGTCCACCACACTGCTCCATGGTTGATGGTGATAGTTTTAGCTGTAGTTGCATAATAGTCACATTTTTCTTATGCTTATAGAAAAGAATTCCCAATCTATGTCATCTTCTTCTATCATGTGGGTTGTAAGGTCGATTACCTACCAACCTCCACATCCCTGGTGTCAGGTTTATAAATGAGCCACCAAAGGCCCCTAACGTGACTCATGTATGATTACGTACTTACATCAGGAAGTAGTAACCGGGGCCAATGGCTTTACGTGTCATCCGAAGCACGGAACATTTTACTTTTGGGTAATCAGGTGATCAGCCTGCAATGTTCTAACCAAACTAGGGATCACGAAGTGATTTTTGTGATTTGTTCCCGCTGGGATTCGATCCCGGGACTTCCGGATCGTGAGCACAATGCTCAATCACTGGACCACGGAGGCCGTTAATCTATGTGATAATTTTACTATTAGAAGTATTGCTATGTAGGTGAGGATGTCGTTTTGTTTTCTAAACATACCTTAACAGCAACAGAGGCTGGGGCGCGGTTTGGCAGACGCAAAAGTCCAAAACGGACTCGTCCAAAGTGGCCCGTACCCAACTCTTCATGTAGCTCCAACGCTGAACGGTCTACCAAATAAGTAGACAGTAGCGACGCAGTTTTCTGACACCTCGCCAGGAAACGAATTAGGATCTCGTGGTCACGGTTCATTAGACGTCTGAGGCGTGCTCTTCTTGCTAACCACAACGCTACGGGAGTCAATAGTACCACTACTGCCGCGCAAAGCAAAATCCCGTCGTGGCAATTTGGTGTGAAGGGATCCCCAGATTGAGTAGTTAAACACCGGCGTGAACCGTCGTCTGGTGGATGATCGATCTGTTGAAAAGACTTCGTAAATATTATAGATGGTAATTCTATTCAATTATTTTACTGCGTACTTATATTAGAAAATTTTGCAGTTCTTGTTAATCCTGGTTTCAATACAAACGTGAACTTTAGGTACTACTTAAGTGACGTTGCAATCAGCTAAATACACTATTACCTTTTGTATATTTCGTATTTCTTTAACATTATCGTCTTCGTCTATTTGCCATACTGCAAGTAGGTCGCTATTGTTGCCTTGCCAAGTAGATACGTATACATATGGATTGGCCAAAGCGTGCTGTTTTTGCCGCAGTATTTGCGATGCACCCGCCACTGATATGTCGCTTTCCAACATCCTCGCGATTTTGCTAAATAAAATAAAAAATAAAAATTGTTTATTTCACAATGTCATTCTATAATTCCACAGTTGTTCGATTTTACAGAGGTGCATTTTATATTCCACCCCACTACATTTATTCAAAATGATAATGTTCACAAGTCAACATTACATATTAAATAAAATTATATTCAATATTGTTCCTCGTAGTAAACAAAACTGTCTGTCTCATATCTCTCTCGTCACTTTGGTCAGCTGGAAGAAATCTCTTTGTTTAGATAAGACCTGTACTATCTGTTTTCTTTGTACGCTCCTTGTGTCTGTTTTATTGTGTACAAATAAATAATAATAAAAATAAATAAAGTCACGCCAAGTCACATAATTATAATTAATTTATAAATTTAAAAAGATAGTTATAAAAGGTAAGTCAACTTCTCCTTTTTATCAACCAAATTAGAATGGATGGACTTCGCCTGCTTGTCAGAAAGACGTCTGAGGAAGTAGTCAACATAGTCATTCGATTTAAAGGCCCAGGTTTGATTTAACCCTTATTAAAATTAATTGTGTTACCTGTAGTTGTACGCTACCGTCTAGGTGAAGCATATTTGTTACTCGTTGAATGGTTAAGAACTAGAAAAGTGAGCAAGACAACCTTTGTTATTAAAATCATTGCAAATGTTTACTAACCTAGTCGTGTTACTGGCATGTATATCATAGCGTAGTTCAGGATGTCTTCGAAGCACAGCATTCAATCCGTGAGCCATCATTAAAAGTGCATCAGCTAATGATGCTGCGAACGGAAGGATGGGTCCATATTTAAATATCGATTTTAGGTCTTCCTGTAGACTCTTATTTGCGCCAGAATTGTCTGGATAGAATGGTGGCCAACCACGCCACGAGTACGACACAGTGTGCACTTTAACGTCTTCTGAACATATAGATTTTGCAGTTGGATGCCACTCGCGAACTATCCATACGAAATATGGCGATGCCATGCCCAACCTTGAAGCTTCGCAAATAACTTCGTTTGCAATATGAAATCCGGCGTTTACAAAAAATATTCTTGCTTGAAAGTTGCTTAAACTTCTAAGGGTATCTGTAATCTTTGTCGAATCAATAAAAACTTCTTTGTGAATTATTTTTCCATCGGCCACTAAATTCGCAGTCAAATCTTCAGCGAGTATCGAATTTTCTGAAATTAGAGCAATGCGTTTCCAATTATGTTCTTTGAAGAATTTTCGGAGAGCGCGTGTTAAGGGTTGCAAGCGACCGTTAGATGTGCTCGCTGAGTCATGGAGATGTGCACGTGTTGGAGGCATGTCGTAGACCATCAATTGCGGTCCCGTGATGGAGGCGGCAGCTTCAACTGCAGCCGCTGTTCCAGCCCCCGCTGTTGCTATCCCCATTAACCATTGCCATCGTCGACTACGAGTTAATATTGTTAATTGTCGGCTTACAACGTTGATATCACTACAGTTAATTTTGTGACACTCTATTTTTAGCTTAGAATTATCTATGGCCTTATTAACGTAGTTATGTATTACTTTTAGTACTTCCATGTACTGGTAATATAACTCGTCATTACAGATTTGGACTTGTATCCAAAAATAGGTATCAGATGTGTTGGTCCATAGGTCAATTTTTTCGATGTTACTGTTTGCCCACGCGCAGGCGGATTCTTCGATGTCGTGCGTATTTGAGATGTCGAGAACTTGTCGTAGGTCTTCCGGTTTGGGTTTAAACCTGGTGAATAGGCCTCGAATTCTAGGAGCATATTGCCGGAAAATGTCTATATCAGCCAAGAGGGCCGTAACTTTGGAGGCAGTAGAGATAGTATCTTGAGATTGAATCATAACTTTCCTTAGATAGTCTTTCTGTGCATCTTCCCAAAGGTCGTAGTCATAGAAAAGGTACGAGCTTGTATTGTTTCTGAGCCAAGTGATTAATTCTCTGCGGTTTTTAAGTGTAACGGAGCAGAATATTTCAGGCATTGGAAACATTGTTGCACTCATAGTTTCCGACTTCAACACTGGAACGCACGTTTGACTTGTGCCATTACTGTTTCTGTGAATAAATTGTATAATCATTTATTATTGACAGGTTTCATTTGAAATCACTCTCAAATCAATCAATTGTACTATTTAGACTTACGTTACGTTTTGGATAAAACCACAACGTTGTAGCTTGTTGTTGTCATTGTAGAAGTACCACGTGTCATAGTCCTTGCAGTTGGAGTCGTTGGCAGCGTATATTGAGAGGCTGGCGTGTAAACGTACATCCAATCCTAAGGCTGTGCCCATCACCTGCATATTGAATACTCAGTTAGCTAGGTTCATTCTGAATGTTACAGGTGACCAATATTTACAACGAATATCTGCTTTCTTCAATATGTCCTGAAATTGTAACTCATTACACTCCTTGATACAACAGCTGCTAAGACGTTCAAGAATCATGCTCATTCATAGTTTTCTTAAGTGTCTATAGTACAGAGATCAGAGTGTTTAGCTCTCGATCTGGAGGACATGAATTTGTTTTTTGGTGGAGACGTCTATCATAATAGTGAGACTGTCCCCAATTCGTTGAGCATAAGTTGAATCACCTGATTGTTCGAAAATAAATTTCGTGTTTCAGAAGGTATGTTCAGCCGTTGGTCATAAGTAGTCCCGACTATTTACTTAATATGTACTTCAATAAGTAGTCGTTACATGAGGAACGTCAGGAACTCAAGATCATTTGTTGATAAAAAAAAGATAAATACCTCTAGTCGATGCCCGGCGATATTGCAGGATGTATCCATCTGTGCGCAGATTTCGTCCAATTTCGGACAGTCTTCTAAGGATGTCAAATTCGCATCAACATGTATCATGATTCTGTATTAGAACAAAATATTTGTGAAGGTAAGGAACTATTTTCATGATTTAAAACACAACATACATTTTACGATGGTTATAACAATTATAAAGAAATCTATTCTGGTATAATACTTACTCCTCGTATGCAGTTCCTTCAAGATTTAGCAACCTGGGTAGAGAACTAACGAATTCACAAGTGGTACGATTGTCAATTCGAGTAGTAACATTGGTATAGCCAATATATCTTATAGCTGTTGCCAGTAACGCCGCTGTAGCTACACTTGGTTCTCTTGGTGAACTCCATATCACTACATTACGGGCCTTTTTATGTATGTAAAGAGTTCGAGAATCTGTAATAGATTACGGTCAATACAATAAATATCAATTCAATTAGGTCGTGGAAGTCGTTGTAGATAAAATATGAAATTCTGATTACTAAATAAAGACAGACCTAAAAGTAACAAAAAGCATTTTCTTGTTTCTCTTTAGGTAACTTATTTATAAATTTTAGGCAAGAAAAACGTAATAACGTAAGCTCGACATTTTATGACGGTTTTCTATGACGTCACAGTGTGCTTTTTCATACATATTCCGTAGTAATTTCGTGTTTTGATGTTTAGTAAAAAGTAACTGATTTGACAAGTTGGAAACTAGCCTATTAAATGGGTTGGTGGGGACCGTGCGCCACAACCTGTACTTTACATTGGATCTTGATTATCCTTAAGTAAAATATTTGAATATTTAAGGTACTTACTTGATTTGTATCGATTTTTAAATTTAGTGCAATGGCCAATGGTTTTGATGTTAATATCACTAGTTATAGCTTTATCGTCATCCAGTTTTGTAGTGTTCTTATCAGATCTTGTATTGTTCGTCGCTCCACCCACTTCAACTCTTGATTTCATATCTTTATTTAAAGCTCCATTTCCAGCCCCGACATCTACATTATCTGCGTTAGTAGTACCCAAAGTGATACATACTGCTAATAGCGATATCGAGAGTGTGAACAAATTCCACTTTTTCATTGCTGTCCTAACGCTACAGGAAACGGGAAGCAAAATATCATATAAATTTTGTTTATTTTACCTATTACTTCGATGTTCGTAGAAGTGTACATGTGGATTGTATGTACCTATTCGATGTCAGATTTCGATGGTTTCACAACAAATCTATTCTAGTTTTAACCATCTTTATAGAGACGGGGAAAGGGGGGATGGGTTAAAATTTATGCATTAGTAGTTGTAGAGATTACCAGTTATGATAGACAGACACCTAAAGGGTTCCTTTCTACTTTTGGTACGGATATTTAAAAACGGGGGAGATTCTCATCTTTGGCAGGGATGAGCTATCACACTGGTACATCATGGTAACGCCATGTGACGCTACCGCCAACAAAAGTGCAGTTGAACAACCCACAAAACACCAAGTTAATGACATAAGATTAGTTACCAGTTTGATTAAGATTATTAATTATTAAAAACAAATAGTTGGTTCTTACTTTTATTCCGGGATATGTAATGTACCATAGCATAGGTTTTCAAACCTACTAGATGCACAATATTATACCTCTCACATAATACAATGTCACTATAATTAAATGTATTTTATTTAAATATTAATTGAAATGGATCAGTGGTGCTAACCAATGAACGACTTAACTGAAACTGTTCTCGATAAGGGAAGGAAAATCCTTACTATATTCTAAATTTAGAAATATAATAATTAGATGTGTAATAAATAAGTTACGCGCACAGTATTTTTCTTAATTCTGGCACAGTGACGCAGCTAGGATGGGTGGCATTGACACATGGTGCAGATATTAGGTGTCACCCCAAAAAATTATGCCTACTTACATATATATAAAAATGATAAAATATGTGAAAACCTTCGACAAATAGTCGTTGTTTTCTGAATTAATTAATCTTATTTACCAGTCCACACTGAGAAGAAACGTTATGGGCATGTATTAACTTCGTTAATTGTGTACTTACGTCATCACCTGTTAGCGGGTGTCACCCGAAAACGGTGGCGCCAGCGAGTCGCCACCTATCCCTAGCTACGCCACTCATTAAACTTTATATAGTAATTTGATAGAACAATACCTAACAAATTAACCGCTGAAATTATTTTATTGGTATAGATATTGGTACTTGTTTTGTTGTTGAAGCGATTGATGAATGTGGAGGAAGCAAGAGAAGTGTGTCAGGATCGAAGCAAATGGAATTCTATAGTCTCTGCTTACCCCGGTGGGAAATAGGCGTGAGTTTATGTATGTGTATGTATGTACTTGTTTTAATTATTATTGGATAATGAGGGACTTTCCAATCGACGTTCCCCAAACACACGATAGATGGCGTTGTTAAGTTTTTTCTTCGATAAAGTTTTAATTTCATGGATAACAGACATATCGGAACCATTGGCAGCATTGGAAATAAAAAACGTATAAATACCAACTTTATAACAATGTTTATTTACAACTAGAATTTTTTACACATTAGTAAATTATAGTTTATTTACAAAAATTTACAACCACTAAACTACCTGTAGATTGACTAGATAAATTGTTGGAATGATATATTTAGCTATAGGCAGCCTTCACATAAATCATCTTTTATATTTTTCAGTCCCAATTTCGCTTGACAAATTAACACAGACTGTTTGTTTATCTATCGCTAGATTCGAGCAAGTCGCCCACATAACTCTGGTACAAGTGTCAACTGGCACTCGTGGCAGTTTTCTTGTGTGCGATTTACCACTTAACCCGTTACGTCAAATAAATGACATTTAAATAATAAATAATCAAGTGACAGAAAACTTTGTACAATTGTTGAAGTATACCTTTGGTAATATTTTTTGAGCTTTATAAATACCAACTAGTAGCTGTTTATATAATAAATAATGCTATCATGAGCAAATTCCATTTGTGCTTTTATTTTTATTTGTATTGTGCGTATATTCAATACTCAATTATTTATTGCATTCCATGTAGTACAATGGGGTGTTACATAGGCATAGGAGCTAAAACATGGACCCTGTAGGGCACAGCAACGTTGAAGTGAAGAGAGGTAGTGTGTATTAAAATACGCCTACGCCTTACACGCCTTTGTTATTTATATAAGAACTATTAAAAACAAGTTTTGATCCATCAAATATAATAAACTATCTCTCTATGAAATTGTGCTATTATTGTAAAGAAACATTTACACTTATAATTACGAGGGTATCATTTTAGCTAGTATGTGTTACTTATTACGTTCTTATATCACAGTTACAAGTTTGCTAAAATGCTACATTGAGTAATATAAACAGTCTGTATTAACTTGTCAACCTTCATAAATCTAATCATAAACATCACTTTTACACCCACAAATCATAGTCACTGCTTCTACAGCACATTTTATGCACTAGCCAGCTCCGGTCAGTGCATGAATGTGCTTAGTCCCATAAACACAATAGATTCATTTCCTTACAAAAACAGAACGAACACGAAACACAGAAGTGTCCACAACACGGCGTCCTTTACTAATCGATTAAACGCAATGCAGTCTCAGATCACATATGATCCATGGGAACTTGTTTATTGCAAACCAAACACTCTTTCATGTCATAGCTGATGCTATAGAAAGCCTGTCGGTAACCGAAAATCTGGCGATTTGGCGTAACCCATAAAATGTTGGTACGCGAATCTATACAAGAAACAATAGACAATCTATTGTTCCTGGTATTTTGTCAGATCACGGGTTAAAATGCTCCAAGATCTCTCAGGGTAGAAAACTGTCTGTGTCGAGCGGCAATGCACCATCTGTGCTTAGGTATGTGGTGTCTGTTGCCGCTGATGCAGGGGCTGCCCAGGATACCCAACGAGCCTGAAAGATAAAAAAATCGTTTAGGACAAAAACAAATCTTTTAATGTTTGTAGCATTATGTGCATAAAGTTGACTAACGAATTACATCTGTAAACCCATGTAAGTTGACTAAACTGTAAACCCAATCGGTTTGAAACCACCCTTACTTAATCCTTTGAAATTGGCAAGTCCAAGTGTAATTTCGGACAATTTATACATTAATGTTTCTATAATATGACTGATGAATACCTCAGCCTGATCACGAGGTAGTCTCCACGGTGGATCTGCATCGAGAGGTAAAGCATCTAGGGGCACGTCTAGACATGGCGAGAGAAGTCTTGGCGCGTCTGCTAAGAACGCGGCCAGCTCCGATGCCGTCGGTCTTGTTTTGGGATCTTGCTGCCAGCAGGATTTGATGAGACCCTCCCTGTAAAAATAAAATTATTACAGATTTAGAGTGTGAAACGGATTTAAAATTAATGAAAAACAAAAACGAATGGGACAGAGGTGTTGCATCTAATAACTAATGATTAGCTCAAATGGTCCTTTAGATTAGATTGTCAAATGATATTTTGTTCCGAACACGATCTGAATCAGGTCCTAAGGGATGGGGTCGTAACCTATCATTCTAATACCAGAAAAAACGTGCTATGTTAACCCCAATAGGCCTCACGGTCGTGAATAAAGCAATTTTGATCATATATCCAAACAGTACTTACAATTGAGGCTTCAGTCCGGGCGGAAGGTCAAGAGTATGTCCAGCTTTAACACGCCCCAGTACTTCAGAGTTGCTTAGTCCTTGGAAAGGCAGCGAAC
Source organism: Pectinophora gossypiella (assembly GCF_024362695.1). NCBI lineage: Eukaryota > Metazoa > Arthropoda > Insecta > Lepidoptera > Gelechiidae > Pectinophora > Pectinophora gossypiella. The sequence goes on along the minus strand of NC_065404.1, from coordinate 1,669,059 downwards.
CGAATGTCACAATCTCGTACAATAAAACTCCAAAAGACCAGACATCAGACGCAGGTGAGAATACTCCCAATGCTAAACTTTCTGGAGCCATCCAACGCACTGGCAGCATGCCTTTTCGGCTGGAAAAGAAAAATAAGTTATTTTTATCGGAATACTGCTGTAAAGTCAAGTGTACGTTGAATTGCCTTATTAAATCTTTTCGCTTACCTGAATCGATAGTAGTCATTCTCGAACACAAGTCGTGTCATCCCAAAATCAGCGAGTTTGACGACTCGCCTTGCGCTCACCAAGCAGTTTCGTGCCGCTACATCACGATGAACGTAGCGTAATTGAGCGAGGTAAGATAACGCCCTGGCTACATCCAAGGCCATCCCAGTCAGACGGCGCGGGGATGCCTCGTCTACTTCCCGCCCTTCAGATTCTTCCTCCCCACTACCCATAGCCAAATGTCTTCTAGCCAGTAAATAGTTTTTCAAATCACCATACAACATGAACTCCATCACTGTACACACTGGTTCAGTTTTAGTCACTACACCTAATAATCGAACTACATTTTTGTGGTCGAAGCGCTTCATGGCTTCAGCTTCGGACAAAAAGTCTAGCTTCTCTTCAGTAGTCGCACCTGCTTTAAGAGTTTTGACAGCAACAGCGCTCCAACCACGATCCTCGGCAAGGAGCGCGTGGCCACCGTAAACTGTTCCGAAGGCACCTGTGCCTAGTTTACGATTAATAACTACTCGTTCTCTTGGGATCTCCCAACGATCGAGTCCAGGGGGTTTATTTGCTAAAGGCCGCATACCTAGAGCTTGCAGTCGTTTGCGATACTCTCTCTCGGCACGCCTTTTGCAGTGTATAGCGGTGCCCGCCAATGCAAGTATTAATATTGCCACTAGTAAAGCTCCTAATGCAACAAACGCTGTCCGACAGTCAGCATGTAAGATATCTGCGAATCCTTGAAGAGCACATCTCTCGCTTCCGTCGTCAGGTTTACGTCCGTCTGTTGTATACCATTTTAAAGCTGAATTATCCAAATCCAGGGATCCCTTTGCCCACGTTCCTACTTTACGCGCACCTATCTTTAGATTCCATTGGGAGAGTATTGTGGTACCGATACGAGAGTAAGCACCATCTGTAGTTGTCCACTCAAAGGGGCCTGTCAGCCCAGTGAATGCATTCTTTGTCATGTTGTTTGTAATGTATCTGAAAGTACAAAATATTCCTATTGTGATAAACATGTTCATAATAAGTTATATATAATGTATAAATAAATGGATTGAGATCTGTGCAGCGATGAAAACTCACTTGACGTGTAGTAGATTGTGTAAGTCATCCACGGCTGTAGGATGAACTTGTAGAAAATTGCGTAGTGCAGCTGCCCATTGGCGCAATATGTCGTATAATAATGCGATAGTTGGTCCCGGTGCAGAGTCACAGGCAATTGTGTTTCCTGTAATAAAATACGTGTATTGATTAACCACAGTTCTGTCTCAAAGCTGAAATGAGCTACTAAATGTGATATTACGTTCCATTTGCACCATAGTACGTTCTTAGCATTTTACAGCACAGAATATGAAGGAATATGGATTAGATGACCAAATTGGAGATGTTCTTAGAAAAGGTTTAATATGATTTACTTTGAACCGACGTGCCTGTATGAAGCGGTTGATGAATGTGGAGGAAGCAAGAGAAGTGTGCCAGGATCGAAGCAAATGGAATTCTATAGTCCCTGCTTACCCCGGTGGGAAACAGGCGTGAGTTTATGTATGTATGTATCTATGTACGGATAAGGTCGTACTGGTTTTTTTATAACCTATGTAATATACCTGAGGATGCAAGGGCTAGTCGGCGACAATACGTGCGCCACCGATTCTCCCACACTCGTCGTTCGTCGCTAACATTCAGTGTTTTATTTTCCCACTTCAATGCCCACTCTGGTGTCACTGTGAAGTGACCTGCGGCCATCTGCAATTGATTAAATATATTGACTTAGATATAGAAATGATATTGTAGATACTGTGAAACTATCAGTAACAATCAATGTGTTGTAATATTATTAGGTAGTGTTTATTATTTCAACATTACCTCCTCTAACTCCCTCGTAGTGCAATTCTCGTGAGGTTTCGAATTCAACCAATCGGCTTTATGTGTGTTGCATAGAAGCCACACCACGCCTGCGCCAGGCGTGAGTCCGAAAGCGCGGGCGGCGCATAAAGCTGCACGAGTTACTCTAGCGTCTTCCACGCACAGGTAGAATATGCGTGCGTTTTCTTTTGCTGCGTTTGAAGCCCACTGAAAAAAAAGGATATCATTTTGATACTTGTTGATTCATTGGCAATATTATAATGGACCGTCAGTGTGATTATCTACCTAAGGTAAAGTCATTTGGCAGACATGGCATCGACAACAGCGCTCAAAGTGGAGTGAGCTGAAACTGCTCTAAAAGTGAACTGAAGTGTTTTATTTGAAGACAGACAATAATTTAGTCTTCTACCTTCAATTAGCGTTATTATATTCACAGTTTGACTGTCCATATCGTTACTTTTTTCCAAGGTTATTCCAAAATTGACATTGTCTACTCTACAAATATTGCAACTACTAAGCAGCAACTCGCAACTAGCAACTCTTCGCTCCCCACCTATGGCTGAGCTAGCTTTACCCCAGCCCTCCTTCTCGCCCCTCGGTCTTACTTTAGTCTTCAATCGTATACGATTACCCCGATTACGATCGTCTGACACCTATAGGTGTCAGACGTCATACACACAGATGCGCGTGTACGAGAACGTCGATGTATAGTGTCTGTGTAAAACGTTTTTTTGTATGAATTGTCCGGGGTGTACCTCTAAACTTACCTGTTGAATAACACCGACGTCAACAAAAGAGTCATTCTCTGGCATTTCGACATGAACCTCAAGTTTGACGTGCAGTCGAATGGCATCTATAAGCGGTCGTGTGGCCGGTTCACTTAACGCTGCCAGTCTTCGCCAGCCCTGACGACTCATAAAATCGGCAAGCGCTGATGCAGCTTCTCTGGCGTCTCCAGCTGCTAGGATTTGTAGCTTTGTGTCTGGAAAGTGGATAATTCGTTTCTAATTTCGGTATCATCAGATTGGATCACAAAACACATGCGCTAGAATTGGATTGGAATTTTGAGTTTTTGACTATTCGTTTTATTACAAAACAGGAGACAGAGAATAGATGACGCGACGTCTATTAGGCTGAGTGATTTTTAGTTCTTTATATGAATGACAAGTACTTTGAAAGTTGTCAAAGAGAAATGTATATATTTTATTATGGATTATACCTATGAATGTAAGTAACTGCTTTGGTTATGTTAAGTTTTTTTTCTTACCTGTATTATCATGCGATGTAGACGCCGGTGCTTGCGGAGTGTAAGCCAGTAGTGGCAGATTATGCGCTGGACTCTGTCGCGCTACATCGGCCCAGGCAGCTCCGCAGGCTGGACCAGCGAGAGCTGATAGTGCTCCAAACTCACTCGAAGCCGGAGCGTCGTGCATGTATTTGTAAGCTCGCTGCGTGTGACATTTGTCGTCGAAAGTCTGTGGATCACAATAGGGTTTCACTAAGTTTTAGAAGCATACATTTTTCCTACTACGTGCATGGCATTGTGACTTTAAATGTGGTCGCAACGGAGCAGCGACACCCTTTTGGCATCTCGCTATGTAGTCTTACTCACCTCCACCTTAAACCGCACTGTAAGTTGTTGCCACTCTTCTTCCAAGACCTCTTCCGCTAATGCAGCCGCAGCAGCAATCGCCCGACCGTCGTATATCTCTCGTCTCGTGTCATTCGGCAATAGAACCGCAACGCGAACTTCACTGGTACGTACACTGGTTGGTAATGCGTCGAAGAATAAACGCGCTGCCTTCGACGGACCTGTGATTAAAGTGAAGCGATTATGAACCTTAATTAGTTACTTATTAGTAATATTGAAAATGTTACGTTCAATAAATACAGTATTACTCTTTACCTTGATTGTAAGCATCTTCTGCGAGTTTCCGCATGTCTTCTTTTGAGATATCAAGCCTGACGAGGGCACGTACGGCGCTTGGTGCTCTTGCTAACTCGCGAATATTTATAAAGGTGACAATACGTCTCGTTTCGAAAGGACATGGCTGTGGTGATATGCATGGTGGCGGACCGAGTGTTTCCGCTTTGAGTGTCCTAAGCCCAAACACTTCCGGGGCCCAATCACATGCAATAAGAGATCTCGAAGACAGAGCTGACGAGACGTTTGAAAGGTATTCTCCAAGCGGCCGTACAGTAGCATACAGGCGGTGATTCAGAACTTCTCGCCACATTACTTTTGCTTCGGCATCTCCACTCGTTAGCAAGGTTGCGCAAGTATAGTCTTTGCACCAATCTGGGGTTAAAGTGCCGTTACAATATGTTTCATCGCATGTTTCCCTGTAAGATCAAAACGATTTTTTATTCTTTATTTATTAACTTTGTCATCATTGGGTTTTTACCTTTAATAAAAACATTTAATTTATTTATTATTTATTCACCTACTAATTAAAAGGATTTGATTCATCCACAATTAATAATTATTTTTAATTTATCTATATCATTCCAAAAACGTTGTGTAGGTATCTTTAACAAGGTTTCTCAGAAAATCTTCTATCAAGGTACATCCTTGGATTTAACTACTTTGTTTGATTGTTGGATAAAATACGTACATAGTGAAATTGTGCTCCAGTTCTCGAATTTGGCTGTAGATTTCTTCATCAGGTATATGATACTTCGCAGCGAGGGTGCTGTCAGTCAGGTCGAGCAGTGAGCGAGCTGGGGGCTTTGTGGCCAAGCACGCGCGACGGGAGGGGGCAGTGATCTCTCCCAGTTCTTGAATCCCGGATTCACGAAGGTCCCACGCGGATGGAGCGGCACCCGCTGGAACGGCAACTATTGCTACCGTTGCTGTTCCTATGGAGGAAATTATTTTCTAAGACAATCGAAGAAATGGATACGGCAATAGATGGATAATGGTGCAGTTGGTTGAGATAACAAAAAGTATAGAGTTGAGAAACAACTTTTAATCATAATATTTGTGGTCCCAATTGCCAAATTGCTCATTTGTTTATAATAACGACTAATTTGGTGACATGCATCAGTTGATTGTCTCAACTTAAAACGCAATAGAAAGTAAGAAAGTCTTTGTTCGGATCATTGGATCCTGAGTACTACATTATTCCAAATCGCGGAAGTACGATATAAGATCGGCACCTTTCCTTCCTTGACTTGTTGCACTTCCGTGACTCGGTTTACGATGTTGCCAGAACTATGTTGTAAATACAAAAAGGTCTTGCCTGCAGTCAGAGCTCGGAGAGTTCCTTGCAGGCAAGCCGCGTCGTCGGGCACGACACAAGCGGGGGGCGAGGGAGCGGGTAATGCCACCACGCCAGTCGCTCGCAGGACCAACATGGCGACTTCACGAAGCGCGAGCGCAGCGTCCCCCGCTCCCAGGACGCTTGCGCTCACTGCTGTGGTCACCGTCCCATTGTTGCTTGATGATACTGGAATTTTAAAAGTGGAATCGGTGTTGAAATCGTCCAACATGGAAAATAGAGAATAGACGATTTTAATAATTAAAACGTAACGTAAACTGGGCACAGGCGTCCCCTCAATTAACCGGAGGGGGTATGGAGCATACTCCACCACGCTGCTTCATAAAACACTCCAAATAAAAAAGAAACAATTCAAATGAAATCTATATTATAGAACGTTATTTTATAGCGGACTGCGAAATACCGTATCTTTAAACCGTAAGTTAATACTTCTTTAAACACGCACTTTAAAGGCAGTCATACACCACCGGGAGCATACTCACTTCAAACATTTAAGATTCATTTTTTACCCGACTGCAGCAAAGCTAAAAAGAAGGGGTTATGTGTTTGACCGCTAACTTCTAAACCACCTATCAGAATTTAACAAACGAGGTGTCACTAAAAGAGTCTTGATTGTCCGGTGGTCATAGATATGTGTCGTCACGCTAAATTCATTGTGGTGCCCTCTGGAGGCCATAAACTGAGGACGATAAAAAATTTGTTTTTGCAATGGTATTCTATTGGGTGTCAAATGAATGGGCTTCATTTGCACATTTTAAATACGTATATAATTATTACTAGCTTTTACTTGCGGGTTTGCTTTGTATTTACTTGATAATTACGTTGAATTGATAACATAACTGCTCAGACATGTTCCGGGTAGCTTATATATCCAAAACTTGCATAAAACACACACTTGCATAAAGCACGTTATCTTAATAATATAAATAATAATATAAGTTTAAAAACTGACTACGGAAATTAATATGAAAACTATGAAGTATGTATAAATGCACCTTCGTCGACCCCTACGGAGATACAGGCGTAATGCTGTTATGTTAGATACATTCGGTTCAAATTGCAACAATCGGGCTGTATTTAGTGGTCTAATACTAAATGGGGCACTTCCCAGGTGACGTTCTCCAATAACGATGGCGCTGTACAGATTTCCCTTCGTTTAACCTTCGAATATCATGGATAACTTTTGTCTATGTTTTTGGGTATAATGTATGACCCTTGTTATTACACCCTTCCCGACGACCCGATTACTCTAGCCATAGAGGCAGCCAATCAGCTCGCGACACCAAACACTTCAGGACCCCGATACCGACCCCGCCGGCGTGGTCGACGATTTCCCTCATTCAGCGCTTATCGCTATCGACCCACTAGGGTCGATTAATTCTTTCAAATATTTTTCCTCTCAGACGACGCCCTGAGCCGAGGTTCGCGCCCAACTGGGCACCCTCAGGCCTGTTGTCTTAAACGTTGTACCGGGTGAGAGCCTTCAGCGCTCCCCATTTGGCCGGCCAAGTAGTTAATGCCATCTGCGGCAAATCTACAATAAGTCACGTCAAAAACAAAAAAAAATGTTATTACACCCAGGCGCAACACATCTTCCACCCATTATTCATCATCATCAATTTAAGAGCCACGCTCTTTTCAACGTTGTCTTGTTGTGAGGTTAATGTCGTGTCTTATAGGGAAGTCAAGGAATTGGCCTTTGATAGACTGGAATGGAAAATGCCACCCATTATTATTCTGATCAAAATAAAGTGAAACAATTTAAGAAGCAACAGCATAATTCTGTAGGTATCTAATCCAAATATCAAGCAACAATTATTATTTTTATATATGCCTCCGCCATTACATTCTTTTTTTGAATAATTATGAATCCTGAGTAATGAGAGGTAATTATCACGTTAAATCTGAACAGCGCCATCTATATTTGCTTTAGAAAACGTAGCCTGGAAAGTCCTCATTACAATGCTGTTAATCCCGCGTGCGCTACTAGTGAGTGACCGCGTAAAACAGCACGTGTCGTCTTAAAGACTTGCCAATTACACTGCATAATAACGATTAAGTTTTATTGTGTTTTTATTATGCAATACGAAACGCCAGCGCACTGTATGTCATTGACATTGAAGCCCGAATGTCATACTACAGATTACATTAGCATTATAATACAATTTGTTTATTTGGTTTCTTTTTACGTCTGTTGTTTTTGCGAATAACATTCGCTGCGTGGTCGGACATATCTTCCGAATACATCCCGCTCAGGGACGGTACTGAAAAGTATCGGCGTCCGAAGGACGTAATATACAACCCCGACGACCCGATTACTCTAGCCATAGAGTCGGCCAATCAGCTCGCGGCACCAAACTCTTCAGAACCCCGATACCGACCCCGCCGGCGTGGTCGACGATTTCCCTCACTCAGCGCTTATCGCTATCGACCCACTAGGGTTGATTAATTCTTTCAAATATTCTTCCTCTCAGACGACGCCCTGAGCGGAGGTTAGCGCCCAACTGTGCACCGTCAGGCCTGTTGTCTTAAATTTTGTACCGGGTGAGGGCCCTCAGCGCTCCCCATTAGTCCGGCCAAGTAGTTAATGCCATCTGCGGCAAATCTACAATAAGTCACGTCAAAAAAAAGGCCGGACTAATCGGGAGCGCTAAGGTTTAATCCGGTTGGTTAGTCTTTGTCCTTGACCTTCGTCGTTTGAATCGATCGCTGAATTACTTACACGCTTAATTATCTCGTAGTTTCTGGTTACCACTAAAATCGACTTTATGAGTTTGCATTTAAGTTTGGATCATTAGTATCGATCGCCATGGACTCGCAAAGAAGAAGAAGATTAATATCGCGTGGTTTCCAGGATTTGTGTTTCCATGGCAATAGGCTAGCCCCCTATTACATGTGACTTAAACTATACCACGCACCACTGCCTACCACTTCAGCGATACCCTTGCCCTTAGGTATTTCACTCTCAAGTGCTCGGCACAACATGTATTCCTCTTCCATCCATCTCTGTCAGTTAATCATCTCGGTACTCACACCTTTTACACACGCATTCACACAATCCGTCCACACTTTCTTGGGCCCCCCTTCGAAGATACAGGAGTGATACTATTTCTGGGTTATTTCTAGTTATTATTTAAATCCATAATATTTTAGTTAAACAACCGTTGGTCCCGGTTACTACTTACTGATGTGAGTAATCGTTACATGAGCCATGTCAGGGGCCTTTGGCGGCTCAATAATAGCCCTGACACCAGGGTTGCTGAGATTGGTAATCCGCCTCACAACCCACACGATAGAAGAAGAGTTAAACAATATGCCTAGTGACGTATGAATAGTAATGCAGGCAGAGTTTAGTTTCTTGTACCATATTAATATAAAGTGCACCCTGTATTTAATATTATTGTTTTATTATTTGTATGTCGTTTCCATATCTCGGGCCTACGGAGTCCCGGACTTTTGGAAAGCGTGCGTGGGGCCGAAGCCAACACGTAGAGGCCCCTTAAGACAGTTTAATCTAAATGTGGTGTGACACCAACCGGCGATTATCCCTGTATGCACTATGAGAGTGTACCTAAAGACAATCCCCGGTTCATGTAGGACTATTGCAGATTATGGGAACAAAGGGAACTGGGCTATTGGGTTGGGGGTTAGTGGACCGGGTTACTGGAGCTATGGGGGACTATGGCGCCTGCTCGACCAATGTTGGTAAACATGGATAAATGAGCAGGCGGTGACTCGCCACTCACTTGTTTTTATGATTTTGGTTTGTTTTTCTTTTTGTTTTGGATTTTTTTTTCTCTCTGTATTGATTTCCGTGTGGTTTCTGTCCTGTGTTGAATGTAATGTACCTGTCCGTCTGTGTCTGTGGTGTCCGGAAGTAATAAATGTTTCTTTCTTTCTTTAATATATTATTAGTTATCTTTTTTGCTGGAGTGAGACATTTCTCTTGGGACTACATAAAATGCTTTCTCCTTATGAGCACCCCACGTGTATTATACATACTTATTATTTGTGCATAATAGTACAGAACGCAAAAAGATAATTATGTTAATGACCTCAATTCTATCAGTTATTCACGTTACGACATAGTGGTGGACAATCACAATCAATGACACTCGACCCCTCCCACGCACTTCGATAAATTTCCAGAATAAATTAATTTAAATAAGATATTTTTAGCAAATAATAATATAAATATCAGGCACCTATTGCGATAAAATTAATAATCCCAGTATATTTAGCATACATTTCTTTTATTACAAATTCCGTTCGTGTTATGTTTGTTCGTAATTAATATATAGTATAAGTACTATTGTTTTTTTATTATTATTATTTGAAAGTTGTGAGGGCCGGACCGAATGCAGCCCGCAGCGAAGTACTATTGTTACTTACGGGGAAGTCTCGTCAACGAACTTTGTTGTTTTTATGAATAAACAATTTTTTTAATAAATCTTGCATCAGGATTATTAATTTTGGCCGCTCTCAGGATTAGAGTTCGCTGCGAAACTTAGTACTTCGTAGTAAAGTACTTAGATGACTAATCTAATATTGCAGCTATGATAATTATTATCCAAGCAAATACAACATCTGCTCAATGGCTTAAACCAGACACGTCTGTTTTTGTTCTAAAGATAGTGCTGTTATGACGTCACACTGAGTTGCAGCAGTTTTAGTCTAACAAGGTATCTTAATTTTTTTTTTGACAGATAACATAACATAACATAACAAATACTTTATTGCACAAACAGGAAAAAACAAAATACAAAACAAAAGAGAAATAGAGTTAGTACAATAGGCGGCCTTATTGCTAAGTAGCAATCTCTTCCAGGCAACCTTTAAGTATAGGAGATATTGAATATTATGTAATATAGCGGGATAGTGCAGCATGGGAATACTAACACTAGATAACGTAATATTTACATTAGTTTACTGCACAACGTACCTGTATCAGCCCAAACGGTGGTAGACGCGATTACGACGGCGCACACCACGCTCCACCACCTGCAAAATAACATAACATAACATAAACAGCCTATAGATATACGTCCCACTGCTGGGCACAGGCCTCCTCTCAATCAACCGGAGGGGGTATGGAGCATACTCCACCACGCTGCTCCACTGCGGGTTGGTGGAGGTGTTTTTACGGCTAATAGCCGGGACCAACGGCTTAACGTGCCCTCCGAAGCACGGAATCATCTTACTTTTCCGGACAATCAGGTGATTCAAGCCTGAAAGTCCACCTGCAAAATATTAATAATAAAATCTGTGATAACTCCATATATGAGCCGTGGTAGTCCGGTTTATAGAACGCTTGCCTTTCACTTTGAGGTCGCAGGTTCGAATCCAGCATAGGCCTAAACCAATGATACCCGAATTTGTTTTCGAATTCATGTTTGGATCATAAATGGTTATCAGCAGGGAAGGAAAACATCATGAGAAAACCCACATTCCCGAGAAATACATTTTCGGAGGTATGTGACCTAACCTGTATTGGGCTGGTTCTTTTTAACAATTTGGTTTTAAGTCACCTGGATGTTAAGACCACTGGGCATTTTAACAAAAGGACATTATTTCCTTGGCATTTTGACACATTGGACATTATGGCCCTTGGACGTATTGAGCTATAGACTTTTTAACGTCTGGGCATTATGACCCCTTGGACATTCTGCCCTTTGGCCCAACATACCCCGGTGGGTTCCCTTCGCGGGTTGGAAGATCAGAGAGGCAGTCGCTTCTATAGAAAACCGGACCTGTCAAATCTTCAGGTTAGGTAAGCGGACCCTATGAAAAACGGGATAATGCCAGGGGGATTTTTTAAAGAACGTCTAGAGCCCTGTGCCGAGGTTTTTCTTGCAGCTTCTTTCCCCGGCTATACAGGTTGTGAGAAGCTGCAGTAGTTTTAGGCGGATGAGACGTTCGTTATGTAAAATTGACGATTCAAAGTGTAACTATGTTACCTATTGAATAAAGATATTTTTGAATTTGAATTTGAATTTGATGATGTGATGACTTTGTACGGAGAAAGTGTGACTTACATCGTAGTGTCACGAGTTCGAATCCCCACTCGATGTCTAAACCACTGAATTCGACTTTATGAGTGATTGAGCGTTGTGCTTCCGATCAGGAGGTCCCGGGTTCGATTCCTGGTGGGGACATATCACAAAAAAATACTTTGTGGTCCTTAGTTTGGTTAGGACTTTACAGGCTGATTGTCCGAAAGTAAGATGATCCGTTTTTTCTTTTTTTTTTATTTAACCAAAAAATGTAGATATAAATGGAATAATGCAGACATACCAATAAACCGTCTTGGGTTTGTCCTGGCATGCTTCGGATGGTACGTTAAGCCGTTGGTCCCGGTTACTACTTACTGATGTAAGTAAGTAGTCGTTACATGAAACATGTCAGGGGCCTTTGGCGGTACAATAATAACCCTGACACCAGGTTTGATGAGGTTGGTACTCCACCTCACAACCCACTCGAGAGAAGAAGAAGTTTGGATGCATATTTGGATCGTAGATAATTGATATCGTGTGATTTCTAGGATTTGTTACATGTTAAACATTTTTTTTTGACGTGACTTATTGTAGATTTGCCGCAGATGGCATTAACTACTTGGCCGGACAAATGGGGAGCGCTGAAGGCTCTCACCCGGTACAACGTTTAAGACAACAGGCTTGAGGGTGCCCAGTTGGGCGCGAACCTCGGCTCAGGGCGTCGTCTTAAAGGAAAAATATTTGAAAGAACATGTTAAACATAGCTGGCAAGGAGTGGGCATATATACTGTAGGTACACCTCTGCCCACTCCTTGAGGTTTATAAAAAGTATATTATGTTTGCGAGTCGGAGGATCTATTAGAATTTGTTCTTATACCCTAAATACTATTCTTACGGAAGATAGGCTTCAAATTCAAAATTCAAATTCAAAAATATCTTTATTCAGTTGGTAACATAGAGCTCCTCAGAGCCAGGGGTATATACAGGGTGTTAGTGACATCGTAACGAATACTAAGGGGGATGATTCAGACCATGATTCTGAGTTAATATTAAGTGGAATTTTCCATCGCAAAAGTATAAAAATGAAAATAATTTAAAAAAAATCGTGAATTTTATATCTATTTTTATATCTCATACAAGTACATACGGTAGCCATACAAGTAGGTATGGGTGTTAGTAACACCGTAACGAATACTGAAGGGGATGATTCAGACCATGATTCTGAGTTGATATCAAGTGGAATTTCCTGTCGGAAAATTCATGACAATTTTAGTGTTCTTTTTAATTATTTTCCGTTCCATACTTTTGCGGTACGGCTGATGATGATGATGATGATATATATATATATATATATATATATATATATATATATATATATATATATATATATATATATATATATATATATATATATATATCATCATCATCATCATCAGCCGTATGACGCCCACTGCTGGGCATAGGCCTCCCCCAAGGATCTCCACGACGATCGGTCCTGCGCTGCCCGCATCCAGCGGCTTCCCGCGACCTTCACCAGATCGTCGGTCCACCTTGTAGCGGGCCTACCCACTGAGCGTCGTCCGACACGTGGTCGCCACTCCAGAACCTTTCCGCCCCATCGGCCATCGGTTCTCCTCGCTATGTGTCCTGCCCACTGCCACTTCAGCTTTGCAATTCTCCGAGCTATGTCGGTGACTTTAGTTCTCCTGCGGATCTCCTCATTTCTGATTCGATCCAGCAGGGAAATACCGAGCATAGCTCTCTCCATTGCCCGCTGAGCGACACCGAGCCTCCTCACGAGACCCATAGTAAGCGGCCACGTCTCACTGCCGTAGGTCATCACTGGCAACACGCACTGGTCAAAGACTTTCGTCTTGAGACACTGAGGTATTCTGGACGAGAAGATATTCCGCAGCTTCCCGAACGCTGCCCATCCGAGTTGGATCCGACGAGAGATCTCTTTCTCGAAGTTGGACTTACCTAACTGGATTATTTGTCCTAGGTAAATGTACTGGTCTACAACTTCGAGTGTAACGTTCCCAACCTGAACTGGAGTGGGTGCGACATGGTCGTTGGACATAATTTTTGTCTTTGCCATGTTCATGCTAAGACCCACTCGTTGGGATGCGTTACTGAGATGCTCGAGCATGGTGTTCAGGTCTTCCAGGGTCTCAGCCATTAGGACTATATCATCGGCAAATCGAAGGTGCGTCAGGTACTCGCCGTTGATGTTGATGCCAAATCCTTTCCAGTCCAGAAGCTTAAAAATATCCTCCAATGCAGCAGTGAACAGTTTCGGAGAGATGACATCTCCCTGTCTCACTCCTCGCTGCAGTTGGATCGGATTAGAGCTCTGGTTCTGTACTCGAACTGACATAGTGGCATTTTGGTAGAGGTCCCTTAGCACTTCGATGTACCTATGGTCCACTTGGCACCTCTGAAGAGACTGCAACACAGCCCAGGTCTCGATCGAATCAAAGGCTTTCTCATAGTCCACAAACGCCAAGCAAAGTGGCAAATTATACTCTTCGGTCTTCTGTATAACCTGCCGCAGCGTATGGATGTGGTCTATGGTGCTAAAGCCTTTTCGGAAACCGGCTTGTTCGGGAGGCTGGAAGTCGTCAAACCTGCAAGCGAGACGATTCGTAATGACCCTCGAAAACAACTTGTAGACATGGCTCAGAAGCGAGATAGGTCTGTAGTTCTTCAGTAGGGCTTTATCCCCTTTCTTGAAGAACAAGATCACCTCGCTTCCGCTCCATGCCCTCGGCGTTTTGCCCTGAAATATGACGGAATTGAAGAGCCTCTGGAGGACTTTAAGTATTGGCGTTCCGCCCGCTCTCAGAAGTTCAGCTGTGATTCCGTCATCTCCTGCCGCTTTGTTGTTTTTGAGTTGTTTGAGGGCCATCCTAATCTCGTACAGGCTGACGTCCGGGATATCTTCAGTGTAGTGTCGGGTAAGCTTGGCTCGAGGGTCTCGAGCCATGCTTTCGCCTGATGTTTTCGTGGAATATAGCTGTCTATAGAAACTCTCAATCTCTCTCAGGATTTCGGGAGTCGACGAAATGATTCTGCCGTCCTCAGTTTTCAGTCTCGCTAGTTGACTTTGCCCAATAGACAGATCTTTTGCGAACACCTTGGAGCCCTTGTTCCGCTCAATAGCCTCTTTAATACGTTTAGTATTAAATTGGCGAAGGTCGCTCGTCAAAGACTTCGAGATCTGTCTATTAAGTTGTCTATAACGTACGACATCCGCTGAGTCCTGCAGCCTCATTTCGTGTCTCTTATCCATGAGTTCGAGTGTGTGTGCGGAGAGTTTCTGCGTTTTGGTACGGCGGGTTCTAAAGTGTTTAGAACCTACCGTACGGACAGCATCCACCATCAGGTCGTTTATATCGTCCACGTCTGCGCAGTTCTCAAGGTACTCGAAGCGGTTTTGAAGCTCGAGCTGAAAGCGCTCGGGGTTTTGGATCTGGGCTGGCGCCGGTCGGAGCGTGGATTTTATCAGTCGCGATCTTTCTAGCTTGATATTGATATTCAATGTGCCTCTTACCATGCGGTGATCGCTTCCCGTCTTAACGGCATTGATCACAGAGACATCATTGAATATGTGCTTTTTCGTCGACATGATAAAATCGATCTCATTTTTATACCTGCCATTGGGACTTATCCAGGTCCATTTGCGGGTCGCGGGCTTCCTGAAGAAGGAGTTCATCATATAGAGGTTCTCCTTCTCCATAAAGTCCGCAAGCATCCCGCCTCTGGTGTTCCGGACCCCAAATCCAAATTGCCCCACTCTCAGCTCGTTACCGCAACGTTTCCCCAACTGTGCATTAAAGTCCCCCATCACAATCGTGTAGTGGCTTTTATGGCTATGCATGGCTTTAGAAATCTCCTCATACATAGTCTCCACTTCGTCATCATGGTGTCCCGAGGTCGGAGCGTATACCTGGATGACAGTCAGCGAATATCGCGATGATATTCTGAGTACCAGGTACGCTACCCTGCTCGAAACACTACCGATGGTCAACACGTTGTTGACTAGGGACTTGTGGACGATAAACCCGACACCACCCATGGACAGTTGTTCGCCCTCCCGGAAGTACAGCAAGTTACCGGAGCCCAGAGTTATCGTGTCCTCGCCCTTTCTTCGGACTTCAGACAACCCGATGACATCCCAGTGTAACCTGCTGATAGATTCTTCCAACTCGGTAAGCTTCTCGTCGGTCCTCAGTGTGCACGTGTTGTATGTTGCCAGGTACAGTCGTCGTTGGTGGTAGCCGAATCCAGCCCGGAGATTCTTCGCACCCCCTGCCCCGCCGTTACCGTAGCCGCTACCGTAGCCACGGACAACGGGGCTGCCGGGGACTGGGGGCCGTTTTTTATGTGTTGAGGTCATATTGGGGGGGGTTTGGACCATAAGCCCACCGCGCTGGTCCAGTGCGTGTTGGTGGGTCGCCAGAGCCTCTTTCGTTGAATAGCAGGATGTACCGCGTGCAGGCGAGGTTGGCTTGGGCTCCGAAAGGTGTCGTTTGGAGCCCCTTACATCCCTGTATATATATATATATATATTCGTAATTAACATAACAATGTTATTATTTAATAATTAAACTATTAAATAAGGCGTGCGCTCCAGGACGCCACATATATATCGTCTTTTACACCACATCTCTGTCTAATCACACCAGATTATACTTATCGAAAAACAGATTCATAATATTGGGGATTCGCGAACGGGTTATTGGTATCATGTAGATCCATGTAGATCACTTTCCAATGTCACAAAAGCAATAATCCGTAGGTACTTATCAGTCAAGTGAGATAAGGACTAGGCGAGTACGGGTCATGATCATAACCATTGACAAAGATAGTGCTAAAGTGCCAATATAATATATCTATTATACATACCTACTTAATAATTATAATAATAATAAACTGACCACCATGACCACATTCATTCATTCATTCATTGGTCGAGCAGGCGCCATAGTCCCCCATAGCTCCAATATTCAAGTCTAAACTATGTTCGAGGGGTGTGAGGTAAACCTAGCTTGAACCCTGGTGGTGAGCGGGGAGTTGCCGTTCTATACGTAGTCATCATCATCAGCCCATTAACGTCCCCACAGCTGGGGCATGGGCCTTCGCTATGGATGGATAGGGAGATCGGGCCTTAAACCATCACGCGGGCCCAGTGCGGATTGATGGTTATTAACGACTGCTAAAGCAGCCAGGGACCAACGGCTTAACGTGCCTTCCAAAGCACGCAGGAGCTCGAGATGAAAACTTTTTTTGTGGTCACCCATCCTATGAGCGGCCTTTGCGAAAGTTGCTTAACTTCAACAATCGCAGACCGAGCGCGTTTACCGCTGCGCCACCGAGCTCCTCCTACTATACGTAGTATTATTCCTTATTCTATGCCCTAAGTTTTCATTTACGTTGGCGCACTGAATTTACAAACTATTTCATGATATATTAAAATTCAAAAATATCTTTATTCAGTTGGTAACATAGTTACACTTTGAATCGTCAATTTTTAAATAACGAACGTCTCATCCGCCTAAAACTACTGCAGCTTCTCATAACCTGTATAGCCGGGGAAAAGAAGCTACGTATATTTCCTAGTTTACACTTCATCGCACACCAATGACAAGCGGTAATAGTAAAGTACATAATAGTGTGATAAATCGCTGATAAGTAAGTGATTAACACAACTATGGTCTATGACTACGGTGTTGATGACACAAAGTCTTGAGATTCGTGAGGTCAACAAGATAATTGTTGTTCTTGAACAGATTCATCACCAAAAGAGATTTATTGTAATTAATTGTACAGTAAATAGAAAAAAAGCGGCCAAGTGCGAGTCGGACTCGCCCATGAAGGGTTCCGTAACAGCAAGTAACATAATATAAAAGTTTTTTTTCGTTCCTATACTTGAGTTGATCGAATGAAAAGTAAATTACGGTTTACGATTTATGATGTATTAAAAAAAACGACTTACTAGATCTGGTTCAAACCAATTTTCGTTGGTAGTTTGCATGCTAATCTACATCATATATTTTTTTTTAGTTTTATCCTCCTCTTATTTTAGAAGTTACAGGGGGGGGGACACACACACATTTTACCACTTTGGAAGTGTCTCTCGCGCAAACTATTCAGTTAAGAAAAAAAATGATATTAGAAACCTTAATACTATTTTGGAAGACCTATCCATAGATACCCCACACGTATGGGTTCGATGAAAAAAAAAATTTGAGTTTCAGTTCTATGTATGGGGACCCCCAAAATTTATTGTTTTTTTTTTCTATCATTGCGTAAAAATCTTAATGCGGTTTACAGATCACACATATTTATCAAGTTTCAACAGTATAGCTATTATAGTTTCGGAGAAAAGTTGCTGTGACATACGGACGGACGGACAGACGGACGGACAGACATGACGAATCTATAAGGGTTCCGTTTTTTGCCATCAGGCTACGGAACCCTAAAAATACAGTTCTTAGGTACAATTTAACCCAATCGGGCGTGCAACATTACATAGGTATGTACTTAAATATTACAATATTAAAATTTAATTTATAGTCAGTCAGGCGTGCAACATTACATACTTATATACAATAAGTATTAATATTAATTTATTGTCAATCGAGTGTGCAAAGGAAACCCTGGCAAACGAATAGTCTACGTATTTTTGCGAGAATTCGTTATGGCAACTATTTAAAAACAATTCATATTTTTTTTTTGACGTGACTTATTGTAGATTTGCCGCAGAAGGCATTAACTACTTGGCCGGACAAATGGGGAGCGCTGAAGGCTCTCACCCGGTACAACGTTTAAGACAACAGGCCTGAGGGTGCCCAGTTGGGCGCGAACCTCGACTCAGGGCGTCGTCTGAGAGGAAGAATATTTGAAAGAATTAATCGACCCTAGTGGGTCGATAGCGATAAGCGCTGAATGAGGGAAATCGTCGACCACGCCGGCGGGGTCGGTATCGGGGGAATTCATATGTGGTGACGTCATTACCACATCAGCTGTGCCACGTCTCGCGCAAACCCCGTGT
The DNA here is from genome assembly GCF_024362695.1 of Pectinophora gossypiella. Taxonomy (NCBI): domain Eukaryota; kingdom Metazoa; phylum Arthropoda; class Insecta; order Lepidoptera; family Gelechiidae; genus Pectinophora; species Pectinophora gossypiella. Next base: position 1,650,646 of record NC_065404.1, on the reverse strand, counting down.
CGCCTCACGCCATACGCGCCTCACACACATTCCATACCTATATTGCATTGTCTTTCATACTCTTTCATCTTTCTCATTTATTACACCTGTACTAGTCTTAATCATTTATAATTAAAACACATAATAACAGGTCCAAACATGAATTCGAAAACAAATTCGATAACATAATAATAACACACAACATAACAACACAACACATAACATGATAATTTCGTGTTTTAACCCTGTGCTGGATTCGAACAAGCGTTCTACCAACTGGTCTACTTCGGTTTTATGTAGCCTGCTCTATGGAGGATGAAATCTAGATAAGTTTATAGCTCAAACACTCACCTCATGAGTGGAGCGGCGGCGGGCGGGAGATGGAGAGGGCAACTCGATGCGCCCGCGGCGACATCCGCTTGTCAAACCTGAAAATAAACAATGACTATTTGTACAATTTAAAATACGACGCGTAAGGTCCGCCCACAGTTTAGGCACATTACCCCAAGAAAATGTCAATATTAAAAATTTTATACCAACTAAGCAAAGGCAAAGGTATAAAGTCATTTAGACTTCTTTAGGTGGTTTTTTTTTACAAATTATAAATAAATAACAACTGCATGTTATTTATAAAAAGCAAAAATATTCAAATTCGTTTTTATAATCGCATAACGTTTCATTTAAAAATATGTATAAAAATACCTTCAAAAATACCTTACATACCCAATTATATTTATATTATTTGTATTGAATTGTAATAAATAATTGACATTGTAATGTCATTTCAAATATTAAAAAAGAACATAAAAAAATGTTTATCTTTCGAGATCAGTGGGAAATAAAAAGGTCACATCGAAGCAATTCATCTAAAAAAGCAATATTGCAATTTGACATTTGCGCATACAAAAGTAAGTGCGCAATGCAAACAAATGTCAAATAGCAATATTGCTTTTTTACATGAATTGCTTCGATGTGTGCTCTTTAATCCCCCTGTGCTAGCAAATAAAGTAAGTCAATGTCGGAAAAAAACAGTCTAGTGTTTAGAGCGTTAGGCTCACGATCTGGAAGTCCGGGTTCGATTCCCGATGGGGACATTGTCGAAATCACTTTGTGAGACTGTCCTTTGTTTGGTAAGGACTTTTCAGGCTTGAATCACCTGAGTGTCCAAAAAAGTAAGATGATTCCGTGCTTCGGAGGGCACGTTAAGCCGTTGGTCCCGGCTATTAGCCGTAAAAACACCTCCACCAACCCGCAGTGGAGCAGCGTGGTGGAGTATGCTCCATACCCCCTCCGGTTGATTGAGGGGAGGCCTGTGCCCAGCAGTGGGACGTATATGTATAGGCAGTTTATGTTATGTTATGTTATGTCGGAAAAAGCAGGCCTAGCTAGTAGACATCCATGATGAAATTGAATGTTTTAAAGGTCAGCATACAATACACGAAGACTCTATCTATAGTAACATTTATCATCATTATGACGTGAAGAGTGAAGGGAGTGGAGAAAGCGAAAATGTCAGGTTCGTGGCAAGTGCAATTGCTTGGCATTTGTTTTACCGTTCAACCACCAACCATCTTCTTCTACCGACCGACAATTATAGATGGCGATACTGCTCACTACTTATCATGTTGGTCTAACGAAATGCTCGATAAGTGTGGTGGATGACATCCAACTACCCCATATCGGAATATAGTCGTACTATTTCGCTGGTTAACCTAGTGATTTTTCAAAAATTCAAAAAATTCAAAAAAAATTCAAAAATATTTATTTTTCAAAATTGGCTTACAAAGTTAGCGCTTTTTGAACGTCAAACATAATTAAATTACATATTATGTAACTAGCTGTAAAACTACTACCACATCGGAATCTGTAACGCTGAGGGAAAGACGTGGCCAGAAAACCTCCCAGCACAGGGCCCTAGTCCTACTGTTTCATGTTTTCCTTTCTTTTCTTTTAATCCAGTTTGTATTACATAATTTATAGTTATTTTGACTCGCCTGCCGTAGTTTAGACCACAGTATGTATTCTAACAGCCTCCGTGGTCTAGTGGTTAGAGCGTTAGGCTCACGATCTGGAGGTCCGGGTTCGATTCCCGATGGGGACATTGTCGAAATCACTTTGTGAGACTGTCCTTTGTTTGGTAAGGACTTTTCAGGCTTGAATCACCTGATTGTCCGAAAAAGTAAGATGATTCCGTGCTTCGGAGGGCACGTTAAGCCGTTGGTCCCGGCTGTTAGCCGTAAAAACACCTCCACCAACCCGCAGTGGAGCAGCGTGGTGGAGTATGCTCCATACCCCCTCCGGTTGATTGAGGGGAGGCCTGTGCCCAGCAGTGGGACGTATATAGGCAGTTTATGTTATGTTATGTATTCTTTGATCTATGACTGCAGGAAGGAGTAGTTAAACCCACCTATCAATATTGAATATCGTTGAATAGGTCTTCCAAAATTCGATAAAAAAATATTCAAGGCACTACTAAATTTATGCTCCAGTCGAGATATTCACCGCCAATGCATTTTTAGGGCGTCCAACATGTTTATAGCCGGTTTTTTTCATAACAATTATGAGTTTTTAGCGCAATGTCGCCACGCACAAATGATTATTTTATGCAAAATATGCAAATGGTTCGATACAAGATTTCGCAAAGTTGTTATTTTTCTGCGCACCTGTGTCAAGTTATTCTGTAGTCATTTGTTTGACCTGATATTATTGTCTTATTCTGAATAGGCAAATTTGTTTGTAAATCTGTTGACTATAGCAATCTATGCACATGGTAAGGTCACGAGTACTAATATGTATACACTTTGCAACCATGTCACATTAACTTTTTTGTCAATTTAAACCGTCACACACATACACACACATTAACAGCCTATATACGTCCCACTGCTGGGCACAGGCCTCCCTTCAATCAACTGGAGGGGATATGGAGCATACTCCACCACGCTGCTCCAATGCGGGTTGGTGCTCGACTGCTCCAGTGGGGATTTAAACCGTAAGCCTCATTAAATGTCAAATATGATAGTGCGACAGGGTTCTAAAGTGGGTACATGATATTGCTCATGACTGTACACATAAGGCAAAACAAATATCGACACAACACTACGCCTCGCCACCACCGCTGTCCGCTGGTTTGGAGAACGGCTCTGCGTGGCCCCCTCCCCCGCCGCCGTCGCCACCCCGCTACCCGCGGGATTCGAGGCAAAGGCCTTAAGGTCAAACAATGTTTTAGAAAACTTCTATTGAATAACTACGTTCTTATAAGTACTTTACATAGTTATGGGTACCTAGTTCATCTTGTCATGGATGGACTTCTGAATACCCCATTGGGATATATAAAGTCGTGAGCTTATTTGAGAAGTTAATGAACAATTTGAACGCACACTGCTAAAAATCGACACAGGGATTGCGTCAATTCCACGATGATCTTCTATCGTGTGGGTTGTGAGATCGTTGGTCAACCTCGTCAACCTGGTGCCAGGGTTATTCATTCATAGTTCCCTGACAATGATGTAACTAATGACTACGGATTCACTACAGCAAGTAGTCAGCCCAACGACTTAACGTGCCTTCCGAAGCACATATCGTATTTTTTGGACAATCAGGTGATTTAAGCCTGCAATGTCCGGATCAAACCAGCGACAGTCTCCCAAAATGAGTGTTACACGTGTCGCCGCCGGGAACCGAACCTGAGACCTCCGGATAGTGAGCCCCACGCTCAGCCACTGGACCACGGAGGCTGTGGGGCTTATCACCAGTCCCCATACGGTTTTTTCTTCTTGTGAGTTTGTATCAAAATTGGCTGCAAGTTGCCTTATGATTGTTTGTGGCATTAAGGATTACGTACGTGAGTTTACACACGTCGTGGTCAGATCTTAGAATTGATCATTTCATGATGTGTTCGACCATTTCATGAAATAGCCAACTTAAGTTGACCATATCGTTGAAACGTCAACGTTTAATGATATTCCAATCAACGTTTGGCCATATCATTATGCAGACGGTGTCCATGCTATGAGGTGTAATGAAAATGCGAATAGTCGATTAATTTCATAGGTTCAAAATTATTTACCTAATCGATACTATCGATATGGAAAATTGTACAATTACATTGATTCATCGATTATAATATCAATCAAGTTTTAAATATAATCGACACAAGCGCCACTACCGGTGGATAATGTTACTAATTTTACGATATGATTGCCAACGTTTGGCCATATCATGAAGTAATCATGCATAATATGAGCAGTCTTCTTCTCTTCTTCTATCGTGTGGATTGTGAGGTGGATTACCAACTCCATCAACCCTGGTGTCAGGCATAATATGAGCAGTTGCTCATATCGTTAAGCGTTTTGTGTTCATTGATCTGGCCAAACTACGTCATGATGTGGCAAACGAAGAATATTCTATTTCATGAAATATGATCTATTCTAAGATCTGGTCACGACATACGTATGTACATGTAAGCGTTTATGCGTATCGATCCCGGATTTGCACGACCAAAAATTCAAAATTCAAAAAATTCAAATATATTTATTTTTCAAAATTGGCTTACAAAGTTAGCGCTTTTTGAACGTCAAACATAATTAAATTACATATTATGTAACTAGCTGTAAAACTACTACCACATCGGAATCTGTAACGCTGAGGGAAAGACGTGGCCAGAAAACCTCCCAGCACAGGGCCCTAGTCCTACTGTTTCATGTTTTCCTTTCTTTTCTTTTAATCCAGTTTGTATTACATAATTTATAGACTTAAATACAATGGTATTCCAATTACAGTCGGTGGAAGGAAAGTGAAACATAAAGAGTTTATGTGACTTTATCACAGAAACAGTGTTTTATGAGCTCCCTGACAGAAGCAGGCCTGTCCACATACGCAGCACCCGATCACGAGTTGACGCGAAAGCCAGCCATCGCTCCCTTCGCACATTTTTGAGGGAAAGGTGCGACCCGACTTCCGGACGCCACCGCGTACACGAACAACCGTTAAATGCAATGCATAATGATCTAACCGTTTAACGATTATTGTGTAAAAGTTTCACTGCAAAGTATTTATGTAACGTCATGTAATACCTATCTGTACAAAGTAACAGTTCAAAGTCTGCCATTGTTTAAATATAATTTTACTGAACCGTAATGAGGTACTTTCCGGGCTACGTTCTCAAAAATAATATACATAGATGGCGCTGTCCAGATTTTTGATTTTTTAGAACGTGATAATTACCAATTTCCTCATTACTTGGGTACACATTTATCCAAAAATACAATCTAATGGCGGAAGCATATAAAATAATTGTTGCTTGATATTTGGATCACATTATGTTGCTACCTCAGCTGAGGAGCTCGGTGGCGCAGCGGTAAACGCGCTCGGTCTGCGATTGTTGAAGTTAAACAATTTTCGCAAAGGCCGGTCATAGGATGGGTGACCACAAAAAAAAGTTTTCATCTCGAGCTCCTCCGTGCTTCGGAAGGCACGTTAATCCGTTGGTCCCGGCTGCATTAGCAGTCGTTAATAACCATCAATCCGCACTGGGCCCGCGTGATGGTTTAAGGCCCGATCTTCCTATCCATCCATAGGGAAGGCCCGTGCCCCGGCAGTGGGGACGTTAATGGGCTTGATTTATATCAGAATAATAAAGGATGAAGATGTAATTTTGCTTAAGTGTAATAAAAAGGGTCATCATTTATAACCAAAAATAAATATAAAGGATGCATGTGTCTCCTTAGCAGTGCGCATAAGTCGAGCACAGAAAAAAGAATACAGGACCTGCCTACAATCAAAACCGAAATATCCGGTCAATGCATGGTCTCAGAAAAAAAAAATGTGGTACCTATTTATCGCGCGGCTTGTCGACCCGGTTAGGCAAGTCAAGCACGTATTTTTTTTATACGATTGACGTACAGCGAAGTGACAGTTACAGGGACCATTCTATCACCTGGAATGGCTGAATGGTAACTTGTCACTGTTCATTACGTCTTCTTCGTCGTTCCCTCACTGCTGAGGATCGCGACCACAGGTTATGGTTTTACACTCCGCCTTCTGTATGCTGCGGCACACCTTCTTCTTCAGGATGTCAGACCCCCTCGTAGATGCCCTTCCTCGCGTCCTTGCCGCGGGGGTGGGCGCCTCCTACTTCAGTAGGCCGGAGTGAGATAGTGGCTGAGTTCGAATAGGGACCCAGACCTACGGGGTATAACGTAGAACCCTTGCCCAGGGATACGGGTGAAGACCTCAACGGTTGCAGAGGCGAAGATAGGAGCCATCGGTACGGCAATGCAGGACGGAAGGGGCAAGTCACAGGGACTGTAACCTGGAACCTGACAGAGGGCAGCAGTAACTGTCAGTACTATTCAGAGGCGGAGGACAGGAGTCCTAGTATAGCTTTGTAATAGACTACTCTGGGCGCCATCTCACTTGCGTCAGACAGAGTACAGCGGGGCGGAAGGCAAGAGAAATCTTACCACTGCCCTATTTTTCCCTAAAAAAAGTAGCATGGAAAAAGCTGCATCGACAAGAGCGTGGCTCTTAAATTGTTGATGACCTACATTGTTGGACTACTTTCAATTTTATTTATTTATTTTATTTTACATTTCACGACTTTACAGTGCAGAGGCGCCAATGCGCCGTGAAACTTTAAATATAAACAATAATAAAATTAAACATAATGAAACTTGGTGTAAACAAGGACATCAAATTTCCTTACTGATTGAGAGACACCTTAATGTTATGATAATTATGTTACAGAAGCACTAAAACTCATTTTCCGTTGCTTGTCACGTTCGACTCCCAAAATACTTCAGTCACGTTGCAAACGCAGTCGTCTGTGCGGACAAAAATGAAGTAAAATATTCGAAAAATCTAAAAACAACATTTTAGATTCTGCGCACCTGCGACAACATGTCTGCTAGACATTTTGTTCTCCCTCTTTTGTTCAAGTATGACAGAGACCGATTAGTGTACACCTGTCATGACGCACTAACCTTACCTAACAAGTTCTATATTGTTCGCTGCGCTAGGGTCTGTAAACAAGTAACTAATTAATTGTACATTGTACATTAATTTGTCCTCATAGCAGCCCTTCTTCTTATCGTGTGGGTTGTGAGGAATACCAGCCTCATCAACCCTGGTGTCAGGGTTACTATTGAGCCGCCAAAGGCCCCTGACATGGCTCATGTAACGACTACTTACTTACATCAGTAAGTAGTAACCGGGACCAACGGCTTAACGTGCCTTCCGAAGCACGGATCATCTTACTTTCGGAAAATCAGGTGATCAGCCTGTAACGTCGTAACCAAACTAGGAATCACAAAGTGATTTTTGTGATTATAGCAGCCCTTAAATGTCAATCGTAAAAAACTAGTCGGTACCGCAAATTGTACCGCGAGGGAAATTCGTTATGAAATACATCTTTTGAATTTCGAAAACAATTTCCGAATACAAACGAATAATAATGGAATAGCAGGAATCACAACAAATCAACAAGTAGAACTACCATCTAAATCTAATAATATTTGATAGCTTCGAAATTGATTGAACATGGAAATTCGCATTCGGAAATACTATAATTGCCGAGTGACATTGGGACATCAAGAAAATAGAAACAATGTACCTAAACGGAAGCTTTGTGCAATATTTCAACACTAGCTTTCTGCATGCTACTCCATCCGTGTACCTTGGTTATCGCGGCACCTATTTTGCACCCCTTTAGGGGTTAATTTCCAGGATATGTTTGCCCTTGGTCTCAAACTATCTCCATACCAAACTACCATCTAAATCGGTTCTTTTTTCACCTTTCATGGGTTTGCTCTTGGCCCCAGACTTTCCCGAAGGCATTGACGAGGCCTCAGATGGAGCGAGCTCGCCCAGAAGGTGCCTGTTCACTCTGGCCTTGAAAGCACTTGGGTTATATGCATTTGGAAATACAATAGACGACAGAGAATTCCACTCCTTAGCAGTGCGCATAATGAAGGATGATGCGAAGCGCTTTGTTGCGAATAGTTGGGATATCCACCGAATAGGGATGGAACCCGGTACGTCTGGAAGTCCGAAGATAAAACGGGGATGGTGGAATGAGCTCATGTAGATCGCGGACACACTCCCCGAAGTGCAGTCTGTAGAATACTGACATACGGTCACGAGCACTAATATGTATACACTTTGAAACCATGTCATATTAACTTTTTTGACAGATGAAACCGTAAGTCTCATTAAATGTCAAATATGATAGTGCGACAGGGTTCTGAAGTGGGTACATGATATTGCTCATAACTGTACCTACTGGCGACTTCAGGTTCAGCGGTTTAAGCGTGAAAAGAGACGAGTTACATACATACATACATACATAAACTCACGCCCGTAATCCCTAATGGGGTGGGCAGAGCCACAAGTAATCAAAGACAACTTGCAGCCACTGTTGATACGAAGTCCAAAGATGACGAGTTACTTTAGCATTTATAATTATTAAAGTATGGATTTTCTCAAACCGTAATTTTGACATTACGATGGACCTGTGCACTCTGCTCAAAGGACGGCAAGTTGCTAACGATGTTTGTAGAAACCAGAACATAAAATACATTAAGATCTGACCCAGAACAAACATCTATGTTATTACGATATCAATAACAACCAGGAAGTATGTCTATTCACGGTGGGCAAGTACTATTCTATTAAAGTAGCCATTATCCGCCGAGATTGTTTAATGAAAAAAAAAAGCAAATAAACTTATTAGTCAAGGAAGTAGTTTTCTGAATAATAATTAAGAGATGTTTTCAATATAAACGAGCAGAACACTAGCCAAATGTTTCCAATTATGTAATTAATGGTGTAGATGCTTACGTAATGTCTTTATAAAATAAAAAAAAAAACAATAGTATAATTTTTTGGGCCTGGCCGGAATACGCACAGGACCGCGAAAAATGGAAGGAGGAGGGGGAGGCCTTTGCCCAGCAGTGGGATCTTGTAGGCTAGATTAGATAATTTTCTTACAGAGTAAATGAACACGAGTTTATTTAACAAACTGTGTTCTGATTCTATTGAAGATGCTTAGAAAAGGATAACACACACACATTCACATTTTTGTACACTGACTGTATTATACACATTTGAATAATATACATTTCATATAGATTTGAATAAATTTTGCCCAACTCTGGTCTGAGACATTTCCTACAGACCTACATGTAGAGAGGGGGATATTGATGGATGGGATGATTTGTAGTGTATACATACATACATAAACTCACGCCTATTTCCCACCGGGGTAAGCAGAGACTATAGAATTCCATTTGCTTCGATCCTGACACACTTCTCTTGCTTCCTCCACATTCATCAATCGCTTCATACACGCACGCCGGTTCAGAGTAGATCGTATTAAACCTTTTCTAAGGACATCTCCAATTTGGTCATCGTAAGTCCTTCTCGGTCTTCCTCTGCTACCATCAACTTTCGTTTTATGTACCGCTTTTGCAATTCTATTATCCTTCATCCGCTCTACCTGTCCAAACCAACCTAACATTCCCTTCTCAATCTTAGTCACTATATCTTCTTTTTCTCTCTTGTAGTGTATACTATATGTATTATGTGGTTGTAGTAACCCTGAGAAACCTGAAGTTAGACTTCCGACGCCTGATCGATCATGATCAGTGAACTGTACTCCTAAGCGACCCATTGCCATAATATAAAAAAAAAATCAGTGAACTGTTACAATATCTCTCTATTCTCGTCATACAGCGCATTGGATTACACTGTAATGTTGTATGTACCTTTATAAATAAATAAATCTCAAAGGTACGAACTGAAGTTATAATTTTGTGTTTAATTGTTCACTGAAAAAAAAAACCTCATTTTTTCTCTCGTTACAAAAGTGAAAGGTCTATTAAAGAATAGAATAGCGTATTTATTTGCTCCAGAGTCTATAATGCAATACTTTTGTTGTTTCATTGTGATTACTCAAACGATTCGTGCGTTTGAGAACAATAGTACGAGGACATTTTTTTTTAATGTAACAAGTTCGGTTACTGGTCGGGCAACCAGAGAGACAACATTAAAAAATCTATTGTGCTGACTTCGGTCCTATTTTGAGCCTATTCTGTTGAAAACCCACATCTTCCGTTAAGATTCATTTGCAACTAAGAGCATTATCAAGAGAACTCATTTTATTTTAGCTTCCGAGGTGAAACCTTTTTATACTTTAAGAAAAAGACTCGAGGTACACCGTGGTTAACTGAATGTTACATAACATAAAACATAAACAGCCTATATACGTCCCACTGCTGGGCACAGGCCTCCCCTCAAACAACCGGAGGGGGTATGGAGCATACTCCACCACGCTGCTCCAATGCGGGTTGGTGGAAGTGTTTTTACGGCTAATAGCCAGGACCAACAGCTTCACGTGCCCTCCGAAGCACGGAATCATCTTACTTTTTCGGATAACTAAATGTTATTAGTGGTAATTGTATTACATACACACATACATACATAAACTCACGCCTATTTCCCACCGGGGTAAGCAGAGACACATGGGACATAAACATAATAGCTGTCGAGGAGTGGGTAAATATATTTTATACATCTATGCCTCTTTTTTGGGATACAGGAGCGATGCTATGTTATGTTATATGCAAATCATCTGGCAGGTTTCACACCGAAAGTACAAAAATCTGTTGAACAATTTGTTTTATTTATTTATTGTTGAGGTAATCAACATAAACATAGTAGTCTCTTCTTCTATCGTGTGGGTTGTAAGGTGAATTACCAACCGCAACAACCCTGGTGTTAGGGTTACTATTGAGCCGCCAAAGGCCCTGACATGGCTCATGTAACGACTACTTACTTACATCAGTAAGTAGTAACCGGGACAAACGGGTTAAAGTACCTTTTGGACAATCAGGCGATCAGCCTGTAATGTCCTAACCAAACTAGGGAACACAAAGTGAGTGTTGTGATATGTCCCCACCGGGATTCGAACCCGGGACCACGGATCACGGAGTCCGTTACGAGTACATAGTGGTGATATAACATTTTGAGTAACAATAAAGCCAATTTATAGATAACCCCGGGTTACATATGAAACGATGTTCATATCTAATGGGCGTTTTTAATGCATTATACATCTGCAACTTATCGTTTTTATCACAAATAAATAAAACCATGCACTCCAAAATAGTTTATTTTTGATAAACATTTTAGGTACCTACCTACTCCATTCAAACAAAAATTATTTACCTACTTCTTTTTATATCTGTACGAAAATAAACTGAAGCTCTTGAATGTCATAGAAAGTTATTCACGAGGAAAATCGTCCACGTGTAAATTTACTAGCCGTTTTAAATAGAATTATTGAATACAAGGGTATTCTGGGACAGACAACCAAACAAAAGTCATCACAACTTAGAGGTTGGAAAGGCCTAACGCGCATTTTGTATGAAAACCCCCGTAATCGGTTCCCGCAACCCCGCTCTCTTTTACTACTACTCCTGCGAACAGATAACTACGATAGCTCTACTGCTTCTCAAATTCCATAGCCACGTTACCGGCAATGTATATTTTATGTGATAGGCTGCAATTTTATCATTACTTTTCGTAAGATATTGCATGCAAAGGTATTTTTTGATAAAAGCCAAAGGTTTTTAGCTTTTCTTTGATAAGGGGGGATCTCCTTGCATGATAGTCGGTATATGACTTATTTTCCTGCAGGTTATAATATACAAAACCACCTTTTTTACCAACCCGCATTGGAGCAGCGTGGTGGAGTATGCTCCATACCCCCTCCGGTTGATTGAGGGGAGGCCTGTGCCCAGCTGTGGGACGTATATAGGCTGTTTATGTATGTATGTTATGCAATATATTTTCGCGGAGTTCCGTGGGTCGTAAAAATTGCGGACGAGTGGAGTGCAAACTTGAAGTATGTGAACTATTTGCTCACACTTGGCCCTACCAACCTCTTACTTCTATTCCGTTCAACCATACCTTCAGGACCTCGATGGCTCGATACCGGCGTGATCGAAGTTTTCCCTCTTTCAGCGCTTATAGGCTATAGTACCACCAGGGGCCGATTCTCAAAATTAATCCTCGCAGACAACGCCCTGAGCTGAAGTTCTAAATCCTCAGGCATGTCAGTGTACCGGGTGAGCACCCTCAGCCCCGCCCATCTGTCAGGTCTGGTTATTAAAAAAAAACCAGCAAAACTAACATAAGTTCACGACTATACCCCAATTGGAGTAGTCAGAGGTACATCCACCGGGATATGAGACCCATACCCACACCACATCGACCGAGAAGCAGAACTGAATGTAAAATAAAATTCAATAGACAAGAAAACTCAATCTTCTGAGACGGTTTCTACAAAAATATTTTGTAGACATAATCGTGTTGAGTTACTATTTCATAACAAAAGACGGAAAAGACAAAACATTACAAAAAACTCACTCACTTAAACAACGTTCATTAGGCTGTAAAATGTGTTAATCTATTTGAACAAAGCGTCCCTTGTTGATAATATAATTACAGGCAGTAAATAGTCATTTGTTATTATAGTTGATTGAACAAAAACAAAAATATTAACAAACAAATAGCATATAAGTTCGTCGCAATACAGCAAAGATCATTTTTATTAATGTAGCTATTCATTTCAATTATTGTCCGACCTTGTTCGTACGAAATTCGCTTAATTTGTCTATGATTGATATTGCAATCTTGACAAAACAAACGTATCAAGGACGGAATGGGGAATGAATTGTGTAGGTTTTTATAATTAGATCCTTATACCGAAACATTATGCAACAATAATGTTAACCACATACCGAAACATTATGCAACAATAATGTATACATACATACATAAACTCACGCCTATTTCCCTCTGGGGTAAGCAGAGACTATGGAATTGCATTTGCTGCGATCCTAACATACTTCTCTTGCTTTCTCCACATTCATCAATAGTTTCATAATACGCACGCCAGTTCAGAGTAAATCGTACTAAACTTTCTAAGGACATCCTCAATTTGGTCAATGTACTAACAACCTTCGCCTCTTCACCTTCGCAACTTCATGTACGAATAAACACCTGCACATTCATCGTTTCATACTCGCACGCCCGGTCTTACTGAAACTTACTGAACCTTTTTTATATAATAGAATATGGTAAAATAAACAATGTATTATAATTTCACACTATTTTCATTTGGGATAGACAGAGGTACATCCATCGCAAGATGAACTGAGTACAGTCATGAGCAATATAATGTACCCACTTTAGGACTGTCGCACTAACATATTTGACATTTAGTGAGATTTACAGTTCAATTTATCAAAAAAGTTAATGTGACATGGTACCAAAGTTTATACATATTAATGCTCGTGACCGTACCACGTGACGCTCCCCGTTTGAGAAGCAAGCCGCTTTGAGTAGAAGAATACTCTATTGGTGTTATTGAAAAGCAATGAGCTCCGAAATCCAACTACTACTATTTACTATATATAATATAGGTTAACACTTTCAAGGGCAGAACGTCTAATGACGTTCCGATTCCAAGGTGTCATACTATCTATTATGAACCATCAATGACCCATGGTCTCTGCCCGTGAAAGGGTTAATATCAAATTAATACCTTTACGAATTCTCGAGAAAAAGGGTATTGACAGACAGACGGACAAGGAAGTAGGGGTTCCGTTTTTCCTTATGAGCTTCTGAACCCTAAAAAAAAGTTACGAGTTTTAGTTTTAGGCCTGTCAATTTTAGTTAAAATTAAGTAAATATGTGTTAGCCGGAATCGGCACCAGTGAAAATACACTGTCAGTTACTAAACGCTTTCCTTAATTCGATTTTCGAAATTAATTCAAATTCGATTCGAAAGTTTTCCTTATTTTGATATTTAAATAGATGGATATGTAATACTTCTTATCGTGTGGGTTGTGAGGTGGAATACCAGCCTCATCAACCCTGTTGTCAGGGTTATTATTGAGCCGCCAAAGGCCCCTGACACGATCCAGATAACGACTACATACTTACGTCAGTAAGTAGTAACCGGGACCAACGGCTTAACGTGCCTTCCGAAGCACGGATCATCTTACTTTTCGGACAATCAGGCGATCAGCCTGTAATGTCCTAACCAAACTAGGGAACACAAAGTGATTTTGTGTGATATCTCCCCACCGGGATTCGAACCCGGGGCCTCCGGATCGTGAGTCCAACGCTCAACCACTGGACCACGGAAGTTGGCCTGAAGCCGACAGGGAGTCATATTAACGTAAGTGCGCTTTTTTAGATGAATGGCCTCAACGTGGCCTTTTTATCCGACTGCGACGAAGCAAAAAGGAGGGAAACCACCTAGTACAGCGTCTCCCTGTTATTGACCTTAATGACTTAGGCCAGCAACAACTACGCGGTACAGGTGATAATGATGCGAACTGTCTAAAACCTTGACAGCTCTAAATGATCATCATCATTACTCTACGGTAAGCGGACGTGTCCGAGGCTATTTATCTAGCCAAGGTTCACGCCGAACTGGGCACCCTCGGGCTTGATATCTTAAATTTTATCCAGCTAAGTAGTTAATGTCATTTGCGGCAAATCGACAATAAGTGACGTCAAAAATTATTTAGTGTTACATAGTTCATCATCAATTTAAGAGCCACGCTCTTGTCGGTGTAGCATTTTCCTTTCCAGTCTATCAAAGGCCAATTCCTTGACTTCCCTATAAGACACGATGTCAAAATACAAACACATACACACACTACATTACATACTACGTTACATACTTACGATGTTAAAATAATCTGGGAGAAAAAATATTTATTTATTTATTTATTAAAAAAAAACAGCCTCCGTGGTCTAGTGGTTAGAGCGTTAGGCTCACGACCTGGAGGTCCGGGTTCGATTCCCGATGGGGACATGGTCGAAATCACTTTGTGAGACTGTCCTTTGTTTGGTAAGGACTTTTCAGGCTTGAATCACCTGATTGTCCGAAAAAGTAAGATGATTCCGTGCTTCGGAGGGCACGTTAAGCCGTTGGTCCCGGCTATTAGCCGTAAAAACACCTCCACCAACTCGCAGTGGAGCAGCGTGGTGGAGTATGCTCCATACCCCCCTCCGGTTGATTGAGGGGAGGCCTGTGCCCAGCAGTGGGACGTATATAGGCAGTTTATGATTTATGATTAAAAAAAATAACTAAAAGCAAATTAATTACGTACTTAAATACTTGACGATCCCTAGTCAGGTTGGGACATTACAGGCTGATCACCGGATTGTTCGAAAGTAAAACAATCCATACGGATCGGACCGCAATACTGCGGTAGGCACAATATACAGTTTACTGATATTTACTGATATAACAGCAATTTTCTGATATGGGTATGTGGTCCAGTGGTTGAGCGTTGGGCTCACGATCCGGAGGTCTCAGGTTCGAATCCAAGTGGGGACATTTCACAAAAATCACTTTGTGATCCCCAGTTTGGTTACGACGTTACAGGCTGATCACCTGATTGTCCGAAAGATGATCCGTGCTTCGGAAGGCACGTTAAGCCGTTGGTCCCGGTTACTACTTTCTGATGTAAGTGAGTAATCGTTACATGAGCCGTGTCAGGGGCCTTTGGCGGCTCAATAATAACCCTGACACCAGAGTTGCTGAGGTTGGTAATCCACCCACTCGATAGAAGAAAAGAAGTAGGTATAAAAATATATTAGTAGGTGATGGTATTTTTCATACGTATAGTAGGTATGTTTATCGGACCATTCTAATGACGTCTTAAAAAAAAGTTAGCATTGGCAGAAGTATTATACTAATTAGGATGAGTAGAGTTCTAATTGTAATAAGTACCTGGTTTATACTTGTAAACTGTCGCAAAACATTACTATTTGTAGGTGCGAATCAATCTAAAATAATACACTTAAACGTCAGGTGCAAAATAATAGGGTGTGAGTGCGCTAACAAGCCAGACAGATAGATGATAGCTTTATTAGTCTCTGTCTACGATACGATAGTTATTTACTTACACACTTACCTATGTTGTAACAGATTATAGCTGTAAATGGTTTCTAGAATTCTAGATATCAAATCTTAGTAAACTTTCCGCATAATTTAGAATTAAGAACGCACCCACATAAATAATTAGTTTCCCTTTTAATGTTGTACTTACCAGTTTCCGAAAAGTTTTTCCGGAGATTTTCCAAGTTTTGTTATCACAATTTTCCCGCAAATCCCGGAAGATACAAAACTCAATGCACAAACACTTGTAAACTTGCGCAAAACACAGCACAAATCGCACTAAGAGTTGGAGAGTATCAGGTTATCACTAGAACAAGGTTGTCTGAGTTTTCGCGGGTTGTAGAACGTGCGAGCGAAGTTTTTGCGCGGAAGCAATTTCCACGCGAATTGTACTACGACGGCGGCAGCGGCATGCGCGCGCGACGATTGACTGCAAACTGAGAGTGAGACTGCGCCGGCGCCCCGCCCGCGACAAACAATTAATACGTCGCACATTAGTTCCACTGTCAGTTTAATTATATACATGTTTTTAGCTCGAAGCTGTGCTCGTAGCCAGTCCCACACCGGACCGGTATCTACGACTTTAATCAAAACATAAACAAGTTTTTTGGATCGAAAACACTTAATGATTATATTTGGCTTCTGTCGGTGGTGTTCCTTTTCATCTTTGGACAAAAACTGATGACATATAGATGTCATTTTTTAAATAAGGTAGATAGGTAAGGTAAATAATTACGCTGAAATCTCTTAGAGGAGCAAAATACCTAACCAAAAGCGTTTACTTCTTGATTCGATTTTTTACGCTTTCATCTCTCTTCGCTATATTTTTTCAAATATTTTATTCAAGTTTTAAGTTTTATATATTCAAGTTTTAAGACGACTTTACCAGTGCATGAATAAGTGCAGAAAAATGACAATTCAGATCGGGAAAAGGACAAATAAAACAGGTACAAGTGCTAAAAGAAAAAAATACGGTGTTTCATTCACATGTCATCCTATGAGTTAAAATTAGAAGTCTACTAAAATACCGCATTTTGGTTAACATGCTGGGTTGGTAGCCTCACTGACAGGTCATTGTCCAGCATCAATGGTAACTAAACCGTGTCCTCTTATGTCATGTGTATCTGTGTCATGTCAGCCTACCTCAATAGAGATTCCGGTATGCGTGAGTTTTGTAGATATAGGTATTTATAGTACTAGTAGTCTAAGCTAGGACGCTGAGTCAGGCACATAAGGCGGCTTATAAATTCTTATTTATACCTACCTATTTACACTCCGTTTGACAGGTTAGTGCCAAGTGCGGAATGAATGAATGACAGGGAAATGGCGGTCGGTTGTTTGAATAAGGGAAAACGTACAAAATTATAAAACGTTTAAAATAAAAAGGTTCTTTTTGGGAAAGTTTTCGAAAATCGAACAATAGTATCCTGAAAGCTATCTGTGAAGATCTACCTAGTCCAATGTTTAAACATTGGTTGAAGGTCCATCTGAGTTCGAACCAAAAATAACTTTTAGGTAACCACTTGACTGGGTTGTATTTTATTACACTCTTATTATTTCATTTTATATTTACTTATTTATCTCTTTTTGTAGGGGTTTATTGCACCAATAAAGAAAATTTTATTACTTATTATTATTATAAACAAAGGTAAAGAAATATAATCGTTTCCTTCATGCCCTACTCCACAATTTTTGGGAGGTGATTCTATTTTTTTTTAATGTCCCTCGGGAATGATCTTATTTCCAAATACAAACGAATGCTAATTCAGGACGGAAGGGGCAAGTCACAGGGACTGTAACCTAGAACCTGACAGAGGGCAGCAGTAACTGTCAGTACTATTCAGAGGCGGAGGACAGGAGTCCTAGTACGGCTTTGAAATAGACTACTCTGGGCGTCATCCCACTTGCGTCAGACAGAGTACTGCTGGGCGGAAGGCAAGTATTCGATGCGATGATTGTCGTAGAAGCACTGTAGTGTTATGTAAAAAAAAGATGTAGGTAAAAATAGGAAAAATCCTAGATTCTAACCAGAATAGAACTAGGTCCGGGTTGGGCATAATTAAAGACGCTGTGTTTAAAAATAGATGTCACTGTGCTGGATATAGGTAAGTGTATTAGCTATAAAAATACTGATCTGAAAGTCACGTTGCTCAACAGAAAACTCCGTGAGGCGTAGGTAGGCAGCGTTGTTTTATGTTGACTTGAAAGTGAACTTGATATCTATAATTAGATACGTGACATTAATATAATTATATTTTACTTAATTAAAACACTCATAATAACGGGTTCTTACCACGTTTAAATCGGGATATGAGACTCCCGATATTTCGACACTGTTGCAAGTGCCATGATCACGGGATGACTGATGAGATTGGAGTGGAGTAGGTAGATCCATAATATTCTACGGGCAGACATATCTGTCTACCCTCTACATATATAAAATATATATGTAAAGGGTGTATAATATTTATATTTTACTTATTGAAATGAAATAATGTAACTAATTCCAGAATTAAGCTTCATTCCTTGTCAAAGACATTCACCAAGATTAGTTGTTGGCCGCTGCAAGGATAATCTCTGCAGGTAGGGATACCTGGATGATGGTTGCGATGAGTGCGAGTGTGGAGAATCACCACAAACTATGGCTCACCTTTTGTGCTGCCCTAAGTGCCCTAACACCTGCACTATTAAAGACCTTCACGAAGCCACTGACAATGCCGGAAGCGTGGCCAACTATTGATGAGTAAAAATATAGTATCGATCGCTATTGACTCGCAAAGAAGATGTTTCCTATAGGCATAGAATAAGGAATAATACTACGTATATAACGGCAACTCTCCGCTCCCCACTAGCGTCTGTGCTAGGTTTACCTCACCCCCCCCTCGCACATAGTTTAGATTTGAATCGTATGATGTCAGACGTCACACACACAGATGCGCGTGTACGATAATGTCAATGTGCAGTGTATGTGTAAAACGAGATTGTTTATATGAAGTGTCCGGGGTGTATAGATTAACAGAGTTGTTCTTTCCTTCTTTACTTAATATCAGTGTGAACTGAGACAATGCAAAATATCGCATGTCGTAGAAAGCGAAGTAGTATACCTACTCGTATCTTAGTGCTTATATGATTGTAACCTTTCACTAACAATTGCATCATTATTTATCTTAAGTAAATACGACACTATGAGTAGATGCAAGTTGTTTGTCACAATAATTGTCATGGTTCGCAGTACTCGTTGCGTCCTTAATTTATTTTAAAGGCACACAGCCAAACTAGTGTTTACTTCTTTTCAAATCACAAGTAACAATAATCTAATCTAATCAAGCCTACAAGATCCCACTGCTGGGCAAAGGCCTCCCCTTCCTCTTTCCATTTTTCGCGGTCCTGTGCGTATTCCGGCCAGTCCCTCCGGCAAGCGTCCAAGCCGTCACGCCATCTCTTTCGAGGTCTACAACGACACTTGTACCCGTCATGAGGCACCCAATGCGTGACGATCCGTGCCCACCGCTCAGGGTGCATGCGACAAACATGTCTGGCCCAGTCCCATTTGTGTCTGGCCACATCAGTTTCACACACATCATCAGTCATCACCTAAGTTTGGCCTCATCGTCATCATCAGCCCATTAACGTCCCCACTGCTGGGGCACGGGCCTTCCCTATGGATGGATAGGGAGATCGGGCCTGAAACCATCACGTGGGCCCAGTGCGGATTGATGGTTATTAACGACTGCTAGCTAATGCAGCCGGGACCTACGGCTTAACGTGCCTTCCGAAGCACGGAGGAGCTCGAGATGAAAACTTTTTTTTTGTGGTCACCCATCCTATGACCGGCCTTTGCGAAAGTTGCTTAACTTCAACAATCGCAGACCGAGCGCGTTTACCGCTGCGCCACCGAGCTCCTCAAGTTTGGCCTATCAGTACCTATATGTTGATATAAATTGAATCGAATAAAATAAAAAGTACAGTCGTATGTTAAATATAATAGCAATGGTGTTATTTATTTTCCTTTAGTAAAATGCTTGAGCATTATTACGTTGTCTGTTTTTCGCCCTTGCCATCTCGTCACAAGGTAGTGTGTTTAAATAAATATGCACACGAGTCTGTTGTGTTTCTCCGTTGCAAATTATAATGCACATATCTACGTAAAATACCTGATAGGTACTTATATTGTTGCGTATATGGTCGCCTTAAAGTGAAAACTATGTAAGCGCCATTTTTAAATGTCATAATATACTGATTTTCCTATTACTTTTTTAAGAAGAAAAAAGAAAAGTTAATATTATGACAACGTTATGAATATTTATGACGAACTTAATAATAATTCTTCTTCTTCTATCGTGTGGGTTATGAGGTGGATAACCAGCAAAAACAATAACATAAAAAAAATATATTAAATAATTAAAATTATTACAATAAATGTTTAAATGAATGCGTGCGCGTAAACCGCCACAAAGCTATTTTAAAATGTTATCTTTATAGAAATATAATTACAAATTTTACCGAACAAGTCGTTCTGTGTAATAGTAACATACATAAAGTGACGCCCGTATTCCCTTATGGGGTAGCTATACCTACAGATAATTAGGAGACACCTATAGTCACTGTTGACACGAGGTCCTAAAATAGATATGGTGAACCAAACTGTGACGGTGATCAGACTATCGCCTATATAATGTTTAAGTATATAATCCTCTATCGGTTTTAACGACGATTTACTCTTATAAAATATTTATTATACCCAAGTCTCGAGGTAACAATCACTTTTAATGTTTATATGTGCAATAAAGCGTTTTTGTATTGTATTTAATTAAAAGTAACTAAAGATAAATTCGTTATTTAACTGTGGGGTCGAAAAAAAAACGTCGTTAAGATTTAGTTTCATATAAAATATATCTATAGAGACAGATTTAACGGAACTAATAACTTTAATAATATGGATGGATACGCTTATTATTTTTTTCCAAATAGTGAAAACGACTATTTAAATATTATTAGTATTATATTATATTAGATGTTAAAGTTCAAAATATAGTAAAGTAAACGTGCATATTATTATGAATCTTTTGGCTTTTTATATGACTGAATATGGCTTCGATCCCGATTCCTGGAGACATCTCCACATTTTATTTTAAGTTAAGTATATCATTTTCTTATCCGCCAAAAAGAAAAGGGACGGATGATTGACAACTATTAATTTTAATATGAATGAATAACCCGCTCTCGTAAAATAGGCATCTCGTTCATATGTAATCTGTTTGACGTGTGCTATCAATTTAATTCTGGGTTACTGGCCAATATAAAATTTTGGAAAGGTTTTTTTTTTAAAGTTCTGCCTGAAATTGGCATGTGTTCCATAATTTTTATGCCTGTCGATTACCCCTATTCGGCGGATAAGAAAATGACAGGTATGACTTAGAATAAAATTAGATTGTGTGTTCTAGAATCAGCACCAATACGAGTATCTCTGTAATTCTGATACCTACTCATTACCTATACATAATATTGTTTTTAATAACACACCGCGCCTTTCTTTTTCGTCGAATAAAACGCAAAAGAGCGCTGCATCGCATTCATAAATCGGCCTGATCGGTTATCGATAACAACTTTTTGTTTTGTTTACCTGTAGTACTCACTAGAAATGTGTAGTATCGGAGAGGGGGCGTAGGAGGGCGTCGGCACGTGTAACCACAGAAATTCTACTAAACATTTCTGCCTACCACGCATTCATAAGCCGTACATTTCTTGCTAAACAAACACTTGCATTTCATCTGCAGCAAAATTCGCGTGATGGACTCGAAAGTAGTTGCATCCAATTGTGTCTGTATATAGAATTGCTTCGGAAACGTCACAATGAGTGCACTCACTCGCTCCTAGCATAGCCGTGGCCTTGTTATTGGCTTATGCAAGAACCGTTAGCGTTCGTTCTTGAATTTATTGCCCTGCTAAACTACTCGTAGTACGTCGCGGGTTCTAGATGCTTGACATTCTCAACTATATTTATAGCAATCGAGCGTTTTTACTTTGTTCCGTAAAAAGAAAACGAGTAGAGCAGTCTAGAGAAACTTGCTCGATACTCAATTTGCGATCGAGCAAAACAAAATAAAAAGTAATTGGAGAATGCTGTAGACATTGATCTGCCAGCTTGTCCATCAATAGCGGCAGCATGTAACTCTCGCTTTTCTAGCAAAGTTTTAGATGGTAAATGCACAAACTTTTTTAAAACAACTAGATGAAGTTGGTGCCTTAATGGCAATTCAACACGTCATTGAGCTTCTCACTATCTCTTATAAGGGACTGGCATTCCGTCCTCGACTTCGTCTGCGTGGAATTACCTAATTCAAACTCTCATTATTACATTGTTTACCTAACTCTTAAGTATAAGTAAATAAATGTATTTTTACTAATATATTATAATAGGTCGCAGGTTCCTATGATTTGTTTCGAAGTCGAATTTGTTTTCGAATTTGTTTGGATCATAAATGATTATCACGTGCTCAGCGGTGAAGGAAAACATCGTGAGGAAACCCACGAGAAATGCATTTTCGGAGGTATGTGACCTAACCTGTATTGGGCTGGTTTGTCCTTCCCGGGTTGGAAGGTCAGATAAGCAGTCGCTTCTGTAACCAAATCGAACCTGGCAAATGTTTAGGTTAGGTAAGCGGATGCTGTGAAAAACGGGATAATGCTAGAGGGATGACTAATATTAATCGCTGTCGGTCAGTTATGAAACTAAATAGCTATTACCCTAGGTTACCTTTGCGCACACGGAAGTCAAAGGCAACATTTAAGTCTTCACCTATACCAGCCAGTCGAGGAACTCGGTGACGCAGCGTTAAACGCGCTCGGTCTGCGATTGTTGAAGTTAAGCAACTTTTGCAAAGGCCGGTCATAGGATGGGTGACCACAAAAAAAAAAGTTTTCATCTCGAGCTCCTCCGTGCTTCAGAAGGCACGTTAAGCCGTTGGTCCCGGCTGCGTTAGCAGTCGTTAATAACCATCAATCCGCACTGGACACGCGTGATGGATTAAGGCCCGATCTCCCTATCCATCCATAGGGAAGGCCCGTGCCCCAGCAGTGGGGACATTAATGGGCTGATGATGAACCCTTTAACCTACCATCATCATTACAAAATGTGTGCAACATTGACAATACAAAGCTAGTATTTAAGTTTTTAATGTGGGGATTAGATCTTATCGCACGATTGTTTTGCTGCTAATGATTCAAAGAAACATGTCATAGGATTTGTTTACTATGTTGCGCATACATATAATATGTACTTTCCTCTTACTTCGCAAAGCGGAGAAGGGGATTCCTAGTAACTACTATATGAAACCTTTTAATATTATACTTCTCACGTTTAGCGGCTCGATAATAACTTCAGATACCAGGGTCTTTACTAATAAGAGTTACTAATGAGGAAGTTCTAGGAAGAGTAAGGGAAAAGAGGCAAATATTGAGAGTTAATGAGGACAGAAGAGGCAAGATGATTGGACACTTAACAAGACATGACGAATTTATTAAAAACATCATAGAAGGGAAGCTACAAGGAAAGAGAGGAAGGGGAAGACCAAGAAGAGCTTACATGGAACAGATTAAAGAGAAGGCGAACGTCGTGGCTTATAAGGAGGTGAAGGAATTAGTCTTTGATAGACAAGAATGGAGAATGCTATACCGACAAGAGTGTAGCTCTTAAATTAGTGAAGACCAGGGTCTTTAAGGTCGGTCATCGACCCACACGAAAAGACTAATGCGTCAGCTGCTCTCATCCAAATTGTTGTTCTTACTTACTCATGGTTTAGAGTATCTTGACCTGCCTTTCTTTGAGATCGCCTTAGTTTGATTGAACGCACTACTTTCACCGACACAATCAATCAATGCACGTATTTAATTAAATCTGTTTTTCAATCTTCTTTCGTTCATTGTTGTATATGTATTTATCAATCATCATTAGATTTTCCACATTGTTGAATACACTAAAATGACTAATCCGTGTATTTCCATAACTCTGGAAATTAATTTTGTTGATCAAATCCTTAGGGTTAAATATAAACCCAAATAATTCAAAATACCTTGGGGGTTAAAAGGGCCACTTCTAAGCAAATTATCTAAAAAAGCAATATTGCTATTTGATTCGCACTTATTTTTATTGATGTGGTCTTTTTAACCCTCCTGGTTAATACCAAATGTATATAACACAATTATTCTATCTTAAAATCTAGGTAAATCGCGTTCTGTAAAACATACAGGACAATTTCATTGAAACGGTCAATGTTAGTAGCAAATTACTGTTGGCAAACCTAATAAAAAAATAAATAAATAAATTACGTCATTAGTAATTACGGTATACAGCTGGCCATGTAATTGCATTACGATGTTTTCCGGTTCCGGTGCATAACATACTCATAACATTGCGTCACGCCTCTATCCCCAAATCCCCATTTTTTTCGCAAATGTCAAATAGCAATATTGCTTTCTTAGATGAATTGCTTCGATGTGGCCATTTTAGCCCCCCTGGTACATCACGGATTTGCTTAACATGCCTTCCGAAGCACGGATCATCTTACTTTCGGGTGATCAGCCAGTAATGTACTACCCAAACTAGGGACCACAAAGTATTTTTTGCGATATGTCCCCACCGGGAATCGACCCCGGGACCACGGAGGTCGTTCCTACAGCAATGATCAGCTGACTATACCCAACAATGATTGTCCTCGATCGATAATCATTACCAACACGAACGAGCACACTATGACGTCGACTACGTTTAACCTAGTAAGACGCATGCGTGGTTGGTAGGGTTGCCACTTGCCACTAGGGCTAACATGCGCACCGTGATAAAATTCTGTCATTTTATCGATTCTGACGATATAATAATGTCGTTTTGTCGATTGGTGCTTCTTATCGTGTGGGATGTGAAGTGGAAAACTAACCTCATCAACCCTGGTGTCAGGGTTATTACTGAGCCGTCAAAGGCCCTGACATGGCTCATGTAACGACTACATGCTTACATCAGTAAATAGTAGCCATCATCATCATCAGTAGTAGTAGGTTGGTGCTAATATGTGAACTCAAATAAGTCACACAAGTACGTGAGTGCCACGTATTTAAAAAACAAACATCGATTTCGACAAAATTTATTGAATCGATTGATGATTTTATCACTTTGCGAATGTTACCCCTGCTGATCAAATTAGATTCCCTAACAATATATAGACTTAATTTCTCAACGTCTGAATGTATGACACATGTACCTGAAAACCGGACTTGTCAAATCTTCTGGTTAAGTAAGCGGACCCCGTGAGAAACGGGGATAAAGTGACTACTAATCTGACCTTGCAACCCTAAGGGAAAATCAGTCGAAAATTCAGGTAAATTCCTTTCGTCTGGCAACCCTAAAGTTGCATGAGAAATGCATACAGTACCAGAGTACCACGGATGCACTAGCTTAACCTCGACATTTTCTTGACACCAATAACAAATCTTGCTGAATAATCGTAAACATGTTTTTCATTGCACATTTTGTTGACACGATCATTGTATTGTTTCATACCAAGTACGTATAGTATGTACATAGGCAATACGCGTAGCTGGTGCCTACTCGTCGTGTAGTGAGGTTATTGTTTGTAAGGTAGCGTCATTACTGTATGAAAAATTTTGTAAAAAAGCGGCCAAATGCGAGTCGGACTCGCCCATGAAGGGTTCCGTAGCAGCAAGTAACACAATGAAGGGTAAATTGCGGTTTACGATTTATGACGTGTTATAAAAAAACTACTTAATAAATCTCGTTCAATTTTCGGTGGATGTTTGCACGGCAATGTATATCATTTTTTTTTTTTGGGAACACACATTTTACCACTTTGGAAGAATCTCTCGCGCAAACTTCCGTTAAGAAAAAATGATATTAGAAACCTCAATATCATTTTTGAAGACCTGTCCATAGACACCTCACACATATGGGTTCGATGACAATTTTTTTTTGAGTTTCAGTTCTAAGTATGAGCAACCCCCAAAATTGATAATATTTTTTTATATTATTGTGTGAAAATATTAATGCGGTTCACAGAATACATCTACTTATCAAGTTTCAACAGTATAGCTTTTATAGTTTCGGAAAAAAGTGGCTGTGTCATACGGACGGATAGACGGACAGGCGGACGAACGGACATACAGACATGACGAATCTATAAGGGTCCGTTTTTGCCATTTGGGTACGGAACCCTAAAAAGGTTATTATCAGATTAGTGATTTTTTTAGATTGCGGCCACATAAAACTTTTATTTATTTATTTAATAAACACACGTAACAGGTTACAGACACAAATCTTATGAAATAATACACTTTTTCAGGTTCAGACTGTAGCCCAACTAAATTAGTGATTATTTAGAAGATATGAATGCACGGGATTAACTGTCTGCAAATTACTAAATTGTATTATGTTTTTTTTTAAAGAATGCCAAGGGCCCTGTGCCGAGTTTTTCTTGCAGGTTCTTTTTCCTGGCTATACAGGTTGTGCGAAGCTGCAGTAGTTTTAGGCGGTTGAGACGTTCGTTACGAAAAACGGACGGTCAAGAAAGTGATCCTATAAGGGTTCCATTTTACCTTTTGAGGTTCGGAACCCTAAAAATACGATTCAAAGTATAACTATGTATGTTACCTACTGAATAAAGATAAATTTGAATAACAATTAAAAGTAAATAAAATAAAATAAATATTGATGTACAAGTAATGGATAGCAAGCAATATGTTCAGCCACAAATATTTATCGTCTCCTTATAGTGAAAACCTCGTAAGCCTTTTTCTTCACGAAACCTTGAAACGGATCCCGCCGGCGGCGTAGTCAACGATTTGTTCATTCAGCGCTTCTCGTTATCGACTCACTAAGGTCGATTAATTCTTACATATGTAGGTAATAGGACCTGAGCCGAGTTTCGCGCCCAACTGAGCACGGCCTGAAAAACAAACAGGCCTGAGCTGTTGTCCTACATTTTGTACCGGAGCCCTCAGCGCTCCCATTTGTCCGGCCAAGTAGTTAATACCATCTGCGGCAAATCTACAATAAAACATCGAAAAATAACAAAGAAGAATACGCTACTTTTAGTCCAATAAAAAACTGAGTCTAGAAATGTTTACCTGCTGGGTCTGCATGACAACCGCGCCGCGCGCGTCGTGAATTATATTGAGCGCTTCGACCAATAGCCGTTTGACGTCCATCTACGTAGATAGAATTCGTATCGTTTATTGGTGCCAAGCGCTCGATATAATTCGAGCAAGTGTGTTGTGAGGTTTTGTTGATAAATCAGTTTTTTTTTAAGTCGCTTCCTTGGTTTTCTATAAGAGGACGTAATGTCATTAAGTACTTTAACTTGCAGGTAAAATTGAAGTTAATTATCGGTAAGATAACGGTGTAGAGAAAGGTATGAACAGTTGTTTAACGTTTGTTTTTACTATCGCCAGTATAACGGCTTGTACCGAGTATCGGAAAGTGCTTTACTTGTAAATTAACTGTAATACCTTATAGCGGATTTAAGTCCTACAAAAGTATGAAAGTGGAAACCTCGGATTTTACGGAAGAGATGTGTCATATTCTTTACTTAACTACACCACTGTAGGTACAGGGTGATAGTGACATCGTAACGAATACCAAGGGGGATGATTCAGACCATGATTCTGAGTTAATATCAGTGGACCTTCCATCGCAAAATTCACGACTATTTTATATTTTTCAAATTATTTTCAATTCTATACAGTTGCGTTGGAGAATTCCACTTGATATTAACTCAGAATAGTCAGCTGAATCACCCCTCTCAGTATTTGTTACGATATCACTTACACCCCATATAAGTGCATATAATTATGTATGGGTGTTAGTGACACAATACTATTTCACTATCTCCAATGATTTTCTTAAACTCGTCGATTGTTAAGGAATTTGCTGTAAATACACAAGTACCCACACACACACAATAATGTGTGGACTTCAGGTACAGTATCGTCTCTTTCAGAAATCAGTTGGAAATACCTATCTGTTGTTCACTTTACAAATAAGTGGAAAATAAAACAACAAGTTTATGAACCGACAAATCGTTTTTCGGTCACATCTCACTGCTTCACTTCGCCACAAAAACACAATGATGCATAAATTAAGCAGTTAAAATGTGTTGTTCTCGCGTCATCTATTTTAGTTCCTTTGAACTGGCTGATAATATACACTCGATTTTTATTTTAAATAAGTACTATATATTATCTTAAATAAAATAAAATAAGGAATAACTTTCACAGTCGGTTAGACTCCTCGACAAGCCCTATAATAAGAGTAGTGTTATGTACGGTCGGAGCAGTAGGACAACAGGCTAAGCTTATAGTGATGCTATTAGTAGTGACTGACTGAATACAGAATATTGAAAAAAATAAAAATATAATATAATTATTTTAATTATAATTGTAATTTATTTCATCTTTATTTAAATATTTTTTCTAATTTGACTTAATTTTAATTTTGCAATTTTATTGATTTTAAAATTTTAATTTTGTAATTTTATAATTGGTAATGTAAATACGGGTTACATGCCTGAAATAAATTGATTTTATTATTTATTTATTAACAGCAGAAATATATTGTGTCAAAATGACGGACTTGGGCGATAGGTGGATAATTATTCATTTATTCATCTTAAAATAAATATTGTAAAATAAATATTGGACATGACTTTTTGTACCTACGCATAATGTGTGTAAATAATAATCTACCTATTATGCGATGGTACGGAATCTTAACATTTGCCCGGTTCAAGTATTTGTTCGAGATTATTCGTTACGCTTTCAAACCTTAACTACTCAACCGATCATGATAAAATTTTGCAGACATGTCAAATGTGTACAAAAAGGACGTTAAGTGCACGGACTTAGGGCACTTACCGAAATCACGCGGGTGAAGTCTGTTCGTCATAACCATAAATCCAAGATCTACACATCTAGAAACTCCGCCATATTTGTTTCGGTTTATATGACATTTATGTTGACAGCTGTCAATATATTATTGACGGAAATAATATTTCGGATAAGCTTTGTTTACTTTCCTACGGTAATTCTTGCGCATGTGGTTTTATAGTTCCGCTGCATGCGTAATCTAATTTCTATGCACGTGTACGCAAAATATACTAGGTATATTTCACCCTCCTGATGGGTACCACTTTAGTCTACTTAAGCCCTTTAGGAGAAAGACCACAACCCTATTTTTCTCTAAAAAAGTAGCATGAAGAATGCTTCTCCGACACTCCATCATCACTAATTTAAGAGACACGCTCTTGTCAGTATAGCATCCTCCATTCATGTCTATCAAAGACTAATTCCTTCACTTCCTTATAAGACACGACGTTCGCCTTCTCTTTAATCTGCTCTATGTAAGCTCTTCTTGGTCTTCCCCTTCCTCTCTTTCCTTGTAGCTTCCCTTCTATGATGTTTTTAATAAATTCGTCGTGTCTTATTAAGTGTCCAATCATCTTGCCTCTTCTGTCTTCAATATTTGCCTCTTTTCCGTTACTCTTACTAGCACTTCCTCATTAGTAACCCTTTCAGTCCAACACCACCACATTTCAAAGGCCTCGAGCCTCTCTCTGTCTTTCCGACAAGAGCGTGGCTCTTAAATTAGTGAGTGAGAAGAAAGACACGCCACGGCAAACGGTAAAGATGAGCTTCTTGTAGATTGTATCCGGGGTGTGGTTGCGTGTCTAGGGAACCTTTCTTACTTTCTTATTTTTCTTTATTTTACCCACATACCTCAGAAATGCTTTTCGGAGGTATGTGACCTAACCTGTATTGGGCTGGTTTTCCCTTCGCGGGTTAGGTCAGACAGGCAATCGCTTCCACTTCTGTAAAAAATAGTGCTTTAAAAGTAAGTAGGGTAAGGTTGCCATCGTTGGACCGCTTCTTTGATTGGACCATTACAAATTCTGAGAAATGGAGACAGTTAGACGAGAGTGAAAGAGATAAAACATAAGCACACGGGCCTCTAAGCGTGCCGCGTGATATTCAGACTTATTCAGTATCGCTGTGGCATGCGTTCCTGTGATACACGTCGCAATAGGTTTACGAAGTGGGAAAAAATATTTCGTCGTGGATGTAAACCGAGAGTGAGTACTTGTTTTGTTATTTTACTTTATTTTAAATATCACTAGCAAAATTTTAGTTCTTCGTGTGACAATAATCATTAATAATTCAGGACTAAAACAGAACACTTAATTTAGGAATTTAATTATTTTCATATTAGACGTTGTTGCCATCATTGAACCATAATTGAGTTCTTTGATTGGACTGGTCCAATGAAGGTGACCAAAAACTAATGTTTAAGTTTCTTTTAGTATTTTTGCAGAATGGCTGATTCATCAAAAGAAGATGTTGCCAAGAAAACATATTTTGCTTGGAACGAGATCAGCATGAAATTGGCCATAGAAGCTGTAAAAAAGAAACAAATTGGTCTGAATGCAGCCGCTAAAACATACGGTGTCCTAAAGCTTCTTTGTACCGTAGGATGCAAGATTGGCCAACCATAAATGTCAAAAATTATATTGTGTTTGATAGGACCTAAATGAAAAACTAAGTTAACAATAAACATAATTTACTTAAACTATTACCGTGTTTATTTTTTCTAAATATCTTGAGTTTCTTTAATTGAACCGTTAGCACAATTGAACTGTGTTCCAATAAAGGCAACCGCGTGGTCCAATCAAAGTGCCACTGGTCCAATAAAAGCGTCATAAGAATTTACTTTAAATTTTAAATATTTTAAAGACTGTCTGACACTCGCCTTTCAAATCAATTACAGTTAAACATCTCCATAGGCTCTACCAAGCCACGAAACTTTGATGTTCTACTTTAGATACATTTAAAGATATTAGTGTGTAAAAAAAGGGTGGTCCAATACTGGCAACTTTACCCTAACAGATTTCAACGTCAATTCAAATAAATGCCTGAAAACCGGAACTGTCAAATCTTCAAGTTAGGTAAGCGGACCCCGTGAAAAACGGAATAACGCTAGGGAGATGAAGTGACTTCTAATATGACCGCTGTCGCTTCTTTAAAAAAACCGGACCTGTCAAGCCTTGAGGTTAGGTAAGCGGACCTAGGGACCTAGGGAGATGATGATTTTTATTCTGTGGCGTTGTTGTTGATGAATTGTGACTCAACCCAGCCGGATCGAGCGTGACGTGTATTTAAAAAGCATAAAGTATCTACGCAGATTTGCGGCTCTCTTTACATGACTATAGGTAAGCAGGTATATAAAGAGTACAGAGGGCATTGGCGTATACCTCAGTCATAGAATGAGAAAGAATATTACGTATAAGTGCCTCAGTACAAGTGAGTTTGTACGATAAATCTCCTTGGTGCAAGCAACTACTAATAATAAGTCTATCATCTCATCTGCATGCCTGGAGAGTGCGTCAGATCTGCGTCGTATAAAGTCATATTAAGGCAAATATGTTTGTATATATTAAGTTTGCACTGGCTTGCAAAACTAAGTACAGATACTACACTTAATTTTGTTTTTCTAAACTGTAGAAAAAACCTTTTACAGACTGTACATTAGTAACAATTGGAGTCCTTTTTATTTCAAAAGCAAATAAAGAGTATTTCTATTTCTAATGTATCTTGAGTACTTAAAATGTTATTATAATTTTAAATGCGTAGTGCTTAGTTTTGCACGACAGTGTATTGTTTTTGATGATATCAGAAATATGATCTGCGTCGTACTACAATGTTTTTCTTTGCTATTCAAGGCCATGTATGAAACAATATAGCGTACATACCTATAATTTTTATTTACACAAAGTTCAAACACCCGCTGCAGTTGGTGACCTTTCCAATGTTACCTTTTATAGATCTGCTAGTAATAAGAATCATTCGAAATCAAAATAAAAAAAATAAAATTATTTCACAGAATCTTATCACCGACTATCGTAGCATTGGCATTTTGGCCAATATAAACAACTTTTACAATTTATCAGAACACCTTGGTTTGGTAACTAAGGGCGATGGTCATGTTTTATCCACACTCGTGGGTATATAAATTTTAATAACAGTACCGATGAGGCTGGCTGGTAAACCTAGGCTGCAAGTTGTCTTTGATTACTTGTGGCTCTGCCCACCCCATTAGGGATTACGGGCGTGAGTTTATGTATGTATGTATGTACCGATGAGGGACTTTCCAGGTTACGTTCCCCAAAAATAAAATAGGTGGCGCTGTCCAGATTTCATCCTATTTTCTCATTACTCGGGTACATCTCTCTCTTTATTTAAGAGTTGCGCTCTTGTCGGTGGAGTAATCGCCTTCATTACTCCATAGATAGGGCGTGTAGAACGGTGGTTGCCCCAATCGCCTTCCGTTCCGCAGTACACGAACCAATTTCTCAATCGGTGATATTCCAGCTAGAGCCCAACCAGAATCCATTTCCTCGGCCTCCAACCAGTACTGATACCGCTTCTGCCCGGCATCAGGGATGCGCTTTTGAAGTAGCGGCGCCTACTCGCTGCGTCACAAGATCGTCATAGAACCTAAGTATTCGGGTACATAATTATTCAGAATAATGGAATGGCAGAAGCATTATATAAAAACAATTGTTGCTTGATATTTGGATCAGAATATGTATAGAATTGTGTTGCTTTTTTTATTTTTATCAGAATAAATAATGGGTGATAGATCTGTTGTGCCTGGGTGTAATAAAAACGGTCACACCCATACTAGAAGATGCATGTGTCTGTTATCCAAGAAATTAGAAGGTTTAACGATGGAATTATTTTGCCACTGTTGGTTGTTTCAAGTTGGTTTTCGCTTCGCGGGTTGTAAGTTCAGACACGCTTCTTTGTAAAAAATGGGACTTTGCAACCTTCAGTATCTTCTTATGTATAAACTCACGCCTATTTCCCACCGGGTTAAGCAGAGAGTATGGAATTCCATTTGTTTTTTTCTTTTCTTGGTTTAAAGATAGTTTTTGGCATCAATGACGTATAATATTCAAATTCAAATTCAAATTCAAATTCAAATTCAAATTCAAACACCACACATTGACTTTATCGTATACGCGCATCTGTGTGTGTGACGTCTAACGCCATGCGATTGAAAACTAAACTATATCCGAGGGGGGGTGAGGTAAACCTATATCAGACGCTAGTGGGGAGCGGAGAGTTGTCGTTCTATACGTAGTTTTATTCCTTATTCGTGACAAGGGTAAACATTTAATTTACCGTAGTATACAATATGCAACTACTAAAGTGTTCTAACTAAGTTCGTTAGCGAAGACATATTTTTTGTATTTAGCACGTTATGCGACTTGCGACAATGTTTATAGTTCTGTTGACGTCATCTGAATGCGATAATAGTATTTTATGCAACAGTTGTATAAGAAGGGTCAAAAAATGCGAGTGGCGTGAGTTGCGATGTGAGCCTTGGCGAACATCGCAATAAGAGACGCCACGAGCATTTTTTGACCTAGTTATACAACGTTGCATACAATACTTTTTCTACGACGACGTCATTTTTCCTTTTTATTTTATACTTTTTAGTGTTTTGAAACGAAACACAAAAATTTTCCAATTTATTTTCCAACGCGCGGGAAAATGGCGGCAAATGTATACTTTTTTTTATAGTATATCTATGGCACCAAACAAAGTAAAGGTGCCAGTTTCCAGGTCAAAAAAAAAAAAAACAACAACAATGCTTTTTTGGCGACATTATAGTACAGTTACACTTTGTAAACAATGCTTTTATAGGCCATAGAGCGTACACTTTTTCAAAGAGTTTAATTATGTATGTACTTATATTAGACTTTTTGGTTATTTAAATGCCAGATTAAAGTAGAGGAGTAGAAAAATAAACTTTCGAGTGCATATAAAACGTAAACAATGTTGTTTGCTTTATACGCATGCGCCGTTTATCAACTGTGATAACATTGTGATAAGATAATAACACGCGCAGTGTAGTATTAAAAATCAGCAGTTTTGTGGGAAAATTTTAAATGTTAAATTATTTATTTATTAAAGGTTGGTAAATCGAAGAACGCTTGACTCTCATTGTGAGGTAGCAGGTTTGAATCCCAACACGAGCCGTACCAATTATTTTCGAATTTGTTTTCGAATTCATGTTTATCACGTGCTCAGCGGTGAAGGAAAACATCTATGAGGAAACCCACATTCCCAAGTCTTGTGTTTCGGAGGAATGTGACCTAACCTGTATTGGGCTGGTTTTTCCTTTGCGGGTTGGAAGGTCAGGCCGATAGTCACTTCTGTAAAAAAACCGGACCTGTCAAATTTTCATTTTAGGTAAGCTGACCCTGTGAAAAACAGGATAACGCTAGGGAGATAGATAAAGTATAAAAAATGAATCTCAGCATACAGAGGCTGCGATTGTTACCGCTTCGTTTGCGGTCCTTTTTTATGACATTAACTACTTGACTGGACAAATGGGGTGCGCTGAGAGCTCTTCTTACCCGGTACAACATTTTGGGCGCGAACGTCGGCTCAGGGCGTCTTCTGAGAGGATTATATTTGGAAGACTTAATCGACCTTATCGGTTCAATAGCGATAAGCGCTGAATGAAGGAAATCGTCGATCGATACGCACGATTATACCAGGGCTTAAAAAGGCCATCGAAGCAATTCATCTAAAAAGCAATATTGCAATTTGATATTTGCGCATATAAAAGTAAGTGCACAATGCAAAAAAATGCATCGATAGGGCCTTTTTAGCCCCCCAGATTGCGGTCCGAAGAGCGGTGTAGAACCACATGACGTGGCTTTCAGTGTGAGTAAATAAGTCTCTCTCTTTATTTTTAAGAGCTGCGTTCTTGTCGGTGGAGTAATCGCCTTCATTACTTCATAGATAGGGCGCATAAATATTACAATAAAAACACCACAAACCAATCCCTCGGTTTGTCTGTGGGAGTGCAGTTCGCTTAAAGTTATTATGTTTTAAAATATTTACAGTTAACTTATAGCTAAGAGATCTTTTGCATGAAATGGTGTGAACGCGGTCACCCAAAATAATCGCAGCTCGAATCTTTCCCGGTGTCCACTGTGTGCGCGGAGGTTTACTGTAGAAAGTTCTGTCAATCACGAAATCTCTTTGTGCTGATTGATGGAGCATTTGATGGAAAGTTTTGATACCTATTGTATTGTCGTCTATTTCGGTGTCTGACAAAACGTCTATCAACAATTAGAATTTCAAACGCCTTAACAAATAGAATCATTTGCCTTCTCTTCACATCCATTTTTGTTTATTTAAACATACGACGAATACCTGCCTAATTGAAATCGGAAGGTTGTTGACCTTGTTAAGTACAGAATTTTTAATTAATTAACAGAAGGTGAATGAATTGTGGTGCCTACAAAAAAGAATTTATTGCTTCGACTATTGAAATAAATGGCTTAAGACCGTACCCGTCCTTTCATTATTTGCGGTGGAATATTCTTAAAATTTTATCTGCCTATGTAAATTTTTATTACTTATTGAATTTTTTTAGGACTTCCTTAGGGTTTTATATCATTAGAGATTACGGGTGTGAATTTATGTTTTTGTATGAGAAACTTTTGATAAACAATTGCCAGCGAACTTTTGTGTGGTTGGCATAACTGGGGGTTTAAAAGGTACATTGAAGCAATTTATTTAAAAAACTACAAAAACTCTTTATTACCCTTAAATCATATTAAAAATACATTAGGTATTATAATTAGACAGGTAGTACAACAGGCGGCCTTATTGCTGAGGTAACAATCTCTTCCAGGCAACCTTTTGGTATAGGAAATGAATCTAATTCATTAATTTCTTCTTATCCATAACATCTTGCAAAATGACGTAGATGAATTGAAATGTCACATTGACCTTCGACAAGTTTATCCTTGATAATAACGTTGAATAAATGTTTCTGATTTCTGGATGTGTCGAAATCGCGCCATTCTCGATACTTGTCAACTACAAGTATTTAAGAGCTTAAACGAACTTACCTGTAAGTGAAGTTCTATCTCAATTATACTCGCTCCTTGTTTATCAGTGTAGTCTATCTTTTATGCGCCATCATCGTATAAGACTTAGACTTCACTGGTAACCGTCTCGAACAAGGAGCGAGTATTATTTCTATCCTATGGAATGCTGACTTAGCTTGACGACTAACGTCTCCACAGCGTTACTTGTAATCTGTAACACGTGTCGGTACATAATAACAACTAATAGCTATAGTTAAACCTGGCTTATCTGTTGTTATGTGTAGAGTAAGGTGTTGTAATGATAAATGCGTTTATAATCCTCTCAGCCTCCATGGTCTAGTGGTTAGAGCGTTAGGCTCACGTTCTGGAGGTCCGGGTTAGATTCCCGATGGGAACATTGTCGAAATGACTTTGTGAGACTGTCCTTTGTTTGGTAAGGACTTTTCCGGCTTGAATCACCTGATTGTCCGAAAAAGTAAGATGATTCCGTGCTTCGGAGGGCACGTTAAGCCGTTGGTCCCGGCTGTTAGCCGTAAAAACACTTCCACCAACCCGCATTGGAGCAGCGTGGTGGAGTATGCTCCATACCCCCTCCGGTTGATTGAGGGGAGGCCTGTGCCCAGCAGTGGGACGTTGTTTATGTATGTATAGTATAATCCTCTCAGACGACGCCCTGAGTCGAGGTTCGCGCCCAACTAGGCACCCCCAGCTCTATTGTCTTAAATGTTGTACCGTATGAGAGCCCTTAGCACTCTATTTGTCCAGCCAAGTAGCTCCATACCATCCGGTTGATTGAGGGGACACCTGTGCCAAGTAGTGGGTACATAGGCAATTTATTACTCGCTTGAACTTATGGGTAATAGTACTCTGGCAAATTGCAGCTAAACATTCTAAAACTAATGTTATAACAATGTACCGAGTTCATTGACTCTGTTTGCATCGCTGCCGCTGCGTAGATCGACCTTGGAGGCGTTGCAACGGAATGCATAATGATGCACATTTGAATGCGCGCCAATTGGACTGGTTTACTACACAACTGACAGTGCCATCCTGTTTTCGTATCATTCGACGTGAGTGACGTGGAACCGTGTTTTTTTATCGTTCGGTTTCGATTGGCGTGTGAAAGTATGTACCAGGGGTGGCCAACCGGTCGTACGCGACTGTTAGTCCAGTCGATCGTGGCAAGGCAAAAAAATATAAACACGTAGACCAGGCTGCATCGCATACACGCATCATCTTGTATCTATAATTTTTCAAACGCTGTTCCGTCACGATTTTAAGGTTTCAAGAAGTATGTAATTGGTAGATCGCATAGGGTTTCGTTAGTAAATAAGAGATCTTGGGTCTCATTAGGTTGGCCACCCCTGGTATATACCTACGTATTTCACATAGCACATCACAACTAGTCATTTCCAAAGATAATACTGGTATATACAGAGTGTTAGTGACATCGTAACGAAAACTTTGAGGCATGATTTTCAGACCATGATTATAAGTTGATCAAGTGGAATTATCCGTCGCAAAAGTGGAACTGAAAATAATTAAAAAATACACCGAAATTATCATGAATTTTCCGACAGAAAATTCCACTTGATACCAACTCAGAATCATGGTCTTAATCATCCCCCCCTTAGTTTTCCTTACAATGTCATTAACACCCTATATTTACGCACGTAAGTTGGAGACAAACAATCCAAAAATACGCGCCCTGTTCTTGTTCTTTCCTAGAACTTCTAGGAAACTGTTTATTTAATTTTATACATACACCACATCGTCATAAGCTCACGACTAATTCCAAAATTGAAGTAGCCAAACGTACCATAAGCTGAAAAAGTCCAATCAGTTTCTCTTGCAAAGTAATAAATTAACTGGTTGCACTTAAGATCTTCTGGTTACATGTCGTTTCTGTAATAGACCTAAAACACCTACAGAAACAAATTTTATAATTATGACAACTAATGGTTCATAATTTCACAACTGTTTACAAATAATTCGCCGGGGTCAGTGACTGCACTTTTGCTCTTTGATTGTACATCCATCGTAAGACGAAATAAGTAACCACACTTCTGGGAGCTTTTTTGTTAGACCATTTCGACAGGTGGAAAGTTCATCATACTTCGCGTTTCGCGTTACTTGGCCCTTCTAATCTCATTCTTCTATTCCGTGTTCGAAACCTTCGATAAACGATAATACCAACTTCGGATACGATATGTGTATTTGAGTAGATCTTCGATCACTAGTGGTGAGTCTCATTTGGTTTACGAAATTACTGTTTACGAAAAAAATATCCAAGAATCTTTCGTCTTTTTGCAAATATCCACTTAAGTTCAGTTAAGGATATTTACAAAAGATCTAAGAGCCTTGGTAGCCCGGTTGGTAGAATTCGAATCCAGCACAGGCCTAAACCAATGATTGTCGAATTTGATTCCGAATTTATAATTATCACGTGCTCAGCGGTGTAGGAAAACATCGTGAGGAAACCCACATTTCCGAGGAATGAGAAATGCATTTTCGGAGGTATGTGACCTAACCTAACCTAACCTGTATTGGGCTGGTTTTCCATTCGCGGGTTGGAAGGTCAGACAGGCAGTCGCTTTTGTAAAATACCGGACCTGTCAAATCTTCAGGTTAGGTAAGCGGACCCTGTGAAAAACGGGATAATGCTAGGGAGATGATGATGAACGATCTAGGATATTTTGCGTTCATCGTAACAATATTGACTTCGGGTTTGAAGAACTACCCATTTCCCTATAATAGTTTAAAACTTCGTTCTACACGCAATAAGCTTTATACATTAGTCGCCAAGTCGGAGTTTCTTATCATCAGTCTGTTAGTTATCTCAAGTGATCTGTGATTTAATGATACGTGACTAGGTGAAAGACAAGGATAAAGTAAGATAAGATTAGTTCAGTCAATCGTCGGTCAAGAAAGGGGTGTGGACGAAAATGTTTATAAACTTTAATACTTGTCTAATGTACCTATTGATTCAGTGTATCTTTACAAAGCAATACAAAAAAGTTTTTATTGCACAATCGCACACTATTATTGATAAATAGTAATTTATTCCAAGAAACTTTCTTAGGGTGAAAGAAGCTGTGATTAAAAAAATACCATCATTTACTATCAGGTGGATGTCCAGTGGTTTGAGTGTTAGGCTCCGGATCCGGAGGTCCCGGGATAAATCCCGGTGGGGACTTATCACAAAAATCACTTTGTAATCCCTAGTTTGGTTAGGACGTTACAGGCTGATCATCTGATTGTCCGAAAGAAAGATGATCCGTGCTTCGGAAGGCACGTTAAGCTGTTGGTCCTGGTTACTACTTACTGACGGAAGTAGTCGTGACATGAGCCATGTCAGGGGTCTTTGGCGGCTCAATAGTAACCCAGGGTTGATGGGGTTGGTAATCCACCTCACAACCCACACGATAGAAGAAGGTAGATACAACGTATTGGTTTGGACGTGGCATGAAACTGTTTTTATTTTTAACAGTGTTTATGTTTTGAAGTCACAAATATACCGGATTGTAGACGTCAATAACCAAATTAGAGGTCACACGTTACGTCTTTCTCGGTCAGTAGTTTTAATTCTATATACCTACCTATCTATTAGTAGGTACTACACTCATTGCAATGATAAATAAATCAATTTAAATACCATTGCCACACATTATTTATTGAGAATGGTGCTAATTCCTGCAGATGCCATCTAATTTTATTTTAAGTTATACCTGTCATTTTCTCATCCGTTGAAAATGAAAGGGACGGGTAATCGACAGGCATAAAATTTATGGAATACACGTCAATTTTAAACAGAAATCTAAAACAACCGTCCAAAAATTTTACATCAGCCAATAATCCGACAAAATTAAGTAGACAGCACGTCAAACGGATTGCATACCAGGGAGATGCCTATTTTATTCGCACGGGTTATTCATTCCTTTTAAAATTAACTTGTTGATAATCATCCGTCCCTTTCCTTTTCGGCGGATTGTAGACGTCAATAACCAAATTAGAGGTCATACGTTACGTCTTTCTCGGTCAGTAGTTTTAATTCTATATACCTACCTATCTATTAGTAGGTACTACACTCATTGCAATGATAAATAAATCAATTTAAATACCATTGCCACACATTATTTATTGAGAATGGTGCTAATTCCTGCAGATGCCATCTAATTTTATTTTAAGTTATACCTGTCATTTTCTCATCCGTTGAAAATGAAAGGGACGGGTAATCGACAGGCATAAAATTTATGGAATACACGTCAATTTTAAACAGAAATCTAAAACAACCGTCCAAAAATTTTACATCAGCCAATAATCCGACAAAATTAAGTAGACAGCACGTCAAACGGATTGCATACCAGGGAGATGCCTATTTTATTCGCACGGGTTATTCATTCCTTTTAAAATTAACTTGTTGATAATCATCCGTCCCTTTCCTTTTCGGCGGATAAGAAAATGACGGGTATAACTTAAAACAAAATTAGGAGGTGTCTGCAGGAATCGGGGCCAATGACTATCTAAATGATAAAAATGTCTGCTATTGAATGTGTTCCTCTAGTTATTAAATAACTTGTAATGTATACCCTCATTGATTTAAAAGATGTGTTGCTGTTGCAGTTTCTTGACATTTCTTCACCTCAGCCATAACACCTTGCGAAGGGAGAGGGCGCTACTGTGCGCAAGTTAACATTAGCTCCGTGTTTAAATACGTAATAAAATAGTTTAAGTCATTATTTTACAATTATTATAGTTTCAAAACACAAATTAGGATAAAACTACAGTGCATAAGTGTTAGTGACAATTTGGACGCAACATTGACGAAAATAATAACGAGTGAACTTTGTATCAGTTAACCGCCAATTATTTGAATAAATACCTTCCAGTGTTAAATAAAAACAGTGTTATCTAAGCTCAGTGTTAAAGTGAAGCAATAGTGTTAATGTTTATGTACAGAGAATAGAACTAGTGAGGAAAACTTTAAATTTTCTCTTTTTTTAACCGTTATAAATAGTAGTGATAATACAAAATATGTGACAGCGACATCTAGTGGAGGATAGCAGTACTACTAGATTAAGTCACTCAACACAGAGGGCGCTGATAAATATTTTTAGTCGCGACACCTAGTGGTGGATAGCATAACTACATAAATTAGCTTTTCACCAATAGAGGGGGTATTTCTGATAAGGCAAGATGACTCTATGTTGCAAAAAATGTAAGAATACTGCGCAGATGAGAGATACAATTCTATGCTCCATATGTAATAATAGATATCACTTTGATTGTTGCGGATACTCTGAAAAAATGTACCAATTGTCAACCACGGAGAAAAGAAAGGAATGGAAATGCAATACATGTTTAACAAATAAGAAAACTATCACAGTAAAACCACAAACTAAGATAGTAAATACACATAAAAACGTGACAACAAGAAAAAGGGGCACAAATTCTCAAAAGGTTATACAAAAATGTGTTCCTTCCACTTCTGAAAACACAACATTAAATTCACATACGCTGGATACAACATTTTTATCAGAAGGAGACACCTGTGAATACACTTCGCCAGATATAGAATCTAAGAGTACGGAGGACCAATCGTGTATTAGTAGTATTCTGGATCTAAAACAACAAATTAACATGCTTACCTCGGATTTAATGACAACGCAAAACGAACTTGAAAACACGATCTGTGAAAACTATGAACTCAAGAAAACTATTAATAAACTAACGCAAGAGGTGGAAGTCCTAAAAACGATATGTACAAGTCCATCCATTGAAACTACTAATGCTTCGACACCAAAGAATAAAAGGCAATCCACTATCAATAATGATAGACATATCTCTGATAACCTATCATTTGAGAAAATTGAATTAGAAAATCAGATTTCAGGACTACAAAAACAATTATCACAGGGCGCCGAAGAGATGGCAGAACTGAAAAAGAAAATAATTAGATTAGAATTGAAACTTAGAGCAGCCCCGAATGCGAGCACTGTAAATCAGGAATCACTACCACACTGCAATAAAAGGACACAAATAACAAACAAGCAACGTAAAGATAAAATATCTATCATAAGCTCAAACAAGAAAAACAACATTTTAACTATTGCACAAAGTACATTTAACGAAGAAAACTACGACCTGTGTCATTACCTTAAACCTAACTGCAACATGAAATTGTTACTAAAAGAAATAGAGCTAAAAACTGTTAATCACACGTTAAATGATTTCTGTATCATACTACTCGGAGAAGAAGACTTTAATACCTCAAATAACTATCAAGATCTTGTGCACTTTATTGGGGATAAATTACGGAAAATAGTTAATACAAACTTTATAATATGCTCACCAACTTTCAAAAGCTGTGCTAATGTATTTAACAGTAGAGTCGAACATTTTTGTAGACTACTCAATGAGGATGTCATTAAGCATGAGTACGCTTATCTGGTAGATTCCAACCTAAGTCTACAATATAACGAGACTATGTTCCACAAATGGAAAGGTACGGTTAATAATTATGGCATGCGTGCGATCTTTCATGACATTTATGAAAGGGTCGCAGAAATTCAAGCATGGAATGATTCCAATATAACGTTGGAAAAGCACTATGAAAGCAAGGATAATAAAAGTGAGGAATTGTTTTTTCGAGAATAATATCTACTTGCTTCATCAAAATATTGCTGGTTTAATAAAGAAAACAGATGAGTTGACCATACATATACAAGACCTAAATAATAGAAAAATCAATGTTGAAATAATCTGCATTACTGAACACTTCATTAAAACCAATTATGAACATTTTCTTACAATTCCTAACTATAAAATGGCCGCAAGCTACACCAGAGACGACGCTAAGAGAGGAGGAGCATGTATCTTAGTGAGAAACGGACATCAATGGAAAGAACTTTTAGAAGCTAAGACTCTATCTATGTCCGGAACGTTCGAGTGCTGTGCTATAGAGCTAGTTAACTATGAAATAGTAATAGTATGTGTGTATAGAGTGCCTAAAAAAGATAATATTAGTGATTTTTTTAAAATACTGAACAACTTATTGATAAAAATTGACCGATACCGTAAACAACATCTTATTATCACTGGTGACTTCAATATTGATAGACTTACTAGGAATAATCATGCTTTGGAATTTGAATACATACTTCTAAATCATAACTTGAAACTTGCAATAAACCAACCTACTAGATTAAAAACCCAAACATGCATTGATAACATCGCACACGACTATAACAGACAGTTGAAAACTGAAGTCATAGACTATGCTCTATCTGACCATACTGCCCAGATTATTAAAATACCTGTTAGAAAGATATCAAAAATAAATTACTGGAAAGATATACGACGAGATTATAGTGCGGAAAATATCAGCAAATTCGTGCGGTGTCTTGAAAAACTGAACTTTTCCGATGTATTTCAAGCTACTAATCCCGATAGAGCCTATGCGTGTTTTATTGACATTGTACAATTGATGTATAACTTATGCTTTCCCAAGAAAGTAGTAAGAATGAATGTTTTTAAAAGTAATACATGGATATCGCGAGGAATAAGGGCTTGTAGTAAGAAAAAAAGATATCTTTTACATCAATATAGATGCAAACCGTCTGAATCTAATAAAGTCATTTTCAAAAAATATTCGAAACTTTTAAAAACTATTATAATAAAAACGAAACGAGCACAAAATATGAATAAAATTAAAAATTCATCTAATAAGGCAAGATCTACATGGCAAATAATTAATAGCTCAAAACAGAATATTACAATAGATAATATATCAAAAATTAAAGAGAAAAATAAAATTACTACAGACCCTGGCGAAATATCTAACATGTTTAACAACTACTTCATTGATAAAATAAAACCTGTAAGTAATCAAGCATCCAATAGCTGTCCTATTATTGAAACCAACAATCACTCTATGTTTATGCCGCCTTGCTTACCAACTGATATAAGTTTAATAATAAAAGCGCTAAAAAATACAAATAGTGTGGGTCATGATGAAATCTCTACAAAGATTCTAAAATCAGTTTCTGACATCATTAGCTTTCCATTGAGTCATATACTAAATCTATCAATCAGTGAAGGAATTTATCCGGAAGATTTAAAAACAACAATCATTAAACCCATTTTTAAAAAGGGAAATAAAGATCAAATGGATTGTTACAGGCCAATAGCACTAATACCTGTTATATCAAAAATATTTGAAAAGTTTATACATAAACAAATCTGCAATTTTCTAAATAAATATGACATACTGGCAATGGA
Source organism: Pectinophora gossypiella (assembly GCF_024362695.1). Classification (NCBI taxonomy): domain Eukaryota; kingdom Metazoa; phylum Arthropoda; class Insecta; order Lepidoptera; family Gelechiidae; genus Pectinophora; species Pectinophora gossypiella. The sequence goes on along the minus strand of NC_065404.1, from coordinate 1,606,429 downwards.
ACAAAAAGGATTTAGAGAAAACAAAACTATAACTATGGCTATTTATGATTTGTTGAATAAAGTAATTACTAAAGTAGACTGCAGAATTCCTATTTGCTCTATCTTCTGTGACATGACCCAAGCTTTTGATCACGTGAATCATCAACTTTTATTAAAAAAGCTTAATACTTACGGCATTAGAGGCAACATTCTTAGACTAATTGCATCATACCTAGAACACAGAAAACAATTCACAGAAATAAAGAAACTTGATATACACACAAAATTGATAAAGACCTACAGATCAAATACAAGAGTGAATACTTACGGAGTCCCACAAGGCAGTGTGCTGGGGCCGCTTCTGTTCATTATTTATATAAATGACCTCCCGAAAAGTACGAAACAGCATATATCGCTTTTTGCTGACGATAGCACAATTACGATTGACTTAAAAAACGTTGCGACGTATGAAGCAGATATTCTGGATGCATTCAGATCAGTAATAGAGTGGTTAAATAATAATAATTTAAAAATAAATCTTGAAAAGACGAAAGTAATTCACTTTGCACAGCGGATATCACCACATAATGTAAATGTTGGTTACGAAAATAAATGTATCAATCCTGTTAATAATACGCAATATCTTGGGCTAACTATAGACTCTAAACTTAATTGGAAACTACAGGTAGAGAGGCTATGTAATAAACTTAGTACCTCAGCATATGCACTTCATAAACTTAGACCGATTACAAACTTAGATACTCTACTGACGGCGTACCATGGTATCGTAGCACCCTTTATTCGGTACGGTATAATATTCTGGGGAAATTCTACAAATAGAGAGCTAGTATTTCGAGGACAAAAACAATGCATACGATCCATGTTTGGTATACCGTCAGATGAAAGTTGCAGACCATACTTCAAAAAATATAATATACTAACATGCCCATCTATATACATACTAGAAATAGCTCTATTTGTGAAAGCTAATCCCGAACTGTTTCCTAGACTGTGTGAGACAGTAAGGCGCAGTAGACGTGACGAAGACGTTGTTCGAGTACCTCGTGCTCACACAGCTCTCATGCGCAATAGTGTTATATGTATGGCTCCAACTATATACAACAAAATACCGAAAGAAATAAGAATGTTGCAACACGAGAAATTCAAAAAAATGTTAAAGTTATTATTATTGGATAAATGTATATATGATATAAGAGAATTCACGAATACCTAATTATTACTGAAGTTTGCTATGTAAGTATCTAATCTCAAATGACTATTTTTTTTCTTTAATTTCCATACGTGCTTTTACATTTTAATTATAAACATTATTTAAATATTTGTATACCTATCTGTAGGTGGAACATAGAGAACTAACTGTAACATAAACCTGTAACACCAATTTTATGTACCTATGTTCAATGCAAATAAAGAATCTGAATCTGAATCTGAATCTGAATGACGTAAATTCAAAAATGTTACATTTACCTTCAACAAGTTTAACCATGATAATTACGTTGAATACATGATTCTGATTTGTGATTCCGATTCAGATTTCTGATTTCTGATTTCTGATTTCTGATTTCTGATTTCTGATTCTGATTTCTGAATGTTAAATAAAATTCAGTTTATATTGCAAAATATCTCGTCGCACTCCGACAGACACCGATAAAAAAAGTAAAGCTAGTTCTAGGTACAGTCAATCACGAGGCCTCTGGGTGGGTTGTAAAGGTTTTTGACATCGTTGTATACAGTTAAGTCGGTTCTACTTTGTGCTGACAGCGAATAAAAAACGGAATGCTTTCAGCTGCTTATCTTCCCAGGCATGTCTTAAGCGGCATTCATTCTTTCTAACACGACGGCCCATTAGTTACGTGAATGATCTGGTTATCACCTTTCATTAAACAGTTTAACATGTCCATCTTCGATGGGCTCACGATCCGGAAGTCCCGGGTTCGAATCCCGTTGGGGACATTCTATAAAAATACTTTACGATCCCTAGTTTGGTTAGGACATTACAAGTTGATCGCCTAATTGTCGGCTTCGCCACGTTAAGCCGTTGCTCCCGGTTACTACTTACTGACGTAAGTGTGGTCGTTGTCAGGGGACTTTGGCGGCTTAATAGTATCCATGACACCAGGGTTGATGAGGTTGGTAATCCACGTCACAACCCACACGATAGAAGAAGAAAATGTCCATCTTAAGACTACGTAGCAGTGGCCGCGTGTAGTGTTCATGACCACACCTCCTACACTCCATACAATCGACTCGAGTCGTCAACACGCGCGTATGTGTGAATGACCTATTAGGTATACGCATACAGGGTGTTAAAGACTTCGTAACGAAAACTTTGAGGGATGATTCTGACTTGATATCAAGTGGGTATGGAACTGGAAATAATAAAAAAAAACTCAAAATTTTTTATGAATTTTCCGACAGGAAATTCCACTTGATATCAACTCAGAATCATGGTTTGAATCATCCCCCTCAGTATTCGTTACGTTGTCACTAACACCCATACCTACTTGTTTGGCTACCTGTATGAACTTGCACGGGGTGTTAGGTAAGTACATCTTAACGAATACTGAGAATAATGAGCTGAATCATGCTCATTATTCTGAGTTAATATCAAGTGGAATTTTCCACCGCAAAAGTTCTGAATTAAAAAAAAAACTAAAAAAAAAACTTGTATTTAGCGACGGAAAATTCCACTTGTTATTAACTCAGAATCATGGTCTGAATCATCTCCCTTAGTATTCGTTACGATGTCAAACAACCTGTATACTAACCTTTTTAGTGAAGTGATTAATGTCTTAGAAGGCAGATATATGAAGAAATATATCAGCTATATTTTTTATGGCATAGGGGCCAAGAGAGCAAACTGATAGCCTCATAATTAAGCAATTACCGTCGCCCATAGACACCCGTTACACCACAAGTGCGATGCAGACCTTTCAGATGAGAGTACGCCCTTTTTTTGAAGGTTTGAAGGTCTTATCGGTACGGAAATACACACATGCATTCCACAGATTAGTTGTGCGATTCAGGAAATGTCTCGTGAAACGCACAATTGAGTGTACAATTTCCATTATTTAAATACAAAATTACTATTTAATTATTATTTTTTATTATTAATAATAATATACCTAACATACGCCTATTTCCCACCGGGATAGACATTGACTATGGAATTCCATTTGCTTCGATTCTGACACACTTATCTTGCTTCCTCCACATTCATCAATCGTTTCATACGCGCACGCCGGTTCAGAGTAGGTACATCGTACTTAACCTTTTCTAAGGAAATCTCCAATTTGATCCACGTACGGAAAGCCTCGAGGTTCGCGCCCAACTGGGCACCCTCAGGCCTGTTGTCTTAAACGTTGTACCGGGTGAGAGCCTTCAGCGCTCCCCATTTGTCCGGCCAAGTAGTTAATGCCATCTGCGGCAAATCTACAATAAGTAACGTCAAAAAAAAAAATCAACGTACGTTCTTCTAGGTCTGTACGTCCTTCTAGGTCTCCCTCTGCCAGCCCTAACACCAACCTTCGCTTTATATGTATAATGCTTTCGTAATTCTGTCACTACCTAACACTGTCAACATTATTAAACAGCACAGAATTATCTAAACCTCTTTATTCTTACTTCATTTAACACGTAAACACTCTGATACGTAAACGACAATGATAATTTTATTCACAAATACAGTTTACTCGTAAGAATTCCGAGGCAAATGAAAGGGTAGAGGTGTTGTTCGGGTGCGGGGACTGTTGCGGTATCTGGTTTTGGTGGGGGGAGGTGAATGTCCTTTCTAGGGGGAGGTGAAATATATAGATGAGGGAATAAATGAGCATTTCCCGGTTGACAACGAAGCTTTTCGGAATTTTTGCATTTATATAATGCAACTTCAAACTTTTATTGGATAGATTAATTCCTAAGTTTATTTTGAAGCTAGCTAACAAGCTACTTCAATAACCTTTCTAATTACGTAATATAAAGCTCTGAAGCGATGCCACAATAATAGTTCTTGGGATTAACAGATTACATTATAATATAATATATTTTCAGATAAAAACTCGCATCGTTACCAGACGATGCGATAAAATAGTTTTTATCTGCGGTCATTCAACTGAAAACCTTGAGGAAATTTATCACACATTTACAATAACTATCGATTGATGTCTCGTGATTTTTTTAAAGTTTGAGAGCCCTCAGCGGTCTCCATTTGTCCGTCCAAGTAGGGAATGACATTTCAGGTAAAAATTAGTAATTAATGAGTTATTATAAATCTATCTATAGCTACACTTTCAACTCGGATGGACAGCTATTCTGCCTCCAACGTGACCGGGTGTTCAAAACAAAGTTTGGCTTTGCACGTCACATTCGAGCGCACGAGAGAACAGACTGAGGTCGCCGTTGTCGGATACGACTAGGATATAGTATATATATATAAACCTACGTAGACGGTTGAACGTACTCCAATATACGCCGCACGACTGCGAAAATTCGTTCTCTTATCGTTTACATACAAACGACTGCTAATAATTGTTAATAGCTGATCATAATTCGATACGAAAACTCGTTTTCGATGTTTTCCTCAATGGCGAATCGTAAATTGAAGGAGTCGTGTATTTTATGCGAGTTTAAAACCGAATGTTTTATTTATAGATGCCGTGGGAAAAGGGCTTGATGAAAAAGAGTTTCTACAAGAGCTATAAAATAAAAATACGCCTTGTGCCTACTTACCTAAGTAAGTAAATAACTACGCGAATTAGTTTACTTATTCCAATTCTTAAGTATTTAATTAGTGATATGTTTAGTAACACAGTAGCAGTTTGAGGAGCTCGGTGGCGCAGCGGTAAACGCGCGAGGTCTGCAACTTTCGCTAAGACCGGTCATAGGATGGGTGACCACAAAAAAAATGTTTTCATCTCGAGCTCCTCCGTGCTTCGGAAGGCACGTTAAGCCGTTGGTCCCGGCTGCATTAGCAGTCGTTAATAACCACCAATCCGCACTGGGCCCGCGTGGTGGTTTAAGGCCCGATCTTCCTAGGGAAGGCCCGTGCCCCAGCAGTGGGGACGTTAATGGGCTGGTGATGATGATGATGATGTTTAGTAAAACCCTCTATCCAGTAGTTTACCCAGTAATCTTACCAGTTGAACTATTGGGAATTTCCTTCTCAATAGACTACTCTGGCCAAGTAGTTAATGCCATCTGCGGCAAATGTACAATAAATAAGTCACGTCAAAAAAAAAGTTAAGACCACTGGGAATTTCGTACATAGCAGACTTCCCAGTAAAACAAAATTCAATTTTACATATTCGGACTCTACAGCCATTAAATTTTCGTTATATTTTAATCTATCTTTATAATAATTGACGGTAAATGGTAGTAAGTAAATAATTAAATAGGTATCCGTACTTCGGAGGGCACGTTAAGCCGTTGGTCCGGCTATTAGCCGAAAAACACCAGTGTATTTCTATATCTCGTTAACGGGTACAATTTCGTTTGTCAATAATCGTGTAGATACATTTAAAAAACAGAATTTGAGTAGAAACGTAAACGATCTAGACACGCGGCCGCGCGGGAGCGTGTCAAGCCAAGTTCAGCAAGTAACAGAACTGGCGAGCAGCACCATGTGTAATATTACACGAACCATTTGGAGCCACTTTTGACCCCCTCATAATTCAAAAACTATTTCACATACACCGACAAGAACTTGTTGGTTCATGTGGATTGCTGGTAGAAACTAGCCATCGAACATTATAATTCGTATATAAAAACTAGCCAACTCGGACCTTAGGCTGCAATGTATTGTTTTACGTTCTAAGAAGAAATTATATACATTGTTGTTATAAACAAATTGAAAAAAAAAAATATTGATGGAGAAATTGCTGTATGAGCAATAAGGCCGCCTGTTGTGCGTATATTATTATGTTCTTATCTCTGTATTTTGTGTCCATTGTGCTTAATAAAGCATTATAATATCTACTTATCTATCTCACCATTGAACTTGGCACCCATTTAGATCTCACTTCTTTTGTCGTTGAAGTCAATATCCAAGGCATAGGTGTAATAATATCATAATATTGAACTTGGCTCTCATTTCACATTTATGTTTTTGTTGGGATATATCTTACTTTTAAATAAACATTTACTGGTTATAATGGCAAACCGAATCGCCAGACACTTTAAAACTGTGACGAAGACAGAAATATAATTTAGGTCGAACAAGATCGCATACCTATTAGTAGGATTATAACACGTGCCACACAAAAAAAGTTACACAAAAAAATAAAAGCGACATTTTTTGCTGTTGCGTGGAAACAAGCAGTAGGTAGATCGATCAGACGATTTAGTCCATCTCTCTGCACGTTTGAAAGGGTTAATGACTTTTTAAATAGGTACCTGAATAAAATGGAGAGACAATTTTTGTTTACAAGAAAATAACATTAAAAAAAAAGTCTGGCACGCTACACATCAAAGATAATCAACCTCATCAACCTTGGTGTCAGTGTTATTATTGAGCCGCCTTACTTACATCAGTAAGTAGTAACCGGGACCAACGGCTTAACGTGCCTCTTGAAGCTCGTATCATCTTACTTTCTTTGTAATGTCCTAAGCAAGCTAGGGATCACAAAGTACTTTTTGTGATATTTCCCTACCGGGATTCGAGCCCGGGATCTCCGGATCATGAGCCTAACGCTCAACCACTGAACCACGGAGGCTGTTAACATACAAAACTATGTGTGCTGTTAGACATTTCGTCCCTGACGTCGCAAAGTGACGTATCTCAATTTTTTGGCGGATCTGATTTGCACCTTATGTTATTGTCAATAAGACACAATTTATTTTAGCAGAAAATTGCAGATACGTCTGTTTGCGACGTCAGGGACGATTTGTGTTTGGTGACACATACATTTTAAGTATGATTTGTGTGACCAATATGGTAACTAGCTTTAGTATTAGGTATGCTACTAGCGCGGATCTACGATAAAATAAATGTGATTATGATGTTTTGTGGAGCTCGGTGGCGCAGCGGTAAACGCGCTCGGTTTTCGATTGTTGAAGTTAAGCAACTTTCGCAAAGGCCGGTCATAGGATGGGTGATCACAAAAAAAAGTTCATCTCGAGCTCCTCCGTGCTTCGGAAGGCACGTTAAGCCGTTGGTCCCGCCTGCATTCGCAGTCGTTAATAACCATCAATCCGCACTGGGCCCGCGTGATGGTTTAAGGCCCGATCTCCCTATCCATCTATAGGGAAGGCCCGTGCCCCAGCAGTGGGGACATTAATGGGCTGATGATGATGATGATGTTTTGTAGTATTGGTGCGACCTGCGCCTAAATAACACCAGTAAAGCAACTCGTTAAATACGACAAAAATAAAAGCCCAATTAATTTGCTTACAGAGTCAATTTTGATAACAAAAAAAAAACGATCATGCCAGTTTCAATACACGGAACAGTTTACAAAAAAGAAACAAAAATGTTTTAAAGAGGCAGGTTAATAAAAAGCAAACTCATGCCAATACTCATTATGTATAGTCAGTTGGAGGCATGTAGAAGAAATCCAGTGTAAGACGGGTGAAAAAAAAAGAGTCAGGTGCCTGGGTGTACCTACATTTTTTTCCCTAGTTCTTTATACCATTTTTGTAATGTCTGCTGCCAAGGCGTTGGGTAGACGATGAAGCAACTGCGGACAATTTGTCTATGAAACTTTCGAAATCTTATATAATAATATCACCATGTAGACCGGCCAGTCCGCGAGCGGTATTTTTAGCCCCATTGGTAACTGAGAAACTAATAAGTGCTTTGTTCAAATCAATTAAAAGTTTTCAGACGAATTTTGAAAGTATCATTGGATATAATTATTTATATTAACAAGTAACATGTTACGTTGTGTGTGTGTTATGTGCGTGATAAAAGCGTCATTTTGTTTTTTTTTTTAATAACTGGTACATAGCTCGGAGAATTATAAAGCTGAAGTGGCAGTGGGCAGGACACATAGCGAGGAGAACCAATGGCGGAAATGGAAAGGTTCTAGAATGGCGACCACGTGTCGGACGACGCTCAGTGGGTAGGCCCGCTACAAGGTGGACCGACGATCTGGTGAAGGTCGCGGGCAGCCGCTGGATGCGGGCAGCGCAGGACCGATCGTCGTGGAGATCCTTGGGGGAGGCCTATGCCCAGCAGTGGGCGTCGTATAGCTGATGATGATGATGACATAATGAGGGACTTTGTTAAGTTTTTATTCGTTGAAACTTCTAATTTCATAGATAACAGACACATGCATCTATTATCTTTGTTTTTGGGTATAAATGATGACCTTTTTTATTACACCAAGGTACAATTACAACTTTTATCCATTACTATTCAGATCAAAATAAAGAGAAGCAATATAGTTAGCAACATCATTCTATACATGCGATCCAAATATCAAGCAACTATTCGTTTTATATATTATGCTTCTGTCATTACATTACATTTTTGAATAATTATGTACCCCTGCAATGAGATAATAGGTAGTTATGACGTTAAAAGTGAACAACGCCATCTATCGTGTGTTTGGGGAACGTCGATTGGAAAGTCCCACATTCTACACATAACATTGTCGTGGGAACATTATTCGGTCTCCCATCGATCAATAATACTGTATATCAAACAATACTGCGTAGGAGTGTGTAGATCCCCTTAGACCAGGTATCTTCACACAGGTGGAACTCCTTACGAAATGCCCACATTCCGTTCTCGATTCGGTTTAATCTTTTCAGTGGTTCGCATCACAACATCATCAGCACGCGAATCTATCCCGCTTCACCTTCAGATCCGTGTAAAAAATACCGAAACGAATATGTAACAATGGACATAACATAATCAATACAAAAGGTACAAGTTTCTCTGTATCTATTGCTTTGATCGAGGTCGGTGGTTGCTGGAGTGTTGCTCAAAGTATCGGATATGACGGACGGACAGTCAGACACACCTCTCGCTATCTACACACAGTCACAAGTCATCAGAACCATTAATTTACCACTACCGTAGATACAGCGCTTGATACAAAAATGCGGCGAAACCTTGGCGCTTGTTTAGCTATACATTCGTACACATACAGTACCGCTGTGTACGAATGTACAATACATTCTAAAATCGTGTCAAATTAAGAAAGTGCGCATCGTCGTATTAAGTATATCAGCCCGTGGTGCTTTATACTGCGATTCGGATTGACCGGAAGTACTTGTTTTCGTCTATTTTAAATTAAAATAATAAATTTCGTGGGTTTTACTGCGAAAATTAAAATGTTTATACTATGATAACATGCACAATGTCATTACTTATTAGAAATATGATGTTCCATCCTTCTTTTTTCGCTTTGAGCTTCTATTTTTGCAAGTTTTTACCACGCACTTTCCCGTGTTGCCAGTCCGGCGCCTAATCGCGCACTGAGGTAAAGTACTGTCAACGTCGCTATATGAACAGTAACTTTACGTGCACTTTTTGAGCGCTGATGTTCAATCTACGGTAGTAGTAAATCTATGATCAGTATACAAATAAGTTGCGGCAACATTCGACATTGATGATACATACATTGTCGTGTTGATATAGGAAGTAGTAGTTAATAAAGACGCCCACTACAACCGGTTTAGCCGTCATATATGTCATTTTGTTATTCATGTTCCTTTTTATATTGTTTTTCTCGTTTAAATGTGTGTTATGTATTTGTTTGTGGCAGCCTAAATAATATAATTTTCTTTCTATAGAGTGACTAACTGGTAACCTCATTCAACACTCATTTCGCTAAAATAAGTATATGACGTGATCCTTTAAACTAGTTTAAACGATTGCGACATGCCTGAAATTATTACCGCTATAGAACATGATATATTATGTTATATTTGCGTGTAAATAAAAATGTTAGCTACACTTCGGTTTGGGCTCTCGTTATTTTTAAAAGTAGAGTTGTGCATACTTTTTATTTCTATCAAGATGGCCATTTGGCAGCGTCGCAAGTCGCGTGTTTATTTTTGTCAGACTTTCTTGTTAACTTACACTATGATATTCTTTATCTATTTCTTTTGTCGTGGACATTGCTTTAATAATGTAGAGGAAAGTTTTTATACGCGGTTTTGGCTCCAGACTAATGTTTCCTTTTAATTTTGTTGGTGTCTACTTTTATGTAGTCTGTCACCGCGCGTCACATTCATCTTTAGACAAATATCAAGACTGGCTGCGGTTTGTCTTATAAATGAGGTGTGCCCACACCGATTGGGATAAGCGTGTGAATTTATGTAGGCATGTCCCCGTAATTTATATTTTTCTCGCCTTTTTCGCTTCAGAGACATATTCACAGGCCAATCACAAATATAAATATACTTTATTGCACCAACACATACATACATAAACTCACGCCTATTTCCCACCGGGGTAAGCAGAGACTATAGAATTCCATTTGCTTCGATCCTGACACACTTCTCTTGCCTCCTCCACACTCATCAATCGCTTCATACACGCACGCCGGTTCAGAGTTCCGGTTGGCGCCGGTTCGGTTTATTGCACCAAAATAAAAAGAAATAATTACAAAAAGACTTAACTAGGATCATGGCAAATGCTCGCCTTATCGCTTAAAGCGATTTCTTCCAGACAACCATAAGGTGAGGAAAAACACATAATTTTCCGTTTTGGTTTTGGTTTTTACAGTCTGGTAAAAACTAAATAGAAACGGCTAAAGAATCGAATGACCTGTAGTAGACTGTCTTTCTCTCTCACTACAATCTTGGAACCATCAAAACTAGAGATAATAAGCAAGGTAAGCGTGAACCACCTTTGACCCATTTTCACTTGCGGTCAGTTGAAATTGTGGTCAATCGCAAGCTTATTTAATAATAAAAAAACTTAGTGAGCAAGTAAGAGGTAGGTAGTTAAAGAGAAATAAATTGTAATATTAAGTTAGGTTCCAATATTAATTAAACACCGTTTTGAAAGAAACACTGGGTATATTTTACTTTTATAAATAACTAGCGACCCTTCCCGGCTTCGCTCGGGTGCAATGCTGAGGAAAAAATGAAATTATTTACATCACATTAAAAACCTCAAAAATAACAGTATTTCTCCACTATTTAATGGATGTTATTATACATATAAACTTTCCTCTTGAATTACTCTATCTATTAAAAACAGACCACATCAAAATCCATTGCGTAGTTTTAAGCGTACATAGGGATAGAGGGACAGAAAAAGCGACTTTGTTTTATACTATGTAGTGATTCGTCACAATTTAAAAGCTCTCTGTTGCTATATCTTAATGTTTATTTTACATTCCTTTTAGGGGCGTCTGTAGTCATTTTCGCGCGCATTATAGGTTAACAACCTTAATGTAAAATTGTCACTCAATGACAACTGTCAAATTAGAAGTCTGTACCACTTGCGTTTCGGTTTTGTTATTATTGCATTTGTGTAACCACTACATCGTACTTCTTGCCAAAAAAAAAACAATAAAGTTTTTATTTACTTATTTATTTATTTATTTCACTCACAACAACTATCTACAGGATAAACTATTTGGTAAGTAAAACTTACCAAAGCAAATAGAGAGAAAATTATAATAAACGTTTCTTTCTTTCTTTCTTTAAAAGAAATCGATATTGAATGCAAGCTTTATCTGTTCACTTAATAAGTGTGCCTACCTTCTCACAGTGGAATAATGAATAGCTTTTTTACGCGTTACGTGAAAGTCGACCGACCAAGTGAATTGATAATAACTGTTTAGATAGTATTTTTTGAATATTTAAGTACCTAGCTAAAAATACGGAAAGATTATTTGTCATATCTTAAGACAAATGTCTGAAACGCATATTTTTTTTGACGTGACTTATTGTAGATTTGCCGCAGATGGCATTAACTACTTGGCTGGACAAGTGGGGAGCGCTGAAGGCTCTCACACGGAACTGAAACGCATAAATGTCTAGGTAGGTATTCAATTTTCATTGAAAAGCGTCTTTTTTATAATTTTTTCCAGGAAAATTATCGCCGTATGGGTAAGTACTTGAATGGAAAATATAATCTTCGGAGTCTTAAGGTAAAAATAATACGTTGCACCACAAAGCATACCTATAACTAGAATGCACTAATAGGTTTTCCTTCAAGGCCGATGGTATTGAAAACCGGACGGATTACTTCAACAGGCGTTGAAATCTGATATCCTTACACACCTGTTGGCTAAAGGCTCTAATTAGCTTTATACTTATTCATAAATACGAATATACGTAAATGACAATAATGAAAATGACATAATCTCGCGATGTCATTCGGTCATCCACCCTAGCATTATCCCGTTTTTCACAGGGTCCGCTTACTTAACCTGAAGATTTGACAGGTGCGGTTTTACAGAAGCGACTGCCTGTCTGACCTTCCAACCCGCGAAGGGAAAGCCAGCCCAATACAGGTTAGGTCACATACGTCCGAAAATCTCGACTAACGTCACGACGACGACGACGTGGACGTCGTTCTCGGGAATGTGGGTTTCCTCCCGATGTTTTTACGATGTTGTGATGTCATTTTAATATCAATGGCAAAATCACGTGGCCAGATCTTGACCGCCATGCCTGGTTAACGGCAATGAGCTTGCTCCCTATTACATAGGACTTAAACATAACTGGCGAGTAAAGTATACAGTAAATAATTCTAGATTGAGATTTAAATCGTTACATTCTTTAAGTATCTAAATGTGAAAATTCAAGGTCTACGCATATTAATTAAAATAAAATTATTTAAAACTAAATGTAGAGTGGTGATAATTTATTTTAAATAAAAAAGTTTAAACGATTACTAATTCATAATTGACGAATTAAATTATTGGTTTGAGTTATTACCAGACATAAATCTACACGAATAATATTTTAAATTAATTTATACTTTAGTGTTAATACGAGTTATTTATTACGTTAATTTAGGTAGGTAATAAAACTATTCTCCGTGAATTACGAGTTGATTACTTTCCGAAATCATATGATTATGACAAATTAATTATTTGTTTAAATATTAATAATACTTTTAAATTAAATTAAATTGTCTTTATTGTAGAAATCATGGTTCCATACAGAGTACAAATGCAATTAAAACATCAAATACTAGGCTACAGCTCTAAGTAGCTTTGTCCAATGCGCAATCAACCCCACACAGTGTGTACAAACGGCCGCGACTTTATATGGGTAATTAATTACTAACTCTGCAATGTCAGAAATACTTAGAGCACGGGCCTCCAAGTAGCAAAGTAAAAAACAGTGATAGCTGACATGTAATAATATGTCAACCGCAAACATTTTATCACTGTCACTGGAAAAGGGGGCGGCCCAAAGAGACCTGGCGACTTTCGGTTGACCGAGAGTTAAAAACTCTTGGCATGTCATGGGAGCAAGCTGCAGAGGCTGCAAAAGATCGTGAGGAGTGCAAATCTGTTATTCGAGTCCTACATCCCAACAGAGGATATTAGGATAAGAAGCAGAAGAAGATGCAAAGAAGATATAGCGAAAAGTAATGACGATAAAACTATTACCTACCTACCTACCTATTTCTCCCGTCAGGTGTCGCTACTGTTGTGTGTTCTTAAATGTTGACAGTTCCCCATACTATTTCAGAAAACATAAATTGTTTTGGATATATTTTACCACTATAACCCATTGCGCAGCGTTTAACTGCAAAATCATAGTGTTATATTTATTCCCTAAAGATAGGAAAGAACAAAACTTATTTTCAATCAAAACTGTCTTTTTTCAACTGATGGCTGCTTTTCTTTTTCGTAACTCATCCTCCACGTTGCTGCACATTTTATATCAATTTATCGTGAATTTTAGCTGGACACTATGGAGAACTGTCAAGGAGCAATCAACAGTGCTGCCGACTACTTACATTTGAGCTTCTAGTTTTCATCCTTATTCTATTGGTTTAAATATGGCGTCGCGCAAGTTTTGGGGACTCTTATGTTACGGATACTGTTTCATTGCTCACCCTGGAAAAACGAGGCATATGGGTAGATGTAATTTGCAGTTGACCTTACTCGCACTATATTGGCGAATGATACCGCTGCTTATCAAAACAGTAATTACTGTAAAGTATATTTACCAAAGTGCATGGATGTTCCTGTGATGTGCTGATGCTGGAAATGTTCCCACTTTAAAAACGTTCCCAGCAGTAAAAAGGCGCGAAACTTACGTTTAAAGAGCTTTGTTACTTAATCTTTAGGCAGATAAGACCAGACTGCAAGAAAGAACAATTTGAAAAAGAGAACCAGCCAGTGTCTTTACTATTAAATGCTTTTTATTTTATTTTTATTATTTTATTATTGTATCTTTGTTGTTAACATTGACCTAGCAGGCGCCATAGTCTCCCATAGCCCCAGTATCCGGTCCGCTAACCCCCAACCCAATAGCCCAGTTCCCTTTGTTCCCATAATCTGCAATAGTCCTACACGAACCGGGGATTGTCTTTGGGTGCACTCCCATAGTGCATACAGGGATAATCGCCGGTTGGTGTCCCACAACATTTAGATTAAATTGTCTTAAGGGGCCTCTACGTGTTGGCTTCGGCCCCACGCATGCCTTCCAAAAGTCCGGGACTCCATAGTCCCGAGATATGGAAATGACAAACATAATAATAAAAAGTTTATTTAGGTAAAATCTACGAAACACACAATTTACTACATTAAAATATACACACATTAAATTAATATTAGCAGCAGCGGTATCAGTACTGGTTGGAGGCCGAGGAAATGGATTCTGGTAGGGCTCTAGCTAGAACATCACCGATTGAGAAATTGGTCGGTGTACTGCGGAACGGAAGGCGATTGGGGCAACCACCGTTCTACACGCCCTATCTATGGAGTAATGGCGATTACTCCACCGAAAAGAGCGCAGCTCTTAAATGAAGAGAGAGAAATTAATATTTAGAGTTTACCATTAGAGTTTTTACAACGAGAACATTCCCATTCTGGGAACTTTCCCGGGAACGTCACATCAGTGGTTAGAACATCGTTAGAGTGAGCAACAAATTAATGAAGATAACAGTATTCATATCAATAATGTTTATAACTTACTGTATTACGATGTTTAGGTACGTTGCAACTTCATGAGTCTCCGCTTGTGTTGTGTAAAACCACATTTCCGCAATTGAATCTGGGGGCACGGCAGTGCCCCCGCCAAGACGAGCAAAGCGAAGCGCAAGGGAAGGCACTACCTACCTTTTCTCGAAACGTTTCGCCGATTTTTTGAACCCTCATTACTCAGGTTTGGATTACAGTAGATAAACTAAACTCGTAGTTTTTTCACCTTAAGTTCATGTGATTGGTAGCAAAACGGCCAAGCCCCATGTTTTGCCTAAAGTATAGAGTTTGTGAACTTATAGTTTGTATAATTAGGACGTGTAGAGTTAGAAACTTGGCGCTACATGAGATCTGATGACTTTTTGACATTGTGATCGATATGATCTCGTCTTGGCAACATTTTTACATGAAAAGTTTTTGTTGAGATATTGTTTTACATAAATTGAAACTTGTATTTAAAAAAAAATTACCGTGTGGATGGTGAGGTGGATGACCAACTTCAGCAACCCTGGTGTCAGAATGATTATTGAGCCACCAAAGGCCCCTGAAATGGCTTATATAACATATTTACATCAGTGAGTAGTAACCGGTACCAACGGCTAAACATGCAATCGGGTGATCAGATCAGCCTGTAATGTTCTAACCAAATTAGGGATCACAAAGTGATTTTTGTGATATATGGCGTTGGACCGTGATCCCAACGCTCAACCACAGGACCACAAAAATAAACACTATAATAATGGTTCGCATGCAACTGTACTAGACCACCCGTGTTAAAACGTATCTATCGACGGACTAGCGAAAAAAACTTAGGTGATCATAAATGAAGATATGATTGTCTAAAGTGGAACATGCTTACCTAATAAAAGCCTAGTCACTGTAAGCCTGAGCATTCCAAGATTGGAATGATTGAGAAACACCAATGCGGTTGCTATTCGATTTTTTTGCTATTAGTGTCAGTAATGCGGAAACGATTATTGTATAAAATAAACGTTCAATTGCTTCGCCTCAATCGGTCAATCTTCTCTCACCTTTGTGCCAGACTTGCCAGAGTTATTATTGAGCCGCCGTGTGGATATAGCTTTATAGTTCATCGTCATACTACACTTAAAATGACAATATACTAATTGGGTATTTGACTGGGTCAAAGATAAATTATAAAACGCTAATTTAAAATTAGAAGCCAATCTAAGATATTAAAAATCAATCTCATTTTACTTTTTATTTATGACTTAAGTAACAATGTGTACGACGTTTGACCACTTTTATTGAAGACGTCACAGGACAGTATTTCCATACAAACTACAAAGAGAACTTCCGTTTTGACGTTTCGTAAAAAGTATCTCATTTTTCAAGTAGCCTACAACAATACAAATGATGACTACCAAAGTACTGTGTAATTCGACAGCAGTAGGATTTGTATTATATGTAAGTAATTTGAATTACTTATTTCCCTCTTGCCTTCCACTTCACCACCACAACCCTTTAAACCCGTGGTGGGTTCACTACTGCCCTATTTTTCCCTCTTCTCTTCTTCTTCTTCTTCTATCGTGTGAGTTGTGAGGTGGATTACCAACCTCATCAACCCTGGTGTCAGGGTTAGTATTGAGCCGCCAAAGGCCCCTGACATGGCTCATGTAACGACTACATACATACATTTTTCCCTAAAAAGTAGCATAGATACACCGACAAGATTATAGCTTTTATATTGGTGATGATGATAATTACTTACCTATATTAACAAAAAACCCATAGTAGTTAATACACATTTATATTAATATCCATCATTCATTATACACTTACATTTGTTTCCATTATCTACCAATTACCGGTATTTATTCAATACGACTAATATAATATATTATTTAAATATCTGTAGTTCAACCATGACTGATCCTTTTCGCGCCCGATCGTCAATTGTCCTATTTTTTGTTTTCTTGTTAAAAATGACCGCCATTATGTTTCTTTTTTAAAGGCGTGGACCATAGAGTTTTGGCCAAAAGAAGTATTTACTTCGTTCGGCGACAACACTTATATAAAATAAACGAAATATGAGGTAGATGACCAACTTTAGCAACCCTGGTGTTAGGATCATTACTAAGTATTCACTCAAAACTTCATGCTAATTAATCAACTGACAACTGTAGAAAAAGTTGACAGACCCACGCGACGCGACACTTTTAAATATACCAATACCTACGATAATGTGTCTAGGTTGCTAACAATTTATTTCCCATAAATATATATAAATTTCTGCCACATTCTCGATGTACGTCAGCGGTCTGGTGTTGTCAGCGAGTGATATCATGCTGATTAAATCTATTATGATTTTCTCAATTCATTTGTTCCTTCAATTGTTTGGAGTTTGAGTATGTTGAGCACGTAGACATGGATGATAATTGAAACTGAAATGTGCGGTCTCTTTGGCTTTCTCTAGGTATCACATTTTTTTTTTAAGAATGAAAGAAGATACACATACATTTCCCGTTGAGGTAGGCGGAGACTTACTACGATCGTCACACACCACTTTCACTTATTCCACTATCATCAGTCTTAATGCATGCTCGCCGGTTTAGAGTACCTACTTTTAACCAGGCCTTTCCATTAAACTTTTTTTAGAAAGAAATTAGGTATATCAATATTTTCATATACTTTTTGCATTATATTTTTTTGGCATTCTAATTACCCACCTACTTTACAGCAGGCGTGGTAGGCCTCGATCCGGCCAAGTAGTTAATGCCATCTGCGGAAAATCTACAATAAGTCATGTTAAAAAAAAAATAGGTCTCGTGGTACCAATATAATAACACCATTTACTAGACAGGTAGTTATTCAGTAGTTTTATGCTGATTAAACATGCCAGCAATTCAAAATTCGTCTACACCTGACGCGCTAATTAACGTAATTTTCAGTTTTGTATGGAATTATAATCACTATCAAAGAATGACGATTTTTGTTTCGTTAATTTTTAATATTGCGCGCTGAATTCTTTTGATGATGTAAAATCAGATTTTTAAAATTAACAACCGTATCTGTTTTGTAACAGTGATTAGATTATAATTCCAAATAAAACGGAAAATTTTAACAGAATTTATGATGTTGAAGAATTTTGGTCTGCTTTCAGCTTTCAGTGGTGGAAACATCTCTTCAATCCCACTTTAGTAAGACCGGTGTACGAACGTAACAATTTTACCTTAGCCTATATTGTTTAATCGAAATACAAATATGTGAATGAACTGCCTAACATAATTAAAAGCAGAAAAAAGTGACAATAATAATTTATTAAAATGTGATTACCTCAATGAGACTGGTGTTACAATTTGAAATGCTTCCTTCTCTCTTTTAAACTTCTAATATATTTTGTTGTGCCCGAAAGGGTCTGTGATGTGTAACTCACATGTAACTTACCAACTTGTACACCATCATAGTATGCAAATAAAGAATATTGAATACAGAGATATAATAAATCAGGATAGGTAGACGTATAGGCACCATTTATAGACAGTCCATTATGTTTGATAGTCCATTAGCAGACTTTAACGTCCTGCTCGGGATGCGGAACGCCTTCTGTGATCTTTATTTACTGGCAATCCAGTCGTAAGTATCATTTGTATCGCCAGTGTTAATTATCTACATCGTAAGATGGCCACAATAGAAGCAACAAACGTCGGCTATAATAATTAGTGTGGCGGAGAATGCTGTGGGTAGGAATCTCAATTTAAGCCCGGTATTTTTGTCCGTCACCACTAATCCTACTATATAGTCCACTGAAAACAAAATATGCGAGGTGCAAAGTTTCAGCTTGTCTTATTAAGAGGAAAATTTATATTATTTTGATAACTGAATGAGCTCCCCATTTAGAAAGAAAGAAACATTTATTATTTAGGACACCACAGACACGGATTACATATATATACCTACATTATAATGACATCACATCAGAAGTCAACGCACACACGAAATATTTTCTACGTATATAGAAACATGGAAAACGAACACAGAGACTAAAGCTAAAGAAAAAAAAGCATTTAAAGCTTCAATAGTGTGTATTTCGAGTCGATATTAGAATACTTACAATTAATATTAATGACATAATATTAAAATACGTAATTAAGTGTATATTTTTATTGCAGCCTAAACGACCTATTAAAAACGACCCGTTAGAATAGAACGCCTAAAAAGTTAATATTGAAGCAATCCATCTAAAAAGCAACATTGAAGTTTGACATTTGCGCATATAAAAGTAAGTACGCGATGTCAAATACCAATATTGCTTTTGATGTGGCGTTTTAGACATCCTGGTGTAAAAACAAATTATCTTTTCCTTAATATCTGGATCACTTCCGTTTATGACATATCCTTGGACCTAGGATTTTCGCGTCGTTTATAGATATTATACTCGCTCCTTGTTCGAGAGGATTTACAGTGTAGTCTACGTCTTATGCTCCCTCTCGAACAAGGAGCTTCGTATAATTGAGATAGAACTTCACTTACAGGTAAGTTCGTTTAATCTCATAATTCTACGTAACAACGCGAAGATAGGTGATTAAGGAAATGAGTTGTAGCAAACCATATGGCACTCTAGCTAACTATGGAATCAGTCAAAACAACATAATTCCGAGGTAAACCTAAAATAAATGGTGTCACAAAATATAATCACGTCATTTGTTTTATTCAATGTCAGCGGAGGCGGTGGCTTGTATCTGCGCATTTCACAAAATATATCATTTATTTATACATTATATACCTAAACATACATCTGTGCTCTGTAAAGGGATGATGGCAGAGCCATAATGATCAGCGCAGACCGAGAGACGAGCACTTACTCATACAATATACTGCACACACTGATATAACATCATGCGCAACGTGATAAAAAATTTGTAACGGTCATTTTATCGATTGGTGATATGTGAACCCAAGTAAGTCATGTCGGTCGTTCTGTCAAAATACGAACAAAATCACGTTCCACGCACATGTTAGGGACAAAAACAAACTTATCGATTGTATGGGACATACCTAATAGTCTACCATTTATGGTCAGTCACATCTCTAGCGCGAGCAAGCCAACGCGTCTCAATGTTTGGATCTTGTAATTAAATTAATATCCTAAGTAATACAGTTCATTCAATTGTTTGTGTGGGGTTTTATTAAAATTACCAGCGCTCCCTACATAATGGTCCTTCGAGCCGGATACAGTTCATTCAATTGTTTGTGTGGGGTTTTATTAAAATTACCAGCGCTCCCTACATCGATTTCGACAAAATTTATTGAATCGACCGATAATTTTATCACGTTGCGCCTGTTTCCGACGCCGCCACGGCTAGAGTCGATATTTGTTAGGGAGAAGATTGTACTCTAAAGTGATAAAGTTATTTTTAAGTTGTTTTTTTTTAAGTTGATTTCGCGTCTTCACTGCTCTTAAGATTCAGAAGACAACTTTCAGACACATGCATACGGAGTCATTAGATGGATATGATGTTATGATACATTAGTATCTCTATATAGTTTGTGATATTTATTGTACAGACCGGCTAATTAAACCTACAAACATAAGATCACGCCTGTGTCCCGTTGGGGTAGACAGAGACCACGGAATTTCACTTAAAACGATCCTGACAGACTTTCGCTTTTTTCACTTTCATCAAAGTCTTCATGCGTGCTCGACAGTTTAGAGTACTTTCTTTAAAACAACCTGGATTTGATCGCGGTATGTATAGAAAGAAAGAAAGAAAATATTTATTTCCATATTGGACGTCACATTTACAAACTTAAATTACAGAAATTAAAAAAAAAATCACAAAGACAAAAAGACAAATAATTACAGACATTAAATACACAGTGGAGGCGCCCAAAATAAAAAAAAAGGATCTCCCTCAGCATGATGTACGCTTAGGACTTCCTCCTCCTACTTTACCGTTTACACCTGTATCATTTTTAGTAATTATACCTCATCATCATCAATTTAAGAGCCACGCTCTTGTCGGTGCAGCATTTTCCATGCTACTTTTTTAGGGAAAAATAGTGCAGTGGTTTCCCTCTTGCCTTCCGCCCCGCAGTACTCTGTCTGACGCAAGTGGGATGGCGTCCAGAGTAGTCTATTACAAAGCCATACTAGGACTCCTGTCCTCCGTCTCTGAATAGTACTGACAGTTACTGCTGTCCTCTGTCAGGTACCAGGTTACAGTCCCTGTGACTTGCCCCTTCCGTCCTGCAGTGCCGTACCGATGGCTCCCATCTTCGCCTCTGCAACCGTTGAGGTCTTCCCCCGTATCCCTGGGCAATTATACCTACTGCATAAATTAACAAATAGGCCAGACGAAGTTTTGCTCTATAAATCCTCTGTCTCACTCTATCTCAATATAAATCTAGCCACTCAACAATAGAATGCTGGGTGTGGGCTGAAACAAACTATGTTGTCAAACGTTTACTAAAGATAACATTGGCGAAATACAAAAACCCGAAATACGACGCAAAATCTACCGGACACAACTTTGTAAAAACCTAACGCGTTATTGCGTTTTAGTATGTGCGTATAATTGTATATTATTAATATTCTTATAAACATTTTAATGAGAAAAAAATGTAGGTTTGCGGAAATAACCATACAGAAGAGTAACAAAAATCTGTTAGATTAGTTTAATGACTGTGCTTGTTAGCTATGAAGAAATACTTAAAAATAAATTACTACATTGACGACCTCCGTGGTCCAGAGGTTGAGCGTCGAGCTCACGATCCGGAGGTCCTGGGTTCGATTCCCGGTGGGGACGTATCACAATGATTACTTTGTGGTCTCTAGTTTAATTAGGACATTACAGGCTGATCACCTGATTGTCCGAAAGTAAGCCGTTGCTGCTCCGCCGCTCGTTAAGCCGTTGGTCCCGGTTATAACTTACTGATGTAAGTAAATAGTCGTTACATGAGCCATGTCAGGGGCCTTTGGCGGCTCAATGGCGACCCTGACACCAGGTTGATGAGGTGGGTACTCCACCTCACAACCCACACGATAAAAGAAGAAGATTACTACACTCGTTTCCTAGTACATCGTCCCAAATTACGTTCTTAAAATGAAAATATATGTAGGTATTTTCTGTGGCCTAGACAAATGATGAAAGAGAGATCCTGTCATTAAGGCCGCTTGTAGTAGTTCTATTGTTTATGATATGTATTGTTTTTTGCTATTTGACCTTTGATGTCTATAATAATATCTTTTGTTACCGAACACATGAAACGCAAGAACTAACCTTGTATTTTTAAGATTTCCAAATCGTTTGCTATACATATACGTGATAGCATTTACTAAAACAACCTATTGTTTTTCTAATGTAACATAACTGGTTAATTTTTCGTTTTAACTGATAATCTTCTTCTACTTCTATCGTGTGGGTTGTGACGTGAATTACCAACCTCATCAAACCTGGTGTCAGGGTTATTAGTGAGCCGCCAAAGGCCCCCTAACATGGCTCATGTAACGATTACTCACTTACATTAGTAAATAGTAACCGGAACCACCGACTTAACGTGCCTTCCGAAGCACGAATCATCTTACTTTCAGACAATCAGGTGATCAGCCTGTAATGTCCTAACCAAAATGGGGATCACAAAGATGATTTTTGTGATATGTCTCCACCGGGATTCGATCCCGGGACATCCGGATCGGGAGCTCAACACTCAACCACTGGACCACAGAGGCCGAGACCAGGCCGAGGCCGGTATTACGATAACCATAGGCACGATAAAACTCATGCAAATTGCAATAAATGAGATAAATTTCACAAGGCTTATCGTGTTGGGGCATTGCAAAGCAAAACTCAAACGTTTGTTGTTTACGACGAACTTTCACGGTGATCTAAATCGCTGTTAGGATTATGATTAAGACCACCGCGGGGAGGCACTGGCCGTGGTCGTTGACCTATTAACACACGCGATTGAGATCTGGATGGAGTGTGATGTGAAACGTGTTGCCTTTTTTATGATGCAGATCTTGTGTGTGAAAACTCCAAGCAAACAGCCCAATCAGGATGTTTTCCATGTGTAAGTAATACTTCTGTTGCACTCTTCTATGTGAAGTTCGCAATATTTTACAGAACTTTAGATGGTTGTTGTAAATCATAGGTTGCATGCACCTATCTCTATACACACCTCACATTGTGTATGACGTACTTTATAAACGTTTTGATGTGTCAGATTGGAACATTCTTTATTTCACTTTATCTTTGCCTGGTAATGGCTGCTTTGTTTGTTTTCTATTTTAATCTAAAGAAATCTTATAAAAGAAACAATTATAAAGACTGTCATGTGGTATAATATTTATTGTCGTAAATATGTATATCGTCATTTTGACAATAGTATTTCGTGTTACTAGCCTGCTCTTGAAACACACGCGGTGCCGCTGCCGCCACCCAATCTGTCCAAGAATGGTGATGGGGAAGTATGAATTTGTGCGACTCTAGAGGGTTGGCAGGACTTCTAGGTGAGCCTCTACGTTGGCTTATGCATTAGGAATTTAGAAGTAAAACACTGTATTGAATTGCAGAGTCTATTGTATAAACATATATCAGCTGATACAGTCACAAAAGTACAAAACAATCACGTGTTTTATCAGAAGGATTATTAGTACGCTTCTTCTATCGTGTGGGTTGTGAGGTGATTTACCAATCTCATCAACCCTGGTATCAGGGTTATTATTGAGCCGCCAAAGGCCCCCTAACATGGCTCATGTAACGATTACTTACTTACCTCAGTAAGTAGTAACCGGGACCAATGGCTTAGCGTGCCTTCCGAAGCACGGATCATCTTACTTTTTGGACAATCAGGTGATCATCAATCAGGTGGTGACGTTTTCTCTCTCTCTCTGATCACTTTATAATGTCCTAACCAAACTAGGCATCAAAAAGTGATTTTTGTGATATGTTCCACGGGGATTCGAACCCAGGACCTCCGGATCGTGAGCGCAACGCTCAACCACTGGACCACGGAGGCCGTGCGTGTCGTTGCTATCTAGAGAAGGTATGAGGCGAGGGGCTCCCTTCGCTAGCCATGCACTAGCGCTGTGTCAGCAACAACATCTAAGAAGAGTATACACTATATTCTCTCCTATTCGTGTTAGAGACCATTCACTTACTTGTTTTATTCTGACATGACTTATGGTAGATTTGCCGCAAATGACATTAACAATTTGGCAACAAATGGGGAACGCTAAAAGCTCTCGCTCGGTACAAAATTTAAGACACCACAAGACAACTGATGGTGTCCAGTTGGGTGCGAACCTTGGCTCAGGGCGTCGTCTGGGAGGATTATATTTGAGAGAATTAATCGACCTATGTGGGCCGATAGCGATAAGCGCTGAATGAGTCGTCGTCTTGTACGTCTTCAGAGATGTTTCTTCACGGCCACCCTATCCAAGCCTCTCGGTAAAGTAGTCGCGCCGCGCGTACGCTAAAACGTTAGACACAGCGAATGCATTCTACGTAAATTATTGTCACGCAAAACGGGGCCTAAAACGGCCCTCTGGGCATTGGCATTAGAATACGTACATACATAAACTCACGCCTATTTCCCACCGGGGTAAGCAGAGACTATGAAATTCCATTCTCTTGCTTCCTCCACATTCATCAATTATTGCATAAGAGTAGGTACATTATACATATATGAAAATTAACTGGAAGTTTTTTGGTTAAGCAATTATATCCGCATTTCGCACCTACTTTTAATCCAAGGACAAATTCAACAGATAAAAGTTCAAAACCACAAGGTCATTCGGTTGGATTTTACGTGACTGCTTGGTTAGTAGTTAGTTCCGTACTACCAAAGGTCAGAATGGACCTGATCCAAACAATCTGTATTTTCCAAGATTACTTGGGAAATATAGAATAATGCTGTAGGTATCACTTTATAATATGTACCTCTGATACGAATAAAAATTGGAAGTTCTTTTATCGATTATATTGTGCGTGCTCTTACATTCTTATTAGTATAGAATAGAATAAAATAGAAATTGTTTATTATAAAAGGACGACACACACAAAGACAAGACAATAACATTACTTAATTTTTTTCACAAAACAATTACAAAAAGCATAGGAGGATGTTCATTACAATGATCATAAGGTGGTGGTGGACGTCCTGAGATTAAACGGCCTCACTCAGCACAAGCTCAACTCAGCGGCGTGAACCACGACGCTAGTCATTCAAATATTCGCTTATTTTTTAGCAAAAGTTATACAACGAACAACACTAAACTGGTTTGCCGGAAATGAATAGGCTACTTGACAACCTAGTCAAATGAGATACTTTTTACGAAACGTCAAAACGAAAGTTTTCTTTGGATTTTGTTTGGAAATACTGGCTGTGACGTCATCAATAAATGCGGTTATACGTCATACTCATCATTATTACTCAATTCATAAATAAAATTCAAAAATACGTCGAGAAGTAAAATGAGATTGATTTTTGATCGTCCTAAACTGGCTTCTGTTTGTAGATTAGCATTTTATAATTTATCTTTGATACAGTCAAATACCCTATTTTATGCTATACCGATGGCCGCTGGGGCGGAAAGGTTTTAGAATGGCGACCACGTGTCGGACGACGCTCAGTGGGTAGGCCCGCTACAAGGTGGACCGACGATCTGGTGAAGGTCGCGGGAAGCCGCTGGATGCGGGCAGCGCAGGACCGATCGTCGTGGAGATCCTTGGGGGAGGCCTATGTCCAGCAGTGGGCGTTGTACGGCTGATGATGATGACCCTATTCTATACATTAAGATGTTGAAATATTTACGAGTAGGAACCAGAATTTTGTCATTGCTTTCAAAAACGAGTTTTCTTATCTCTCTCTCTTTATTTAAGAGCTGCGCTCTTGTCGGTGGAGTAAGCGCCTCCATTTTCATTACTCCATTAGGGCGTGTAGAACGGTGGTTGCCCCAATCGCCTTCCGTTCTCTTATACTATCCTCGAGTTTTCTTATACTATTCACGAATTCAATATTAAATCGAATTTTAGCCGAAAGTGAGATGATATTATTGGCTATTTAGACGTATCTTTGCTTTCATAGTTAGTTATACATTTATAGCGCTATAAAACGTGTATGCCTAATTTATAGACTCGTTTAATCCAAACTAAGAGCATTCAAATTATGCAAAATAAATAAATTATACATAATTTGAAAGTGATGAAATCTGTGTAGTTTATGGCTTAAAGTCAAGGTGGGGCCACGATAGGTTATTCTGGTAGGTCATGAACTGACATGACGCGTGTTAGGAAATGGATAAGTAGCTACTTTCGTCTTCTTCCTTATACTTCTGTAATGTTACATAATAATTATTCCATAATAAAAATAAAAATCTGTTAAAAGGTAAAATAATTACATAATAATTATTTTAATGGTGTATAACATTTCAATGTGTATAACTTTACATGTGCAAAGTGTATAACTTTACATGTGCAAAGGGGATTTTTTCTAACTATTCCATCTTCTTTATTTATTTGTTACATTTACATGTGAGTTCCTGTACGTAAAATAGTCAAATAATAATTATTTTTATGGTGAATAACTAATGTTAAAAAAATAAAGATTAGAAAAGGATAAAGACTACATGTGCAAAGGGGATTTTTTTTAACTATTCCATCTTCTTTATTTATTTATTACATTTACATGTGAGTTCCTGCACGTAAAATAATTAAATAATAATTATTTTTATCGTGAATAACATTAGAAAACAATAAAGATTTTACATGTGTAAAGGCGAATGTTTTTTTAACTATTCCATCTTTTATTTCGTATTGTTCTAGTTTATTAACCGACTTCAATAAAGAAGGAATACGTATCTATGTAATATTGTTGACTTAGGTGTTCAAAAAAATATTTTTACTTTTTACTCGACTGCGGCGAAACAAAAATATATGTGTTTGACCGCTATGTATAATGTATTTATTAGACAGATTTGGAAGGTTTCATTTTTTCAAATGTTTTTTTACATTGTAATTTATTTTGCTGTTTTGTCCTGTTTCCTCCTGGACCATTCTCTACCGCCTTCCTATTTTCCACGTAGAAAGTATCTATTTCATATTTTTTTAAGTTATAGGTACCACACCCCGTACTCTTCATATAGGACACCTCGTTTTACACAGACACTACATATTGACGTTATGTCTGAAGCTCATATGATTAAAGACTAAAGTATGTCCAAAAGAGGGTGAGGTAAACCTAGCTCAACCGCTTGGGGAAAGCGCAGTGTTGCCGTTCTGTACGTAGTATTATTCTTTATTCTATTCTAAACTAAAATATAAAGTGTGAGCAACCAAGTGAGACAACCACTGGTGAATGAAGTCATGCTTGTTAGTATGTGATATTTATTTATCTTTTTATTTATTTTATTAAACGGGAAACAAATAAAGGAGAAGGTGCAGGTCGTGTCGTATCAGGAGGTGAAGGTTTTGGCGGGAAGAAGAGAGGAATGGCGATTACTCCACCGCCAAGAGCGCAGCTCTTAAATAAAGAGAGAGATTAAGCGGTTAATTAAAAAAATATATAAAGTTCATGCGTTTTATACAATCTTTAGTTGGCTAATAGACTGTACTTGTAAAGGAATACATCTGAACGTTAAAAATGGCGGCGTAAATAATTACGAACTTAGACTAAGCGTGGTTGACACTTGGCCGGTTTTTGTATCCGGCCAGGTGTGGCTTTCTATTACATAATATTACCGTCAGATTGGTTTATATAAAATACGTTTTAAAATAGACAAAGCAAATTACTATAAATACCTATAGCAATTGGCTGCGGAATGAGTATTTTTCGTATGTAAATAAACCTACCCACAAAAATGTGACCAGTTGAAACCAGTTGTTTAATACTTAATACCTATACAATATAAATAACAAACTTATATATTTCAAAATAAACTCTGTAAAAATATTTAACGTTCCTTAATTTAATGATCGCTTTACAATATTATAATGAAGGTCTACCCAGGCTACGTTCACCAAAAACAATATAGATGGCGATGTAGAGCTTTAACGTGATAATGGCCCCGATTCCTGCAGACACCGCCTAATTTTATTTTAGGTTATATCCGTCATTTTCGTATCCGTCGAAAAGGAAAGGGACGGATGATTCACAGCTCTTAATTTTAGGAAGAATGAGTAAATTAATGTGTCGGGTTATTGACTGACGTAAAATTTTTAGACGGTTGGTTTAGATTTGTGCTTAAAATTGACGTGTGTTCCATAAATTTTATGCTTGTCGATTACCCGTCCCTTTCCTTTTCGGCGGATAAGAAAAGGACAGATATAACTTAAAATAAAATTAGATGGTATTTACAGGAATTAGCACCAATAACCTATTTTCTCATTATTCAGGTAAGTACACAATTATTCCAAAATACAATGTAACGGCAGAAGCATATATAAAAATAATTGTTGCTTGATATTTGGGTCACGTTATGTATAGAATTATGTTGCTAGCTACATTGCTTCTCTTTATTTTAATCAGAATAATAATGAGTGGAAAATGTAATTGTGCCTGGGTGTTATTATTATTGCGTATGGCAGACAATAATAAAATATCGTGCGTGGATCATATATCCAGCTGAAGCTTCCCTAACCAAGTCTCTGCCGCACCCGTCACACAGTGCAGCTCTGCTATAGATATGTTAATTCCTAACCGGGGAGGGAGTCGAGAAGACACAATGAAACAACAGAGCTAGATCGAGGTCTCTATTCGACTGCCAAGTCAAGCGTGAGAGGTCGCAGCCTACTCACAAATTACCAACTACCCTCTTATCCGCTTAATATCTAACATCCCTCCACCACTATTTCCTAAACTAAATCGTACTACTATAATACAATGTTTTTTTATTTTAAAAGAATTTCCGGTAATCAACTACTTTGCGAATGCGTTTTGGAACTGTCGTAGCTGCCTGTGGTTCTTCTCGGGGAGAAAGGACACCGCTTGTTGGTTCATCACTCCTCGGTTCGTTTGGAACAGAAGGCAACTGCTCCGGTTGGCTAGTCTCACACTCCGCCCATTGGTCACTAACACTGTCCTCATTGCCACCTGTCTGGGCGCTGGCTGGTGTAACAGTGTGCTCCTCCTCGCCGCTGATGCTAAAGGAGGGGCTGGCCGCGGCCTGCTGCGGAGCCTGCGACGTGCCGGTTGACGGCAACCATACTATGGGCGGCATTGCTAACTCCTCGGTTTCTGTTCCCTCCTGCTCATCTGATCCCTCATCTTTTCCTTCTACATATTCCTTCTCCCCTTTATATTTCAATAGTTGGTTTGAATGTTTTTTAATTTCTTGGTTATTACCTAGCACACGTACTAGGTACACTGATGATCCCAGTTTCTTCAGAATTTGTCCCTTTGTCCATTGTTTTTTTTTGTTTATTAATTATTTGAACTAACACTAATTCACCGGTTACAAAGCTCACTTTCCTTTTCCCGCTGTATTGTTTACACTGTAAGGACTGATTATCTTTTACTACTTGTTCGAGTGCCGTATCAGATGATGAGAATGGTGTAGGTGCTACTAAATCTAATCTATTCTTTAATTTATGTCCAAACAGAATTTCTGAAGGAGATCGGTCGGTGGTCGTATGTTTTGAATTTCGGTAACTAAATAGAAACTCTTGTAATTTCATATTAAAGTCCCTTTGACTGACACCTGACAAAAAAAAATGATTTTATAGCTCGCTTAATAATTTTTACGTAGCTTTCGGCTTGTCCGTTGCTGGCCGGGTGATACGTCGGTGTGGTAATATGTCGTATTCCGTTTCGCTTGCAAAAAACATTGAACTCAGTAGACACAAAATATGTTCCATTATCCGTGCATATGGTATCAAATACTCCAAATCTAGCCATAACTTCACACAACTTTTCAATGACTGTTCGACTACTGTAACCACTTGATACGTCAAAGCACTCCACCCATTTAGAGTAGGCGTCTACTATCACCAAATACGTCCTATTGTTAATCGGGCCGGCTAAGTCAAGATGAACCCTACTCCAGCTGCGCGCGGGGTAGGGCCACGGTGTCAGCGGAGCGCGAGCGGGAGCGGGTCGCAACGCGGCACATACACTACATGACGATACATAGTTTTCCAAATCCTCATTTATTTTTGGCCACCAAAACCTATCCCGGGCCTCAGCTTTCATTTTGTTTACTCCCAAATGACCCTTATGTAACTCGTTGATTATCCTTTCGCGATAATTTTGTGGAATAATTATTTTGTGTCCTCGCATAATAATATCATTTTCGACTGCTAACTCGTAGCGGCATTCGTGGTATGGTCTAATTAAATCATTTGTAATTTTACTCGGCCAACCCATTAAAACATATCGCTTAACGCTTGATAACACACCGTCCTCGCGAATCCCCTCCGCCAGCTCGGACACCGTTACGAAGCGCTCACCCTCACATACAAAGTTCACGAATGTAGTCTCATCGAACGTATCACAATTATTGTTGTCTAAAACCTGTTTCTCGTCCGCCGACCGGCTTAGGAAATCAGCTGAGTTATGAATGCTACTCACATATTCAATTACGTAATTATATGCGGATAAGAAAATCGAATATCGTTGTAACCTATTTGCCGTTATTTCGGGCACGCCCTTATTTGGATTGAATATAGTTAAAAGGGGTTTATGGTCTGTCTTTAGTACAAATGGCTCAGCCGGCCCAAATAGGTACTGATGGTACTTTCTTACCCCAAAAATAATAGCCGTCGCCTCCTTTTGTATTTGGCTATACTTTTTCTCCGCGACTGACAAAGATCTAGACGCATATGATACTGGTTTTTCTACCCCCCCTTCCACTTGCGAAAGGATGGCTCCCAACCCAGTCGGCGATGCATCAACGGTTAAAATTATCTTAGCGTCGGGGTTAAAATGAGCTAAATTTTTTTCCGACGCTAAATCTCGTTTTATTGTAGCAACGGCTTCATCATGTTCTTTTTTCCAACTCCATTTAACATTTTTCTGTAATAACTCATGCAAAGGACTTAATATTGATGATGCATTGCGGACAAAATTCCGGTAATAATTTACCAGTCCCAAAAATGACTTCAATTCTGATACGTTCGTTGGCACTTTTGCTTCTAGTATAGCCTTTACTTTCTCCGGTGATTTATGTATTCCGTGTCTGTCAATAACAAATCCTAAGTATGAGACAGAGTGTTGAAAAAAGGAACACTTTTCTTTTTGTAGTACTAACCCGGCCTGCTCTAGTCGTTGAAATACCGCGTTAAGCCTTTCTAAGTGTTCTGTTTCATTTTTACCAGTTATTAAAATATCATCTAAATATAACAAAACTCCCTCTAAGCCTGCTAGTATGGTTTCCATGGCCCTCTGAAAAATTGCCGGTGCACTGGACAACCCAAACACCAATCTCGTGTACTTAAACAAGCCTTTGTGAGTATTTATACACGTAAGCACCTGTGATGACTCATTTAGTTGAAACTGATTATACGCACGGGATAAATCTAATTTCGAAAACTGTTGGCCTCCTCTTAATTTCGAAAATAATTCATCTATTCTGGGAAGCGGATATTTTTCAATTAGAAGCTGCTTGTTAAGTGACACAGAATAGTCAGCGCACAACCGGATTGACTTGTCTTGTTTAAGTACGGGCACAATAGGGCTCGCATACTCTGAATATTCCACTGGTACCAAAATACCTAAATCTACTAATCGTTTAATTTCCCGTTCAACTCCTTCTCGTAAAGCGAACGGCAGTGTACGCGCCCTACAAAAAATAGGTTTCGAGTCGGGTTTTAATTTTAAATCTATCAAAACATTTTTACAGCATCCTAATTGGTTTGAAAATAAATTCGGGTACTTGATAGTTATGTCCTTTACTGCCTCTTTATTTGCCCAATGTATTTGACCAACTTGCAGATTAAATTTTGAAAGAAAATCCCTACCAAGTAATAGTGGTCCATTACCCCGAACTACATAAACCACAATATTTTCCACCTGTTTTTTATACGAAAAAGGTAAAGTTAGAGTACCTAGGGCATCTATGTTACCACCGTTATAGCTTCGTAATAAAAATTTACTCGGTTGTAAGTGGTAATTAGAAAATATTTTTTTGTATACTACCTCCGGAATTATAGTAACCGCTGAACCCGTATCAATTTCAAAATTTAATATGTTTTTATCAACCTCGACCGACTCCTTCATAGGCTCGCCCTTTATGGTACGGATATTACAAATGAATCCCTTACCATCGTCATCTTCATCATCCGCACTGCACTCGACTAAATGTTGCCGAACAATACGTTTAGAACACATTCTTTTTAAATGCCCTTTCTCGCCGCATCTATTGCACGTGTACGCCGCAAACCGACACTGCTCCCTGCGGTGGCCCATGCGACCGCACCCGCCGCAGCGCGCCGCGCCGCCACCGCTACCGCTCGAGTCTGCCGCGCGGCTGCGCTGTTGTGGGACCTGCTGACCCCTTGTTGACACTTTCAACACTTGCAGTGGTTCTGCCGGTGCGCACGGAGCCCCTATAACTGCTTGCCGTGCCCCCGTACGTGCACTGCGCATACTTTCTGCCGAACTTAACGCCTTGCTCAAGGTTAATTCCGACATCTCCTTGGTGAACAGGTGATCCCTCTCCGGCCCGACTACCATGCCGAGCACGAACCGGTCGCGCAGTTGATCATCTAGTTCGGTAGCTCCGAAACCGCAATGTACAGCGAGCCCGCGTACACGCGCTGCCCACTCCGCCATGGTCTCGTCTGCTCGCTGTGTCGAACTATGGAACTTGAACCGCTCCGCGAAACCGCACTTTTTTGGTTGAAAATGTCCGTCGAGTAATTTTACCACCTTCTGATAGTTTAACGTTCCCATTTGAGCTGGTAATGCTAGGTCTCTCACCAACTTGTACGTCGACTCAGTTAAACTACTCAGTAAAATAGCGCGACGTTTACACCCGGCTTTGTCTTCCTCCTCCCCGAGGTCATTTGCTAAAAACCATTGTTCGAGTCTTTCTTTATACACCGACCACTCTTGAATCTCGTGATTGAATGTGGATACCGATCCTACTGACACTTTTGCCATGATGCACGCATACACACAGTTTCACACGCGAAATAATTTCAATTATCCGATCCTCGTTGCCAGTGTTAATTCCTAACCGGGGAGGGAGTCGAGAAGACACAATGAAACAACAGAGCTAGATCGAGGTCTCTATTCGACTGCCAAGTCAAGCGTGAGAGGTCGCAGCCTACTCACAAATTACCAACTACCCTCTTATCCGCTTAATATCTAACAAGATACCACCTGGGAACCGGTGCAGAGGGCACTCGTTCACTATGTGTGATACGGTTTGTGCCTGGGTGTTATCATTTATACCCAAAAACAAAGATAAAAGATGCATGTTTCTTATCCATGAAATTAAAAGGATAAACGCAGAAAAATCAATGAATCGCTATCTACATTGTGTTTGAGGTTCGTAGCCTGTAAAGTCCCTCCGTATTATATAATTAATTAAAATTAAGACTAAAAACTCAAAAAAGGGTGCGTACAAAAACTGGCATTGCGGTTTACAACATTGCGAGGCCTTGCTCTCGATACAACACTCCATTCACACCGACAGAAGTCGTACATAACAAAAGTGAATCATGAGGTTGCATCATGAGATACCTACATCTTGTCAAAGTTGCAAACGATATATTTTAATCACCATCGCAGTCGTTTTCAAAACCGGACCTGTCAAATCTTCACATTAGGTAAGTGAAAAACGGGATATCGCTACAGAAATGATGACTCATTTTATGTAAACGTTTGCAAATTGGCTTAGCGCCAACATAATTATTCGTAAGCTCATGACTACATCCTAATGGGGTAGTTAGAGGTAGGTACATCCATCGCAAAATGAACTAAGTACCCACACCTCGCCGAGTTTTCTGTTACAGTTTCTATGGCTAAGGCATTTGATATAAAACAGAACACACATTACTTCCCTTTATACAGGGTAAAGAGGTATGAAGAAAAGTTCCAAAGTTGTTCCGAATGCTTGCAACTACGCACTACGTTGTTTGGAATCTGGCAAAACTTTAATAACATCAGGCTATGAGTAATCGTGTAAAAATGTAAACAAGTACATAATAAGCGCGTTTACATTGACACGACCTTCGGTAGCGAAAGTCTAGCAAATGCCAACTAAACTGAATAAATAAACATCACCCACCTTATAAGGCAAGGACGTTACCTAATAGCACGATCTGACCTTATTATTTTAAGTAAAAACTTGTCTGAGAATCATATATATCCGTAAACACATTCTAACAGCATACTTCTTCCATCGTGTGGGTTAAGAGGTGGATGACCAACCTCATCAACCCTGATGTCTGGGTTATTACTGAGCCGCCAAAGGCCCCTGTCGTGACTCATGTAACGATTAACCGAGACCAACGGCTTAACATGTACGAAGCACGGATCATCTTACTTCTGGACAATCAGGTGATCAGCCTGCAATGTCCTAACCAAACTAGGGATCACAAAGTGATTTGTCCCCACCGGGATTCGAACCCGAGACCTCCAGATCGTGAGCAGAACGCTCAACCACTGGACCACGGAGTGAATATCTTACGTATGACTGGCATAACTTGTTTATAGCAATATGTAGGTAACTACAACAAGGGATGAATCGAAAGCAACTATTTGTATTTTCCTCGGTGTCGTCTTAAGTTTACAGATTTGTATTCAACATAAATTATCTTGAGAAGTTTTGCACAAATACTGCGACACGAATATCAACGGAATCATTGAAGTTCGAATTAAGGTCAGATAGTCAATATTTAGCACACTTTTGTTTTGTTTATCACGTACAATTGTATTTTGTAGACGTTTTTCGTTGCACACATAGAATATTTTATAAATATAATTGTTAAGACTGTAGTCTCCGCAAAATTGTATCATGGAAAGAAAGAAAGAAACATTTATTATAAAGAGACACCACAGTAACAAATATAAAACAAATATATAATATAAAACACGGAGT
This sequence comes from Pectinophora gossypiella, assembly GCF_024362695.1. NCBI lineage: Eukaryota > Metazoa > Arthropoda > Insecta > Lepidoptera > Gelechiidae > Pectinophora > Pectinophora gossypiella. The sequence continues at coordinate 1,571,353 of NC_065404.1, read as the reverse complement.
AACACATAACTTACAATCAAAACACATAATAAAAACAACTTACACGAGAAATACAAATAATTGACTGTATGAACTGGTCAACGATGGTGGTGGTGTCCTTTATTAAAGGGCCTCAGTCAGCATAAGCCGCGGCGCGAGCCATGACGCTGGTATTATGGCGAGTTTTTGGTGATAATTATTTCAATTTTTAAGCAATCTTAACAAGTTTCTTTAACTAGGTATCGTTTTTTGCGTACATCTGCTTCTTCTATCGTGTCGGTTGTGAGGTGGAGTAACAACCACATCAACCATGGTGTCAGGGTTACTATTGAGCCGCCAAAGGCTTTTGTCATGGCTCATGTAACGACTGCTTACTTACGTCAGTAAGTAGTAACCAACGGCTTAACGTGCCTCCGAAGCACGAACATAATATTTTAAGTATTAAACGCATATCTTTTAAAAGTAGATTTAGTTTGTTTATACAATAAAGCAATCTATATCAACGGAATCATTGAAGATCGAATGAAGGTCGGACCGACAATTAATTATTAGCACACTTTTGTTTTTTTTGTTATCATGTACAATTGTATTTTGTGGGCGTTTGTTTTTGCACACTTACATAGAACATACATACATAAACTCAGGACTATTTCCCACGAGGCAAGCAGAAACTATGACTCTATGACTATGACTAGTGACTATGTGGAGGAAGAAAGAGAAGTATACCCAAAGTTGGTTAACTTCAACAATCGCAGACCGAGCGCGTTTACCGCGTTTATGAGAACTTAAGGCGGTACTGTGAAGAAATGTGTCGTAATTACCATTGTGGTTTCCTTGTCTCCTTCTCAGAAGCAACGTGTGTAAAATAAACGCATAGCGTAGCTCGTGTGCAGCGTGAGACATCGGGGACGATAAACAACAAGGTACATCTAATGCAATTAGACAACTGCGAAGAACTCCCCAGTTTATAACACAAACACGCACATACCCACCTTACTGCATTGCAACATGGCTATGTAATCAGCCTTCCTGTAAGAGCGATCTGGAGGTCCGGGTTCGATTCCCGACGTGGAAATTGTTTAGCGAGGAATTTGCAGGCTTGAATCACCTGATTGTCTGAAAACGTAAGATGATTCCGTGCTTCGAAGGACACGTTAAGCTGTCGGACCGGACCCTTCTATTAGCCGTAAAAACACCTCCACCAACCAACAAAACAGTGTGGTGGAGTATGCTCCACACCCCCTCCGGTTGAATGAGGGGAAACAGAGCTATTTATGTTGTATCATCCCCCTAGCATTATTCCGGTTTTTTACAGGGTCCGCTTATCTAACCTGACGATTTGACAGGTCCGGTTTTTTACAGAAGCGTCTGCCTGTCTGACCTTCCAACCCGCGAAGGGAAAACCAGCCCAATACAGTTCAAGTCACATACCTCTGAAAATGTCTTTCTCGGGAATGTGGGTTTCCTCACGATGTCTTCCTTTACCGCTAAGCACGTGGTAACCATTTATGATCCAAACATGAATTCAAATTCGACAATCATTGGTTTAGGCCTGTCTGGATTCGAACGTGCGACCTCAAAGTGAGAGGCAAATAAGGTGTAATTTTTGTATGTTTTGGGTTATTTAGCTAAAATGTGTCAGTGATAGCGCTGTCATGTACCTGATAGAAGGAAATAAACGACGTTTGATAGATTCGCGTATTTTCGCGTTGCAAATTCGCATTACGCATGAAGTAGTAGTAAATGGCGTCAAGTTCACTAAGAAAGTTCTTTACCTCGACTTATCAGATGGTTGTTTACATACGCGTGTTACGTCTAATTAAACAAAAAAAAAAACATTCTTGTGAGTCATAAAAAGAACTGGACTTGACTTCCACATGTTTGTTATAATAATTATGAAGTAGGATGGTAATCAGTCGAGTAACATTTCCTGTGCGAGGTTCTTGCCCGTCAGATCATCTCTCTTTATTTAAGAGCGCTCTTGTCGGTGGAGTAATCGCCTTCATTACTCCATAGATCGGTGGTTGCCCCAATCGCCTTCCGTTCCGCAGTACACCGACCAATTTCTCAATCGGTGATGTTCTACCTAAAGCCCTACCAGAATCCATTTCCTCGGCCTCCAACCAGTACTGATACCGCTGCTGTCTGGCATCAGGGGTGTGCTTTTCAAGTAGCGGCGCCTACTCGCTACGTCACAAGATCGTCATAGAACCTAAGTAGCATTTTATAGGTTAGCCCGTCCCAGTGAGCTACCCACTACGTTCTGCTGATCCTGTCGCTGTTTGGTCGGGGACTGCTTATTTTTATAATCGCAGCTAACCATTATATCTGATGGCTGTTCCACTATCCGCCACCTGTGGACCCCGTAGATGTCATACAACCCAGCCTACTATCGTCAGATCATAAACGACGGCAATAAATCTTACGTAAGTAGGTGCTTGCCTATATCACACCCCGAAAACTTCATGCAAAAAATCTCCTTTTACACAGACGCTACACATTGACGTTATCCTACGCAGCATCTGTGTGTGTGACGTCTGATGCCCATACGTTTGAAGAATAAAGTAAGACCGAGGAGGGTTGAGGTAAACCTAAAATGATTTTTGTTTTTCTAGCACTTACCCATGCTTAGGGAAACTCACAACGACAACCCGATTACTCTAGCCATAGAGGCAGCCAATCAGCTCGCAACACAAAACACTTCAGGACCCCGATACCGACCCCGCCGGCGTGGTCGACGATTTCCCTCATTTAGCGCTTATCGCTATCGACCCACTAGGTAAAATCAAAGGATATAATTACAAGCTATACCTATAGATCACCGCCCCCACCAACCCGCATTGGAGCAGCGTGGTGGATGCTCCATACCCCCTCTGGTTGATTGAGGGGAGGCCTGTGGCCAGCAGTGGGACGTATATAGGCTGTTTATGTATATTATGTTATGTATACCTATAGATACGTCAGCTGTCGTAGTAGACACCACACGCCCACCAAATCAAAGGTCTCGGTCGGGTTAATTCGGAAATGACTCTTATAAATTGAGACGCATTTGGGTGTTTCTCGACAAACACGTAATGGAATAACGAATTGATAAGTATTAATATAGTTTTATAGACGTGACATATTGTAGATATGCCGCAACTAACATTAACTACGTGGCCGGACAAATTAGGAGCGCTAAGGACTCTCACCTGGTACAAAATTTAAGACAACAGGCCTGATGGTGACCAGTTGAGGGTGAACTTCGGCTCAGGGCGTCGTCTGAGAATATTGTTTGACAGACTTTATCGACCCTAGTGGGTCGATAGCGATAAGCGCTGAATGAGAGAAATCGTCGACCACGCCAGCGGGTCGGTATCAGGGTTCTGAAGTGTTTGTTGTCGCGAGCTGAATTTGTCTCATGGTGAATTTGTAGTTTATGTGAATTATTCCCTATTCCCTTGAATATTTGGATGTTATCATGATTTGAATCTACCTCCCCCACACGACTGCTTGCCAAATATCTCTGTTTATTACAAACACGATTTTATTTTTTTTCTAAAATAACTAATTGTGTTCTCGAACTTGCGTCTTGTCCTCGTCATTAGATACAGCTTATGGTAATTGGCTGTTTGTAGTTTGTAAGTTTGTAACACATATATGTGAGTACACCACGTTATATCGCAGTTTGATCATGGTGGGTTTTTCTTGCAGACACTTTTCCTCGGTTATACAGGTTGTGAAAAGCTTCAGTAGTTTTATAACGTTGCTAATTAATTAATTAATAACACACAATAGTACATACATACATCAGTAGGCCGGATTGAAATGGTGGCTGAGTTCGGATAGGGATCCAGATCTACGGGGTATATCGTGGAACCCTTGCCCTGGCCTTGGGAACGGTTTTTTTTTGACGTGACTTATTGTAGATTTGCCGCAGATGGCATTATCTACTTGGCCGGACAAATGGGGAGCGCTGAAGGCTCTCACCCTGTACAACGTTTAAGACGACAGTCCTGAGGGTGCCCAGTTGGGCGCGCACCTCTGCTTAGGGCGTCGTGTGAGAGGAAAAATATCTAAAAGAATTAATCGACCCTAGTGGGTCGATAGCGATAAGCGCTGATTGAGGGAAACCGTCGACCACGCCGGCGGGGTCGGTATCGGGGTCTTAAAGTGTTTTTGGATTGGCCGCCTCTATGGCTAGACTAATCGGGTCGTCGGGATCGTATATTACGTCCTTCGATCCCAGGGATACGGGCGAAGACATCAACGGTTGCAGAGGCGGAGATGGGAGAGATGGGGGAGCGAACGGTACGGTAATGCAGGTCGGAAGGAACAAGTCACAGGGAATGTAACCTGGAACCTGACAGAGGGCAGCAGTAACTGTCAGTACTATTCAGAGGCGGAGACAGCTTTGAAGTAGTCTGGGCGCCATACGACTCGCGTGAGACGGAGTACTTCGGGACGGTAGGCAAGAGGGAAACCACTGCCCTATTTTTCCCTAAAAAGGTAGTCTGGAGAATGCTACACGGACAAGAGCCTGGCTTTTAAATTTGTAATGAAAACTTAATGAATTGGCAAGACAGTCACCACACAACATTGTAATCGAAATCTAATTTGAAGGTCTACTGTGGCGTTTCCGTCCAAATTCGAGTGTGTTTGTACTTAGATAAGTATTATTATGTTTGAACATATTTAATTTACAACTATACAATGATACAGCTGTATCTCTTCCGGCAGAGCAAACAGATTGAAATAAGGAAAACACATTGAAATCAAATCGCGGGACAAATATCCCATATTAACATGTATCTATACTATCTATCCAGCACAGAGACGGTGATGGATAAGAAATAACACACTGTTTAGTCTTTACAAATTCTAAGAAAACATAAATAACATCACGCCTGTATCCCCGTAGGGGTAAGCAGAGGTGTATAGTATAAACACCGACTCTTCGCCAGCTAGGAACCCATCCAAACTTACTTTTTCTTTGTATGTCTGTAATCTTTTCATGATTTGCCGCTGAATCGAGTTAAATGTACTATGAAGAGTGAACACACACACAGCGAAGGAAATAGGAAAGTTTTTATCCCGGATTTGACCACCTGAGGGGATGGAAAGGGGTTATTTTAACTAACCACGAGCGATAAAATGGGGCCCACGCGTAAGGAGTGCGGAGGCGTGAAGCTAATAGTTTACAATTACAATCATATAAGACAGACAAACAAAAATAAGGAAAAGCTAGATAATAAATCAATCTGTTTTTATGACGTTATCGATTGATATTTGCTTAATTTTATTTATTTATTTATTCATTTTGCATATATATTTTTGATAGGAATATATATCTATAATATCAAGTATAAGTAATGCATTATAATCTATGTAAGTAGTATGTTTTCTTTATTATATATAAGTAGGTACGTAATTGAGTTTGGTGTGTCCGTGGCTCACGTTCGATAGGTCTCCCATAATACCAGCGCCGCGGCCCGTGCTAAGCACGTGTCACGGCATTATGCTGAGGGAGATCCTTTTTTTATTTTGGGCGCCTCCATTGTGTATTTAATGTCTGTATTATTTGTCTTTTTGTCTTTGTTTTTTTTTCTATTTTTTTTTTATTTCTGTAATGTAAGTTTGTAAATGTGGCGTCCAATATGGAAATAAATATTTTCTTTCTTTCTTTCTTTCTTTCTTTCTTAATTTATGTGCACGAGTTAAACTATCGAGAACACGTAATTGTGTGAACGACTTTATCACCAGTAGAATAGGCATTCAACGAGGGACTTTCCAGGCTACGTTCACCAAAAACAATATAGATGGCGTTGTACAGCTTTAATGTTATAATTACCTATTTTCCCATTACTCAGATACATAATTATTCCAAAATACAATGTAATGGCAGAAGCATTATAAAAATAATTGTTGTTTGATATTTGGATCACATTATGTATTGAATTATGTTGCTACCTATATTGATTTTCTTTATTTTGATCAGAATAATAATGGATGGAACCCTCCGGTTGATTGAGGGGAGGCCTGTGCCCAGCAGTGAGACGTATATAACCTGTTTATGTTATGTATGTAATAATGGATGGAAGATGTAATTGTGCCTGGGTGTAATAAAAAAGGTCAATATTTCTTTCCAAAAATAAAGATAAAAGATGCATATGTATGTTATCCATGAAATTAGAAGGTTAAACGAAGAATAATATATAAAAATATTCACGCATATTTGTACAGGTAAAGTTCTATCGCCATAATAATTATTTATTCTAGGTCAAATTTGCCTGCGCAGATCTCGTGTCTTGACTGTGGTTTGCTAAAGGTTTGTTAATAGCCAAAAGGTATTTATAAATAATTTATACCGTATAATTTATAAAAATACGGTAATAATTTTACAAACTTTAATCAGTTTACTGTAGTCTTAGTAATGTACTAAGTTTTTTTTGTGAAAATAAACGTTGTTATAAATTGTATATCATTTGAATATGTCGGGCCTATGTATGGAGTCCCAACTTTTAGAAGGCGTAAGTACATATGTGGGGACTTTTATTATATTATAATTGTTATAGTTCAGTTTCATACACAATAATATATCTAGATACCTAGTAATGTTCCGCAGTAAAACTGTAAGTATTCATAAATTATTAGTAACCATACAAACATACCTATACATTATGTATTGTGTTAATGTAAATCTCTAACTGCATTATCTATTTCTTTAAATATCTATACATTTAACAATCTTGGCTGAGATTTATTTTAGGAATAAACTGAAGTCTTTTTTACGAGTATATGTGTATACAAGATGTATATCTGTAGCCAATATTTATGTATATATTTATTTGTGTATATTTACAATAGTCTATTATGATAATTACTACCTTTCCGTCCACGATGAGAAGTTAACGGCTGCGTGAACTTCGGTATAACCGAAGTGACGATAAGCATGGTTATTTGGTTAAACAATTCGCAATTCAACGATTTTAAGCGATTAGTTAGGTAAACTGTGAAGGCTGCTTGTTGAGTCGCCATATCTCTTGTAATAAAAACTAATTAGTATTGACAGCAGTATCCTAATAACAATAATGTTTTATAGACAAATGACGCAACTATGATTCACAACTATGATCGTGAAGAACGTATATGTACATATAACATTACATAAACAGCCTATGTATGCCCCACTGATGGGCACAGACCTCCCCTCAATCTACTGGAGGGGGTTGAGCCCGCTGCTCCACTGCGGGTTGGTGGAGGTGTTTAACGTGCCCTCCGAAGCACGGAATCATCTTACTTTTTCGGACAATCAGGTGATTGAAGCCTGCAATGTCCTTACCGAACAAAGAACAGTCTCACAAAATTATTTCGACAATGTCCCCATCAGGATTCGAACCCGGATCTCGAGATCTAGCAAGGCTAGTATAATATAAGATCAATTAAATTGTGTTATCGACTGATCGATGAGGCGGTGATGTCTGCGTCTGCGCCGAGTAACGAGGCGTATGCCGTCGCTTTATAGTGAAAACTACGTAAGCGTCTTTTGAAAAATCACATTCTGGTGTGGTTTTCTTCATCGAAACTTCGATTATAATCATCAGGGTAAAAATTTAGACCACAATTTTTCACCTAGATTTAAACTAGCGTATCTATTGTAAAACATCCACATGTGATTTTAAAGCGCTTACTTGATAAAGGCTGTTTTTGTTTAGTTTTCACAACGATTACTACTGTTGAACAGTCGTTATTCCTCCATTAATTGTTTCTGCGTGTGGGCTTTGTTTGCAAGTTGTTTGCGCGAGCGCATGACAGTGTGACGCATGCGCCGCGAACGTAGTGGATGTTTACAATCAGATAAAATGTCGGTCTGATGCAACTCGTGAGGGCATCGACGTTGGCGGGAAATTAGTGCGTTGCAACAAGTTTCGTTTTGAGGTGTGACATGCAACAACTGTATGCGCGTGCGTATCGCTAACAAACATCTAGATAACATTGAGCTCTGTCTGGTCGAGGCGATTACGAATCAAAATAATAAATCAAATGAGCGCATGACTACGCCAACAAACAGTCTTCCAGCTGGCGAATCTATTAAAATTGTAAACTTATTTTTTTACATAAATAAATTAAATAAAATTGTAATCGCTGTATTTGTGTTAGCATATGCGTACCCGACTTGAGAACGCGTTTTCTCTCTCGGATTAGAATTAGGTACCTAATCTTAATTTGTTTCTAATAGAACCAATTATTTTTGAGGACTTTATAATATATTGTTCAGAATATTGATAAGCGTAATTTGGATACTGGCAGAATATCAGTGTTGGTGAGAGTGGGTACTCGTACCATACTAGCAACAATATGCTGAGTCAGTCCCATTTACCAGGGCAGTGTTAGCTACTAGTCACAAATTATTAATCTTAATTTATGTAAATGCTTTTGTAACCTTCACTGTTTTGGGAATAAAGTTATTCTATTTTATTCTGTTCTAATATTAAACTGGTGGTGGTGAATTATTTCTATAGACTTTACCGACAGCTTCCTAACTCTTCCATCGTTTGAAAATAGATCATAACAATAGGTACCGGTGAAGCATGAAGACTAATGAGAGTGGAAGAAGCGAAAAAGGTGTGTCAGGGTGGTGGTAAATGGAATTACATGAAAGACGTAATCTTATGTAGGTAACAATTAGGTAAGTGGTATTTTGATGGAAACCCTTTTCCATCGGTTTCCTAATCGTTCACTTCCGCTGAGCTTCTCGCAATGTTTCATTATTATTCTCGCTGGTTTTATAGCGCCCCTCAGATAATCAACAGTCTTTCGGAAGTGGCCGGTATTTTCGAGATTCTGAGGTGTCTGAAGCAATTAGTCGTATGCGAGAAATAGAAGCAGCCACTACGCAGTTTTAGCTTGTTTACCAGTTCTGCTCATGTTTATTCATAGTGCAATACTTACTTTGAAGAGTCATAGCATGAATGTAGAACATCATGACGTTGAACATCATAATGAGTAATGAATGAATGAGCTCTAAATGAATGTCTTCCAAATTTGTTTCACTTTTGCACATAACAATACAATATAACACAGCATGACGCTTGTAGCTAAGTATTCCCATAAGGGGCTGACGTGTAGTAGGTACACCTACTTCTGTCCAGCTATGTTTCATCATCATCATTGGCCTTATACGTCTGTTTCAGAAGATTTATGACGTCATCGCCTCGAAGAAATGCATGCCAGCTATGTTGAAGTCCCAAGTAATAGGGGTGACCCTTATGGAAACCACGTGATCTCAATTATCTATCCTAACAAGATTTAAATTGTAAAAATGTGCCTAATTTCGGTTGTCAATGTGTGGCTTTACGGTTGATTGTTGTGATAATAGTAATTATTCCGTTTCTAAAAACGGTGAATTAATGGACTAGATACTATGTAATAATAATAATAAAACACTTTATTGCACACAAATTTACAAAACATTTACAGGATAAACTTATTCTAAGGTGGGCAAAGGCGGCCTTATCGCTAAGTGCGATCTCTTCCAGACAACCTTCGGCAAAGGATAAGTTACATTTGTACAGCTGCAGTGTAGCGCGCAAATAAGTAAAATAAAATAATAGACTCATTTTATATATACATACATAATCATATTTACTAAATATATATTATATTATACACAGACTATGTAAATGATTCATAAAAAACCACTTGTTATTGTATTTGATGTTTGCTAAGTTCACTGCGTAGAACCACAGATGCCGGAAACCGTACAAAAATTTTACACTTATACCATAGAATAAGGAATAATACTTATACTATGGAGGAGCTCGGTGGCGCAGCGGTAAACGCGCTCGGTCTGCGATTGTTGAAGTTAAGCAACTTTCGCAAAGGCCGGTCATAGGATGGGTGACCACAAAAAAAAAGTTTTCATCTCGAGCTCCTCCGTGCTTCGGAAGGTACGTTAAGCCGTTGGTCCCGGCTGCATTAGCAGTCGTTAATAATCATCAATCCGCACTGGGCCCGCGTGGTGGTTTAAGGCCCGATCTCCCTATCCATCCATAGGGAAGGCCCGTGCCCCAGCAGTGGGGACGTTAATGGGCTGATGATGATGATGATGACTTATACTATGAATTGCATGGAATAGAAAAAAGAGGATGGAAAAGCCCTAACGCGCATTTTGTGTGAGAACCGCTGTTGCCGGTTTAATCCCACTCAAACATAACTACGATAGCTCTACTTCTCAAATTCCATAGCCACTGCACTGGCAATGCATATTTTTAAGCTGTAATTTTATCATTACTTTTCCTAAGATACTGCACACAAAAGTATTTTTTGATAAATAGCCGATCAAACTGAGGTTTTTACCTTTCCATAGGGATCTCTTTGCATGATAGTCGATATTTGATTTCTTGCGATATGTTATAATGCACAAGACGACCTTTTAATGTACTATCGCGGAGCTCCGTGCGCCGTAAAGTTTGCGGATGAGTGGAGTGCAAAGTGGGAGTATGAACTATTTGCTCATACTTGCATGGCTCGCGTTTAGCGCTCACTTGGCCCTTCTAAGATCTTTCTTCTATTCCGTGATGAATTGGACCATAATATAAACTGTATGTAACGAGTAGGTGAGCAACCTACTTAATTCTTGATAAAACAAGAAACACACCAGTATTTCTGCTGCATTTATCTCACTACTCACGTATCTATTACGCCCACTAAACACTTGATCGCATTTCCAAAGCATATTGATAAAAAACGTTTTAATATTTATTCATATACCTTCGATCGTACTTCGTATCCTGTTCGCAAACGCATAAAGATGAGTTTCCAGTTACTCAACTAGACTAAGTGATTCTAGGTAAAGCGTAGTTATTAATACAATTTGCATTTTGTTTATGCTGGTAATATGTAATATAAACAGGTATTTATGTTAATGAGAACAGTAATACACCGATAAAATTCTAGTGCAAGATGTCTATTCGTCGTCGTCACGATGTTTCGGCCGCGTAATTATACTTATCTACCGATACTGATCGCTTTCCGAGGTAAACATAAACATAGTAAACGCGCGCTTATCCTGACCGTAGATTTCCGCATAAGGCCGCGTTCAGAGCCGCGCGACAGAGGCGCGTGACGCCCCGGAAAAACAAACGTATGACAATGTACCTACTGAGCGTTCAGGGAGAAACATTTGTGCAGGCTTTTGTTTGAACGAGGACCTTTCCAATCGACGTTCCCCAAACACACGATAGATGGCGTTGTTCACTTTTAACGTGATAATTACCTACTTTCTCATTCCTAGAGTACATAATTATTTAAAAATGTAATGTAATGGCAGAATCATATAAAACTAATTGTTGCTTGATATTTGGATCACATTATGTATAGAATTATGTTGCTACCTATATTGTTTCTCTTTATTTTGATCAGAGTAATAATGGGTGGAAGTTGTAATTGTACCTTGGTGAAATAAAAAGGGTCATCATTTATACCCAAAAACAAAGATAAAAGATGCATATGTCTGTTATCGAAATTTAAACGAAGAAAAAACTTAACTATCGTGTGTTTGGGGAACGCAGATTGGAAAGTTTTTTTTTTTTGTTTTATTTCAAAAGATGTACCCTCACTAAGTCCCTCATTGTGGCGACCCATGCTTATGGCGGGTGACGCTCCAAGAACCGCTGTCACTGAACTGCGCGCGCTGCTTGACGCGCTGCAGTAAGCAATTATCACTTTACTAGTTAAGGGTGAATACCTATCAAAATGTGCCAAGTTTAGTGGCGAACTTTCATACTATTTTTTCGTGAAAAATTGGGTTCCGACATGAAAAAGGATCCAAAAGTAATATGAAAGTTCGCCACCAAACTTGACATTTTGATATTCACCCTTAAACGCTCGCGTTTTTCTGCATGGACTTCACATTAGAGGGTGTTTTCCGGTATAAAAAATATCCTATCTTCATCCTTAAAACTCAAACTATATCCGTATCAAATTACATCTTTTTTTATTATTTTATTATAGAATACAAAGACAAATTAACAATACATTTAAAATAACACCGCTAAACCCCACACATATCTAAATCGATGCAGCGGTTAAAGCGTGAAAAGTTAAACAGACAGACATAGTTGTTTTCGCATTTATAATATTAATGTGGATTTCTTTATCTACGCGAGTAAAGTTATGGTTCGATTATAATTAGTTAAATTATATATTTAGCTACACGACCAACGTTACGGGTCGATGATTACCTAGTTATGGGTGACCGCAGTTTCTTGTGTAAACAAAATGCCAATGTATATCATTGGTCACATAATCAGTAAAGTACTTTTCCTATATCAGTCCGTCAATGTGTACGTTCTATAAAATGTATGTTTGTTGTAATTATCAGTATGTACGCTAAGTACATGGCTATAGGAAAGTTATATGATTGATTACTTCCTATAATATTTTATCTATTATGTCCAATTAGCCGTATTGTAAGAGACTGTTGTGGCGAAAACTACAATTTTACCCATAGATACGTCTCTGTGTATACAGGGTGTTAGTGACATCGTAACGAATACTGAGGGGGATGATTCAGACCATGATTCCGAGTTGATATTAAGTGAAATTTTCCATCGCAAAAGTATCGAAATGAAAATAATTAAAAAAGCACTAAAATTTCCATCAATTTTGCGACAGGAAATTCCACTTGATATCAACTCAGAATCATGGTCTGAATCATCCCCCTGAGTATTCATTACGGTCGCTAACACGCATACCAACTTGTATGGCTACCTGTACGTACTTATACGGGGTGTAAGTGACATCGTAACGAATACTGAGAGGGATGATTCAGCTCATTATTCTGAGTTGATATCAAGTGGAATTTTCAGATGTTTTTTTGAGCCTTGCGTGATAGTGTAGGACTTTTGATTGGACATTTGATTCCTTCCTTCACTGTATTGATTTTCAGGTTTTCATGAATTTCTGCGTTTGTTATGGACTAAGGAGCATTACAAATGGTTCCTAGGAACATGTTTTGCATTCTTTGTATAATTGAGATGTTTAAGTTACAAATATTCTTTATTGCACGAAGAAAGAAATTAAGAAAAAAACAATGTGAAAGATTAAAAAAGGTATAGGTACTCATGAAGGGCTTGTATGTTGTGGCGAAAGAAAAAATATTATTAATTTATCGTAATAACAATATTTATTAAAATAATACGCGTTTATGAGTATTTTAATTGCAACAGAAAAAGCATTAAAATGCATTATTATAATTAGTTAAATTAGATCGAATATACATTTGATGTCAACAATAATTTAATACAATTTTATAATAATTTAAGTACAATTGTAAACTGTATTAATAATACTATTAAACTTAATTCGTAAGTACACTTCTCACTCAAATGTCAGAACTTTGGATAAGTAGCTTTGTGCATTTTACCTATTATTTAGTACGTATAATTCAATACATATTAGGAGTGATCATTAATCAGTGTTTTTAGCTTGTTTTTACATTTTCATTACATAGAAGCTAAATCATACATCCATTAATCAATGTTTAATACTAAAAATCTTTCTAACCTTGTGTCGCTTTACTCCGTAAGTGCGAGGGAGACGGATAGTCTTTTTACTTACGGCCATTTAGACTAAATTGAGACCCAAAGGGGGTGAGGTAAATGTAGCTTGGCAGCTGACACGGATTAGTGTGGGAGGGGAGTTTCCATTCTTATTCGCAGTATTATTTTTAATTTTATGAGATTACTACTTAATCCACTAAACTAGTCCTGAAAGGTATTCTTTATAGCTTCACTATCTCGCGTTGGTGAAACGACCGACCAAACTGATCATAGTGTCAGCTTTATTATTAAGCCGCCAAAGGGGTACTGACATGGATCAAATAAAGAATGAAGAAAACAAATTCACGTTCATTTCTCCACTAAAAAGACTGATCAATGTTATTCACGACTAATTCATCTTTAGAACCGTGAAGCCAACCCTCCGCCTCGACTATCGGCGTGGGATTGCAAAGCGTCTCCTTTCTGCATAACCACATTTACAGCAGGGTATGGTTGCGTGGCATTGACCAAGGGGACTGGCAAGGTCACTGGGAGGCCAGTAGGGGGGTCCCTCATGGCTTCAATAGCTAGAACACCCCCAGCGTACACTGAAACCCTGGCGCGTTCCACCGCGCCTGCGCCGATCCCAGCTGTCAGAAGAGAGGTCGCGCCTTGAGCCAAAGCGCTGGATGATTCAGCTCCTATGATGTATCTGGTTCCTGTAGGACCAAAAGGGAAGCCGCGTTGAACATCTTTTATGGACATAACCCGTCAGAAAACAAATGCAGCCACTTCTATCGTGTGGGTTGTGAGGTGGATTACCAACCTCATCAGCCCTGGTGTCAGGGTTATTAGTGACCCGCCATAGGCTCCTGACATGACTCATGATCATGATGGCACACTTAGTATTAAAACCCTATGATGAATGTGGTGAACTATTTGGTCACAGTTTACCAGCACATCATCCATTATATCGTAGATATATTAACTTTGTAAGCCAATTTTGAAAAATAAATATTTTTGAATTTTGAATCGGAGGCCGTTACTGGAACACGGAGGCACGGAGGCCGAGCACTGTCTGAACAGTAATATCATCTGAACAGGGGCTTTTATTTTGTAATATCAGCGAAAATGTTATTTATACTTACCACAAACATGTTTATCCACAATGATTGCCGGTGCAAGGTCCAGTTGAGATTTGGGCTCGTCATACAACCAACCACCCGGCGCCGCAGGACCCGAGCCGAATGGTCTTGACAAACCACTGTAAAATTAAATCCACTCCAGCAATATTCCACACAGGATACCAGAAGAATAAGATGATACATGTAGTAAATACGCTGCGGGTTAGTCCAAAAACTCACAAAGCTTGAGCCAAATCTCGAACCACTACTTCTTTAGTGGACGTGGTGTCAAGTCCACAGAGGTCTTCCAAAAAGCCGCTCCGATTTACCGCATACGCTCCCCTTACTGGTTAACGGCTTACGGCCATATAGATTGAAGTAAGACCCAGAGGGGATGAGGTAAATCTAGCTCGGCACCCGATAGACTTCCGACTGGGCGTAGAGTTACCGTTCTATAATCATTAATAGCCCACTTGATCTTGCTGTCGGGCAAAGGCTTCCCCATGTCTTTCCACGAGTCGCAGTCCCATGCGAGCTCTATCCAGTTCCACCGACAACAGTCAAGATTATCACGGTAAAGTTTCCAGAGTTTAACCACGATATCGGTACTCCTCCTGCGGTGCTGGCCTATTGTGCCGGATCCATGCGGCACACATGGCACCGTTCTATACATAGAAGTATTCTTTATTTTATGATAAGGGTAAGAGAAAGTATGCATACTGGATAATTTGAATAATTAAACACCGTCAGCTAGGCTCAAACAACGCTATTGACGCTGATGATGTCAGGGAGGACTTACGTGACAAGAGCTACATAAGTATCGAGACGATCAACGACCGCCAAGCCTGTGGCGATGCCTGTTGGGGGCCACTCACTGTGCAGCGATGCTTGTTGCAGGGCACTTACAACTCTGAAATGTGAACATTGAAACACTAGGTAGGTAGTCTCTGCAGGATTGGGGGTAAAGTAAAAACAACTTCAGCCCTAGTTTAACGTAAAAGTCGACAAGGGTATGAGCGTTCTTTCGAAAATGATAAATGTACAGGCTAGTAACCTCGCTGTCATCAAATCATTATAACCATCCTGGGATTATGTTATGTTATCCTAGGATTACAATATAAATTAAATATGGCAAATTATCTTCTAGTGATTTTTGGGATTTACACCCTATTTAACAGCGCCACACTATCACCATCCCACATTCCTGAGAAATGCTTTTCGGAAGTATGTGACCTAACCCTATATTGAGCTGGTTAGGTTGGAAGGTCAGAAGAAATCGGATTTGTCAAAAAGGGAAAAGGGATAACGCTAGATGGAGATGATACTATTATCATCTCACCGCAGTGGCATCATTAGGGTGGTTATTAATTTTTTAGACAAGTACAAGAATCAAGAATCCTACCTCTGGAAGCCAGTGTCAGGGTCTGGAGTAGGCGGCAATAGCGCGACCGCGAGCCCAGTGCCGGCGACAACGCCCCCCGCGCCACCCACATACACGCTGTACGCACCCGCTGCTAGCTGCTGAGCCTTGCTGCTGCGGAGCAGTTCGTCACTATCCCAGGACATGGCTAGCTCTGTCAACGAAGACAAAGTTTGAATAGAGTTTGTTGTTCACTGCATTGCCATTAGAAGTATTTTTGTGAAGTAGAGCTAGGTGTATTTCTTGTTCTTTACCGGGTCTATGACGGATGTTCCTTAATGGACTGTCATCTGTCTGGCTAGAGTATTTGGTATCTTGTTACATGTAAGAGAACAAATGATTGGGTAACTGAGGAGTATCCATTTCGTTACATGACGTACACAGTCGTTAACCCCATTTAGAAGTTGACAAAGACAGACGATTACCTGAACTTGTATTTGCCTGTAATTTCTCGAGATAGTCTGCCAGCAAAGGAGCCTTGCGTATAGTGTCTGGTGCCACACTGACTCCGTTGTTAGCAGCTGCAGACATCGATAGACCTTCAGATACTGGGAAACCTTCTCTGCAATAGATAGATAGTTGTGGTTTTACTTAACTAAATTATTGTAGGCAAACTAAAGGATTTGTGCATAACCAAAAGGTGCAAAGACTCTTAGTACTTACCTAGCTAAAGTAATAGCTGGTTGTAGTACCCTAGACCATGGAAGGACTCCCAACTTAGCGTGGAGAGACGCCAAGGCCGCTAGTAACCGAGGGGGTCGGCTGGTGTCGTTGCTGGGACTCTGTTCCGGACCTCCCCACTCCGTTAGTACTGGAGCTTGCGCGTGGGACGTTCTGTACTCCCAGTACAGGAGGGAGCCGCTCCTGGAAAACATACACCAAATATAAAATATGCTTCTAGGTAGATTTCTCGTCCCTACTACAATAGTTTAATTATAAGGAGCATCATCATCTCCCTAGCACTGTGCCGCTTTTCACAGGGTCCGCTTACCTAACCTGAAGATTTGACAGGTCCGGTTTTTACAGAAGCGCTTGCCTGTCTGACCTTGCAAGCTGCGAAGGGAAAACCAGCCCAATAACAGTGTTGCTTATGCAGATTTTATTTGCTGGGACTGAAGAAAACCCGCGGTGCAAGTGAAGATCCGGTTTATTTGGCAAACCACATTAAAAATACAAAGTTAAAAAGTAAAATACAAGTAAAAAATCTTAGGTAAAAATTCGTAAATAATCGATGTAAAATCAGTGAGAAGTAGAGAAGAAGTGATTCGTGTCGTGTCCAATCAGATTCTTATTGGAAATCTTCGGTCCGGAACTAGCGGGCTGTGCGCGCATTACGTCGGCCAATCAGGAGCGCCGCGCCATGTATCCGCTCCTCGCGTCGCTCCCCGCGCCATGCCCCGCGTCGGTCCCCACACCGCTCCCCGCGTCGCTCCTCCGTTTCGCGACGCAATTAGCGGGTCGTGCGTGAATTAAATTAGCCCGCGACCTCCTCTTCTCGGCTGTCCGTAACAAACAGGTTAGGTCATATACGTCCGAAAATGCATTTCTCGGGAATGTGGGTTTCCTCATGATGTTTTCCTTCACGGCTGAGCTCGTGATTGTAATCATTAATTCATTGGATTCAAGACAATCATTGGATTCGAACCTGCGACCTCAAAATCAGAGGAAAGCGTTCTACGAATTGGGCTACGACGGCTTTCAGTTTAATCATAACGAAAATAAGCCCAGTATTATTTGAATTTTAGTAGAGTGATCTTTCTTTAGGTACTTATAGATTTTTTTGCTCTTCGTAAGTTTTCGTAAGTACTAATTAATATTGTAAATTATTGACATTGATTAAAAATGCAATTTTATTTTATGTGTTTTTCTGAAGTCACATCTGAAAGCATCTAAACATGGTATTAATTAGTATTGCTGAAAACGGAAGAAACAAACAACAACCCGTATAATGTCCATTGTGTAAAAGTATAAATTCAAATTCAAAAATATCTTTGTTCGGTAGGTAACATAGTTACACTGAATCATTTTTTACATAACGAACGTCTCATCCGCCTAAAACTACTACAGCTTCTCATAACTTGTGTAGCCGGGGAAAAGAAGCTGCAAGAAAAACCTCGGCACAGGGCCCTAGATATTCTTTTAAAAAAAAGCTACAGTATTGTTATACAATTTAATAATTTGGATGCCAAATATCAGTTCCCAAACAGTTAATCCCATGCATTCATATCTCCTAAATAATCACAAGGTAGATTTTGAACTCGAGCCCAGATAATAAACATAACTCAGAGCCTGATGATTTACAGCCCATCAGCGAGACCAAGGTGCAGTGTCCATTGCACATTGCTAACTTGCACTAATGGAACGAATTGTCTGCCGTCTGATGGAATTGTTCAATGGCGCGTATCCGAATTTATGGCAGCGACCGGTTACGTTGGACTTCTACAATTCCCGCGCTTTTTATTATGCTTTCCGAATTGATTGGTGGCTTATAACTGATTATATTGTTATTGTATACATTTAATATTTTCAAGGCATAATGTTTCAGAAGCCTTAAGCTCTCTTTATAAAAAATAATACTTATTTATACTTAAATTACACGCAAAAGCAAAGAAAACTTTTTTAATATTTTTATTCTAATTGTACCTAGCAACGCCATCTATTGCATTTAGCGTACACTATTATAAATAAAAATACGACGGAGCTACGTTTGCGTGTAAGTGTGGCAGGAACTTGAATTAGTTCCAGCGTTTGTAAAGAGAGGGCGTGGAAAAAAGTTTTTAATGTGTGAGTTGGACACCTTCACACATTTTAAATGAGACCGTGCAAAATGTGCATATCTAAGTGTATAATATCGATTACTCTAATCAAATATAGGTAATTTATTGCACACACGGAACTCAATTTCAACATACAGACACAACACAGCGCTTATCGCCATCGACCCACTAGAGTCGATTAATTCTTTCAAATATTTTTCCTCCCAGACGACACCCTGAGCCGAGGTTCGCGCCCAACTGGGCATCCTCAGGCCTGTTGTCTTAAACGTTGTACCGGGTGAGAGACTTCAGCGCTCCCCATTTGTCCGGCCAAGTAGTTAATGCCATCTGCGGCAAATCTACCATAAGTCATGTCAAAAAAAATGTGCAAGGCATGTTTATTGCTCTAGAGCGAGCTCTTCCTGGCAACCACTTCCAAAAAATAAACATTTACTAGACTTGGATGCGGATTACCTTTCGATTTATGGGTTAAGTACGAATGTAGGAAAGTGAGAATACTATGGAATGGGAATTTGATTGTTTATGATATGAAAGGAGGATGGTTAATGAATGGGAGGGAGTCGATGGAGCAATGATTTGGGTAAAATATAAGGAGTAAAGACATTTAACACTTTCAAGGACAGAACGTCTAATGACGTTCCGATTCCAAATTGTCATACTCTCATACTACCATCAATTAACCATGGTCTCCGTCCGTGAAAGGGTTAAAATATCCCGTGTTATTTATATATCCCACACGAATGTAATCACTTACGCGTCGAGTGATGTTCTATGCGGCGCTAACACAGCCAGGCAGAGCGCGGCTGTGGCTGCGGCATCGATGGCTCGTCCGCCGGCCTTTAGCGCATCAGTGCCTGCGCGGGAGCAAGCCGCCGCTGACGATGACACCGACCCGTGTGGCACCACCTGTGTGCCATATACATTATGCATACATACATAAGATATGATAAGAGGCTCCGCTATCTTCCTAAGGTTCTCTTCAACCCTGCCGAGATTATGATCGCTAATTTATAAAAATATTTATATAGTTATCTACTTTTAGATTGTATTAACATAATATAAGCTGACGACTATATCCTAATTAGAGTAGTCAGAGGTACATCCATTGCAACATGAAGTAAGTACCCACTCGTCACCGAGCTTTCTGTTAGACCAATGTCAATGAGCCGTATTGCCGACTATTGGGCTGAGAATATACACGTCTCACTGCTGAGCGCAGGCCTTCCCTCAATCATCCAGAGAAGGTATGGAGGAGCATACTCCACCATGCTGCTCCAATGTAGGCAGGTGGAGGCATTTGGGCTGGTCATCATCAATTCATCATCATGTCGTCCAAACCGTATCCGGCGACGGCGATACCTAAATATCTATCCCGGGTCGTTGCCGTGGTGGGCTCTGTGGCTAGCGCAATCGAACTTCGACTGGAAGATGTCACATGGCACACAATAAAGCTGGCCTGACGAGTTTGGGCTAGTAGCCCAGGATCAACGGTTTCCGAAAAGTTTAATAATAATGTTTGGAGGACTATTTATGTCTTATGAAGTGTTTCTCTCACCTCGTAGTCTCCATAGTATATCTGCGTGAGCAAGGCGAGGGTGATGCCGGCAGATAGCGCGGCGAAGCAGGCGAGAATGAACCGCGGCCCGCCGCCGCAACACCGCACGCCTGCGTCCGCGCCGAGTGACGACCCCGCCTTCAGAGGCACGTCTTCGCGGAGCTCCACCACACCTGAAAATCATAAGATTGTTGTTTGATTTGATTTGATTTGACTCATGCCACGAGCTAAAGTCGGCCATTGCCTTATTGTTGTATATAAGCCATTTCGGGGCCTCTGGCAACTCAGTAAAAATCCCGGTGGAGGTTGGTGAGGTTGGTCATTGACTTCACAACCTTCACCTCCTAAGGCCGAGATTGCCAGTCACATTAGTTAAATAAGAGGATATTCTGTCTTACGACTTTTAGTCTCTAAATCTTCAATCTTTAGATAATTAATAAATAATAATAAATAATAATAATAAATAATTCATAATCATTTATTCGCAATAAAAATGGTATTAGAAATGGTAATGGTGGTGGTGGTGGGGTTTAGTATTAATGCTTATTATAGAGTATTTATATTTCTATTACAGTTTGCAGATGGTCAGCATTTAACATTTGGGCAACATTTTTAATTATTTAAATTATAACATGCAAATAGTAAAATAAAATAAAATTGATAATTTAAATGTCAATTATTAAGCACATTAATTATTGTAAATATAATAATAAAATGATTTCCAATGTCATTATTCAATACACATCACAAAAAAACAATACACAAAAAAGAGAAAAAAAAGAAAAACAATGACATATAACATCCAACGATTCATTCGATCGTTATAATAATCGATATAGTCGTTCTAGTTCGGTTCTGTTCGTCATTCGGTTAAGGCATTAATTGAGTGAACAACGCTCGCGAATTAGGCATTACTGTCTCCTAAAAATTCGTCCAGAGAATAAAACAGCTTTTGCAGTAGCCATTCGTGAAGTGATTTGGAGAACTTGTTAATTGTAAGTGTTTTATATTGTTCTGGTATTTTATTATATATTTTTATGCACATAGCATAGCAATTTTTTTGGTAACGGGTAGATATAGTGTATAGATTTGCTCGTGTAACGTTACAACCACATACTTACAGTAAATAAAGGGTTGGGGGGGGGGGGGGGGGGTGTCGGGGTGTCTCAGGTAGTCTAATAGCAATCTAACTAACCAAATTAAAGATATTATATAATACCATTAATGTATTAATATTGATATAAGTATTACTATAGTAACCTAATACCAACAACGTAACATGCCTTTCGAATCTAACCTGTATTGGGCTGGTTTTCCCTTCGCTAGTTGGAATGTCAGACAGGCAGTCGCTTCTGTAAAAATCTGGATCTGTCAAATCTTCAGGTATAAGCGGATCATGTGAAAACGGGATTACGCTAGGGATATGAAGATATAACGTGCCTTTCGAAGCACGGAGACTTCTGTAATTAGTCACAGACATCTGTTATGTCAGTAATTAGGTCCCAATCTACTTGTAAAATCATAAGAAACATATTTTTTCTCTTTGACTTGGTCTTATGCAGTCGGTCTCTATTTTCAAAGTTTCTACAACTAAACCACGCTAAGGCACCCACGTCAGTTTTAGTATTCAATTTCCGAAGAAAAATCGAGTTGTTTCCAAAAGGAATCTTCAGAGATTTTCATTTTAGGTCGTATAACTTTTTACTTCTCCATAGAGGTATTGCGAACAGATAATAGCGTATACGTTTACTATCGGCGAGGAAATAAGTTATTCGGAAGGCGGACAGTAGGCAGTATGGTATCCTGCGGTGGGGCGCGGAAATGAAAGATTTTTATTAAGATAGCGCACTGCGCTTACCAGCGGCTCGTACTGAACACACAGGTATTTGCGGTAATACAGGACATCGACTGTACCTATCACTTATAAATTCACAATTCTTATACCTAATGGTGCTGATTCCATTCGTCTAATTTACGTAGTCTTATAATTTCTATTTTTAATTTCTAATGTCATTTTAAGTTATGCCTGCCATTTTCTTATCCGACAATTTTATGTAGAAATTTAAACAACCTTCTCAAAAATTTACATTGGCCGACAGAATAAAGTTGATAGCACGCGTCAAACTGCTTGCATATCAGCGAGAAGCCTATTTGATTCGCCCGGGTTATTCATTGATTCAGTAATTCATTTTAAAATTAACATCTATCTGTCAATTATGTCCCTTTCCTTTTCGGCGGATAAGAAAATGACAGGGATAACTTAAAATTAAATTAGGGATGTCTGCGGGAATTGGGACCATTATCCGTCTTTTCTGTAAAGTCTAGAAAAAAAACCGCAAGAATTCCAGACACAATAGTTAAACAATCGGGTTTGGATTTACATACATACATGAACTCACGCCTATTTCCCACCGGGGTAAGCAGAGACTATAGAATTCCATTTGCTTCGATCCTGACACACTTCTCTTGCTTCCTCCACATTCATCAATCGCTTCATACACGCACGCCGGTTCAGAGTAGATCGTATTGAACCTTTTCTAAGGACATCTCCAATTTGGTCATCGTAAGTCCTTCTCGGTCTTCCTCTGCCAGCCCTACCATCAACTTTCGCTTTATATACAGCTTTTGCAATTCTATTATCCTTCATCCGCTCTACGTGTCCAAACCAACCTAACATTTCCTTCTCAATCCTAGTCACTATATCGTCTTTTGGGTTTGGATTTAAAAAGGACATTTGGTCTTACGACTTAAGCTGGTGTACGTTTGGTCACTACACCGAATCATAACATGACCGTGGTAGCACCACGCCCGTCCCGGTACAGGCAAAAAATATTCTTTGTATGAATTTGTATGACACAACGCCCAGTAGACCGTTCCGTCACCGACCAACACCGCCTGCCATGCATGGACGGGCCAGAATTCTTAGCGAGAATAGCCCAAATCACTGAGTACTTTGTATCAGTCCAAATCCTTTAACAACCAACAGTACCTGTAGCATCGTGATATAGTGTAGAAATTATACTTTGCCTGTTTCTAATAGGCCCTATATGTTAATGTAAGACTTCGCAGTAGGTATTAGGTTCCTTTCGCCAGCGGCACACACTAATGAGACTTTCAAATGTCCTGTTTTCAAAAGAATAGATAAATATTATATAAAAAATAAGTATATTATTATAATATATATATATATTCAAATACTTACAGGTGAATTGGTGAATTTTGTATATATAATATATAAAAAAACACAAAATACAAAATTCACCAGTTTCACCTACTAAGTAGTTTAGTGGATTAAGTACTAACCTTAGTAGATAGGCAAAAATATGTACTAGGTAATCCTAATATGGAGTCAAAGAAGTATTAAGAAAGTAGAAAAAGAAGAAGATAAGAGAAAAAAAGAAAGAAGGATAAAGTGGAGTAGTAGGAGAAGGTAGTAAGAAGTAATGTATATATAAGGAAGTGAAAGAATTAGCTTTTGATATACAAGAATGAAGAATGCTACACCGACAAGAGCGTGGCTCTTAAACTAGTGATGAATCCTAATATGGTAATGCCTAAACTAAGAGATTATGTGTACCTAAGTTACTTTAAGTAGGTTAGGTCTTAGGTATCCTAAGTTGTGGGTACCTGCGAGAAGGGGTTAAAATAACAACTATGTCAGAGTATGATAATGGCTGAATTGCCTAAAATAATATTACGTTCAACTGGGTACCTACACTATACCCACTACATCACCTACTACATGTATATTAATTACATAGTTATAATGAATATATTATATAATAGCGACCCGCCCCGGCTTCGCTCGGGTGCAATGCTGAATTCATTTTTTAATGAAATCATTTACGACATCACATTAAAAACCTCAAAAATAACAGTATTTCTCCACTATTGAAAGTTATTATACATACTCGTATAAACCATCCTCTTGAATCCGCATCAAAAATCTGTTGCGTAATTTTATTTTAAAGATTAAAGCGTACATAGGGATATAGGGACAGAAAAAGCGACTTTGTTTTATACTATGTAGTGATAGTATACTAATGAACCCCAGGGGTAAAGCAGTATTTGTCAAAGAGAGATAGATATGTTGACAATTATTGTAAACTTCTATACCTAGGTAGTTTGATTTCACAAAATAGTTTATTCGCTTTTTACATTTAGTAAATTAGATATACACTCTCCGGTTTATTAAAGGGTTGCATGTGCCCAGAAATGGGACGTAAATTACAATTTAGTAGCATATATATATGCTGTTAAGGTAGTATGTAATTCAGTTTGGAGGTGAAGACCTGAGGGGGTTAGAAATGCCACATCAAAGCAATTCATCTATAAAAGCAATATTGCTATTTGACAATTGCGCATATAAAAGTAAGCGCACAATATAAACAACTCTCAAATAGCAATATTGCTTTTATAGATGTATTGCTTAGATGTGGCTTTTTAACCCTCCTGTCGTCCTATATGACAGGTTTCAACCAGCCTCTTCAAAAAATTTATGTTTAAACGGAGTGTTTTTATTTATATCTGAAAAGTTTTGAGGAGGAAATAAAGTTTACTCTCGATAATATCTTTCATATTTACATCATTTAAGTAGGTATTTCTACTTCCTTATACAGGGCGTTAGTAACATCGTAACGAAAACTTTGAGGGATGATTCAGACCATGGTTCTGAGTTGATATCAAGTGGAAATTGTGGTGTCACTAACACCTACACGTACTTGTATGGTTACTTGTTTGTACTTGTATGGGAGTAAGTGACATCGTAACAAATACGAGGGGTGATTCAGCTGATTATTCTGGATTAAGTAAGGCTGATTAAGTGGATTTTTCCGTCGCAAAAGTATAGAATTGAAAATAATTTAGAAAATATAAAAAAATTGTGAATTTTGCGATGGAAAATTCCACTTGATATTAACTCAGAGTCATGGTCTGAATCATTCCCCTTAGTATTCGTTACGATGTCACTAACATTCTGTATATGGGTAAAGCAAATCTTACCTGGAGGTGTTTGTGAGTCTGCATTTCTATTGACCTGCATGGCTGTCAATTTCGAAGATTGTCAATTGTTTCACTCCCCATTCGACCTTGAACCGAGAGATAAAAGATTTAGATTAGGTACTGCATAGGTATTATGCACCCCTGATGCCGGGCAGCAGCGGTATCAGTACTGGTTGGAGGCCGAGGAATTGGATTCTGGTTGGGCTCTAGCTAGAACATCACCGATTGGGAAATTGGTCGGTGTACTGCGGAAAGGAAGGCGATTGGGGCAACCACCGTTCTACACGCCCTATCTATGGAGTAATGAAGGCGATTACTCTACCGACAAGAGCGCAGCTCTTAAAGAAAGAGAGAGACTGCGTAGGTATTATGAGGTTCACGATTATAATAGTCAGGATTCGTTGAGACTATGCGTGGTATTAATAAACTAATCTGAGCTGTGAGACTGCCCTTAAGATCATGCTCAATTCCCTGTTTTTATATAAGAACTGTCCCATTGACATGATCCTTTCAGTCTCAGCTGAGATTAGTTTATTAATACCATCCTAAGAGTCGGAAACCGCTTTTCAGCATATTTGCTAATCGGTCATCATCATCATCAATTTAAGAGCCACGCTCTTGTCGGTGTAGCATTTTCCATTCCAGTCTATCAAAGGCCAATACCTTGACTTCCCTATAAGACACGACGCGACGTTAACTTTTTCTTAATCGGTAAATAAATATATTTTATAGATAGCTACTGAGGTACTTCTGTGGGACTGGGATTGTCCACAAATACATACATACGAAAGATGACGATATTTTCCGTTGGGGTAAGCAGAGACCATGGAATTCATAATACAACACTTTCGCTTCTTCCACTGTCATCAAAGACTTCGAGCATACTCGATTCATTCATCCATGTTAGAAATTAAATACCAAGCGTGGCGGATATCCCCTATCTATCTATTTATCGGGTGGGTTGTGAGGTGAATTACCAACCCCATCAACCCTGGTGTCAGGGTTATTGAGCCGCCAAAGGCCCGTGACATGGCTCATGTAACGACTACTTACTTACATCAGTAAGTAGTAACCGGGACCAACGGCTTAAGATGCCTTTCGAAACACGGATCATCTTACTTTTTGGACAATCAGGTAATCAGCCTGTAATATCCTAACCTAACTAGGGATCACAAAGTATTTTTTAGATATGTCCCCACCGGAATTCGAACCCGGGACCTCCCGGAGTCCACGGAGGCCGTATGTCCCCTGACGACTTGTGACTGTTCACACCGATAGAGTTCGAGTACGAATGTTAGGCCGATTCGGCGGCTTGAAAACGCGTACTACATTGGAGCACCTACCTACTTTACCTATTCACTCAGTAGCCATGGTTTAATGAGTCATGAACATGAAACATTACATTATCTACATGATTTCTCGGGATAGAGCTATATTAGAAGAAAAAGAATAGCAGGTAGAGACCCAATTACGCCGTAAGTACTCAAATAGATCTACAAGAAATTTAGTGTACCTACCTAATACGTAGATACTAACACGGACAATAGAACTCTATTGATATACCTACTATCCTAGCTAAGAAGGTGCATTTCAAAAGAGGTAGCGTCCTTAAATCAGTAAGAAGCGGACATTCTATAGCGCTCCTTTAAAATTACGTATAGTACATACACATGCATAAATATTTTGTCACCGGTGTAAGCAGAGACTATGGAATTCCATTTGCTTCGATCCTGACATACTTCTCTCGCTTCCTCCACATTCATCAATCGTTTCATACACGCACGCCGGTTCAGAGTAGATCTTACTGAACCTTTTTTAAGGACATCTACAATTTGATCAATGTACGTCCTCCTAGGTCTTCCTCTGCCAGCCCTACCTAACCTAACCTTCGCTTTATATATTGCTTTGATTTTTGTACATTACGTATAATAATTATTTAAACTACTTCACTACAAAGGTACTAACCTACCTACGTACGTATATGTATATGCTCAGACAGAAGTGACAATGAAACAGAATCCTAATTCCTATCTAATTTGCTACTTACTTACTTACTCCAAACCTTTAGTTACCGGCGCTTTCACTTGCACGAATAACCTACACTGATTCTAATAAGTTCATTTTTATTCACATTCCACACGATTTATGAACAACAAAATAACACAAGCAATGTATTTCAGTCTGTAATAACTTTATATTCAATACTTTCCAAGTAACATTGCACTTTTTCGTCAAAACGATTCATAAACTTGAATGTAAAGTCAGAAAGTGTATAAAACTTGTAAGACGTTGCCTTGCTTAGCTCTCGTCAGCATAACTGTTGTTGTGTGCGGCGAGGAGGAAGGGAGGGGAGGGGCCTGCGCGGGCGCAGCCGTATGGCGGTCATATATTAACGGTATGGTAGCTGTTTAGGGAATACGGACGAGTTTGTGTGTAATATAATAATATAGCTCACGACAATAAGCCCGATTGGGGTAGTCAGAGGTACATTTATCACATGGTAAACTTAGTATCCACGTCTCACCGAGCTTTCTGTTAGACCAAAGTGCGCTGTCTATGGTCGAGCCAACTGTCTGTGAAAAATTATACATAAGATAAATTAATACGAGTTACTTATCGGTGAACGCAAGTGTGTATACAGGATGTTAGTAACGAATACTGAGAGGGATGATTCACATCATGATTCTGGGTTAATATCAAGTGAAATTTTCTGTTGGAAAATTATTTTCAGTTTGATATCAACTCAGAATCATGGTCTGAATCACCCACCAAAGTTTTCGATACGATGTCACTAACACTCTGTGTAGTAAAGTAGTTATAAAGCTGATGCCCTGCTTGTATAGAAGTATGTTAGCGGTATAGCAAGGTGACGTCATCGACGGGTGTCTTCGCATTCTTAACATTGTTATTTGTCAACAAAAACAATCGGTGCTGTTCAGTTAGATTTTGTTTAACAACTACTGTAAAAGTAGTGCGCATTGTAATTAGCACTTTCCCACGAACACAACTGTAACATAATTGATTGTCTTTGTAGTAACAAGATGGTCGAATTATTGACATACAAGAACTACGATTTCTATGCCTAACTAGAGTGGTTGTTAAGAAAAGAACGCTAAATCGGTAGACCTTGAGTTGTTAAATCATAAGCATCATTGATACATTTTGGTACATTTTGGTACATTTTGGTGTCACATTAACTTTTTGGACAAATTGAACTGTAGGTCTCACTAAATGTCAAATAATGTTAGTGCGACAGGGTTCTAAAGTGGGTGCATGACATTGCTCATAGATAGATAAAATACTCTATCGAGAACAATGGATAGAAGATACAGAAATAAGGACAACAGATACAGGCGGCCTTATTGCTTATGCAGCAATTTCTCATAGCGTGATGAACCTGGGTTTGTAATCATATCGAATGGTTTCCTCGTCAGATCTTAAGTCTCCAAAACCAAATGTGCCTGCAAGGTGTATTCTGATAGCTTGTAGCTTTGCTCACTTCTATAGTTTTTGATTAGAAATTGGGAATTTAAAAAGCTAAAAAAAAATACAACAAAATGCCTTCGCTCAAGATGACACCGGAAGTTAGAACTGAACTGAATATTAAAACATACAAAATAAACCTTTAAGATCTATGATTCATAAAAATGACATTGTCAGTTACAACTCACGTCATAAAGTCGCTCTTCTTCATGACATACTAGCTTTTGCCCACGGTTTCGCTCGCCTACCTTGAAAACTGCGAAAAATCTCATATACAATTTCACCTCCTCTTTGAAGCGATGGGGGCAAATTTACAAAAAAAAATCCGCATACGTACCAATTTTTAACTTTCTACCTTGAAAATTGCGGAATGCTTCATAAAAACTTCCACCCCCCATTTTAGGAAAGTGGGGGGCGGGGGTTAGAAAGAGACATAAAATAGCCTATGTCACTCTCCATCCCTTCAAATATGCCTAAAAAAATCACGTCAATTTATCGTTCGGTTTTGCCTTGAAGACGGACAAACAGACAGACACACATACATTTTCGCATTTATAATATTAGTATGGATTCGTCAAATACGGGCTCTCTTTTTTTTATCATCGCCCCTTTTACTGGCAATAGGCATAAAAGTAAAATGATCATAAGTTCACTAGGGTTTTATTTTAGGTTTAATAAGTCTGTCTATACCTTTAGAGTAGCCTTGTATTATGACCATGACCATCGCAATAAGCTTATCACGTGTTTTCCAGCTCATGTATGGCTTTTGTAACGTACGTCGAACTTAAAAGGAATTTATTTATTTATTTATTTATTTGGCTCACAAAACAGGTTGGGATTACAACACTAAAAATAGGTACAAAAAAAGAATGTTTTGATTTATACGGTACTTAGATTTTATGACGTACTTACCTACAGTTTGATCCTTCTATTTTTTATTTTTTTACCTTTGATGGGTTTGCTCTTGGCCCCAGACTTGCCCGAAGACATTGACGACGACTAAGATGGTGCCTGTTCACTCTGGCCTTGGAAAGCATCCGGGTTATATGCATTCGGAAATACAGAAAACGGCAGAGAATTCCACTCCTTGAACTTTCTAGAATTCAAATTACGTTATTTACTGGGACGGGTGATGACCTCAACGGCTGTAGAGGCGGAGATGGGAGCCATCGGTACGGCAATGCACAAGTGGGGCAAGTCACAGAGACTGTAACTTGAAACCTGATAGAGGGCAGCAGTAACTGTCAGTACTATTCAGAGGCGGAGGACAGGAGTCCTAGTACGGCTTTGAAATACACTACTCGACAGAGTACTGCGCGGCGGAAGGCAAGAGCGAAACCACTGCCAAAAATCCTTTTCCCTAAAAAAGTAGCACGGAGAATGCTACACCGACAAGACCGCAGCTCTTAAATTAGTGATGATGATGACTGGTATGTTGGCAATTACTGATTCTTTAGAATTTGATTTGTTTACAGACAGACAAAACTCCATGTAGGCATGAGCAGAATTTTAGGTTATCAGGCAATAAAATGAATGGTGATTGGTGACAGACAGGTATAAAAAAAAAAACTGCATTGCAGTAACACGTTCGATAAGCTTGCATTTAGTAATTACTTTCTATTAACTATCGTCATTATTAATTAACTCTCTTTTTGAATCGTACATTGACCTATATGCGTGAAAGAGACAGACGATCAGTGAACGACCACCGATGCGTTTGCGACGATGCGTCATGCACTGACGTATAATTTAATTAGCATTACCTAATTAACGTTTTGATATTAAAAAAATATAGATTAAAATAAATAACTATATTTTTATTAACGTTTTGATATTAAAAAAATATAGATTAAAATAAATAACTATATTTCAATGATTACTATAACTAAATACAATGTTAGTAATATATATAACATAGTCAAATTAGATTAAATAAATGAAATTGTTTTTTTTTGGGGTTATGCGAATTAAACGTTTTTAGAAATAAAATACCAGATAAAATTTTGAATTTGTAAGAAAATAAATTTTATGCTCAAGTGACGCTTAGGTTGTACTATATGTAAAAAAGCTTGTTATGAGATTAATGATTACCTAAATGATAAAAATGCCGGGTATTAAATGTGTTCCTCTAGCTATTAAACAAAATGGTAATTGTATTCCCTGATTGGTTTAAAAGATGTGTTGCTGTTCCAGTTTCTTGTCATATCTTCTCCTCAGCCATAACACCTTGTGAAATGACCAAAAATTTTAAATTGACCTTCAAGTTTATCCCTGATAATTATAATAATACGAGACATCCTGGCTTTGGTCACCAAGAGGGTTAAAATAGTCACATCGAAGCAATTCATCTAAGAAAGCAATATTGCAATTTGACATTTGCGCATATAAAAGTAAGTGCGTAATGCAAACAAATGTCAAATAGCAATATTGCTTTCTTAGATGAACTGCTTCGATGTGGCTATTTTAACCCCCCTGATGTCCTGGTACGATTTTATCATTCGGGGACTTTTCTATGGGGATTTGGGTGTGGGTTTTTCTCCACTAACCCGCAAACACCAACCCGGTAACGTATCCTCCAGGGATGGACGTACGGCCCACCTCCGAATTGAATTCGGAAGCCTCTTCCCATCCGTGGAACTTAGTAGGATAAAAAGTAGTTTAGATATTGCGTGACAAATGTTACCTAGTTGCTCAAATAGACGTGCCAGAAGCTACACAAAAAGAAAAAAAAAACTGAAAGTACAAGCATACGTGTATGTGTGTAGTATTCGTGGAAAGGACTAGGAAAGGACTTCCCAGTAAGTATATAATCAGGTTACCTGTGTTGGGAATGTCCCGCAACTTCCCGTATGTCTAGCTAAAGAGGTTAAATTAAAGTTCTATTTATTAGTGTTCCACATTCTTACCCCCACAGACGTCTGTCGTCCCGGGTTCGAATCCCGGTTGGGACATA
Organism: Pectinophora gossypiella; assembly: GCF_024362695.1. NCBI lineage: Eukaryota > Metazoa > Arthropoda > Insecta > Lepidoptera > Gelechiidae > Pectinophora > Pectinophora gossypiella. Next base: position 1,539,538 of record NC_065404.1, on the reverse strand, counting down.
TCACAAAAAAAAAAAAACACTTTGTGATCCCTAGTTTGGTTAGGACATTACAGGCTGATCACCTGATTGTCCGAAAGTAAGATGATCCGTACTTCAGAAGGCACGTTAAGTCGTTGGTCCCGGTTACTATTTGATGATGTAAGTAATTAGGCGTTACGTGGGCCATGTCAGGGGTCTTTGGCGGCTCAATAATAACCCTGACACCAGGGTTGACGATGTTGGTAATTCACCTCACTACCCACACGACAGAACATTTAATAAGTTACCCTTTTATGGTATTTACCAATAACTTAGGAGCAATACTGCGAAATAGGAGCACTTCCAATATAGAATATACATATCAATTTGCACATCCAACGTCACAAATATCCTTTTCCGTTGCGAAGTCAAACACTCCTCATGGGCTACCAATAGATTGATAAGAATACCGAATGGCAGCTCACGTTATCTACTTGTAGGGTTGGTAGGTGAATAAAACTGAAAGTTTTTATAAAAGTTACACTTAAATTATTAGAACATACATACAGGGTGTTAGTGACATCGTAACGAATACTCAGGGGGATGATTCAGACCATGATTCTGAGTTAATATCAGGTGGAATTTTTCGTCGCAAAATTCATGATTTTTTTTTAGTTTTTTTAAAATTATTTTCAATTCTATACTTTTGCGATGGAAAATTCCACTTGATATTAACTCAGAATAATCAGCTGAATCATCCCCCTCAGTATTCGTTACGATGTCACTTGCACCTCGCACTAGTACATACGGTAGCCAAACAAGAAGGTATAGGTGTTAGTGACACCGTAACGAATACTGAGGGGGATGGTTCAGACAATGATTCTGAGTTGATATCAAGTGGAATTTTCAGTCTGAATATTCATGAAAATTTTTGTGTTTTTTTAAATTATTTTCAGTTCCATACTTTTGCGACGGAAAATTCCACTTGATATCATCTCAGAATCATGGCCTCAATCACTCCTCAAAGTTTTTGTTACGATGTCACTAACACCCTATATATAAACTGGGTGTGTATTGCCCACCGGTGTAAGCAAAGCCTATGGCATTCCATGTCCTTCGATCCTGACGCACTTCTCTTGCTTCCTTCACATTCATCAATAGTTTCATACATGAACGCTGCAGAGTATATCGTATTGGCCGTCTTCATTATCTCCTTAACAAGCGAAGTAAATTGTCCCTTAGGAATAAGGTGAAAATCTACACGACTTGCATCCGTCCGATCATGACCTATGCAGGGGTAGTTTTCGCTCACGCGAGTCCCTCTCAAATTCACCGTCTACAGGTAATACAAAATCGTTTCATGCGGAAAGCCACGGGAGCTCCGTGGTTCCTTCGCAATGAAAATCTGCACATTGACCTAGGTCTGCCAACCATTGCCCAATGGCTCAAATTAGCTTCCAAACGTTTTTTCGATTCTGCTCCGCACCACCCAAATCCCCTGGTAGTTGCGGCTTCCGAGTACATTCCGCTTAGGGACGGTACTGAAAAGTATCGGCGCCCGAAGGACGTAATATACGATCCCGACGACCCGACTACTCTAGCCATAGAGGCAGCCAATCAGCTCGCGACACCAAACACTTCAGGACCCCGATACCGACCCCGCCGGCGTGGTCGACGATTTCCCTCATTCAGCGCTTATCGCTATCGACCCACTAGGGTCGATTAATTCTTTCAAATATTTTTCCTCTCAGACGACGCCCTGAGCCGAGGTTCGCGCCCAACTGGGCACCCTCAGGCCTGTTGTCTTAAACGTTGTACCGGGTGAGAGCCTTCAGCGCTCCCCATTTGTCCGGCCAAGTAGTTAATGCCATCTGCGGCAAATCTACAATAAGTCACGTCAAAAAAAAAAAAAAAAAAATATATATCGTATTGAACCTTTTCTAAGGACATCTCCAATTTGGAAAACATTAGTATTTTTTTAATCTATAAGAAAGTATGGTCATTTGTGCTAAGTAAGGCAAAATTTGTTGTTGAAACCAGACAAGTGTGAATCCTATTGTTCCAGAATATCCTATTCAACTATAGTGGAAACCCAAAGAGGTTTCGTCTTAATATGTACCGTATATGAAACTTTTATTAATACACTCACTCACTTAATACTTTGCCAGGCAACTAAATCAACTTATTTTGGTAATGGAAAAAGATAAAATGTGGTATGTGGCTGCATTATATCAATTTACTTAACAGTAACTTATTCAGTACTAAAACACATAATAACGGGTTCTTACCGCGTTTGAAATAGGAACGCGATAAGAACCCGTTAATGGTGCTAATTCACGTAAATACCATCTAATTTTATTTTAAGTTATATCTGTCATTTTCTTATCCGCCGAAAAGGAAAGGGACGGGTAATTGACAAGCATAAAATTTATGGAACACACGTCAATTTTAAGCACAAATCTAAACCAACCGTCTAAAAATTTTACATCCGTCAATAACCCGACACAGTTAAGTAGACAGCACGTCAAACGGATTGCATACCAGCGACGTACCTTTTGATTCGCCCGGGTTATTCATTCATTGACTCATTCTTCCTAAAATTAAGAGTCATCGTCAGTGAATCATCCGCCCCTTTCCTTTTCGACGGATATGAAAATGACGGATATAACTTAAAGTAAAATTAGGCACTGTCTGCAGGAATCGGGACCATTATGTGTTTTAATTATGATAATAACCGCGTAAACTTAAAACAATGTTATTGAGTATTCTCCAAAACTGCAAGCAGTAGCAGTCAATATATTTTAGAAGACTTTTTTTCTACGGACAAATATTTACTGTCGGGAAACTATACCCAAAAAATGTTCGCCAAACCCCTAAATAACGGGCTGGAATTCCCAAACTTGTCAGCGCGGACCGAAGGGTTTACGAGTCGCTATGACTTTATTTATTCCCGATCGTCTCTTATTGAATATGCGGCTTTTACGACAACCTCCCCAGCGAGTGCGGGTTTTTCTTCTGCTTTTTCAATTTACAATAAACTGCTTCACCGTTTACGTTTGGGTTTAAAAATGTCCGTTTATGATCGCACTGGGTTTTGCTCTGACCTGATTTTTAGGTTGGAAACTTTTGCTATCTGGCCGGGATGTGGTTTAACGTTTAGTTGTTGTTACAGACAGACGCAGCAGATGTTTTTAACAGGGATACAAAGTTAATAGAGATATTCCTTCTAATACATGTCTTACAAAAAAAGAAAGAAAACTAACATATAGGTACAAAGTTCAGTGAGTTGTAGTTACTTTGTTCATCTTGCGATGGATGTACCTCTGACTACCTATTATGTGTTATGTTCTTTTTCTATATACTTAGGAATGTAGGTAGATGTAGATATATAGAAGAACCAACCTTCCAACAATCCTAATAACGAGTTTTCCAAACATTAAATATTATTAAAAACAACATCGTATACAACATAACAATTGCAAATGTAGCTACTTCGCTAGCAATTAGGTTTTCGTGGTTCAAGGTCAGAATTAATGTGATTTACAGCTGTAAGCCAACTAATTACATAAAGATTCAATAGCCTAAAGGTGTGGAACGGCTTCTTATTATAACCTAATACATGCAAAACATTTTCCTGTTTCGATTTTGATTTTACACATTAATTTACTGACGTACCACAAGGTAATCCCTTGGGACCGCTTTTCCTGAGTTTTGATATGTTCTGAAACTTAAGGCACTTTTTTCGCGTAATTAGATGTTCTTAAAAGACTTTTACCTGAAATCTTTGTTATTGTCCCTGATTATGTAAATTCCTAGAAGCTGACTCAGAGAATGTAGGTGGAGCTATGCTGTTTAACCCCCCACGTGACATAGTAATGAGCCAAACAAGATTATTCCTACTCGGAAGCCTTAGAAGCAAATAATCCAGTATATAATAGCCAAGAAAATAGCTGCCGATACATTCAACTCTGAACTTCAGAAGTCTCTTGACAAGGAAAGTGATTTTCAAAATGGTGTACAATTTCAAAGTGTTCAAAAAGTGCGCCCCTAATGGGAAGCTTACGCTCTACATGGGGAAGAGGGAATTCGTGGACCATATTTCCTTCGTGGAACCCATAGGTCAGATTGTGGCTTCTTATTTATTTATTTTATTTATAAAGGTACATACAACATTACAGTGTGCCCAATGCGCTGTATGACGAGAAAATAATATAAAAACTAATACAAGAAAAATAAACAATGAATGAAAAAGAAACATAGGACTATAAATAACATGAAAAATATTAAAAATAAAAAAAATACAATTTCAAAATTAAAAATGTGCAATTATTATATTAGATCTGTTGAAATATACAAGATGTAATTGATACCGTAACGAATACTGAGGGAAATGATTTAGGTCATGATTCTGATTTCATATCAAGTGTAATTTTGCGTCGCAAAATTAATGTTTTTTATTTTGTGTTTTTAAATTACTTGATATTAGCTCAGAATCATGAGCTGAATCATGCCCCTCAGTATTCGGCAGGATGTCATTGAGACCCTGTATTTTTTAATGTGTTAAAAATAAATTGTCAGACAGGTTATTGTCCTATCCCTTGTACACTTATCACAAATGTATAGAATAATACTTACAGGCGAGAACAACAATATCAAGCGTGTCTTTACATAACCGTCGTGTTATAACCATTGCTAAATCGTCAACATTATTCTGACTTAGGATGCGAATATTGACCAGTTACAAGCACTTTAGTTTAATTGTAACGGTAATAGTTCTTCGAACGGCGAACAGTGTCATTGTCGAGAAAGAATGGTCGGTTGGGAAGGCTTAAAACATCGGCACGTATGGGCAAGTGTCCATTATGGCGATATACGATACGAACACGCTCAATAGGATCTTATCTATAACCCCAAGAATGAGACCTTGGACTAAACAATGCTCGAACTTGATAAAATATAATTTCATTTGGTCTATCGTCCAGTTACAACTATATCAGATTATCAAATATAAATAAAGCTAAGTAGAAAGAGCCCATAGCAATGCTAACAAGATTTGTTTTCGTAAATTCAATTTGTAATTTATTCTCTTTGGGCCCCGAAACATTGTTTGCATCTTCAAGATATTATTTGTGAACACCGTCGTGTCTATCATGATAATGTATGTTTTTATGATGTTGAATTTCTAACCTAATTTAAATAATATTTTATGGGACATTTCAACTTTCTAGTCCCAACGGTGTCTGGTCGATGATTACCTTTCTAAGATTCCGTACCAAAATGATAAAAAGGAATCCTTATGGTAAGAGTGTGTCCGTCCGTCAAAATATTCTCGTTAACTTGTCTTACCTGTATTTTACAATAAGAATTAATTTTTACCTACTCAGCAGGTTGTTTTTAGTGGTGCGTAGTTGTGAATTTTTCCAAGTTTTATACGTATCAGTTAACATTGTTGGCTCGACTTAATTATAAACGGTGATACGGCTATCACCACCTGTCACGTTGGTCTAGCAGAAAGCTCAGTGAGGCGTAAGAAATATAGTCGGGATCTTACACGTAAGATCCCGACTATATTTCAATTGGAATAGTAGTACAGTCATGAGCAATGTAATGTACCCACTTTAGGACTCTGTCGCACTAACATATTTGACATTTAGTGAGACTTAAAGTCCAACCCAGTCATCCAACATAACGATGTTGGATGTAAATAGGTGAAAAACGTTTTATGAATTTAATACGTATTCCATTTTAAAACAACCAACCATTTCCCTTTCATTCCGCAATCCTCTCTTGTCTCTCGCTCACTCCTCGCTGTCTCTTTCACACAACTTTACGTAACTACAGCATAGAAATAGCTTTGTTTAGTACAGTCATGAGCAATATAATGTACCCACTTTAGGACTCTGTCGCACTATCATATTTGACATTTGGTGAGACTTACAGTTCAATTTGTCAAAAAAGTTAATGTGACATGGTACCAATGTGTGTACATATTAATGCTCGTGACCGTACAATAAACTTGGCTAACTGTCGGATAACAATGGAAACGGGACGGAGCCGCGGCAAGCGTCACGTCTGCGGCGCGTGGCAGCGAATCTGCACGGTGCATTGTGCACAGCTGCATCCATCCATCAGCGCGGTTCATTACCCGCCCAAGAGCGAAGAGCTGCGAACCGCTTACCTGACTTTAAACCGAAGATTTAACTTTTAACGACGCCAATTTCTGTTGTTGCTTCGGTATTTGTTAGCCTGAAAGTGATGGAGCGGTTTGCGATGCTCCCGCTATTGTTTTACTTTGCTCTTTCTATTGGTTTTGTTTACGAGAAAAGACGAAGGAAGTTTTTGTTGAAATGTCCTATAGTATAGGTACCTATTTCTACTGGTAATTATCTTTTTAGTGGGTAATTAGGCTTATTTACGGTTTATTATAGTATTACCATTACTGATTGCAAAAAGCATTATAGTGAACAGATAGGAATGAAAGTTTAATGAACTAAATTAATTTCTTGTTATTTAAACCTAAATCAGACAGGAATCCCTATTGGAACGGATAGGACTAAACGAAATCTGTGCCTTACGCGGTTACGGTTATAAGTTACAACCTTATCGCTTATTATACAGACAGTTCGTTATAGTTTAAAAAATAATTCTTCTCACCAACAGATGGCGTGGTTCTCCTCGACGAGGACTACGTGCGCGGGCGCAAGGTGTACGGGCAAGTTGTGTGCACGTTCCGCTACGGCCGCGAGGAGGATGAGGTGATGGGACTCAACTTCTACAAGGAGCTGTTCCTGGCGTCGGAGCAGATCTACCCCCCGCCTGAGAAGAATAGCTTTGATCTTACGAAGACGCAGGTACGTCATATTACAACACAAGTTTTTTCTGTTTAATGTGTGTTTTTACCGACTTCAAAAAAGGAGGAGGTTCTCAATTCGACCGTATTTTTTATGTTTGTTTGGGGATAACTTTGTAGTTTATGCACCGATTTTGATAATTCCTTTTTATTACTCATCAAGCCAGCCAGTGAAATACCGGACCTCGTGTGGAATATTCTATGAAAATTAATGGTTTTAATTTGTGTCTGTAAATTGGTGAATATTGTTAATTTTCGTTATAGATTTCAGCTGGTTTGTCTCGCGTTGCACAGGGAAGGAGACTTGTTAACACTTTCAAGGACAGAACGTCTAATGAAGTTCCGATTCCAAGGTGTCATACTACCTATTATGAACCATCAATGACCCATAGCCTCTGTCCGTGAAAGGGTTAACGTAGTAGAATTATAACGTGTATGTTATTTTAAGTTCTTCTCTAAACGAAACAACAATAAATAGAGATACGGTTATTGCGGACTGGCCGTTTGTAAAGTGTGCGGGGACGTTATAAGTTGGTTCTGGACAAGTGCACTCTTGCAATATACACTTATGTTGTGCAGGGACGGATGGAAGCCAGGCTACTGAGGACTACAGTCATGAGCAATATAATGTACCCACTTTAGGACTCTGTCGCACTAACATATTTGACATTTAGTGAGACTTACAGTTCAATTTTTAATGTGACATGGTACCAAAGTGTATACATATTAATGCTCGTGACCATACATTAAAAAAACCGTTTAAGTGCGACTTTGACCCGCGCACAGTTCCGGGGCTTTGACTTTCCGTTGAAATACTATTGTCTCCATACATCCAACAACTGTAAATAAGTTTGTAAGTAATCGCAAATAAAATGCGGTTGATAAAATTTTGTGTCCATACACCGATATAGGTTGCGGTTAGTTTACCAAATTCAAAAAGTTTGTAATTACAAAAACGTGGGTTTTGTGATGGAAAAATAACGGTTTTCGGGAATTATTCCTTTACTTGGGCTATAAGACCTTCCTTCTTGCCAAATTTCTTAACTCTAGGTCTATGGGAAGTACTCAAGTACTCCATAGGTTTTTGTTCCGTGAGTAAATGTAAATAGGGCTAAAATGGCTGTAAGCCAGGAATGTGTAGATTCAGAAGGTTTAGGTCATTCGATTCCCGATGGAGAAATTGTCGCAATCGCTTTGTGAGACTGCTTTTGTTTGGCTAGGACATTACAGGCTGAATCACCTGATTGTCCAGAAAAGAGAAGGCACGCTAAGCTGTTAGTCCAGAAAACTACGATTTACCCAAAATGTAGGTAGCAAAATAATATTTTTGTTAGTCACACGGCTACATGACAATTTTAAATAAATTATATTATGTACTTCATTAGCTCCATAGCACTATCAACATTTTTCACAGAATCCGCTTACCTAACCTGAAGATTATGACAGGTCCGGTTTTACAGAAGCAACTGCCTGTCTGACTTTCCAACCCGCGAAGGGAAAACCAGCCTAGTGCAAGTTAGGTCAAATACCTCCGAAAACGCATTTCCCGGGAATGTGGGTTTCCTCGCAATGTTTAGCAATGATCCAAACATGAATTTGAAAACAAATTCGACAATCATTGGTTTTGGTGCTGGATTCGAACCTGATCCTCAAAATGAGAGGCAAGCGTTCTACCAACTGGGCTACCATGGCTCTATTATATTGTATTATGTAGTTCATAGTTCATAGTATTAAAAAAAAACAACATCGCCCGCCGCGCTGTTATCCAAATCCCGTCCTGGCCACTCGACCAGCGCATTCGCCGCGTATGTTACACCGAAAAGGGAGGGAATGTAATTACGATGTTATTTAAGTGTGGTCGGCCGCATTGGCGAACAAACTTGCTCTAATGAGGAATTCAGCCCGCGCAGCCTTGTTTGGTGAGGTCGCCTGACTTTGGAAAAGTTCTGTTTGAACGACAATTTCTCGGTTTGTTAGGCCTATGGGTAATTAGGAGTATTTCACTAAATGCAAAGCTATGGGTGGAATTGGATTTCAGAAACGGAAGTTGTTTACTTCGGAGGTTTTTATTAAGCTTGAGATTAAAATGTGAATAAAGTGCTATTAATAAAACATACTAAAGTCTATTTACATTATTTCTGAGACGATAATTATGTTCCCGGGCATATCGTAAAAATCGACCATTATACGGTTCATCATATTCTTCTTAGGATTACGTAATAAAAGTGGGTGAGAGCTATCTTTTGATTACTTGTGGCTTTGCCCACCCCATAAGAGATAATGGGCGTCTTCTTCTTCTTCTTATCCTGTGGCTTGTGAGGTGGAATACCAACTTCGTAACTTACTGCGTGGCGCGACTTTATTGGTATGAAAATCTGTGCGGGCAATTTCGTGTAGTTATATTTTTTTCCACCCCCATTTTGTCGGTTCTTTGGGTCTCTAACTATCTACATCAGCAAATGAAGTTACTTCCGCATTTATAATTTAAAGGTCACGCCCAGATGTCTTTTAAAGTTCAAATCCCATTCATTCTTTGCCACGAGGTTAATACGGATATTCTCACTTCTCATAGGAGCGTCTCCTAAAGAAGCTGGGTAGTTCGGCATATCCGTTCCGGTTCACGGTGCCAGCCGGCGCGCCAGGGTCGGTGACGCTGCAGCCAGGGCTGGAGGACGAGGGCGAGCCCTGCGGCGTGCATTACTACGTCAAGCTGTTTGTTGGTGACTCCGAGATCGACCGTAGCCATCGCAGGTACCAGCTTCACCCTCCTTGCAATAAAATCGTTCCTTCAACCGACGGCAAAAGAGCCGTACCAAACGCGTAGGCGTGTAACCTAAAATGTACTTAAAAGTACCTTTATCTATTGAACAAGACAAATTTTCACTAACTAAATAACAAGAAATACTCCGCCTATCTACCTACTTCGTCTATTCAAATTCAAATTCAAAAATATATTTATTCAGTAGGTAACATAGTTACACTTTGAATCGTCAATTTTTACATAACGAACGACTCATCCGCCTAAAACTACTGCAGCTTCTCACAACCTGTATAGCCGGGGAAAAGAAGCTGCAAGAAAAACGTCGGCACAGGGCCCTAGACGTTCTTTAAAAAAAAAAAAAAAAACAAAATATTGGTATACAATTGAGTAATTTAGCTGCCTAATATCAGTTCTCAGACAGTTAATCCCATGCATTCATATCTTCTAAATAATCACTAACTTTACCTATTGTACTAATTCTATTTCTCTTTTGTTTTGTATTTTGTTTTTTCCTGTTTGTGCAATAAAGTATTTGTTATGTTATGTTAACTTTATAATAACCTTTTTTGTAAAGTTTTTGTTTAATAACTCTCTTAAAATAGTTGAAAGGCAAATTCTGAATGTCAATGGGAATCTTATTGTAAAAACGTATACATTGCCCCTTAAAAGATTAAGTAATCTTATGTAATCGACTGACTTGTAAAGCAAGTTTATTTTTATTCCTGGTATTAACAATGTGCCGATCGCAATTTATTGCAAATAATCCAATATGTTTTTTTAAATGTATTAAGTTTTCAAAGATATATTGTGATGCCAAAGTTAAAATATTAATTTCTTTAAATTTATTTCTAAGTGACATCTTGGGTCCCAATTCCGCTTGTAATATTTATTGCCATGAATGACTAACATCAGAATCAAAATTTTGATAACCATTTATAGCCTCGACTAGTCAGTTTTCTGGGGCAGACTTACTCGTAATCGGCTAATCAGCCAAACAGTTCGTGGCTGACTTTGCAGACTGACGTACCTGCAATTTTTTGCTAAAATATTTTTTTTCTTTTTCACAATAACAAAAGGTGCAAATCAGATTCGCTAAAAATTTGAGATACGTCAGTTAGCGACGTCAGCGAAGAGTTATGTAAGTAAGTAGTCGGCCCATCTCTAGTAATTATGTACTTATTTATTGCTAAAATGACTCTAAAATTCTATTCGTAATATGCTGTACTTTTTATTTAATTTTATTTATTTAAAAACCAACAATACAATTACATGAAATTCATACATTACGACATTGACATCCTTGATGGGTTTGAAGTGTATAAAGTTCACGTGTGGCAAGATGCTAATAGTGGGTAGGTAATCTAATGAAGATCTCATAACAATTTAACGTAATATTAATGCATGATATAAAAATAATAGGATAAGTTAGTGACTTCTTCTTCTATCGTGTGGTTGTGAGGTGGATTACCAACCTTATCAACCCTGGTGTCAGGGTTATTATTAAGCCGCCAAAAGCCACCATGGCTCATGTAACGACTACGTACTTATATCACGTGCCTTCCGAAGCACGGATCATCTTACTTTCAGACAATCAGGTGATCAGCCTGTGATGTCCTAACCAAACTAGGGATCACAAAGTAATTTTTGTGGAACGTCCCCTCCGGGATTCGAACCCGGGAACTACTGATCGTGAGCCTAACGCTCAACCACTGGACCATGGGATCACTGGATTAGGTAGTGACTTAATAATTAACAATTGTTAAGCGGTACTGAGGTGGACCGACGATCTGGTGAAGGTCGCGGAAAGCCGCTGGATGCGGGCAGCGCAGGACCGATCGTCGTGGAGATCCTTGGGGGAGGCCTATGCCCAGCAGTGGGCGTCGTACGGCTGATAATGATGATGATGATGATGACTGATGTACCGTAGCAAGACCTATTGGCACAGGCGTGAGCGCGAGTCATTTGATTAGTTTGTAGCTTTGCAGCGATCTAAGTATAATGTATCTGTCATCGCGTCCGTTTACAAACAACTTCGTTATTAAGCATGCTGTTTTGCAAAAAACCGAAGGCAAGTTGTAAAACGCCGAGGAAAGTCACGAAGACATACTTGTTTGTTCCAGGAGCACCGTAGCTCTAGGCATCCGTAAGGTGCAGTATGCGCCTACTAAGGCAGGCCCGCAGCCGTGCACTGTGGTGCGGAAGGACTTCGTACTGTCGCCGGGACAACTCGAGTTGGAGCTTACTTTGGACAAGCAGGTAATGTTTCTGCTGATATTTAATTACGCAGCGTAGCCCATGGGCTACTAGCATGCTACGCCATATATCAATGATATATATCAATATATAGAAAACCCATGTCTTGTATATGAAAATTTTGGATAACCTCCATTGGACAGATGAGGTTATCTAAGCTGTTAATTTATAATATGTGATCAAAATTACAGCTGCTAGAATAATATTTTCATTCCACATATTCCTGATACGTATGTCTATTTCGCAGTAGCCTGCTTATTATATCTTTATCCTACTGTCATTCTAATCAGAATCTATTTATTGAAGCAAAGCATATTGTAAATATCAATGCTCGTGACGTGACAACGCTCCTGCGGGAACGCTCTCATACATCACCGTATGTTTGGATTCCCCGCTTGTCCAAAACCAAGCGCTATTTCTTTTGCCAATTTTTTTATAACTTATATTTGTTCCAGCTATACATGCACGGCGAGACGGTGGCGTTGAACATCTGCATCCGTAACCATAGCAACAAGGTGGTGAAGAAGATCAAGGCTTGTATCCAGCAGGGCGTGGACGTCGTGCTGTTCCAGAGCGGCCAGTACCGCAACGTGGTGGCCAGCGTCGAAACACAGTGAGATATTTACAAGACCGAAGTCTCCTTGCTTGTATACCATAGTCACGGACGGAAAGGCTATTAATTGGTTTTGATTTTAAAATGTCTTTATTGATAAATTATAAATAAACAGTCTTATAGTCATCATAAACTGCCTATATACGTCCCACTGCTGGGCACAGGCCTCCCCTCAATCAACCGGAGGGGGTATGGAGCATACTCCACCACGCTGCTCCACTGCGGGTTGGTGGAGGTGTTTTTTACGGCTAATAGCCGGGACCAACGGCTTAACGTGCCCTCCGAAGCACGGAATCATCTTACTTTTTCGGACAAACAGGTGATTCAAGCCTGAAAAGTCCTTACCAAACAAAGGACAGTCTCACAAAGTGATTTCAACAATGTCCCCATCGGGAATCGAACCCGTACAGTCTTATAAAAGACCTTATTCTAATGTAAACGTAATAGAAGTTAAATAACCTTTATAAACTGGTAAGATGTCTAAATGAAAGTGGGTAGTATGTAGTGAAAAACATAAGTGGTTCCTTTAAGAGGAAATATATAACTAAATCGTGCCTTGTTTTGCGAAATTAGACACTTATAAATCAGCAAAAGTACCCTTAAACATAAGCACAAACATAACTGCGCCTATGATAACGTAAACAAATATAATGTTGTATTCCAAAGTGAATGCAATAGAATGACTAAACGCATCTGAGCTAAAATCGAGTTGTATTGGAAAGGAAGACTCATCTTTGAGATTGCCGTGCAATATCCACTTCTAGACCATTCATCATCTCTTGTCGTTGTAGAATTCTAATTGTAAAGTTGCCTGGCAGAAATTGCTATTTAGCAATAAGGCCGCCTATTGTACTTATGTTTTTATTCGTATGTTTATGTCCTTTGTATATGTCTTTGTGCAATAAAGTATTATTGATTGATTGATTAAATTCTCCATTCTTTTCTATCTAAAGCTAATTAGATACGACGTTCGCCTTTTCTTTAATTTGTTCCATGCAACCGAGCTTGACCGTTAATTAAACTATATCTTTGTAACCCATATAGATAGATAGATAGATAAAATACTTATTATTACTACTTATTACTTATTATTTATGTTAACAGGGACGGCTGCCCCCTGCAGCCAGGGTCCAGCCTCCAGAAAGTGTTGCACCTGACTCCATCTCTGGACCTCTATCGCGACAAGCGTGGGATTGCGCTCGATGGTCAGCTCAAACGTAACGAGACTACCCTGGCTTCTACTACTCTGTAAGTTTTCTTGAGTCTCTAGCACATGTTGTAAGTACATTTAGAGCATGTTCTACTGTGCCGTTTTTCAATCTGGGATTTTTAGAGAAGACGTAGTTATTTGCGCTTACAGACCAGGGAAGATGGAATGTCGTTGGTTTGTAAGGGCCCTAAGATTTTTTTGATCCTATAATCCACTTACTACCACTTCGGCACTTCGAATCCCGGTGGGGAAACATCACACAAATCACTTTCTGATCCCTAGTTTGGTTAGAACAGTACAGGCTGATCACCTGATTGTCCGAAAGTAAGATGATCCGTACTTCGGAAGGCACGTTAAGCCGTTGGTCCTGGTTACTACTAACTGATGTGAGTAGTCGTTACATGAGCCATGTCAGGGGCCTTTGGCGGCTCAATAGTAACCATGACACCAGGGTTGATGGGGTTGGTAATCCACGTCACAACCCACACGAGGGAAGAGAACCACTTCGGAACATGTTATGGTTGAAAAGAAAGAACGAATTTCATTCAGATTCAGAATACGGTTCAGAAGATCTTTGTTATTCAAATCCTTCAGTAATGTAGCGAAAGCATATACTGAGATACGCGTTTGCCTACTTAATAGATAGTACGTCAGTGTTTATGGTAGAGCGACGCACTGAAGCGCATGGTTCGTGCACGGTTGGGAGCGTGCATACTACGTACGAGTAATGCATCGTTACACAGCCACCAAGCTCCAAATGGATGCCTTAAAACCTCAAATTTATATCCGTGAGTTTCTAGTGAGCTATTTGGATCCCTATACTTACCCTGTTTCTATGAAAACTGCATTTAACAAGTAAATCATAAATATTAGTATATAGGCTATTTATGTATGTTATGTGTGTATAGGGATAAATTATCAACCAACATGCCTGGGGAGATAAGCAGCTGAACGCATTATATGTTTTTATTCGCTTCCAGGGCAGCATCGTAATCACAGATGGTAAAGATACCATATTGTTTAAATTCGATTATTTTTTGTCGAACATCTCATTCCCCTAAAACTACTGCAGCTTTTCATAAACCTGTATAGCCGAGGAAAAGTAGCTGCAAGAAGAACCTCGGTACAGGACTAGATATTCTTAAAAAAAAAAAAATATTGAATACAATTTCAGTAGTTTGGCGGCCTAATATCAGTTCCCAGACAGTTAATCTCATGCATTCATTCAGTTGGTAGAACGCTTGCCTCTCACGTTGAAGTCGCAGGTCCAACATAGCCAGCACAGGCCTAAACCAATGAATCCCAGGCGGTTATTACCATACATTTCCATCTTCTAAATAGTGGTTGTTGTTGGTGCTTAGGTTGCTGGACCCGGAGCAGCGCGACGCGTTTGGAATCGTGGTGAGCTACAGCGCCAAGGTGAAGCTTTACCTCGGTGCCCTCAACGGAGAGCTCGTGGCCGAGCTGCCCTTCATACTCATGCATCCCAAGGTAACTAACAACAGCATTTTTTTTTGACGTGACTTATTGTAAATTTGCCGCAAATGGTATTAACTACTTGGCCGGACAACTAACTACAGTCAACAACACCCTGGCACACACAGCACAACTTGTTTGGCACATACAAATTACAGAGTTACAAATGAAAGAGCCGAGTGCAGAAATATTTATGTATTATGGAGTATTTATGTGGGCAGAGTACTCTAAACCGGCGGGCATGAAGGTAGACTTATAAGAGTGGACGAAGCAGTATGTGTGTCGTAGATTTTATCTAAATAAACTTTTTTATTATTATTGTATGTCTTTTTCACATCTCGGGCCTATGGAGGCCCGGACTTTTGGAAGGCGTGCGTGGGGCCGAAGCCAACACGTAGAGGCCCCTTAAGACAGTTTAATCTAAATGTGGTGTGACACCAACCGGCGATTATCCCTGTATGCACTATGGGAGTGCACCCAAAGACAATCCCCGGTTCGTATTATTAAGTAAAATTGGTGTACCAGGATCGTAGTAAGAAGAATTCCGTGGTTTCGGTCTGCCCCAAAGGGAAATAGGCGTAATCTTATGTGTGTATGTAGGCTCCTCACGTCTGGCAAGGCTTTTTAAACAAAAGGCACAATGCTGTCGCAGAAGTCGAATAAAGATCACGTCAAATCTATCAATCAATCAATCAATAATACTTTATTGCACAACAACATATACAAAGGACATAAACATACGAATAAAACATAAGCACAATAGGCGGCCTTATTGCTAAACAGCAATTTCTGCCAGGCAACCTTAGGGTGAAAGAAGATTCATTGGAGCACGGGCTGGTGCAATAAACATATAATGATACCAACATTGTTGAAGTTAAGCAACTTTCGCAAAGGCCGGTCATAGGATGGGTGACCACAAAAAGTTTTCATCTCGAGCTCCTCCGTGCTTCGGAAGGCACGTTAAGCCGTTGGTCCCGGCTGCATTAGCAGTCGTTAATAACCACCAATCCGCACTGGGCCCGCGTGGTGGTTTAAGGTCCGATCTCCCTATCCATCCATAGGGAAGGCCCGTGCCCCAGCAGTGGGGACGTTAATGGGCTGGTGATGATGAAACCAACATAACAAAAAAAAATATATACTTATCTAAAGAATCTACTTATATGCATCTTTCTAGGAAATTCGTGCCTAAAGTTACTGAAATGAGATTACTTCATATTGCTTTCCCTAACTTAAATCTTTCCTATAAATAATTCATTAGATTCTCTTTCACGGGAAAGAAAGTACCGCTTGCCGCTTGAGATTAATAATTTCTGATGTAATGAAGGAGTTTCCAGAGTACGTTTCCAAAAAATAATATTGACGCTGCTGTTGAGATTAAGTGATAATTACCTATTTACTATATATATTCAAAAATACAATGTATTTGGATCACTATGTAGGTATATATGTTAGGTTATGTATATAGGTTAGGTATATATTATATTTGTAAGTATGTTATATATATTTATTTGCATGTATTTTGTTGGTGAAATTGTACTTTATTGGTAATAAGTTGTACTTATAGTTTGTACCCGCAATCTTTCAATTATTATTTTTTACATTTTACCTCACCTTATGGTTGCCTGGAAGAAATCGCTTTAAGCGATAAGGCCGCCATTTGCCATGTACTTAATTAAGAGACTTTTTGTAATTATTTATTTTTAGTTTGGTGCAATAAAGTGTATTTGTATTGTATTGTATTGTATTGTATTGTATTGTATTGTGTTGTGTTGTGTTGTGTTGTGTTGTGTTGTGTTGTATTGTATTGTATTGTATTGTATTGTATTGTATTGTATTGTATTGTATTGTATTGTATTGTATTGTATTGTATTGTATTGTATTGTATTGTATTGTATTGTATTGTATTGTATTGTATTGTATTGTATTGTATTGTATTGTATTGTATTGTATTGTATTGTATTGTATTGTATTGTATTGTATTGTATTGTATTGTATTGTATTGTATTGTATTGTATTGTATTGTATTGTATTGTATTGTATTGTATTGTATTGTATTGTATTGTATTGTATTGTATTGTATTGTATATTAAGGGGCAAGTCACAGGGACTGTAAACTGGAACCTGACAGAGGGCAGCAGTAACTGTCAGCACAATTCAGAGTAGGAGGACAGGAGTCCTAGTATGGCTTTGTAATAGACTACTCTGGGCGCCATCCCACTTGCGTCAGACAGAGTACTGCGGGGCGGAAGCCAAGAGGGAAACCACTGCCCTATTTTTCCCTAAATGCCGCACCGACAAGAGCGTGGCTCTTAAATTGATGATGATGATATAATATTGAATTTTGTTGGTATCTATATTTCTGCTATTTATTTTGGTCAGAATAATAACAGGTGGAAGATGTAATTGTGTCTGGGTGTAATAAAAAGGGTCATCATTTATACCTAAAAAAAGATAAAAGATGCATTTGTCTGTTATCCATGAAATTAGAAGGTTAAACGAAGGAAAATCTTTACAGAGCCATTTTTATTTTTTTTGAGGAACGTAGCCTGGATAGTCTCTCATTGTTGGAGATAAGTTCTTTGAAGAGGGAGTTTAGAAGCGGGAGTTTTTTTTATTAATAATATAGGCTCCTAACAGCCCCCGTGGTCTAGTGGTTAGAGCGTTAGGCTCACGATCTGGAGGTCCGGGTTCGATTCCCGATGGGGAAATTGTCGAAATCACTTTGTGAGACTGTCCTTTGTTTGGTAAGGACTTTTCAGGCTTGAATCACCTGATTGTCCGAAAAACTAAGATGATTCCGTGCTTCGGAGGGCACGTTAAGCCGTTGGTCCCGGCTATTAGCCGTAAAAACACCTCCACCAACCCGCAGTGGAGCAGCGTGGTGGAGTATGCTCCATACCCCCTCCGGTTGATTGAGGGGAGGCCTGTGCCCAGCATTGGGACGTATATAGGCTGCTGATGAATATAGGCTCGCGTTTGACTACAATCTTTACCGGGTGAGATCCTTCAACGCTCCCCATTTGTCCGGTTAAGTAGTTAATGCCATCTGCGGCAAATCTACAATAAGTCTAGGGTGGATCACGCTTGTCTAGCCTTGAAGACTTCCAGATTATAACGAGTTGAAAAAAATCCTTCCCCATTCGCATCAAAAGAGAAGAGGCGAAACGTTTAGTGCGGATTGGTGGTCTATCCACAACATAAGGATGAAATGCCCGCCGACGCCTAGTTGTCCGTAGATGGAATGGAATGGGTGGAATTAACTGGTTTATTAAGTTCGTCGGTTGACTTATGGCATAGAATAAGGAATCATCATCATAATCATCAGCCCATTAACGTCCCCACTGCTGGGGCACGGGCCTTCCCTATGGATGGATAGGGAGATCGGGCCTTAAACCATCACGCGGGCCCAGTGCGGATCGATGGTTATTAACGACTGCTAATGCAGCCGGGACCAACGGCTTAACGTGCCTTCCGAAGCACGGAGGAGCTCGAGGAATAAGGAATAATACTACGCATAGAACGGCAAGTCTCCGCTCCCCACCAGCGGCTAAGCTAGGTTTCCTCACCCCCTCTAGGTCGTACTTTAGTCAGCAATCGTATGGGCGTAAGCCGTCACACACAGATGCGCGTGTACGGTCACGAGCATTAATATGTATACACTTTGGTACCATGTCACATTAACTTTTTTGACAAATTGAACTGTAATCTCACTAAATGTCAAATATGTTAGTGCGACAGAGTCCTAAAGTGGGTACATTATATTGCTCATGACTGTACGACAACGTTAATGTGTAGTGTGTTAAACGGATGGTTTTTGTATGAAGTGTCCGGGGTGTCTATAGTATTGCAAATAAGACTAGTGTTTCTATAGGGACGCCTACGTCGTTCCTATCAATACGAGACTTCGCTGTGAGGTGGGTAGACGTTTTCGCCATCTAATTATTAACAAACAGATTTATAATTTATTAATTATAGTTTACTTTATATATTTTTTTATATAATAATAGGGGTTCCCGTTTTACCACAATCTCACCTGATGGTAAGTGACGATATACTAAAGTGGATCACACTTACCTAGCAAATGCCTATTCACTCAAGCCGTGAAAGGTCTCAGATGTGAAAATAAGCTTGTCGCCCAGATATTCTATCACCTTTAGAGAGGACATAATTTATAGAGGATGTTCACACTAATATTATAGGTGCTAAACTAATTCTGTCTGCCTTTTATATTTTCACACTAAAACCGCTGAACTGTTTTAGATAAAATTTGGTATGGAGATAGTTTGAAACTTAGGGAAGAACATAGGATAGTTTTTATCCTGGAAATCACCCCTAAGGGGATGAAAAGGGGATAGAAAGTACGTGCCGCGTGTGATAACATAAGTCCTCTACAAAGTCGTAGGTCATAAACAGTAAGGACTAAACAACACGACAAAACAGTAAGGAGTAATTTGACTAAGGAAAAATCCTATCCTATAGACAATATAAGCTCTCAGTCCGGTTCTAAAAAATATGTGCAAATTCTCAACCGCATATCGGTACCTGCAGGATACAAACAGGCAGCGTTAGCATTAGTGTGGGTAATATTTTAAATGTGATTGAATGGTGCCTATTCGGGTGAACACAAACTTAACCTAATTTTATTTTGACAGCTCTTAAACTAGTCTTGTCCTGTATTTACAATACGTGCAAGAAAGGGATGTAACTAGTTTTAGTCCTATCAAATTACGAGTAAGTTAAAATTAAGTTCGAATCGGCATCATTTTGTTTTTTTTGCACCAAACACTTTAAAAAATGCTTTCTAGAAATAACGAAAAGAGGTACTTTACTAAACATTAATTGATTAATGTTGCAATATGGATGTTGCTTCAGGACGGAAGAGCCAAGTTGATTCACGCTGACAGCCAGGCCGACGTGGAGATGTTCCGCCAGGACACCGTGCATCATCAGGAGAGCGTCGAGGTCTACTAGCCACCTGAACAACATACTACAGGGGCCATAGACAAATTGTAAACGATTGTCAATTGACAGTGACAGTTATAAATATGCATGGGATTGACATAAGGTGACATATTAATCCCATTAAATTACTAAAGTCAAGGCTGTATGGTCCTCAGATCTTTGCCTGCCTTATATAAGGCGAATTTAAACAACAACAACATATGTTTTTACTACTGTCACTGTAGATTGTCATAGGCCCCGATTCTTAAAGACACCGCCTAATTTTATTTTATGTTATAAGTACCCGTAATTTCTTTAGGTACCTGTTACTTTCTTATCCGTCGAAAAGGAAAGGCACGGGTAATCAACAGGATAAAAATTAACACACGTCAATTTTAAGTAGAAATCCTAAACAATACTTTCAAAGTTTTGTGTTTAGAAGCGTTGGTGTATAACCCGCGGTATTGATACAACATCGCACGTCAAATGGGTTGCGTACCAGCGAGATACCTTTATTCATTCATTTTAAAATTAACAGCTGTCAATGCCAATCACCCGTCCTTTTCCTTTTCGGCGAATAAGAAGTGACAGGTATAACTTAAAAGAAAATTAAGTGTCTGTTCGAATCAGCACCAGTATGTCTTTTACTCTCATCATCATCATCATCATCAGCCCATTAACGTCCCCACTGCTGGGGCACGGGCCTTCCCTATGGATGGATAGGGAGAATGTCTTTTACTCTATGCTAATTTTATTATCTTTGTGCAGCGATATTTGAAACTATGATGGGAAGGTATTACATTTACTTACCTAATAAAATAGGCAGGTCATTGGCCCTGATTCCTGCAGACACCACCTAATTCTATTTTAAGTTATACCCGTCATTTTGTTATCCACCGGAAAAGGAAAGGGACGGATGAGTGATAATTGTTAATTTTAAAATGAATGAATGAATAACTCGGGCGAATAAAATAGGCATCTCGGCCAATATACAATTTTGGAAGGGTTATTTAAAATTCTACCTAAAATTGACATGTGTCCTATAAATTTTATACCTGTCGATTACCCGTTCCTTTCCTTTTCGGCGGATAACAAATTGACAGGTATGACTTAAAATAAAATTAAATGGTATGTACTGGAATCAGCTCCTTTACTGTTCTGAATTATATCTAAAGAAAGAATCAAGGTTATTTTTTTTAAATCAAGTTCAAGCTAATATAAAATAGAAAATTCAAATAACTAGTGAGAAGAATCTCGATACCGATATTATCTAATTCTTTTTTCAAACTAAAATCGCGAAAAAATTCTAAGTCAATGCTTAGGTGTAATATTTTCTTCTAAATTACTACAATGAATCGTATACCTACTATAGGCACCTACTGTGTTTAATTTTCGTGTCTTGCTTGTAAGTCTAATATTATCTCCGTTTGTGATATTTATATAATTATCCTTTGCATCTCTTTTGGGAGCAAGCAGATAACATTGTAGGTGTTGCTTCATGCTTATTTAATTTAAGAACACAGAAAAAAGAATAATAAGTACTACAATATAGATAGCGCTGTACAGGTTTTCCTTCGTTTAACCTTCTAATTTAATGCATATTAAACACATGCATCTTTTATCTTTGTTTTTGGGTATAAATGATGACCCCTATTTTTAAAATCGGGTACAATTACACCTTCCATCCATTATTATTCTGATCTAAATGAAGGGAAGCAATATAGGTACCAACATAATTATATACAAAATGTGATACAAATATCGAGTAACAATTACATTGTATTTTAGAATAATTATGTACCCGAGTAATAAGAAAATACAACTATATTGTTTTTGGTCGACGTAGCCTGGAAAGTCCTTCATTTAAACCAGGGATGTTATTATTATGAATTTTCGGATACGGATTGGATACGGATTTAAGAATGATCATTATACCGGATACGGTTACAGAATTTCAGAAGTAAAATACAAATAGGTAATAAAGTGGTCTTATTTATAACGACAAGTTATGTAATGTTAAGACGACAAAAGAAAAAAACAAACCATGCGCCCGGCTTGTGTGTCGGCACTGGCAGCGGCCAGCCGATCAAAACAACTTGTCATAACGTGTCTCAATTAGGCTCTGCCCCTATCCAATGTTATCAGAAACTTTTATTTCGGATTCGGTTACGGTTACGGAGCTCCCTAACATCCCTGATTTAAATTTATGATTTGTAGTCTCACATGCTTTATATTCATTTCTAATTCAACATACTATCAGTATATTATTGCTGTATAATCAGTGTTGAAATAAATTATTTTACTATTTATATAAGATTTTTATTTCCGTATTGGTTCCTGATAATTAGTAGTCGTGAACTTTCCGGCTTGAGATCTGTTGACATTAATTAAGTTAAGCGTTTCATGATTTAATCAGAACGCTTCGAGAGCAGATTGGAGTGGCGAGCAAATAGTTCAACTCTTAGAATTGAATCTGGAGGAATGCTTATTCTGAGCACTAATTTATAATTTGAGTATTTATTTAGCTCAATATATCGGAAATTACAAAAAAAATGTTAGGTAAGTATTAAGTAACTTGTAACGAACCTATAGTCAGTTTCTTGTCAATTCTTTTCTTCAGCCATTACACCTGGCGCAATGACGTAGATTCAAAGATGTGAAATTGCTCATTAACAAGTTTGTGAGAAGTTAGAAGCTGCAGTAGTTTTAGGCGGATGAGACGTTCGTTATTTAAAAATTGACGATTCAAAGTGTAACTATGTTACCTACTGAAAAAAGATATTTTTGTAAGTATTTGAATTTATCCATGATAATTACGTTGAATAAATGATTCTGATTTCTGAAAGGAAACAGCGTGAGGAAACCCACATTTCCGAGATTCTTAATTTTCTCTTGCGATGCTTTTACGGCAAATAGCGGTCACACGTCGTACTCATTGTTACATAATTCATAAATAAAATTTGAAATTAATTCGAAAAGTAAAATGAGTATTAATTTGGGATCATCTTAGATGGGCTTCTATTTCTAGATTATCATTTTATAATTTATCTTTGACCCAGGCAAATACATTATTTTGATCCTTGCGAAGTACAGAATAAGACTGTGCAAGAGGATGAAGAGCGCTTTGTCCCAGCACGTCGCTTGCAGAAACCTTCAACCCTGCATTAAAGAGCTGCATCCGCACTACTCCCGGCCGACAACGATTTCCTTTTCGAGTCACAACACAATTAATCGGCAATAGTTCAATTCTGCTCTTATTCCTATTAGTTTCTGAACTGAATCAGGAATATGTCTGAATAAGAATTTCTTTATGTAAATAAATAATTATTTAAACTCGGAAGCGCTGATTTTTATTTGTGCATAAGTAATTACACTTTTTAATTTGACCAGGCTGTATGGGTATGTTTCTTTGCCTGGTCCTACTTGGGGCAAATTTAACAAAAAAAAAAAATATGTTTCGTAACCGCACGTTCTTTATTCAATTTTAAAATTTTCGCGCTATTCATTCAAGTAGGCGATAAAGTTTTCTCAATTTGGAACTGTTAAAATTTCGACCAACGGCAGTGTATTTGTCCCTATTTGTCCACATTCATATTCGTTCCATTTAATCACAAGCCAGGATTGGTTTGCTGCAGTGGCGATAGTGGCGCCTTTAGTGTTCTCGCCGAAACGTGTTGCCAAATAATCTATTATCAATTAATCGATTATTGAGCCATTGAATAATTTAAATATCGATATGCTTATCGATACTAAAAATCCTAATAATATATATTATCGATTTTAATCGAATAATATCTAATAGTTATATAGGATCGATTATATCGATAGTGAAATCGATTATGTTGCAATAAGCGATTATATCCAGTTATTAATTAAGATACTAATGTTGCTTGTTGCTAAAGTTGATAGTAATCAATAATTCGAGTAGACCTAATGTGTGTTAACAGCTGTCAACATAGACTACTACATGTATTAAAAGTATCGATACTATCGTAAAGGCATATCGATATTTAGATTATTTCATTAGTCAATTATCTGGCAACACTCGCCGAGCAACTTCGCCTGTCTTCAGTGGTCTTCTAGAAGCGACGAACTGCCCGGAAAAATATATTTTTCTTAAAATACGCAACCGATACGAGCGATAATTGACGTGAGTGATATAAATAACAAATATTTATGTGGATAAGTGGTGTAAAGACTATTATTAAACTTTATTCAAATTTCAGGACTGTCTCGTCATCTGCCGGTGCCTACTGGAGCATGCGCCCGGGACTCCGCCGACTAGGTGGTGAGCGGTGGCGCAGGACACAAACAGCTAGAACGAGTTCGAAGGTAGGATTTTACAATATTTCGGAATCTTAGAAAATCTTTGCAGGGCCCATCTTTTTTTACGTTACTACCCGCAAATGTGCATCGTGCTCGTCGGTATTGAATAGGTATCAATCATACTGTGTACCTTTACGTTTTAGGTGTATTTACCTACATAATTTTATCTTATGAATTCGGTTGTCTTTGTATTTTTTTTCTATTAGAATTTATTTACCTACCCACGAATTTATCACATTATCTTTTATGTCACTACCCCATTGATATACCCATTGAAACCCCCATTGAAATTTAGTTCTGTGCAATATTTTGATAATGATATGATTTAATATACAACTAGGTACCTAGATACCGCGTTTCAAACAAAAATGCGACGAAAACTTGGCGGTTGTTTAGCTGTACATTCGTGCACAGCGGTGCGGTATATAGATTAAAAACAATAAAATCTTGTTAAATTAAGAAAGTACGCCATGGTGCTTCGTAACGCGATCGAGTTTTATTCCTGCTCGGATTGACCGATTTCGAAACTATTCGGAACACGAAAATAATGGAGTAGACCTAATAGTTATTTTTATTTTGGTTTTAATAAATTATGAAATTAATAATTTTACTTCGCGGATAACTTCGTCGTTTATGAACCGGTTTTGATAATTCTTTTTTTGTTGGAAAGGAGATATTCCCAGGGTTGTTGTAGCATTTACTTGGCACCGACTTCAAAATTTTTTAATTAACCAATTGAAAATACGTATTTATTACTTTGTGCGAAGTAAATTTATTAATTGATTTTTAGTTTTGCGTTTGAAGACAGTTTTTTTTGTTAAAATTTTTATTTTTATAATTTATCTTTGACCCGGTCAAATACCCTATTACATAGTATGAACTTGTTTAAAACTTAAAACCTTTACGTTATACATATACCACATAATTTTGCCTTTTTAGGTTATGGCTACGGAACTTTGTTATTCATTAATTTTTTTTTATAAGAATTGATTTACCTACCTACCAATATATCCTTTAATTTGGGTTCAAAGCTTTACTTCTTAGGCATTTACTAAGATTTATATCTACCTACACACATTAACATGTGTACTAGAATGAAATGACTACTTAATGAAGGACTTTACCAAAAACATGTAGATGGCGCTGTACAGCTTAACGTGATAATAACCTATTTTCTCATTACTCGGGTATATAATTCATTCAGGCATTCTATAGTTTTGATGACGTAACTGATAATATATTTTAATGTAATTGAATTCCGTAATAATTTAATTTTGTAATATCTGTGACGTGTAATTTTTATTATCAATACTAGGACTAATTATTCCAAAATACCAATGTAATAGCAGAAGCATTATATAAAAAATATTGTTGCTTGATATTTGGGTCACATTATGTACGGAATTTTGTTGCTACCCATATTGCTTCTCTTTATCAGAATAATAATGGGTGGAAGATGTAATTATGACACACCCAGGGGTGTAATAAAAAGGGTCATCATTTATACCCAAAAACAAAGAGAAATTCATACATCTGTTATCCAAGAAATCTTCTATCCTGTGGGTTGTGAGGTGAATTACCAACCTCATCAACCCTGGTGTCAGGGTTACTATTGAGCCGCCAAATGCCCCTGACATGACTTATGTAACGACTATGTACTTACATCAGTAAGTAGGAACCGGGACCAACGGCTTAACGTGCCTTCCGAAGCACGGATCGTCTTACTTTTGGACAATCAGGTGATCAGCCTGTAATGTTCTAACCAAACTAGGGATCACAAAGTGATTTTTGTGATATGTCCAGTAACCGGTATCAATGGCTTAACGTGCCTTCCGAAGCACGGATCGTCTTACTTTTGGACAATCAGGTGATCAGTCTGTAATGTCTTTACCAAACCATACAGTTATTTTTGTGATATGTCCCCGCGGGGATTCGAACCCGGGACCTCCGGATTGTGCGCCCAACGCTCAACCACTGGACCACGGAGGCGGTTAATTAGAAGGTTAAACGAAGGAAATTCTGTACAGCGCCATCTATGATGTTTCTGAGGAACGAAGCTTGGAAAGTCCGTCATTGTGATATTAACTGGCTCTGCATTGATTGATAGTACGCAAACAGTGGGGGAATTGAATTAAAATGTCGATGATTGTGCCGCGGTCCGTGATTGAACGGCAAACATCGCAGAGCAAACAGGTTTTATTTAGCTTTGTGGGCCATTTCCACTCATAGCACCATTTTAACTTAAAAGCGAAACTAGAGTCGTGGAAAAAGTACTGCGGCACGCTGGGTGGTGAGGATATGGTATCCCGACGTGCCGGCAGAGTAGGGGAATGATTGGTGATGACGATGATAAAGTAGAAGCAACAGCAAGCAGGAATATATACAGTTTATTAAAAACACTTCACAAACAGGATAGGAATATACATAGTTCACAATATTACACACTTCACAAAAAAATCAAGAATTAGAGGGGACGGCCCTGAACAGTATAATATACTTGTTGTTTTAATGAAGGTCGGGGATGCAGTGAGTCAAAAGTGAGTAGAATGAAAGGAAATGCGAATGGAATGGAATGAGAATTTCGTAATTTAAAATGATGATGGTCCGAACAAAAGGCCAGTATGTGCAGAGTTTGTACTCTGCTACAGTACATAACATACATAAACAGCCTGTATACGTCCCGCTAACCGGAGGGGGTATGGAGTATACACGCTGCTTCAATGCGGGTTGGTGGAGGTGTTTTTACGGCTAATAACCGGGACCAACGGCTTAACGTGCCCTCCGAAGCACGGAATCATTTTACCCCATTTTTAACCCATTTTCCCGGGCATGTATTGTGATAAAACCGTTAAGAGACATCCTGCGTGGGCGAAATTGACCTTATAGATCACGCCTATTTCTCATTGCGGTAGGCAGGGACCACGGAATAACACTACGATCCTGAAACGACATCTTCGCTTGTTCCATTGACATCAAAGACTTTATGCATACTCGCCGGTTTAGAGTACTCTTGATCTGACGTTCACCCATAAGGACTCTTCCTGACTTCATGACATAGGGTGATTTTCATTTGACACACGACGCGGTTGGCGGAGGTCGCTATGACTTCTAAGTTATAAGCTGATCCCTTTATTCTTATTCTTGTTTTCGTCTTGTTTTTGTTGGTGAAAATACATTAAATATTATTCTATTTCCTCTTCATCTTCATAATCTATCTACTCCTTTTCTTTCATAGTATATGTAGTAGTTTAAGTAGTGATATTTATTTATTATAACAATTATAATTATGTGTATTATTATTATGTAGTTTATGTAGTCGAAAGTGTATTTATTTTTATATGTACAAGTATTCCCATGCTGCACTATCCCGCTATATTACATAATATTCTATATTTAATATACTTAAAGGTTGCCTGGAAGAGATTGCTACTTAGCAATAAGGCCGCCTATTGTACTAATTCTATTTCTCATTTGTTTTGTATTTTGTTTTTTTCCTGTTTGTGCAATAAAGTATTTGTTATGTTATGTTATGTAAATAACTCCCTCATAAGCTAAGTATTTGTTATTCATTCTTATAAATAGTAATACAGTCCACATCATATACATCAGCTACCACAGTAGCTCACAGCTTGCCTTGTGAAAAAACCTTGAACTACCAAAAATTCAAAGGAAACGCACTTGTTGAGTACGTAGTATTTACACGTTCCTTTTGAACTGAATAATAGGCCTCTCAGGGATTTAGGTCACCTCTAATTACTGTGAGAGTATACACGAGAGCTTAATTGTTCCATAACAAAACCCGCAGGTATCCTCTTCATTTCAACGAAAATACATTGTATCGGATGAGGGCTCAAATTTTACTTGGGCTTTGTACGTAAATAACTTGAAGCGGTGTCGGAATATATCTCGGTACTTACTCATTTGTATAACAGCTTTGTTTGTATTAGTTTTTTTTTTAAATTTATTTATAAACAAAATTACATACATATACATTTTAATACTATCGCCAAACTACAACCGTAGTTTGTTGGCGTCGCGCTAATTCCCTAATTTTGTTTAAGTACCAGCATTTACAACAACTACCCTCCACCCACTAACATCCTATAAATTGAATTATACTACACACACTTAACCTACTAAACTTAACTACACTCATTATTTTTTGTCATGGTATAACAATGATCTTCTTGTTATCGTGTGGGTTGTGAGGTGGATTACCAACCTCATCAACCCTGGTGTCAGGGTTATTATTGAGCCGCCACAGGCCCCTGACATGAATCGTGTAACGACTACGTACATCAGTAAGTACTCGTAGTAACCGGGACCAACGGCTCAACGTGCCTTCTAAAGGCACGGATCATCTTACTTTTGGACAATCAGGTGATCAGCCTGTAATGTTCTAACCAAACTGGGGATCACATAGTGAGTTTTGTGATTTGTCCCCACCGGGATGATTATTTGTTTTCATATAAAACTCGACCTAAAACCGGACCTGTCAAATCTTCAGGTTAGATAAGCGGACCTTGTGAAAGCGGGATGATGCTAGGGAAAGGATGAATATAATACTCGTACATACTTGTATTATGATTTTAGAGGAGATATTGGAGGAACTCGGTGCCGCAGCGGTAAACGCGCTCAGTCTGCGATTGTTGAAGTAAAGCAACTTTCGCAAAGGCCGGTCATAGGATGGGTGACCACAAAAAAAAGTTTTCATCTCGAGCTCCTCCGTGCTTCGGAAGGCACGCTAAGCCGTTGGTCCCGACTGCATTAGCAGTCGTTAATAACCATCAATTCGCACTAGGCCCGCGTGATGGTTTAAGGCCCGATCTCCCTATCCATCCATAGGGAAGGCCCATGCCCCAGCAGTGGGGACGTTAATGGGTTAATGGGAAAAAAAAGTTTATTTATGTAAAATCTACGACACACATATACATACTTGTATACCTACGTATATCTTTCTGTGGCGTAACTTTTTTTTTCGTTATAGGTAGCTATTTCGGGATAATATTAGGTAACTAATATTAAACAAAACGACCAGTTATACAATGTCTCAATGCGCGGTTAGAATTAGATGTGTCAAAGTATGTGAGCTAGTGTTGTGACGTTCATTAGCATAGTGACGTATCAAACGATAGATCGATCGATTCTTTTCTAACACTAAGTATAAATTTACTTGAGAGGTTGTAGATTTACAGTGCGAACTTAAACCGCAAACCGCGGTGAAGGAAAACATCGTGAGGAAACCCACATACCTACCCGAGAAACGTATTTTCGCTGTGACCTTACTTGTATTGTTGTGGTTTTCCTTTCGGATCAAGGTCAAGCAGGCAATGGCTTTTGTTAAAAAGCGGACCTGTCAAATCTTCAGGAGGACGGGATGACGCTAGGGAGATGATAAGTTACTAATTTGGAGCTCATTTCTTTTGTTACTTTGTGTAGTACTTTGTATTCCTACCTATTTAAGTATATCAGCCCAACATTTCAGGTTTTAGATTACTTAACTTTATTCTTCTTTATTTGAAATTTGCAATCGCAATTAGTTTAACGCTTTTGATGTCTTCTTATTTATAAAAAATCTAAAAACAATGCTAATTAAAAAGAGCTATTATACTGTAAACGATTTTTTTAATGATGTTTTAATTTTAATACACTCTTTCTCTCTTCCCTTCAACGTTGCTGTGCCCTACAGGGTCCATGTTATAGTTCAGCCTATGTAACACCACATTGTACTACATGGAATGCAATAAATAATGAAAATTTAGAATTTTCCAACATGTCAGTGGATCAGCCATTGAACATAAGCATAACTCGCCATTACGAAAAAGACCAACTCGCAGGCGGTATTTGGTTCTAAAGTAGCAGCAAAAAAAAGTTAAGTAACCTTTAAAAAGATTTTATTTGCCTTTCAAGTAGGTATCTCTTGGGAGAAAAAGTTGTATGAAATTAAAAAGTATTAAGTGCTTTTTTTTATCCATGCTACATAACTATTTGACTTGAGTATTTGCCGCGGTCTGTTTAAGCCGCTGTAGCATAATCTACTTCGTCTACAATTTAGAGATTCCGCAAATCCTTTACGCCCTTACGTCGAGGCTATTATGATTCATTTTTGCGGTCGCAGTTACGACAGTCGTCATGTCGTACCTTATTACAAACTTACACATTTCACCCACTTCATTAGACTTTAGACCTTGTGGCTTATAGGATAAAGGAGAGGGTAAATTCTCTGGATTAAGCAAGGGGGTGTTCTTCGTTGAAATACTTTGGTGGTTTAAGCACGGCTTTAAAGCTAATACTGTCGTGATCAGAGTGGATTTAAAACATGATGTCATCAACGTTTATTTTGTTTGCTATGAAATTGTCAGACTGTATACCTAAAGTCAGCTCGGGGGATAAAATTCGCAGCTGTGTACTACTAAACTCGGGGTTTAAATTAGGTACAATGTCTTTCTACCGACTTTTATATTTTACGATTGCGAGCGAGTTGTCTTGTGATCTTCTTCGTGGGTTGATATGTCGATGACCTCACGAACCCTGTAGACATTGCACAACTTATGACTATGTACCTACTAGGTATTAAAAAGAACGTCTAGTTCAATACAATTAGTGATATTTCAGTAACAATTCGGTATGTAAGAGAAAAAAAGTTGCGTTAATTCCAAAACTATTTTTAGATTTCGTTTTAATTAGCTTTTTTACTCCATTTTTAGCTCTTATATCAGCCGGATGGTGTTATTTTTGCAATAATCGTGTATTCCTTTGACTTTCATGTGACCTCTAAAGGTACTGTTTCCCCAATTTATAGTTGCCAAATGCCGAATGCAAATAAATAAAAATTATTATAATCTGTGGTGCGGTTAACAAACTTAATGAAGTAACTTCAATAATAATGAGGATTACTAATCCCCGTCATGTTTATTTGAAGCATAAACTATACGAACTTAAATTAAAGAAATGAACAATTAACAAAATCTTATATTTGTATCTATCGGCCTGAGTACTCTTAGGGATTGCCTATAGTTTGGGCACATTACCCCTAACAAAATGTCAATATTATAATTTTTTTATACAAACTAAGCAAAGGCAAAGGTATAAACGTGATTCAGCCTACTTTAGGATATATATTTTTTGTTAAATGTAAAAAAATAACAACTAATTTAAAAATATGAAAAAATATCTTCAAAAATACCTCACATACCCAATTTTTTGAGTTTCACTAATACATCTGGCTCGAACATTATACTAGACGGCGATATGGCTCACCTGTCTAGCAGAAAGCTTGATAAGGTGTGGACTTAGTTCATCTTGCGATGGATGTACCTCTGACTACCTCAATTGGCATAGTCGTGAGCTTCGTCAATGTGACGATATTTGCGTTTTGGATCCAAGAAAAGTGCAGGTATTGTATCAGGGCATTGTTTCAGATTCCAATAGCGTTCCGTCAAACAAATCAAGTTGTGCTCCAAGTAGTGAAGCCGGCGAGGCTTGGAACTTGCGGCTCGCTCTAGCCGCTCTTGAGCTTTGTACCAGGGTCGCATTCAGGGGTGAAGGGGCATTCTTTTTAAATATGGGGCATCCGTTTTAAATATGGGGCAATCGTTTTAAATATGGGGTATCCGTTTTAAATATGGGGTATCCGTTTTAAATATGGGGTAATCGTCTTAAATAAGGGGCATTTTTGTCTCGTATGGGTTGTGTTGTGAGATCAATGACCATCACATCAGCTCCGGTGTCAGGGTTGGTATTCAACCGCCAAAGGTCCCAAACTACATAGATAAATAGTAGCCGGGACGCGTATTAAGAAATCCTACTCCAGTTCGTCACTGTCTGGGACGTATTGGAGTAGGGTTTCCGAGCGTTTTGCGCTTAGAAATTCTACTCCTGTTCATCTCGGCTTTCAGGGATGTACTGAAATAGCATGTCTAAATACGCAGCCGGGATCGACTGCTGAATGCGCCTACCGAAATACGGAATCGTTTTATTTTTTGCATAATCAGGTGATTTCAGTATGCAATAACAAACGACATCCGTGGTCCAGTGGTTGAGCGTTGGGCTCACGATCCGGAGGTCCCGGGTTCGATTCCAGGTGGGAACATATCACAAAAATTACTTTGTGGTCCCTAGTTTGGTTAGGACATTACTGGCTGATCACCAGATTGTCCGAAAGTAACCGGGACCAACGGCTTATCGTGCCGGTCCCGGTTACTGCTTACTGATGTAAGTATAGTCGTTACATGAGCCATGTCAGGGGCCTTTTGCGGCTCAATAGTAACCCTGACACCAGGGTTGATGAGGTTGGTACTCCAGCTCACAAACTCACAACCCACACGATGGAAGAAGTATGCAACGTTCTGACCAAACAAGAGACGGTCTCACAACGCGTTTTATTTGTTAAAAGTGTCCCCACTGGGAATCAAACCCACGTACCCAAGGCTTCTAGATCGTGAGCCCAAATCTCGTAAGAGATTTTTTGGATTATCTAATATAATTTTCAAGGGGGCACCAAAAATCGGCGAAAAACTGCGGAACCGATTGCCAATTGTCGCAGTCTTCTTCTCTTCTATCTTGTGGGTTGTCGGGTGAATAACCAACCTCATCAACCCTGGTGGACGCAGTGTGTGGGAGTATCAGCAGGCGTAGCATGCTAACGGCGCAAGTAGAACGAGCAAATGTCAAAGCGTGGGTTGTGTTTGACAGTCGAGTTAAGGTTCCCTGTTCACGCAGCGACTTACTCGCGACTTGAATATGTCACATATAAATGTTGTTAAAAACTATAAATTTTCTCATTTCTTATGAAAATAGGTGTCTGATTTTTTATTTTTCTTTACTCTTCTATAAGCAATATATACGTACAATAATAAGGTATTTCCTTTGGAATGCGACATCTTGAAAAACATCGTCGCGTGTACCAACGACCTTACTTTATCTCTTCGCGTTGCGTTGCGCTTACATAGCTTGCTAGGCCTGCAGAGGCCCCCTGGCACATGAGCGCCATCTCTGGCAGATTCTCAGCCCATTGAGAAGTTGGCGCCGAAGCCGTGCGGCTGGCGGGCTCTCCACAGCCAAGTTTCGCTGAATGGGTTTTGTTCGCGCTCCCATTGTTTACGATACTCTAAAGGCGGAATTAATTTATAATGGTATGTTAGTTAGCGTTTCCGGGTGTGTTGCGTCTTGAGACGATTGTTTCACTGATTTATGCTTCATTTATTGTATAATATTAATTACAATTGTATAATTTGTATATTTATCTTTGTGTATTATGTTGTGCGTTGCGAGTTTCAGTTTGTTTTGGAAACTACCTCTATAATATATGTTCGCATAAACACATCTCTTGTTGATTTTGTTGTCAAAGTTCGATCTCTGTTTTCCTTTTTTAAAATTGATGATTTCTGCAAGACTATGCTATCTCAAAATATTAAAGTTAAATACTTACGTGCGCACTATTAACTATTGAGAAGACTGCATGACTGTGGTGTTCTCCGGCATGCTTCTCAAACGGGGAGCGCGGGTTCGAACCCCGGTAGATTTGCACCAATTAGTTACTCATATTAATTTATCTTGCGTGCAGTTTTCACTAACACAGTTGGCTTGAAATAGGAATAGAAATAGTAATATTCTTTATTTGCTTTTGAAAAGGGTTAATAGATGGATGTTCATAAAAGTCCCTCCTTATCAGCTATCGACAATAGCATGCAAATATTGTAACAGTTTAGAAAAAATTCCAATAATTATCATTTATATCATTTACACCACATTTTTCCAATTCAATATTTTATGGGATAAAAATTCTTTGACGCTATAAAATTTATGGTAAACAAGCCAGCTATATACATGTTTTTTTAATTTTTGAAGTAGGTAATTCTTTTATTGCGTTTGGTATATTGTTTTAAATTATCATGCCTATCCAAAGACAATTCCTCTGGTAGCGTTTAGTTTTTGGGACAATTCTGATAACCAGTATGTTCATATCTCGCAAATTACTGGTTTTAACGACATCTTTAACTTGATCATAATATAGACCCTGAAAACATTTTACAAATTTTGCCATTTCGTATAAATACAGGCAGGGTTGTGGAAGGATCCCTAAAGCCTCAAATAGCGGTTTGCAAGAGTCATCCGGCTTGACGCCGCATATTGCTCGTATGCATTTCTTTTGAGCGATAAGTGCCCTACCCACATCTATGCTATTCCCCCAGATTATAAGCCCATATCTAAGGATAGATTCGACATACGCATAATATGTCGTGATTGCGGTCTGTCTTGAGCTTATCTTCGCCAATTTAAAAAGAGCGTACGAAAATCTATTTATTTTACCGCATTATAGACGGCGATATGTGGGTCTCACAGAAAGCTCCGTGATGTGTAGATACTTGGTTCATCTTGCGATTGATGTACCTCTGACTACCCCTGTTTGGACTTTCGTGAACTTCTCTATTATGTTACTGACGTACGGGGCCCCAAAAATCTGTATCTCTGGGTGATAATTCATTGTGCCCAATGATACATTTCGTGCTTTCGTGAGGATAATGAAGATGGATGAGGCGGAGGTGTACGGATCGGAAATGTCTTTGATACACGTCTAACCTTTTCACTTAAGTATTAGTAAGTAATGCGATTTATAACACACAGACAATGTTTTCTTGTAAAGTTTGATCTACAAGATTTATATTAGATACATTCGTTCAGTTAGTCACTGTCGGAAAATCAGTAAGTCACGTCAAAAAAGAAATAGTTATAGGAATGCTCCCAGCTATTCTTTAGGCGTCGACTAAGTAGATATACAGAATGTTAGTGACACCGTAACGAAATATTTGGGGGATTCAGACCACAATTTTGAGTTGATATTGGCCCCGATTCCTGCAGACACCTCCTAATTTTACTTTAAGTTATACCTGTCTTTTTCTTATCCGCCAAAAAGCAAAGGGAGGGATGATTGACAGCTCTTAAGTTTAGGAAGAATGAGTAAATGAATGAATAACCCGGGCGCATCAAAAAGTTATCTCGCTGGTATGCAAACCGTTTGACGTGTGCTGTCAACTTAATTCTGTCTTGTTATTGGCCAATGTAAAATTTTTAGACGGTTGTTTTAGATTTGTGTATAGAAAACACGCACGGTCTAACACACAGAAAATGCATCCACACGCGTTCATGCGGATGCATTTTCTGTGTGTTAGACTGTGCGTGTTTTCTATACAAACGGAGATACTTACAAGCAACGGAAGAACACGCATCCACGCGCTACGCTTCAAGCGGGGCAGTGTGAGAATCGTCTTATACGTATTGTGCGGTTTCCAGTGAGCAGAGTCAACAAAATTTTGACTATAATTGTAGTGAGGAAGGAAGCAAGTCACGGCTCGTATAATTCATTAGACAATGTGCGTACAAGTCGGCAACTTGGAAGCAGGCCCAAGCGGCGGCCACAGCGCCAGTGGGGAATGAGCTTATAAGAACGCTCTCTCATCGATTAATGATATTTTCATCAAACGTGTTTTTGGTAGGATGATATTTTCACCCTAACTCTTCTTTCACCCCAAGGTTTCCTGGCAGAAATAGCTGTTTAGCAATAAGGCCGCCTATTGTGCTTATGTTTTATTCGTATGTTTATGTCCTTTGTATATGTTGTTGTGCAATAAAGTATTATTGATTGATTGATAACCCGCTCCACTCCACGCCTCTCTGCTGTTTACCTACTTACATAACCCGCTCTGTTCTGCGTCTCTGCTTTCATGGCCCCAACATGCTTCGCCACGCTCGGTACAACTGCAGTGCCGTCTTGAGAATTCACCAGCTACTTTATTGTTCTCTGAATTGCATGCAAGTTAATTATTTAGAGCCTGCAACGGATTTCGGGGTGTTCTGCCGCATACCGTTTATGTTTTTATATGGTCCGCGCGGGTTGTGTGATAATGTTCCCTAATTAGAAGAGTAGCGGGTACTCATGTGCTGAATATGAAACTAAATAGCATACAATATGAGTCCTGTTGTTGTGTTTGTTGCTTTCTTATTAGCGCGTGTTTTGGGCTGTTGTATTCAGTTTCTTATTTAAAATTTAACATAAGTATATCTTACCAGTGGATTTTTTACCCAAATACGGTTCACACTACCACCATAACTGTTACCAAAGGTTTGGTTACGCCTTTCCTCCCTTCTTTCCTTTGCTTTCCGTTATAGAGTTTTAGTAGTATATGTACTTCAGGATGTTTCACCGTAGCTCAAGACAGCAATCCGATTTTAATCATTTTGTTATATTACATGTGAATGATTAAGGACGTCCTAGTGAAGTTATTCATCAGAAATCAGAATCATTTATTCAACGTTATTATCATGGATAAACTTGTTGAAGGTCATACATACATACATACATACATAAACTCACGCCTATTTCCCACCGGGATAAGCAGAGACTATAGAATTCCATTTGCTTCGATCCTGACACACTTCTCTTGAAGATCAATTTAATATTTTTGAATCTACGTCATTTCGGAAAGAGTTATGGCTGAGGAGAAGAAATGATAAGAAACTGCAACAGCAACACATCTTGTAAATCAATGTTGGTATACTTACATTACAAGTTGTTTAATAACTAGAGGAACACATTTAATACCACGAAAATTTATCATATAGGTAATTATTAGTCTTATAATAAATAAGCTTTTTTACATAAAGTAAGCTTCGCATGAGCTTTAAAATTATCTGACTAATTCAAAATATTATCTGGTATTTTATTGTAAAAAAACGTGTTATACATAACCCCAAAAAAGATGAATTTAATTTGCATATATACATTCATAAACTCACGCCTATTACCCACCGGGGTAAGCAGAGACCATAGAATTCCATTTGCTTCGATCCTGACGCATTTCTTTTGCTTCCTCCACAAAAATAATTTATTATTTATTTATTTAAGTTACATAGTCTAGAAATATGAATAGTATATTCCTTACCTGTACTGCCATTAGAAGATTATCTTGACTTTCACAGAGTCGTAATTATTTTCTGTGGTTTTTGGAGGGTATTACGTACTTACCGTTAATTACTAGCGTTAGCTCAACTTCTAATGCTTTCCTATACTATTTTTTTGGTATACACGTGAATGTAGAGATTGTGTAGATTTTGTTGATATAATTAGCAATAGTGTACTAAATAAACTTCCGAATACATCCCGCTTAGGGACGGTACTGAAA
Organism: Pectinophora gossypiella; assembly: GCF_024362695.1. Classification (NCBI taxonomy): domain Eukaryota; kingdom Metazoa; phylum Arthropoda; class Insecta; order Lepidoptera; family Gelechiidae; genus Pectinophora; species Pectinophora gossypiella. The sequence goes on along the minus strand of NC_065404.1, from coordinate 1,501,969 downwards.
AGTATCGGCGTCCGAAGGACGTAATGTACGATCCCGACGACGCGATTACTCTAACTATAGAGGCAGCCAATCAGCTCGCGACACCAAACACTTCAGGACCTCGATACTGACCCCGCCGGCGTGGTCGACGGTTTCCCTCAATCAGCGCTTATCGCTATCGACCCACTAGAGTCGATTAATTCTTTCAAATATTTTTCCTCTCCGACGACGCCATGAGCCGAGGTTCGCTCCCAACTCGGCATCCTCAGGCGTGTTGTCTTAAACGTGGTACCGGGTAAGAGCCTTCAGCGCTCCCCATTAGTCCGGCCAAGTAATTAATGCCATTTGCGGCAAATCTACAATAAGTCACGTCAAAAAAAAGTACTATATAGTAGTCCAGCTAGGGAGAATCAACGGGTTGCTACTCGGTTTTTTCCGAGTTTATTTGTTAGTTATTCCGGAGCATGCGTGGTACCGACACACAGTCACACACACGTTGTGCAAGATGGATGGTACAAATGAAACACAAACAATACTTTCAAGACAACCTTTAATCTCGTCCAAAATAAAGTCAACAGCTGGCGAACTCTTCGAGTTAATTTAAACTTTATAGTAACAAATCACCTTTCTTAAACGATAATTCATTTATCTAATTATTAGCTAATTACATGTTCGAAAATCAGTCGGTTTAACTAAACCACAATAATATCTATTAGTAGATACGTATGGATGTTGGGATATGTCGTGTTCTCTTGTTTTCTGTGTGATAGTCAGATCAGGTTTGGCTACAAAACATAACATAGGCAAAAATGTATAAGACACCCAGTCCTAATCACCTTTAGTATTCTTCTTCTTCTATCGTGTGGGTTGTGAGGTGGAGTACCAACCTCATCAACCCTGGTGTCAGGGTTACTACTGAGCCGGTAAAAGCCCCTGACATGGCTCATGTAACGACTACTTACTTACACCAGTAAGTAGGAACCGCGACCAACAGCTTAACGTGCCTTCCAAAGCACGGATCATCTTCATTTCGGACAACTTGTAGCTTATCATACTTCAGGATGTTTCAACGTAGCTCAAAATAGCTATCCGATTTTAATAAATTTGTTATAATTACATGTGAATGAATAAGAACCTAGTGAAGTTATTCATCAGAAATCAGAATCATTTATTCAACGTTATTATCAGGGATAAACTTGTTGAAAGTCAATTTAACATGTTTGAACCTACGTCATTTCTGTAATTTCCTAACCAAACTAGAGACCACAACGTAATTTTTGCTTGCCTCCGGAGTTATAATATATAAATAGGATTTAAATAGCAATACAATAATTATTTTAAATCTTAATTACACACAAAATACCTGCTAAAAATACAATTAGGTATAAATGTGACAAAATATAATGAATGTTTTAAAACGTAATTAAAGTAAGTGCAACTTTAGCCATAACACCGCTTTTTGTACTACTTATTTGTTAGTAATTGTGTTAATGTTTTTTGTGTACAAAAATAGTTTTTGTATTGTGTTGTAGGCTTACTTCTCAGTGCACTGTTAGGGCAAGTGGTTGCTTTATGCCATGTATTACGTCACTGGCTAGATGGCTGTACCATCACGTTTTTACATTTGTTACATTGGTAAAATACCATTGTATTTGTAACAAAAACCTGCACCTGGTTTTGCGAAATGAAATCATTTTGTAATACAAATAAAATTCTATTTATTTTTCACACGCAATTTATTTTTTTAGTCCATTTATTGACTCTGGCTTTCACACAGAATTTACATGCGAACTTATTTGATATGCAGTTGTATTAACATACCTACCGATACAGTAATTTGAATCATTTACGAACGTAGCATAGGTAAACTTTGTTCCAAAAAAAACATGACATGTTTTTTTTTTAAAGTTTGTTCCTAAATATTGATATTTTTGTTTAATAAGGGACTTTTCAGGCTACGTCCCTCAAAACAATACAGTTTTCATATATAAACAATATAATTAAAACTGTATTGTTTTTGGGGTAAATCAATCCGAGCAGTGGCCGAGCCGAACATAATTATTCAAAAATACAATATAAATGGCAGAAGCATCACATCACACATCACCAGCCCATTAACGTCCCCACTGCTGGGGCACGGGCCTTCCCTATGGATGGATAGGGAGATCGGGCCTTAAACCACCACGCGGGCCCACTGCGGATTGGTGGTTATTAACGACTGCTAATGCAGCCGGGACCAACGGCTTTACGTGCCTTCCGAAGCACGGAGGAGCTCGAGATGAAAACTTTTTTTTTGTGGTCACCCATCCTATGACCGGCCTTTGCGAAAGTTGCTTTACTTCAACAATCGTAGACCGAGCGCGTTTACCGCTGCGCCACCGAGCTCCTCAAAAGCATATACAAATATAATTGTCGCTTGACATTTGGATCTCATTATGTATAGTATTATGTTGCTACCTATATAGCTTCTTTTTATTTTCATTAGAATAATAATCGGTAGAAGATGTAATTGTGCCTGGGTTCAATAACGTCATCATCGTCATCATTGATACCCAAAACCAACGTTAAAGATGAATATGTCTGTTATCCATGAAATTAGAAGGTTTATTTTTATGTTGTCGTCTGTCGTCTGTTACTAATACTAGGTTAAGCTTTCTGTTACTAACAAAATATAGACTAGTTTCCGAAATAAATATTTTGAATTTGAATTTAGCAAGGGAAGAACTGTACAGCCCCAACTACATTGTTTTTAAGGAAACTCTGGAAGGTGTCTCATTGAACACAAAAGCGACATTGTTATAATTTATACTCCACTCGTCCGCTGATGATAGTTATCAATAAATAAATAAAATAAATAAATAAATAAATAATACATCATGGCTCATGATACATGACACGACAGAAAATCATGACAATATAATTCTCCGTTCATTTTCCATTGTTATTTATGACAATTTGGTAGAAACCAAAAACGGACTTACGGCATATCAGTTCCATGACATTTATGAAGGAAAAAACGAAATGTTATTTGCTCAGGGATACGGGCTATGGCGAGACAATTTAAAGAAACAAGCGAATGACAATGCCCCGACGACGAGGAAAACCAATAAGTAATGTTTACTTGCGAAGCGTTCTTAAAAACCATTCCATTGGTGCTAGGAAATGAGCGATTAGCGATATGGTCGATCTTGAAAGGGGGTTAAAAAGGCCACATCGAAACAATTCACCTTAAAAAAAGCAATATTGCAATTTGACATTTGCGCATATAAAAGTACTAGCGACCCGCCCCGGCTTCGCTCGGTTGCAATGCTGAGGAAAACATGAAATCATTTACGACATCACATTAAAAACCACAAAAATAACAGTATTTCTTCACTATTGGATAGATGTTATTATACATAATATATAAACCTTTCTCTTGACTCTCTCTATGTATTAAAAAAACCGCATCAAAATCCGTTGCGTAGTTTTAAAGATTTCGAAATTTTGAAATCGTACATAGGGACAGAAAAAGCGACTTTGTTTTATACTATGTAGTGAAGTGCGCAATGCCAACAAATGTCTAATAGCAATATTGTTTTTTTTTAGGTGAATTGCTTTGATGTGGCCTTTTAACCCTCCAGGGGCCACTTTTGCTTCTTCCACTGGAGCACTCTCATCAAAGACTTAGTTCATGGTCGCCGGTTTAGATAGTACTCTTGACAAGACCTTTCTTTAAAACCTCCTGCATGTCATCTCGGTATCAACATCTCCCTAGCGTTATCTATTATTCACGTGGTCCGCTTACCTAATCAAAAGATTTGACAGGTCCGGTTTTTTACAAATGCAACTGCTTGTTAGACCTTCCAACTCGCGAATTGAAAACCAGCCCAATATAGGTTAGGTCACATAACTCCGAAATACATTTCTCGGGAATGTGATCTCAGTATGTATTTGTTAATTTATTTCTATATAATAAGATAAACAAAAGAAGAAAGTGGACAGTACATGTAACTTTTTTTTTATTCTTAGCCGATTTCGGCTTCGCGACTGTTCATTTCCAGATTAAGATTGGCGCTCATGGGCCCTGACATGACAAGTATAGCCCAATTTATTCTTGAAGGTGCGCGCGCAGTTAGATGATCTATTATTCCTCATCCAGGATTCATCGCTTATTTCCTGGCCTGACTTGTGCTCGTGTGTCGATTTTGTGGATTTCAGTTTCGATGGAAATATAATAAGCAAAAATGAAAAGTAAATGAGCGCTGTCAATAAGAAAAAGCTTGACCTCATTCACAAAATAATATTCTTCCATTTAAGTTTGCGTCCTCATTGTAAAGAGAATTAAGCATCTCTGTGACATTGTATTGCGTAGGTGAAACGTTAAACCTCGTAACTAAATTGGATTTAATATAGATACTTAGTTTACAAAGGAAGTTATATTTGGAATTTGTATAGAAATAAGTCTATTTCTACAATATTTGCTTATAAATGGATTTAATCGAGACAGCTGCTTTTTCACAACAGTTTTGTGCGAGGGTGCTGACGAAAACATGACATATCGGGACGTATTCGGCGTAAAATTTATCTAATTCCAGACATATCTTAAACTAGTACCGTTCTCCACTTATATAACATAAACAGCCTATATACGTCCCACTGCTGGGCACAGGCCTCTCCTCAATCAACCGGAGAGGGTATGGAGCAAACTCCACCACGCTGCTCCACTGCGGGTTGGTGGAGGTATTTGGGCTAGTAGTCCGGGACCGGGAGCGTGCCTTCCGACGCACGGAATCATCTTACTTTTTCAGACCTATCCAAACCTAACATAACCAAGACCCATCTTAGTTTTTGTCCTTGCCAAACAAAGGATAGTCTCACAAAGTGATTTCAACAATGTCGTCGGGAATTGAACCCGGACCAGATTGTGAGCCCGACGCTCTAACCATTCGACCACGGAGGCTGTTACACTCACAATGTATAAATATATGTTTAACGCAGAAGCACGCTAAGGTACGGTACTGAATGTTGGGTATGGCAGAAGAAGCATGAAAAAGGATAAAATGCCGTAGAAACAAGGTCTTTGCGTAGCATCTGCGGTGTTAAGTTGAGTGATAGAGTAAGGAGTCAGACGATGTGATAAGTTTGATACTACCTACTTACTTAATATAGTTTTAATTCCATCAATTTGCTCAAAATCAACATTTACATTACATATTCCTTGATGGGGAAGAAAGTATTACGCAGATATAAAAAAAAATCCCAAAATATTCGAATTTAGAATTAATAACTTCTTTCTATTGCTTCCTGATTAAAAAATACAAGTTACCCTAATTTCCATTGAATTAATAATTCACAGAAAACGTTTTCAAAGTCATCAATATGCAACCCCGACCTAAATATGCACTGCCTTGTATTTAGCACATTATAATATGCACAAAGAAAACCTTTAGGCGTTCGAGAAATGTAAATTCGATCGTATTTTGCATACCAACAAGTAACGAAATGTCAAATGAAAAATGTAATTTATTCACGACGTCCCACGAACGTGGTAGTGAAGGTCTGGAAAATGGGTGAAACCGTGGGACTTGAGGTTTGGTTTAATTTAACTTTTGTGATTCATGTTTACAGGCAGGTACTTACTTTTTATGGAATAATTAACTTACATAAATGAACGGTTACTAGTTAGTAGTTTTAAACATGTAATGTCGTGTGTACTGAGTTGTTTTGGTGACGAATTATTGAAGATTGCGAAATATGGGATTTGCGGGGTATATGTACTTACAGGATGTTAGTGACATTGTAACGAATACTGAGGGGGATGATTCAGACCATGATTTTGAGTTGATATCAAGTGGAATTTTCCGTCGCAAAATTCATGATATTTTTAAGTATTTTTAAATTATTTTCAATTCTATATTTTTGCGACGAAAAATTCCTCTCGATATCAACTCGGAATCATGGTCTGAATCATCCCTCAAAGTTTTCGTTACGATGTCACTAACACCCTGTATATTAATATACGTAATTAAGAAAATATAGGGTACTTAGTTAATCATGCGTCGTTGTACCTCTGCTACTACCTTAACTGGTAATATAGCCGAGTACTTTTTTTTTTAAAAAAGAGGAACAACGGTTGTATACAAGGAATAGATTAAATTTTATACCGGGTGCGAGCCCTCAGGGTTCCCCATATAAAATGCTATTTGGGGCAAATCTACAATAAGTCACGTCAAAAAGGCATGCTCATAAAATTACTCAATTTTTTCGTTTTTTTTTTTGACTTACTATACTGTATCGGTACGTACGTATAACTTACATCTTAATAAAAAAAAATGAAAAAAAAAAAAAATTGATTGAAATGTGACCAGATATGTCGAAGTTTCTTTAGATATTAGTATTAAAGTTACGGGAGTCGTTTTGCCTTTTTAATAAATAAAACTGTACAAGTTAACATACATTAAGTGCGCATTCGCATTGAAAGTAGTCAAGTACTGGAAAGTCACTTGACTTAGGTAATAGGTGAAAAGAGAGCACCTAGTTTCAAAGCCACTTTAGTTTATTTTTTTAATAGGCTAGTTTCCAACTAGTCAAATCAGTTACTTTTTACTAAACGTCAAAACACGAAATTACTATGGAATTTGTATGAAAAAGCACTCTGTGACGTCATAGAAAAACGTGACAAAATGTCGGACTTATTATTACGTTTTTCTTGATTAAAATTCATTAATAAGTTTAATAGAAAAAAGAAAATGTTTTTCGTTAGTTTTAGATGTGTCTTTATTTAGTAATCAGAATTTCATAATTTATCTTGAACCTAGTACACGACCCTATTCTTCACTTTTTTATCCAATGTTAGTTACAAGTACAACCAAATTGCACGGAATTAACGAATGGCTGTAAATATTCTATAGCACATTTGTAGAAGAATCGTTAACTTGAAACTAGGCCTGTCTTATACAAAATGTTCAAATTTCAATAACAATATCGTAAGACACTTAACTTTAACTACCCTTAGATGTCAAACGACATTCCAGTATGCGACAGTTGCAAAGACCTTCGTGAGAACGCGCCTTCTATCTCAGACAATAGCTCTTCTAAGCCGACTTTGAATCCTTAAGAGTCGAGTACAAACTTTATTTACATAGATTTATTCGATTTTATACAGATAACGACGAATCCGTCCATCTAAGGCTCGTTTAGACTGAAATAGAGACGAAAAGTAAGTAGTTGAGTTACTAAACTTATACAAGAAGGTTGCCAATTATAAAATTTCGTTACAAAAAATATAGAAAAACTAAAAGTAGTTATGGATTTCAGATGAAAATATACAATCAAAGGGAAGTTAGGTATCTATAAAACACATTAATTTATTTTCTGCACTGCACTATTCCAGTGTAAAACGAGGCTCAGTTGTAGGAGATTAGAACTAATTTCGTAGACATGTAAAAAAGTGGCAAAGACTCAGTCGCTTACTGGCTACTATTTACATCACAGAATTCATTTACGAGTAAAAACAAAATTACAGATTATTTTATTTATAGTCTTCGAGTTTTTTGAAAAGGAACCTGAGTGGAGTCTCAGATTTTAAATTCAAATCCTTTAAGAACCACCAGGTGCTGTTAATCTTTTAAGATAAAGGAATAATGAATTTCAAAATACGTTGATAACTAAGAAAATACTTTCAACGTAGGCTTCTAATTTAAGTAAAGCGTGAAACATAAGATCACTTCAAATTATGCTGTAAGATTACCAAAAGCGTCCTAAAGTATAATTGAATTACGTCTATATTTGCTACAGTTACTATAACAAGACTAAAGATAACCTAGGTTTAAAACAATAATCCGCGCAACAAAAGAAGTCGACGGATTTTAATGAAACTAATTGATGAGTCATAAAAATTCTATGCAGAATTTGCGACAGTAGCGCCGTGGTCGCGGAACCTTTCTTTCCTTTCTTTTCTTTCGTGGCACGGACTATATTTATACCTAGTTTATCTTTTAGTCTTTCTTTTATAATAAAATAACACTGTAAGAAAATAATGATTTCGAGACGGTTTAAAATGTAAAACTCCACTCGTAAATAGAAAGTATTAGAGTATATTTCCGCCAGTCACCTGAGAACACGGAGAAACGTACTAACTACAACATTTACATAGGACAACTCCGCAAGAAATGTACAATGAAACAATGTTCTCGCTTCCCCTGACGCACCTTTAGTAGTGTTTTGTATGGAATGGGGGACTTCCCAGGCTACGTTCACCAAAATCAATATACATGGCATTGTACAGATTTAACGTGACAATTATTTTGCTCGGGTATTTCGTGGCCAGATTGTAAATTGATCATATCGTTGAAACGTCAACGTTTAATGATATTTTAATCAACGTTTGGTCATCGATAATGTAGATATATATATATATATATATATATATATATATATATATATATATATATATATATATATATATATATATATATATATATATATATAGTATTATGTATAATATTAATCACGTTAAATATAATCGCCACGAGCGCCACTACCGGTGGATAATGTTACTAATTTTACGATATGATTGCCAACGTTTGGCCATATCATGAAGTAATCATACAATCATGCATTTAGTTGCTCATATCGTTAAACGTTTTGTGTTCATTGATTTGGCCAAACTACATGATGATGTGGCCAACGTGTGATATTATATTTCATGAAATGATAGAGGCTACTACAGGTACATGATTATTCAAAAGTATAATGTATAAAAATAATTGTTTGATATTCCGATCAAATATGATAATGAAATATGTTGCAACTTATATTACTTCTCTTTATTTTGATCAGAATAATAGTGGGTGGAAGATGTGATGTGCCTGGGGGTAATAACAAGGGTCATTATTTATACCCAAAAACAAAGATAGAAGTTGTATATGTCTGTTATCCGTGAAATTAGAAGGTTAAACATAGGCAACTATTAACAGCGCCATTTATATTTTTGTGGAAGAAAGTTGCTTGGAATGTCCCTTATTGTAACGTGCTAATGGCTTTGCGGTGTATTAGTCTTAGTATATCACAATTTAGCACGGAAATGCTACTTTGAATAAGTCTCGAAGGTACGCAAAAAGGGCTTTTGGCTTTTGAAGTTAGTTATGCAAAATTAACTTAGTTATAACTAGCGACCCATCCCGGCTTCGCTAGGGTGCAATGCTAAGAATAAAAATAAAATTATTTACGACATCATTCATCATTTCTCCACTATTTCATGGATGTTATTATAAATATTAACCTTCCTTTTGAATCACTCTATCTATTAAAAAAAAACCGCATCAATAAATCCGTTGCGAAGTTTTAAAGATTTAAGCGAACATAGGGATATAGGGACAGAAAAGGCGACTTTGTTTTATGCCATGTAGTGATTAGAGAGTATCGGGCATGCGTCGCCAACTGACGTCATGGGAATCAAAATACCTCTTTTTGTCATAAGTTCAGAAGGCAGCACACAATATTAGCAGCAATAAACTTATGGTACTTTTGACTCTTATGTACCTACAGTTTCCGCTAACACAGTTGCCTCGACCATCACAGACGGCGATACGGCTCACTATCTATCATGTTGGTCTAACAGAAAGCTCAGTTAGGTGTGGATACTTAGTTCATCGTGCGATGGATTTACTCCAGACTACCCCAATTATAGATATATAGTCGTGAACCGACGTTATGTTATGTAAAACTAAAGTCTTAATTCAGATTAGGTCGGTCTATTTTGTGCGCCAAGAAAACGTTCAATATATGAACTTTTTTTTTGTGTCCTTCGCAGTAACACCTTATGGTCCTTTATGGACCTGTGTGGTACTGTTGCTGAACTATCGATAGTTGGACTATGCGTTGTTGACCTTGAATATCATCGATATTATCGGTAGCGCCTTTAGACCAATACCATCGTAACACATTCAGAATCTGCAAGGACTATCGATATTATTGATAGGATCGATACTATTGATAGCCTGTGGACACTATTGGTCTTATAAAGACACACGAGTATGAGCACGGGTAAGTGCTCATCACATCACTAATTTAAGAGCTATGCTCTTGTCGGTGTAGCATTCTCCATGCTACTTTTTACGGACAAATAGGGCAGTGGTTTCCCTCTTGCCTTCCGCCCCGCAGTACTCCAAAGTAAAGTAAGTGCTACAAAATCACTATCGGTCTTTTTAAACTATCGATAGTGGGCAACATTTTTGACGGTAGTAAAATTTCCCAATCACACCAAAACACTTCCAAAGACTGCGTCAGTAGAAGCACAGCAACCCTTAGACTACGCTAGACTAGACACACGACTCCGGAATCCGGTGGTCGAGGAGTTTCTCTTTGATGGCGTCGACGTTGAGGTCCGCGGCGGCGCGGAGCGTGGCCGACGCGCTGCGCCCCATCATCACGGGTCTGACGGCCTCTGCGCCCACGCCCAGCTCGCGGGGCCGCGCGCCCCACGTCCACGACGCGCCCGGGCCGTTACATGCCTGCGGAAGATACATGTTTTTGGTTAGTCGCTTTCAGGAGTGATAAAAAGTAATCAACATGCATAAAATTGGGTCGTGTACTAGGTTCAAGATAAATTATGAAATTCTGATTACTAAATAAAGACAGATCTAAAACTATTTAACGAAAAACATTTTCTTTTTATATTTAACTTATTTATGAATTTTAATTAAGAAAAACGTAAAAATAAGTCATTTTATCACGTTTTTCTTTACGCCACAGTGTGTTTTTCGTACAAATTCCATAGTAATTTCGTGTTGTCGTTTAGTAAAAAGTAACTAAAGTTTGACACCTGTCTTGACGCTTAGGCGATTCTCAATTTGACACATTTTTTTTTGAGAATTTCTCGATTTGAAGAATTGTCGTTTAGTCAAAATTTTACTTGTTGGAAACTAGCATATTTCTCTACTGAACAACGGGAAATACAATGCTTAAACTCTGAATGTACTTTGAGATAATGCTTGAATCGGTCAAGTTTTCTACCTCCACTCTTGAAATACCTAAGCCCATACATCGCCCATTAATAACACCCCAAGCCTTACATTACCTGACACAAACTTATTGGCACTTAGCCTAACAATAAAACAGGCGAGTTCCCACATAAATTACTGCAGTCTAATGAACTAGCGGACAACATTACGCTTATGTATGAGTTATTTTAATGGTCGTACGGCATGAATAGCGCCATCCAATCAGCGTTCTAATTACTATGTACACTAGCGCCTCATGTGGGCAGGGCTGCGCTCACAGAGCTTCTCTTGCAGGAACTCGAAATTTTTAACGCTTTTGCGGGCTTAGCACCGTAAGCACGCGACTCTTTCTCGCCGCGAGAGAGACCATCTGTCTTTTTCTGTGCAGTACTGTGAGAGAGTGACGGGTAACGTATGTCTAGGCGAGAAAGAGTCGCGCGTTTACGGTGGTCATAAAATATATTCTTTTTTTATAATGGCCAAGTATCTTGGCTCGACTATGCTTGATGGTAACCCTGTAGAAACCATAATGCAGTAGCAACTAATAAGCAACGCAATGACGACCTCCGTGGTCCAGTGGTTGAGCGTTGGACTCACGATCCGGAGGTCCTGGGTTTGATTCCCGGTGGGTGTCACAGTAGGGAAAATCACCAAAAAAACCCTGACACCAGGGTTGATGAGGTTGGTACTCCACCTCACAACCCACACGATAGAAGAAGAAGAGCAATGCAATGAGTCAATTTCGAATCAGTTGCGACTGGCCTACTAAGTGCTTCTTCACGCTTCGCTTGAAGGACCCCATGTTGTTAGAAGGAGGGAATACCTAAGCCGGCAACCCGTTCCACTTTCTTCATATATGAATTCCTTTTGATGATTCTCACGTGTTCAGCGGTGAAGGAAAACAAAGTGAGGAAAACCACATTCCCGAGATGCGTATCCGTGGCATATAACCTAATCAGTATTGGGCTGTTTTTTCCTTCGCGGGTTGGAAGGTCAGACAGGCAGTCGCTTCTGTAAAAAACCGGACCTGTTAAATCTTCAGGTTAGGTAAGCGGGCCCTGTCAAAAACGGGATAAGGGTAGGGACATGATGATTTCAATTGTTTTAAAGTAGCTTCGGCTTATTGCAACGTAATTTAATAGGTAAATGTTAAGATAGTACCAGCTAGAACTGATAGGTTTGTCAATTGTGAACCGTGTGTGATGATTGAATTAGGTAGTTAGTTCTTTGGAAGGCATACAATCTTCTTGCTGAGTAGTACTGTCATATACATTGATATCTTATAAGTATATGGTCAACGCAAACAGAACTAATACTTATTAAGTAAATACTTTATTTTTTCTTCTTTTCTTATTGTGGAACATCGAATTATTTACCTATAGGGAAGAAAGCCACGTTTTTAATACCAGGAAAAGGACGCACCCTATTACAAATGGGCGCCCAACAAGGGGCCGAAACAATCTACTTATTTAAAACAGCACCTGTTTTTGAGTTACTCCTTCAGGCAACCCTACCTCCATTACATTAGGCGCGTAATCCCGCGTGAAGCGTATCTCTGGACGCATCTCGCCGAATTAGCCAGCCTATTGTCGCGACGCAGATAAGACTAAATTAAAACTAATTCAAACGGGCGACAAGCAAGGTTGTTGGACTAAGGACGATCTTCCAGTGCCGAGCAGAGATGAGAAATTTTAAAATGTTGTAAGAAGCTAACAATCTGATAACAAACGTCGCTTTTGAGAGCACATCATTGAGGGGATAGTTCAATGTAAAAGATTTCTTGGTTGTTATCCAGTTTCTTCTAAGATGTTCTAAAAGCTAGTTGTGTTTTGTAACTTCTAACCAAACCCATAAAGCTGGTTTCACGTTATATGCGGATTCCTAATTAGTTCAGTTAGTCTAAAGCCCATCTGTTGTGCAACGGCCCTTTCTGGGATTCTCCTAAACGTGAAAGCCTTGTTCGAATCTCAGCTTGAGCTGTAAACCACTGAATTCGACTTTATACAGACATACATACACCTATGACATTTGGTATATGAATTTCGAAACCTACATAGACGAATACGAATATTATGCAATCCCAACAATATTACACACATACGGGTCAAATTGATAACCTCCTTTTTTGAAGTCGGTTAAAAATAAAAGTGCGAGCATATTGAAATCTTCACTTTGGAACACCAGCACGCCGCTGACTCAGGAGGTGACACAAAAGAACCATCCGATAAAACTATCGCGGGAGTTAATTAAAACGTCCCTTGTTCCCTGCACAAAGGTGTTTGTTCAGTTAATCAGCCCGATTTACTGCTGTTCTCAACTCTGCCCCCTTCCGAATAGTTTATAAGGCATGTTTAAACATTTCTTGGGGGGGAATTAAAATGTACCGCGCTGTCTACCAACGCTGTCATGGGCAACTTGTTTAGGTCTAAATTAGGTCAATGTACGCTTCAGAAATCGTTTATAATTTGGACGATTTCTGTAGTTTTGAGTAGTGCATCAGGCGGGCCTGGCAAATATGTAAATTAAATTTTGTTTTGTTTTGTTCTGTCACTACTAACATAGTTTTTAAGTTTTTGTAATACTAACAAATATGGGCATCTGTCCGAAATATTTTTTTTTTTATTTTTTTATAATGGTGCAGCAAAATCTCAAAATCTTAATAAAACATTTCCGACAAGAAAAACACCAACGATTTTCGGTATAATCAAGTTGACATTCTTATTTTTTTTTCGTTACGGTGTTACTAACATCCTGTATATCTCTCGGAGCGTATCTGCCGTCACTCTGTGGGTGAATATGCGGTCGCATCCTTCAGTCATGGTAACGTCTGCTATGGGACGTGTGGACGGGGCCGCGGCGGTTTTTCCCCGAGTGTTGACGTTGACATTGCTGTCAGATGCATCGTGAAGTTACACTACACACAGCACAATAATGCTAATCAGAAATCAGAATCATTTATTCAACGTAATTATCATGGATAAACTTGTTGAAGGTCAATGTAACATTTTTGAATTTACGTCATTTCGCAAGGTGTTATGGCTGAGGAGAAGAAATGACAAGAAACTGCAACAGCAACACATCTTTTAAAAACCAATGAGGATATACATTACAAGTTATTTAATAACTAGAGGAATTATTTAATAACTAGAGGAACACATTCAATACCAGACATTTTTATCATTTAGGTAGTCATTAATCTTATAATAAGCATTTTTACATAAAGTAAGCTTCACATGAGCTTTAAATTTATTTTCTGACAAATTTAAAATATTATCTGGTATTTTATTGTAAAAACGTATACGGGTCGTTCTTCTTTTTTATCGACAATAAAAAGACATTTTCTCAATTTATCGGATTTAACATCTTTAAAATTATAACGGCATTAAATATTTTAAAACATCATATAAAGATGTGTCTGTAGAGGACCATTTAGAGGTTCTCTTTATCTTGGTAACATACTTTTCTTTGTAGACACATTCCAAAAAATATTGTGACAGAGTGGTCCTTTTCATCGGAGACAGCATTTTAATTTACCACTCTGTCACAGAATTTTGTGAAAAACAATCAAGCTTCTTTAAGGACTAATTGAGGAACCGATTAGTATTTTGCTTGTATTTTGAGTATAATAAGATAACTATATTTTTGGACAATGGAAACATGAAACAAAATTCTAAAACATAACTTATCAGAAGCAGAACGAAGGACAGATCATTGTCGATAAAAAAGAAGAACGACCCATACCCCAATAAAGATGAATTTAATTTACTTAATCTAGAATTTTGAATAGCAATTTTATGTTTATTTCTTGTATTGTAAGTATGCCTTTCACAGTTTCTCGGAAGGAGAGATACATTTTTACGTACATACACAATGTTTTCATATATATATTGACTTGCGACCGTCAGTATATTTATTTCTTTAAACAGCTCCCTCAAAGAGTCCCGACAACGCAGCTTATAAATAGCTGGATTCCGAGATTGGATTCGACAGCCATTGTGACATTCTTGGCTGACGCGTCATGCATCTGACATTATCTGTCAGTTGACGCTCGTCGTGCCAAACAAGAAGAGTATGTTGGTGATAAGGAAAATAAAAATCTTATAAATGTCGAAGCCCTGTTTAACCAATTAGAATAAAAACTAGAAGCTCAAATGTAGGTGGCAGCACTGTTGAGTGTTCCGAAATTTTGACAGTTACAAGTTAGTTACGAAAAAGAAAACAGCCATCAGTTGGAAAGAAGGCAGTTTTGATTGAAAATTCTTTCTTCTTTCCGACCTTTGGGTATTTATTCCCCATGGAAAATTCCATTCGATATTAACACAGAATAATGAGCTGAATCATCCCTCTCAGAATTTGTTACTATGTCACTCACACCCCTTACAAGTACATACAAGTAGGTATGGTCGTTAGTGACACCGTAACGAATACTGAGCGGGACGATTCAGACTTATGATTCTGAGTTGATATCAAGTGGAATTTCCTGTCAAAAAATTAATGAAAATTTTTGTTCTTTTTTTTTAAATTATTTTCAGTTCTTACTTTTGCGACGGAAAATTCCACTTTATTTTATTTATATTAACTCAGAATAATAATTATGGTCTGAATCATCCTTCGAAGTTTTCGTTACGATGTCACAAACACTACACATATTCTTTATCACGGATATATGTAGAATTAAGATATGGTGAATCTTTAAAAGTGAAGATATTATGTAAAGTCAGTGTGTATGTGTGTGTGTGTGTGTGTCTGTGTGGGTGTATTGGGTGTGTGGTGCGAGCTGTCAGCGCGGCGTCGCGTCGTGTAGCCGCCGGAGTGACGTCACCAACCCGCTCATGGCATCACACGGGATTTGGGGGCTTGATTAGTTCATTTCATTTGTCAACAACCATTTACATGAAATAAGTACGAATATTTTAGATGAGGTATTCTGATTATTGTATTCAATCTATAGACACTGTGTCCTATTGTCCATCGGCTTGCTTCTCAAATGAGGCGCGTTGGTTACCGGACCTACCAATGACTTATTAATTATCTTAAGCGCAGTTTTCACTAACACAGTTACCCTCGGCCATTATAGACGGCGATACGGCTTACCATCTTGAACGTTGGTCTAAGAGAAAGCTCGGTGAGGCATGGGTACTTAGTTTATCTCTGACTGCCGCTATATTTATTCAATCTAAAAGTAAACATCTATCTAAATATTTACATAAATTAGCGATTTTAATCTAGACCCGCAGTGGAGCAGCAGGGTGGAGTTATGCTCTATACTCCCTCCGGTTGAATGAGGGGAGGCCTGTGCCGAGCAGTGGGACGTAACGTAGACAGGGTTGAAGAGAACCTTAAAAGATAAGTGTAGTTGGTTATCAAACCAGTCCTATCCAGAACGCCAAAATAGAACAAATTAAATTACATTTATCTCTTATCTTATCATCGCTCCAATAAGAGGTCATTCCGAATCGAGCCAGCGAAGAAATACCCGATAAAGACTCGAAATACGACCGACGTAGCCATGAGAAATAGCAAAAACGTTGCCAAGACAGCGAGGGACCGCTAAAGAGAAATATCGCGGGCCAGATGCATTTTAGTATATAACCAATGCGTGATCTACTTACAATAAAAGTCACTGTGATATATGAATTTTTACACCAAACCCTGTAGGAACTGAAAATTGGAAGCACAAATCAAATGGATATCTCAGTCGGAGGTTTGTGCTGAGTTATATAATGGGTGCAGTCCAATATGTTCGTCTATTAGTTTCGCTCTTTCGGGAGTTCGTTTTGAAACGTCGAGAATGGCTGTGATATAATTTAGATAGCCTGAAACTGGGGACGATGGCGCTCTGAATATATTTCAGGGGATATCCCACTAAATGCAAGTTCACCGGAGTGAAAGATCACAGAGTTTTAAAAGTCAGTAGGTAATATTAAATGCAGCTAAAATTGCATAATATGGCCGTTTCCTTTCTTCTGTGTGGACTCTGTAGTCTCTTTCCTTCCATTTTAGGCCGTCAGGAGATCTCCTAACACAAGGATCCTTGTAGTCAAACTAAAAAAACGTATTTGTTTTTTAAATACGTTTGTTATTTATTTTTCTAACTTTTATTGTTATAAAAAACCAACATACTAACTACCCTACCGAGCTCTTGCACATATATACATAAGATTACGCATATTTCCTATTGGGGTAGGCAGAGATCCCCGAATTCCACTTAGGTACTACGATCCTGACACACCACTTTCGCCTCCTCCGAATTCATAATACACGAATAACGGGAGATACATCAATAAGAGAGAGGTCTTAACTTTTTTGCCAAGAAGTTTTCAGCGATCACATGTTTTGTACGAAGGACGAAATGCACAATCCTGAGGACCCAATTACTCTCTCTAGCTATAGAGGCGGCCAAAGCAACAACAAACACTTTCAGAACCCCGATACCGACCACGCCTCCGCGCTGCGTGGTACTAATGCGTGGGTATTAATTCCTTAAAATCTCAGAGGACGCCCTGAGCCGAGGTTCGCGCCCAACTGGACACTCTCAGGCCTGATATTTTAAATTTTGTAGCGAGTGAAATCCCTCAGCGCCCCTCATTTTTCCATCGCAATAGATTTTGCGGCAAATCTACTAAAACAATATTTTGGTTATCTATGTGTACTCAGTCTAATTTTTATTCAATTTATTTACGCTGATTCGCTGTCTGTGAAACAACTTCAATTTCAAAATTACGTTACGCATTGATGGCATTTAACAACACAAGTAGCCGTCATAAAATTGCCGTCACATAAATTCACAAGTTCGTAAAAGAACTAGCTCTTTACTGTGGGTTTATCTGCTTAAAGTCGGTCGTTTATTTTATGACTGCGATTGAGGTACTTGTGACAACTGTGTAGAAAAAAGTCATGACGATATTGAATTGTTACCCTGGCCTTTTTTAGTGAACTACGGCACCCATATACCTTTATGTTTTCCAACTAAATATTAACGTTTTACCCGAATAAACTTTTTTATTATTACTTATTTGATTTTTAATCGGAAAAAATTAAATATCACGATTTTGGTACTACGGTTTCTATGTCTACATTTTCACTAACACAGTTGGCATGTTGGCTCGACCATTACAGACGGCGATACGGGTCACCTATCACGTTGGTCTAACAGAAAGCTCGGTGAGGTGTGGGTACTTTGTTCATCAGATGTACCTCTGACTACCCCAATTGGGATATAGTCGTGAGCTTACGTTATTTTGAAAACAAAATGGTTATGAATGTAAAACACTTTGTAACTTTTCTAGTGATAGAACTTCAAAAGGTACCTATTATTATTAAAATAATATAATATATTGGTGCTAATTCCTGTAAATACCATCTAATTTTATTTTAAGTTATATCTGTCACTTTCTTATCCGCCGAAAAGGAAAGGGACGGGTAATCGACAAGCATAAAATTTATGGAACACACGTCAATTTTAAGCACAAATCTAAACCAACCGTCTAAAAATTTTACATCAGTCAATAACCCGACACAGTTAAGTAGACAGCACGTCAAACGGATTGCATACCAGGGACGTACCTTTTGATTGGCCCGGGTTATTCATTCATTTACTCATTCTTCCTAAAATTAAGAGCTGTGAATCATCCGTCCCTTTTCTTTTCGACGGATATGAAAATGACGTATATAACTTAAAATAAAATTAGGCGGTGTCTGCAGGAATCGGGGCCATTATTATGATAAATGTTAAATCATGTGGTTTCCAGGATTTGTGCCCGGTCAATGACAATAGGTTAAGATGTAATTATACACTACTGCCTACTCCTTTGGGGACACAGGAGTGATGCAATGTTACGTATTCAATTATAAGTCTTTAGAGACTTTCTGCTTTTTCCGTCTTTCTAGACACGTAGCCATACAAGTGAGTTTGTGTTAGTGACACCGTAACGAATACTGACGGGGGATGATTCATCTCATGATTCCGAGTTAATAGCAAGTGGAATTTCCCGTCGCAAAATTCATGATTTTTTGAAATAATTTTGAATTCTTATATACTTTTGCGATAAAAATTCCACTTGATATTAACTCAGAATCATGAGCTTAATCATCCCCCTCAGTATTAGTTACGATATGACTTACACTATGTACAAGTACGTACAGGTAGCCATACAAGTGCGCTTGCGTTAGTGACACCGTAACGAATACTGACGGGGGATGATTCATCTCATGATTCCGAGTTAATAGCAAGTGGAATTTCCCGTAGCAAAATTCATGTTTTTTTTGTGTTAGTTTAAATTATTTTCAATTCTATGCTTTTGCCACAGTTGCTAACAACAGTACTGTAAACTTTAGCATCATTAGTATAACAATTCTTCGTTAAGGTGATTCGTTTTCCATACAAAAGTTGATGCAGTGCTACAGGAAAACGGATAGAGGAATATTGTTATAAAACCGATAAATAGTAATATTTTGGTGTATTATTTTCGCATCATCATCAATTTAAGAGCCACGCTCTTGTCGGTGTAGCATTTTCCATTCCAGTCTATCAAAGGCCAATTCCTTGACTTCCCTATAAGACACGACGTTAACCTTTTCTTTAATCTGTTCCATGTAAGCTCTTCTTGGTCTTCCCCTTCCTCTCTTTCCTTCTAGCTTTCCTTCTATGATGTTTTTAATGAATTCGTCGTGTCTTATTAGGTGTCCAATCATCTTGCCTCTTCTGTCCTCAATAATTCTCAGTATTTGTCTCTTTTCCCTTACTCTTACCAGCACTTCCTCATTTGTAACCCTTTCTGTCCAACTTATTCTTTCCATCCTCCTCCAACACCACATTTCAAAGGCCTCGAGTCTCTCTCTGTCCTTCTGTGTCAGTGTCCAAGTTTCACATCCATAGAGGGCTATACTCCATACGAAGGTTTTGACACATCTTTTTCTGATAGATTTGGCAATCCTAGCCTTGAATATGCACCCTTTGTTATGGAAAGCTTGTTTTGCCATTGCTATTCTGGTTTTAACGTCTAAAGTACATCTTGAGTCATTCGTTATTATGCTGCCTAGATACTTAAAGTTCTTTACATTTTCAATCGGGATATTATTTAACTTAATTATTTGGCTGTCTATTTTTGGAGTTTTGGAAATTGTTAGAATTTTGGTTTTACTTATATTAATTTTAAGGTCGTATTTTTCAAAAACTGTGTTCATTGTGTTAAGTAGGGTTTCTAGGTCTTCTTTATTACTGGCCAGTGCCGCAATATCGTCTGCAAATGTGATACTGTAACACCATTAAGAACACAGACATTTAATAAAAAGAAAATACTCAATAAGTACGGTTATTGCGACTACTCACCAATAGATGGCGCCAGTGGGGCAAAGCTACAACGCGGTGGTGAGATTCGCCCGAGAAAAGTATAAGTACGAACCTTGATTTTTGCTTTGTATCGGGATCGCTCTGTCCACTCGGATGCGCACGGAAGCCGAAGTTTTCTCCGTCCACCCACACACCGCTGCCTGACGAGAAGAAG
This sequence comes from Pectinophora gossypiella, assembly GCF_024362695.1. NCBI lineage: Eukaryota > Metazoa > Arthropoda > Insecta > Lepidoptera > Gelechiidae > Pectinophora > Pectinophora gossypiella. The sequence goes on along the minus strand of NC_065404.1, from coordinate 1,481,499 downwards.
AAGCAGGGGGGGTATTTTTATTCAAAATACCCTCCAGATTCCGCGGCTCCAAAGGGTAACACCGTTATCACTCCTACCCACCCCCGGCCTCCCACCAGCGGGTCTCACCGGGGAGGGAGTGATAACGTGTGCGCTGCCTGGCGGACCGCTAGGTTTCGCACAAGTGGACAGCCCCCATCGCGCCCACACTGTAACGGGGTGAGCAGAGCAAGGATGGCTCCCCCAACCGCCGGCGTGACGAAGCGGAGGGCCCGCACATTCGTGCGCACCCGCGTCGTCACCAAGCCCATCGCCGCCGACACCCCACCGCCTCCACCGCGCCTCAACACTGCAGGCGCGCGACGGGCCTCGTTCCCGCGGCCCTTGCCTCGACTCCCGAGAGCAGGTCCCGCGGAGAAGAGGACCGTGACGCCGCCACAGCGGCCACCAACGAATCCCGGCGTGAGAACCACTCCGCCCGTCGCACTCTCCATGCCCTCACTGGACATGGAGACAACGCCGCCACGCTCGTACGCAAGTACAAATCCATTCTCGCCACTGTGCGAGTTGGAGAAGACGCCGCCGCGCTCATACGCCGCCGTCTTGAACACGAACCCAGACTCGCCGCCGCACGCGCCTCCACGTCCGTCCCTCCGGACGACGCCCACGCCGTCGCCGAAGCCCGTCCGCCTTCAGCCGCCGCCCGCCCCAGCGAGCAAGAAGATTCCGCCCATCGTGGTGGACCAGCTGCCCGACTGGCCGCACCACTTCCGCAAGCTGCGGGAGGTGCTAGGCCACGTCCCCAACGCGCGCCCGTACGGGAAGGGTGTGCGTTTCATGGCGAAGACCAACGAAGAGTTCCGGCTTTACCAGCGCTACCTTGCCGGCCTGGAAAAAGCGACGGGACTCTCCTGGTTCGCCTACGCCCCCCCGGCGGAACGCGCCTTGAAGCTGGCCATCAAGGGCCTGCCCATGGAGACCAACACCGCCGAACTGGAGGAGGAGCTGCGTAACCGCGGCTTCGACCCCCAGTACATCCGTCCCATCCAGGGCAGGGTGGGCGGAATCTTCTTTGTGGAGATACGACGGACACTGGGCTTCCAGTCCATCTACGCCACCACCGAGCTCCTCTGCATGCCCGGTGTGAAGGTTGAAGCATGGAGGGGACGCAAAGGAGCCCCCCAATGTCACCGCTGCCAGCAGTTTCGGCACAGCAGCCACAACTGCCACCGACCGGCGGCCTGCGTTCGCTGTGGCGAGAGCCACGCAGCGAAGGACTGCACGCGACCCCGGGAGGTACCGGCGACGTGCTGCAACTGCGGGGGAGCCCACCCTGCAAACAGCCCTTCTTGCCCTATCAAGTCGCGCGAGCTGCGCAACACGAGGGCAGGCACCGCGCCCTTGACCGGCGCAAGAAGAGCTGTCCCAGCAACCTCCACCGTGGACCCAACCAGCGAGCCGACAGCGAGGAGCTCGCTCATGGCCGCGGCGAACGGCCCAAACGGACCCAAGCCGCAGAGGAAGAGGCGCGCCCGTAAAAGGGCAACTCTCGCCCCCACCGCTACCACCACCGCCGAGCAAATCGCCGTGGAACATGTCCCGCCGCAGCCCTCTACGTCAGAGACAGCAGCCGCCGCCCCTCCCAAGGGGAAGAAGGCGAGGCCCCGAGCGGAGGCTCCCCCAGCTCCCTCCAGCGAGAAGCTGGAAGTCCTGGAGGAGACCATGCAGTTGCTGCACAATATCTTGGCCGCCATCCGCACGCAGACTGACCCAGTGCCCATCATCGTGGGAGGCCTGGCATCGCTGCTAGGCCAACTCACCGGTGGGCACTGAAGCACCAACACCGGACTGGACCGGGGCTGCCCACATCCACTACTCCTCGTCGAGTAGTTAGGATCGTGGCCACCCCCCGGGGGATGAGTTGACGCTTCCAGTGGCAGTGGAAGCAGTCCTCTCCCCCCCTCCAGCCGACTCGACACCAGCTGCCCCGGCGACGGAGCAGCTCACCGGATTTGACACCACCGCCAGCTGACGGGCGCTCACAGGGCCTCCCCCAATGGGGAATCACCCGGTGGGCTCGACCTCGCTGGCGGCTCCACGGAAGGACAACATCGTGGCTCACGGAGGGGCGTTATCGCCCGCCGTGTCCCAAACCCCGTGACACGCCCGTTTTTGCGGGCGGCGAGCGCAGCCACATCAAGGGGGCTCAGCCCCGAGGATGTCTCCCCGTCGCGGGCTCCGCCCGCGACGAGAAGAAACCCGACGACGCTTTGTATCGAGTCCTAGGGAACGTAGCTAATACTGTTGGACAGTTGCACTGGCCGCTTTATTAGATAACGAGTATCCAGTGACGGTTCGGGTTTGGAGTTCCAACCAACCTCACCATAGTACTCTCTCTCTCTCTCTCTCTCTCTCTCTCTCTCTCTCTCTCTCTGTAATCCGAATCCCTGAATAAAATCGGTGTTATCCTGAAACTCGCCTGAAGTTTGCTTCCGTCTCCCCACCCCCGTTACAACTGGCGCCCAACTTCGGGCCGAAGAGGAGGAAACTGGATCCCACTAGTGGACAACATCCCACTCCGCGTCGCCCCGAACTGAGACCCAAGCCTCATCGGGTAATAGTTTCAAAGATAGCGTCGAGACCACGCAGCCCTAAAAAATCAAGAAAGATGGCGACAGGAAGCGTCAACATGTCCCCTGAACAATTTGAAGGCTTTGTGACCAGAGTGACAGCTGCAACAGTAACCGCAGCTACAGCCGCTGTTGCCCCACCTGAAAACTCTTTTGCAACCGCCAACTTTACGTATGATGGGACGAGAGACGCTGCCGAGTTAGAGGAATTCCTTTCATCGGTTGCAGTATTTAAGAAGCGCATGCGTATTTCGGATGACGATGCCGTGGAAGAAATGGCCTTGATATTGAAGAAGGACGCCAGGACATGGTGGCAAGGCGTCAAAGACTCTATCCAAGATTGGGCTACATTCGTTAGCGCTATCCGGCACGCATTTGCGCCCACCAAACCGCCATATTTGGTCTATCAAGACATATATGTAATGAAGCAGGGTCCGGAGGAGTTAACGGAGATCTTCATTGCAAAATTTCGTGCTCTCTTAGCGCAACTACCGCCTCCAGTTCTTTCGGAATCCCAACAACTGGACATGGTATACGGTCAGCTGCACCTGGATATCCAAGACAGAGTACACCGAGACAACGTAGCTACTTTCAAGGACCTACTGAACGCTGCCAGAGGAGCCGAAGAACTGCTGCGTAAAAGAACGAAGCCTTCGTTTAGCGGAAGCATTACGAGGAAAAAGGAACGCTGCTCGTATTGCAGACATATTGGTCATTCCCTTCCAGAATGCCGCAAAAAGGCCAGGGCTGACCAACAGCAAGTCCGCCCTCCAGCTCTTAAACCCAAAGTTGAGACTGTAACCACTCAGATGCCGTCTCCATCGCAACCTGCGTTCTCATGCTATGGTTGCGGTACCCCAGGAGTTGTGCGCAGCAAATGTCCTAATTGTGCTGTCGCTAAACAACCTGCAAAACAAGAAAACCTGGAGTTCTGCGCCTTAAACATCAAAACGGATGCTCGTCGGAGACCCATAGTAGGAATCAGAGTACGAGGCATTACCGGCACTGCATACGTTGACACATGTGCCAAGTCCAGCGTCGCCTCCTTCGAGTTATACTGTCGCATGAAGGAAAGAGGACAAGCATTTGCTCAGGAAAACGTTATCGTCACATTGGCAGATGGCGTTAAACGCAGGGAGAACATCCTATCCGCCCGAGTACCGGTCAAGATATGTGACCGCGTTGTCCCCACCACGTTTATAGTGCTTCCAGAATCGAGGGAGAACAAAACACTCCTTGGCGTCGGCTTTATTGAAGATGCTGGAATGGTTATAAACCTTCCCCAGCAAACTTTCCATTTTCACGATCGCCCGTACACACAGTACGATCTCAATCTGGAATCGACAGATGGTATCTCAATGGCTGTCATTGAAAGCTCGCCTCACAGACCCAACGAACCGTCCACATCTGCTTATGTACCAACATCTCGCATGGTTAGTAAGAAACGTCACAGCATTCCTGAAGCATGTGAACCTCCATGCTATGTTGCGAACATTGAAGGTGCACATTCGAATGACAAGCGAGCAAGAGGGACCGTATTCGATGGATACTCACCCAGATTCGCTGATTACATGTACCGAGACGCGCAGAGGGCATTAAATGAGACTGAAGTGGACCTATCGCCTCACTCGGCAGCCTTATTCGGGGAATGCGAACATATCGGCCTGAACTCTTTAGCAATAGAGCACATAGACTTTGGAAACACAGGCACGGAGGAAAGGAAACAACTCGCCACGCTTCTCAACGAATACGAGGAGGTGTTTCTCCCCAGCAGCCAGCCTACGCAACTTACGGAACATGTAATCGACACGGGGAACCATAATCCGATTTCAGTACCCCCGTACCGCCTGTCACCAGCTCAGAAAGACATTCTGAAAACAGAAATTAATAATATGTTAGACGACGGAATTATCGAACCTTCTTCATCCGCATGGTCGGCACCCATAGTCATGGTACCCAAGAAAGATGGCTCTGTTCGGGTATGTGTCGATTACCGTAGATTAAATGCAATAACAGTTCCAGATCAATACCCCATGCCAAGAATAGATGACTTGTTACAGGATGCTAAGCCTACTCCCTACATGACGAGCCTTGACTTGCGAGCTGGATATTGGCAGATAAAAGTAAAGACGGAAGATCAATGTAAGACTAGCTTCGTAACTCCTTTTGGATTTTACCAATTCAGGAGGATGCCTTTTGGTCTCCGGAATGCACCCGCCACGTTTCAACGAATGATAGACCGCGTAAAAGTCATGGTTAGTAATGTGAAGATGATGGCGTATCTGGACGATCTCATTATCCTCTCCGCTTCTTTTGAAGAACATATAGCTGATCTGAGCAAGGTCCTGAAGATATTAAAGGAAAACAACTTGTCTGTCAAACCAGAAAAATGTCACTTCTGCCGTGCGACCATTAAATATCTGGGACATTATATAACACCTCAAGGTTTGCAGGTGGATTCTGACAAAGTAGAAGCCATCGCAAAACTACCGCCGCCTAAGAATTTGAAGCATCTGATATCCTTTATTCAGATGTGTTCGTGGTATCGTCGTTTCATAAAAGGATTCGCCCACATTATCGAACCATTAACTCGATTAACTAAAAAGAATGTTGTATGGAAATGGGAGAATGAACAGCATAAGGCGTTCGAGACCTTAAAGGAATGCTTAATGACAGCACCAATAATGAGACAGGCCGACGGAACTAAGCCATATATTATAAAAACGGATGCCAGTGATGTCGCACTCGGTGCAGTTTTGGTCCAGGGGGAGGGCTCAGACGAGCACCCCATAGAATATGCCAGCAGGTTGTTGACTGCCGCTGAGAAGAATTATAATACCACCGAGCGAGAAGCGCTTGCCGTGGTATGGGCCTTAAACAAATTCCGAGGATATGTTGAAGGATCACCAATCACTGTGCTAACGGATCACCAAGCCTTGAGATGGTTGATGTCAATAAAGACCCCTACAGGCCGACTTGCGCGGTGGGCTCTCGTCATCCAAGCTTTTGATGTGGCTATCCAATATACTCCAGGTCGAACAAACTATGTGGCTGATGCCTTGTCTAGGCCCACTTGCGACTTGAACTCTGATTGCGGGATTTGTAGTGTAGTGGTGGATATGCCTACGCGAAGCCCGGTGGAAATAAGGCAGGAACAGATTAAGGATGAAAATGTTGCAAGGGTTCTAAATGCGCTAGAGTCGGACAGCAGAGAAAATGCAGTATACTGGAGCGGTAAAGGATATGTTCTAAACAATGGAATACTGTACAAGTACAGTCCAGATGGAGATGGCGAGAACGCTCAACTTGTAGTTCCACAGCATGAATGGGCTAATGTACTTGCCGTCTATCACGATGATCCTCTAGCAGGCCATTATGGCGCTGACAAAACATATCAGCGTATAGCCCGCAGATACTATTGGAAGGGTATGCGGAAATATATCGAATCATATACGAAACAATGCGTTGCCTGTCAGAGATACAAGCCCACGAATCTCAAGCCAGCAGGATTATTGCAAACTACGGCGGCCAATCAACGTTTTGAGACACTATCGTTTGACCTATTTGGCCCTCTACCGACTACCGAGTGTGGAAGGAACTGGATACTGATCGTCGAAGACCTTGCTAGTGGATGGATCGAACTGTTTGCACTAGAAACCGCAAACGCCGAGACTTGTGGTGCTACCTTGATTAATGAAGTCTTCTTGCGATACGGCGTACCAAGACGGGTACATAGCGATAATGGGCCACAGTTTGTGAGCGCTGTGATGCAACATATCATGTTTTGTCTGGGAATACAGCACACCCTCACTCCTGTGTATCACCCTGCTGCCAACCCCGTAGAGAGGAAGAACAGGGACCTTAAGGTTCAACTGGCCATACTGGTGGAAGATGATCACCGTAATTGGGCTAGTAAACTCGCTTCTGTACGTTTTGCTATGAACACAGCAACCAGTCTGGTTACAGGACAAACCCCAGCATATTTAACGTTTGCGCGTGAATTAAGAACTCCAGATGATAACATACATGATCTAAGGCAGATTGTGCTCTCCGAAAATTTTGTGCCTGAAGTCACGCCGAAACTAATTCTTCTGGCCGACACTTTGAAGAGAGCTCGAGAAATCAAAGAACACAATGAAGAGATTAGAAAAGCTCAAGGAGACAAATGTCGTAGACCCGATCCAGGCTATAAACCAGGAGATTTAGTACTCGCAACAGTGCACGCAACTAGCAAAATGGCTCAAGGGAGAACTGCTAAGTTTGCCCCACGACGAGATGGTCCCTACTCTATCAGATCCTGCCAAGGAGCCGCTTCTTACGTTTTAACCAAACCTGATCACCCTGAGCAACCTATAGGAACCTTCCATACATCAGCCTTGACACCATATAAAGGAGATGCTGCGTGTCCACCTATTCCGGTACAACCAATCCGAAAGCGAGGTCGACCAAGGAAAGAAACATCTCTGCAACTGAATCAGGCTCCTCGCCCTAGAGGTCGCCCGAAATCAAACAAGAAGCAATGAGTTTACGATATAGAAACTTAACCTACATAATACTTCTAATGATAAGCACCTGTTCTCTTCGTCGGGACGACTTCAGGAACAGAGGGGGAGGATTGTAACACCATTAAGAACACAGACATTTAATAAAAAGAAAATACTCAATAAGTACGGTTATTGCGACTACTCACCAATAGATGGCGCCAGTGGGGCAAAGCTACAACGCGGTGGTGAGATTCGCCCGAGAAAAGTATAAGTACGAACCTTGATTTTTGCTTTGTATCGAGTCCTAGGGAACGTAGCTAATACTGTTGGACAGTTGCACTGGCCGCTTTATTAGATAACGAGTATCCAGTGACGGTTCGGGTTTGGAGTTCCAACCAACCTCACCATAGTACTCTCTCTCTCTCTCTCTCTCTCTCTCTCTCTCTCTCTCTCTCTCTCTCTCTGTAATCCGAATCCCTGAATAAAATCGGTGTTATCCTGAAACTCGCCTGAAGTTTGCTTCCGTCTCCCCACCCCCGTTACAATACTAATTATATTCTGTCCATTTATTGTTATTCCGTTACTGATTTTAGCTATTTCCTTCATGGAATTATTTTCGCAAACTAACAAAAATTTAGGGTCCGAATACGAGAAGTACCATATTTCAGACCCTCAATTTTGATCAATTCTACATTTGTAGTGGTGCAGATTACAGTGTATTTGCTGAGCGTGTAGTGGTTTCAATGTTAGTGTGTGTGCGTGATAGTTTTTTTTTTCTCTAAAGGCTTTGACTACTTGACAAGTGTAATAGAATGTCAGTGACAATTTATAAAGAGATTTTGTATGAATAAATAAAAAACTAAAAATATTACAATCTGAGAAAAGGAATATTGGAAAAATATTTTTGTTTTAACGCATATTTTTTAAACATTTTTAAATAATGGGTAAGTACCGTGTTTTAAAAGAGGACATATATTATAATAAAAAATCAATACATAAAATGACATGGCTGTATGGGCATAGTTCCCTTTGCTTTACCCTTCGGGGAAAACCAAATCAAAAAAAAAGTTGTTGCATTTGCCGGCCTAAATAGTAGTCATTTTTAATTAATTGTTTTTCCATCCAACATACAGATTTATTTATATTCTCTTTGCCGCGGACTTTTTGGTGGGACCGGGAACGGGAAGGTTGCTTTCTTCATTGAATAATCTAAATAATCAATATGAAGTGGTGTTTTGTGGTTAATGATCACATTAAGTTAGTCGGAAAACATTCCCGATAGTATTATTAAATCGGAATATTCAATAAACAAAGTGTACCTATCTATTTTCGCTTTGCGCCAACAAGCCGCTTACTTCGTTTGGGGTTTGGAGTAAGAGTCTGTGTGGGGGCTTAGGTTTCATCATTTCATTAATCATCAAGAAAAAAAAACACAAGACATGGCTGTATGGGCATAGTTCCCTTTGCCTTGCCCTTTGGGAAAAAAAAATAAGATAAATTTTGAAATTCTTATGTATAATAAACATCACAGACATCATGACAGATCTAAAACTAACGAAAATCTTTTTTCTTTTTTCTATTTGACTTATTTATGAATTTTAATCAAGAAAACGTGATAATAAGTTCGACAGCAACCAGTTCAGGTCCCCGAAACAGCCCATTTCAGGCCGCGTATATATGGAAATACTACTTCAACACGTCCCAGCCTCGTCATTTTTTAACGTCCTCGTTAAAAAAAACGTCCTAACCTGAACTAATTAACCTAACAATAAACACCACGCGTAAATATAAGTCCAGAAATGCGCTGCAAGTCGTCTGGACTGGGCGCGAAAACAACATAAAATTCGATTAGCTGCTAAGTGTCCCGCATGCTATCACCAGCTGTCACTGACATACGTATGAAGTCCTGCGGATTTTATTGGAACTAAATGACAAGTCATAATAATTATATGCGGATACTGCGACATCAGCGCCGTGCTTGCGGGACGTCCTGAAGCGCTATTACATCTTTCAAACGCGATGCGTCAAAGTTTGAACCGACGCAATTTAGGAAAAATCTACCTTATTATTACTGTACTGTGATCGTTATTTGTAAAATCATACAATACATATACACAATTCTTTATACACAATATAATTATTATGACATATTGTGGACTTTCCGGTAGACCTACAAAAATGGAACAATTCAACCATACGTTGTTTTGTTATATCTCAATGGGCTCAGGCAGCGTTTTCGCCGAAAGCTCCAAGTCGGCTATATTTGTAACGATAATTATGTTTGATATTCATCATCATTTTTGAACCATTTTATACAAACAAAAAATACTTGTATAAATTATACTTCGTGCTTCGTTCTCGAGATTAGTAACCTGTAAGATGATAAGCTTGAACACAATGTAGTAACGCATAGTGACACCATTCATTGCACACATAGTTGAAAGCATATAGAAAAAAAAATAATAACAAAATTCTTTTTTTTTTTTTTTTTTTAAAGGGTAGTCTTATATTGTCTGCCCCACTCGGATAGTCTCCGCGCGCTTCATTCGCTTTTGTGTGCTCCGCCATTCTGCACGGTTCAAATAATTGACCTATAATTCGAGAAAAAACTCTTAGAATACAATAGTTTTACTAACTAATAATGTCCAAAAGACACAGTGAGGATATTGGTGACGTGAATCACATTAACAAACGTCTAAAAACATTAGAACGCATGATAATGCGTTCACGAAGACCTCGTGTTCGAGTTATTGAATCATCATCGTCGGAAGCGTCGTCACGGGAACCATCGCCTACTTCGAAGAACCCACAAGGTATTTAGTACAAACTTCCATAATTTTCGTCAAGTTCGATATTTAAATTTTTATTATGTACGGCTTCGTCAGACACTTTAGGTGTTTATCTCGCCACTGCATAAAACAAGGTCAAGGTCAAAACATGACCAACAATCTGCCTGTTCTAAATTCAAATTTCGTTACGGCACAATCGGCAATCGGATAACTCTTTGGGAGTTTTTCCACCGCCACAACGTGCTCAGATTCAAATATATAATTATATATTATATAAGTACCTAGATACTTATAACCACATACCTACTATGCTCAACCGGTTGACTCTCTGGGAGTCCTCCACGAGTACGGTATAGGTATAGATATTTAGGCACCTTTTTTGTTCACACGAATAATTCCTCAGGAATTAAAATATGTTTGCGTGTTTTTCTATGGGAAATACACCTTACATTAATTTTCGGGTACAGAGACGTCTGTGGGACTATCTCGTAATCTCGGATTTTGCTGACGTATGATTCTGTGGGAGTCATACCACCCCCTAGTTACGACGCGTATCTTTATACGTGTATAATTTTGTCATCTAGGCGAAGAAAATCGGCGCGACCGGACGGCGTTGATCGTCACTCTACACGGACCCAACTCTGATGTCGAACCGGGACCGTCCTACGCGGTGGCTGAGAGGACCGCGACCGCCACTGCCGTCGCCGCCGCCGTGGATGAAGCTCGGGCTACCACGAGTACCCCACCTGCTGCAGAGAACGTCCTCGACAGCGCATTGTTAGAGATTCTCGGCGATGACCCCTCTGCAACCATACAATATGGACCGGATATACACAAGGACCTAGCATCCCGTTTCGAACACCTTGCGACAAATGGGTTAGATAAAAATGTTCGGAAGGAACTGGTCGACAAATATCCTATTCCGGGTAACTGCGGCCTTATCGGCGCGCCTATACTCAACGCCGAAATCAAAGCTGCTCTGCCCGATAGTATGTACAAGAGGGATAAGGCTATTGAAGCCCGGCAGAAACAACTCGCCACGGCTATTACAGTCCTTGGGGCCGCAATGACTGACCACATAAGTAGTGTCAAAAATAAGGATCACGAACTCATTAAGAAATTGATGGACACTGCTCGCCTATTATGCGACATCCAATATGCAGAATCCATCACTAGACGAAACTTCGCAATGTTTTCCCTTAAAAAGGATCTAAAAGAAAACTTAAGTACTTCCAAAGTGGATAAATATCTCTTCGGAGAAAACTTAACCGATACCTTGAAAGCGGCTAAGGCAGTAAACAAATCGGGCGCCGAGCTTAAGGTGATAAACAAGGTGGGGAAAAAATGTGCTGTTCAAACGCAGAAACCTCAGGGAAACAAAGGTTTAAACTGGAAAGCTCCAGCACCGCAGCAGCAGCGCAGGCCGACGGGAGCCGGGGCTCAGAAGAACCGCGAGCCTGCCACGACGACGTGGGCGAACCGCACGCGCGCCGCCGCCTCCAGGCCGTCGTCGCCGCCGCGCCGCCGCCGTTAGACCCGGTACTGTACGCTGGACAACTAGCACAGTTTTACTCGCAGTGGTCACTTATCACTTCCGACCATAATATTTTGAATACAATTCAAGGTTATAAAATTATCTTTGCCCGACCAGTCGTGCAACATTATGTACAACCGATCCCAAACTACTCTAGCAGTGAAATGCAATGCTTTGAAGAGGCTATTAATAGCCTACTAGGTATCGGCGCCATTTCAGCATGCGAACACTGCGAAGGACAATAAATTTATATCTAGTGTTTTCCTGCGCCCAAAACCTAATGGTCAAATGCGCTTTATATTAAACTTAAAGAACTTGAATAAGTTTATTGACACAAGTCACTTTAAGCTAGAGGATATTCGTACATCAATTAAACTAATGTCACAGGACTGTTTTATGGCCACTGTCGACCTAAAGGACGCCTATTTCTTAATAAAAATTCACGAAGATTCTCGTAAATACTTGAGATTTATGTGGAACAATAAACTTCATGAGTTTAATGTACTACCATTTGGGTTGAACACAGCGCCTTACATCTTTACTAAGTTAATGAAGCCTGTAATCAGTCTACTTAGAGCAGCTGGACATATTTCCACAATATACCTTGACGATATTCAATTGTTAGGAAGATCATATCTTGAATGCTCTTACAACGTGAACTCAACTATTAATCTACTTACCGCTCTTGGTTTTATAATCAATAGGGAAAAAAGTCAGTTGACCCCTTCAAAATCATGTAAATTTTTAGGCTTCATCTTGGATTCACATACTATGCAAATAACTTTGCCCCCCGAAAAGAAAACACATATCAAAGCAGAGTTACAAAAAATCATAAACATTACTAGGTGTAAAATTAGAAAATTTGCTCAACTTATAGGATTTTTTGTGTCTGCGTGTCCCGCAGTGGGATATGGAATGTTATATACAAAACAGTTAGAACGGTGTAAGTATTTAAACTTACAACCTCATGATGACTATGACAGGTATATGAAAATCCCGGAAAACATACTTTCGGACTTTCAATGGTGGCTACGTGCTATAGAGAGCCCTGCGCACCGTATTCGAGACGACTGTTACGCGGTTGAAATATTTTCTGACGCCTCAACTACGGGGTGGGGCGCGGCCTGCGGGGGTGACACCGCGAATGGGCCTTGGTCACAGTCGGAGCGCGGGATGCACATTAACTATCTCGAACTGTTAGCTGCTTACTTTGCGATTAAAATTTTTGCAAAACATTTAGAAAATTGTCAAGTTTTAATTCGCATAGACAACGCTACTGCGCTATCCTACATTAACCGCATGGGCGGGATTCAATTCCCACATCTCACTGACATTGCTAGACAGATCTGGCAATGGTGTGAACATAGGAAAATCTTTATAAAGGCTTCATATGTCCCATCTAAAGAAAACATCGTAGCTGACACTGAATCCCGACGTTCACATCCAGACATAGAATGGGAGGTAGAAAACTTTACTTTTGACCAGTTAGTTTCACAGTTTGGTTCCCCAGACATTGACCTGTTCGCCAGTAGACTGAACAAGAAATGTGAAAAGTACGTATCTTGGCACAGGGACCCTGACGCCTTCGCTATCGATGCATATACGATAAGCTGGAAGAATCTATATTTTTATGCCTTCCCACCGGTTTCGATGATACTTAAAACACTGCGCAAGATTATCGCCGACAAAGCGACCGGTATCATGATCGTCCCGTTGTGGCCCACACAACCTTGGTACCCAATTTTCCACAGTCTTTTGACGTCCTATATTTTTGAGTTCAGTTCAAATGACCATGTAATCGTTTCTCATTCCAGCAGGAGGAACATTCACTCGAACCTTACCCTGGCTGCCGGAATATTATCCGGGCAGCACTATTGCGACGGTCCGTACCAGCCTCGGCAGTAGATATAATGATTAGTTCTTTAGCTGATTCATCTTTTAAACAGTACAACACCTATATTAATAAATGGTATGATTTTTGTAAACAAAATAACACACCTTTATACGATGCATCAATATTTAAAGTCATGGAGTTCCTTACTGATTTATATAATAGTGGCAATCAATATGGTTCGTTAAATTGCTGTAGAGCAGCCTTGTCCTTAATTTTAGGACCCAATATATCGACGGATTATCGTATTCAAAGGTTCTTCAAAGGTGTGTTTAGGCTAAGACCTACTATTCCCAAGTACGATATCACTTGGGACACTGGGTGCGTGCTAGATTACCTGGCTCTCTTGTACCCTAACGAGGCCATATCAATGGAAAAACTTGCAAAAAAAAAAAAAAAATGTGTAACATTACTGGCACTGGTTACCGCCCATAGGGTACAAACCCTGTCGAAAATAAATATTTATAACATTAAGATGTTTCCAGATAAGATTGTTATCAAAATTTCAGATCTCATCAAAACTTCGAAAGTCGGTACGAATAATCCAGTCCTTACCTTACCTTTCTTTCTGCAAAAACCTGGGATTTGCCCAGCCAAGTCATTAATTAGCTACATAAATAGAACGGCCTCAATTAGAGAGTCAGATTACCTTTTTATCAGTTTTAAGCGGCCTCATAAAGCCGTCACCACACAAACACTCAGTCGTTGGATTAAGTCTACACTGAAAGATTCTGGTGTGGATGTGTCAATCTTTTCAGCACATAGCACGCGCCACGCTGCCACATCCCAGGCATACAGCGCAGGGGTTAGCATTGACCAGATTCGAAAAACTGCTAGTTGGAGTCAAAACTCCACCACGTTTGGAAAATTCTACAATAGAACCATCATGACCACAAACGAGGCAGAGTTGGCTTGTGCTATATTAAATAATAATTTGTAATTTTATTTAGTTTGTAATCATCTAGACACATTATAATAATAAGTACTAGACAATTATACATTTCATCTACATTTCGTTATAGTTTTCTTTACTGCGATATTTCCCGAACCTGCTCTCAACATCTACATTGTGTTCAAGCTTATCATCTTACAGGTTACTAATCTCGAGAACGAAGCACGAAGTATAATTAACGGTTAAACGAACTTACCTGTAAGTGAAGTTCTATCGTAATTATACGAGTGCTTCGTTCGAAGAGATTAGTAACCCCCGCCCGCCCTAGACCCCAAATCTGTTCTGCAAATATCGCAAACAGAGCCCTAAACTAATGAAGCGCGCGGAGACTATCCGAGTGGGGCAGACAATATAAGACTACCCTTTAAAAAAAAAAAAAAAAAAAGAATTTTGTTATTATTTTTTTTTCTATATGCTTTCAACTATGTGTGCAATGAATGGTGTCACTATGCGTTACTACATTGTGTTCAAGCTTATCATCTTACAGGTTACTAATCTCTTCGAACGAAGCACTCGTATAATTACGATAGAACTTCACTTACAGGTAAGTTCGTTTAACCGTTAATTATATACCCTAAAGCACGCCCATGAATCACTCTACTCATTGGTGAAAACCGTATGAAAATCCGTTCAGTAGTTTTTTAGTTAGCCGCATGTTCACTGATGCGATTAATGCCTGTTAGAATTTTACAAAATAAAAAGTACGGAAATTACGGAAGGTACTTTAGTGCAAAGTACATTATTGTATAATTATAATATTACTGGTAAAAGTGATAGTTTTTGAAAATTCCGTAACAAATAAACGGGTTCGCCAAATTCAATTGTAAAAAAAGATACAAAAAGTAAAAACAATTAAAACATGCACTTGGGTTTGAACCGTGAAACTTAAGAATGGCGGCGACTGCTTTACCAAATGCGCCATTTAGAAGTTAGAAGTAGACTTCAAATTATGCATCTCTTTTAATAGCTAACCTAGTTCGCATGTGTGTGTGACAGCTTCGTGTTTGTACACAAATTGAAATAACACCAACTTTTGATGCAATGTTTTAATATGATATCTGCAGTAAATACTTCAAAATTGTAGCTTAACTTAAAGATAATGTATGTAAGATTTCGCCACCTAACGTTTCACTGGGTCAGAACTCAACACTAAACGAATAAATGGAAAAAAATACGAAAAATGCAGAAGTAACGCCATCTGCTGACGCAGCGTTACCTAGCTGACTGACACGCATCACCTTAATGTTGTATACGAGTATGTATATGACCTGTGAATTTGTATCACCCTTTTCTACACGTTCTATAGTTTATAGCTGCAGCAGTTTTAAGCGTAGCGCATTTATGTAAAAATGAAGATTCAGAGTGTAACTATGTCACCTACTAAATAAAGATATTTTTGAATTTCAAATTGAATTTAAACCTCAGACGAAGTCCAGACTTCCACGAATATTTCAAGACTTAAATTAGATAAATCAGTCGAGTTTTAGCGAAAGTAACGAACAGCAATTCATTTTTATATATACAGGGTGTTAGTGACACCGTACCGAATACTGAGGGGGATGATTAAGCTCATGATTCTGAGTTAATATCAAGTCGAATTTTTATCGCAAAAGTATATAAGAATTCAAAATGATTTAAAAAATCATGAATTTTGTGACGGGAAATTCCACTTGCTATTAACTCAGAATCATGGTGTGAGTCATCTCCCTGAGTATTCGTTACGACGTCACTAACACCCGTGTATAGATTTCAATATACAAAAATCGATGCCATCTACGGAGTAATGGTTACGTGCGTTCCAAAACGCGCAGCGGTCAGTAGTATCTTTATGACGGTAGCCAATAACGGTGCTTTATGCCCCATCACAAATACAGCATCATATTTCTTTACGGCGTCCCTCGGGTATCGAGTCGCTCGTACATGCCGACTCGCGGCGTTTATCGGAGTGTGTGAATGGCCCCCTAGGGCAGTACTTTCAAGACGTTGACACGTTATGAGAAAGATCATTTGGTGACGAAAACGTTGACTTTATTTTTTCGGTTGGTTGGAACGGCGAGTGCTTCGCATTTGGTATTATAGTACAATACATGCTTATACAGATTTTTTTTAAATTAAGTACTTAACATGTGAAATATTTTACACAAGTATAGATATCTACGGAAGCGGGGGACGGGAAATTCCACTTGATATTCACTTAGAATCATGGTCCGTATCATCCCCCTCAGTATTCGTTACGATGTCACTAACACTCTAAAATAGATGAGATAGATATATTTACTGAGTAGGTACACATCGTCAAATAATATTGATAATTTTCTGTGAATTCAGAGATGGTCCGAACCTTTAAACAATGAACAACTGTTACTCCAATTTAGCTTGATTAGGTAGGTATTATAATTCAAATTCAAAAAAATGTCATTATTCAGTAGGTAAAATAGTTACACTTTCAAACGTAATTTTTTACATAACGAACGTCTGATCCGCCTAAATCTACTGCAGATTCTCACAACCTGTATAGCCGGGAAAAGAAGCTGCAAGAAAAACCTCGGCACAGGGCCATAGACGTTCTTTTAAAAATAAACATAAAATATTGTTATGGAATTTAGTAATTTGTCTGCCTAATATCAATTCTCAGACAGTTAATCCCATGCATTCATATCTTCCAGATTATCACTACATAATTATAAATTTACATACACATGCACAAAAATAAATGAATATGTGAATGTTTATTTTTTATAAAGAAACAAAATTTGTTGATACAATAAAAATATCGCTCCTATTTCCCATTGGGGTAGGCAGAGACCACGGAATTCCATCTACTACGATCCTGATACACCAGTTTCGCATTATACATTTAAATAATTTTAAATTCCTTTATACCTATGCAGGCCGCCTGTTGTGCTTTTCTCTATATGTTGTCCTTATCTCTGTATTTTGTGTCCATTGTGCTCAATAAAGTGTTTTATCTATATATCTATGTACAATGTCTCGACTAGATGAAGCTTGGGTGTCAATCCCACAGTTAACAGTAAATAAATAAAGTGAAACTTCGATACTTATGTTTCCAACAAATCATTCGAGTTGTAGGAGCATGCAAGTTGATTAATACCTCAGCCTTTGTTTGCAACTTTCTGAAACCACTACTTCACACTCGCGAGTTAGACTCTAAATTAAAATATTTCCGAACAGGAAACCGCACCACGTTCTGAAAATTAAACATCTAGACATCAAAGTTGATCCTGTTTCTGAGCGGGATAAAGGAACTTTAAAGGAGTGAGCCACGACCAACTTCCTGCGCTGACAAATTATAGCTCGAACATTTAGATGTCTATCTATAGCTTTATAATAAGGATAATTTGCCGTCACACTGCTAAAAGCGACAGCTAAGATTTCTGACAGTTCAAACGTCCTTTGTAAACAGCGGATAATAATTTTATTTATCTAGCTCCATATACAGAGTGTATATATAGTGACACCGTACCGAATACTGACGGGAATGATTCAGCTCATAAGTCTAAGTAAAAGAACCAAAATTCATGTTTCTTTTAGTTTTTTTTAACTATTTTCCAATTCCATACTGCGATGGAAATTTTCACTTGGTATTAACTCGGAATTACGAGTTGTAGCTGCTGTGAAGGCGATTGTAAGTTAAAGTGTTAATTAGATAACACAATAGCACTTTTAATCGTAACTTTCTCTCCACAATCCACTTTACAGTGCAAACATCGAGTACACGAATTCAGCCGTGAATTTACTTTGGCAAGTCCCCATCAAGTTGAAACATCGAACTTGATTTAACAGAGTTATAGACCGATAAAGTAATGCACGAGTTGAATTTTAATACAAACTCGTCAACGGGTTACCCTGAGTTGGGTTCCACGCTTCGGTGATTAAAAGTTGTCATTATTTGCAACCATGACGTCAGTCACTCCTAAAATGGCGAGAATTCGCGTGAAATTTCGGTGTTTCAACTTTGCGATGAGTTTGATTTTATAATGAATAATAAGAGGACCGGAAAATTTGAGTTTCGGTTTTGCTGTGAAACAATAGCACCTCAGATTAATTAAATAGCTACCTAGTCCTTAATTTGAAAGATAAGTTTTATTTCATTCAGAGAAGAGACTTCGAAATATTCGAATTTATTGGTTTACTTCTACTCGATTTCTATTATAGAAGATTTCCTTAACAGTAGTAAAATAAATTTTCTGTGTGTGTTAAAAGTTTACTTGCGATTGCTGTCCTTATGTACGGTCACGAGTACTAATATGTATACACTTTAAAACCATGTCACATTAACTTTTTTGACAAATTAAACCGTAAGTTTCATTAAATGTCAAATATGATAGCGCGATAGGGTTCTAAAGTGGGTACATGATATTGCTCATGGCTATCTGTACACAGATAACCAATATGAAATAAGGGGATTTACTTATTTATTTAATGTTCGGAGAAAAAACGGATTAGGCAACAGCTCACTCGCTACGCTGAGAAAAGCAACCAAGCAAGGCTCCACACATATACCTACCTAAACATCTTCAGGGGAAATTAGCTAACGTGCAAACGAAAGAATTTAATTAAATTCCGAGAGTGGCTCTCTATTCGAGAGAAGAATTCCCTAAATTAATAATGTAGTTTTATCGCGGTGACGGGGGACTAGCTCGTAATCTCGCACTTTCTTTGTGGTTTATATTATTTGACTTCTTTTGTCAGTTCTCTCTAAACATGCCTCAAGTTACGTTATTAAAAAGACCTTATCCAATAAGCACTAAAGTCGCATAAATTGTTACAAAAGTTGACATTCGATTCCGTGTTTCTTCAAGTTGAATAAATAGATACAAATATTTCTATACATATTTATAATATAATGATACTCATGATACCTTTCGGCTATGATGAATTATATTTATCTAGAGAAAACGTGTTTATTATTATTTATTTATTAAATCTTGATAGTAAATAGTGTTAGTGAAATCGTAACGAAAACTTTGAGGGGATGGTTCAGACCATGATTCTGAGTTCTTTAGAGAGAGAGTTGAGTTGAGTTTAAGAGAGAAGATTCTTGAGTTGATATCAAAACTCATGTTTTTTGAGTTTTATAAAATCATTTTCAATTTTATACTTTTGCGTTTCTTTTACTTTAGTGTTTTTTTTTCAAATCCATAATTTTCACTTGATATCAACTCAAAGTTATGATAAGTAGACACGCCTCCCCAGCACTTCAGATGCGGGGGATTTGCGAAAACCAAATTTTTGGCGGGGTCGATTTGGAAAAGACCCTTTGGTTTGGTGGTCAAAGTATTTAGACATGAACATCTTACAACACTTAGTTGTCAATCTATAAAGTTACCAAACCCATTGCCATTCGTTTTACAATTAATATTTTAATATTTCGGGATAGTTATTTACAATATCGGCCTCCCAAGAGGTTAGGTAAGCACGCAGGTTGCCTACCTTCGGCAAAATACTGCGATCTAAGCCACGTGTATGTGTAACCACAACAGGCATGGAATGGGGCCCGAGGGCTGGAAGAACGCTGGGTCGTATCCCCGGTAACAATGCCCATGTATTTATTATGATCGGTTTAAGGTAATCTGCCTGTTGTACACGCCACAAGCGAAGTGCGTGGAGCTTATAGAAGATTTAAAGGGACTTCAAGGGGATCACTAGTTAGAGTTAGGCTAGTTAGTTAGATTTAAATTGAAGTCGAAAGTGATCCCTTTACGGTCAATTATTTATGATCAATATAGTAATGATCCATGGTTTGTTTTAGTGTTAATATAAATTTGATTAATTTATTGTATTCAGGGGTAGCTTAAGTCATTATTATTGCCTTTTGGTTCTCAGTGGAGCAGCGTGGTGGAGTATGCTCCATACCCTCTCCGGTTGATTGAGAGGAGGCCTGTGCCCAGCAGTGGGACGTATATAGGCTATTTATGTTATGTTATGTATGTATGTTTGGTTCTTAGGGCATTTCACATCAACATAAGTAGAAATTTTGACGATGACGGCGAGTCAACGGCTCGACGTCGCGTTTCACCACGGTGCGTTCGATTTATTTTCTCTTTAAGCCGTGTTTTGAAGTAAGGATAGTACAGCTACGCTAAAAACTGTTTGGAAATTTATTTTTAGGAAATAAACCTGCAAAACTAACATTAGGTAATAATGAAACAACGAATATAACTTTTGTATATATAGGTCGGTAGAAGTCGTGGTAGCCTAGTTGGTAGAACGCTTGCCTCTCAGTTCGAGGTCGCAGGTTCGAATCCAGCACAGGCACAGAATTCATGTTTGGATCATAAATGCATTTTTGGAGGTACCTATGTGTCCTAACCTGTATTGGACTGGTTTTCCCTTCGCGGTTGGAAAGTCAGACAGACAGTCGCTTCTGTTAAAAACCGGACCTGTCAAATCTTCAGTTTAGGTAAGCGATGATGTAGGTGATGATGTAGGTGCTTATGAGTACGTCAGTATAGTGTAATCGCATATTATTATTATTCATTTTCATAAAATGTTGTTATGAAAAGCGTGTAGACTTAAAAAAAATGTACAAAAAATATACCTAAAGTTTAGGACACACACGGCAAGCGCTACGCACAGAGTATAAACAATAGCAATTATAACGCGTGGGCCACACTGACGGATGCGGCGATGCGACACGGAGCTCGCCTAAATCAAATCTCTGGTAATGAATAGTTTAGTATCGCGTCGCGCGCGCGTATAAATTATGTGCGGCTCACATATCAGCCGTAGGGATGGGACAGATCCCTCGCAAATTAAACGCGTATAAAGCGCATGTTTGTGTTTTGATACACGTATAAAGTCACGCCATTAAGTAATATCGATATAGGCAGAGTCACAAGTCATCAGGATTCAACTTGCCACTTTTGTATTAGAGGTATAAGATATACCTATTATCCGGTTTCGAATAACAGCTTTAAATATTTTTTTAATTCACAGCCCTTTTAAGTCAGATTAAATGGGATCTTTTAAGGCCGATACACACAGTAGAGGACAGTGTGCACCGAACTATGTTTACAAATTCTAATGTATCTTTATTCAGTAGGTAACATTGTCATTTTTTACATAATGAACGTTTCATCCGCCTAAAACTACTGCAGCTTCATAACCTTCTCACAGCGATACATCCGTTCTTATGCGACATAACTTTATTAGAAAAAGATTTGTTTGCGACGGAAATTGAACCCTGGGCAATCTGTTTGATGACATCTGCATTCACGTAGTGTGAAACCAACCTACTTTTCGCTTCCAGTTGGAAAGCTATTGTACAAAGTTGTGTCAGTCTGTGTGGTACTAACGCTGTTCAGTGTGGCACAATGTTACTGAGGCATCAAGTTTTGTACCAGTGTGGAGCATTACACTCCACATGGTTATATTCTATGGTCGATGGGATTAAGGTCTGTTATCAGAAAGGACATTGACCAAAGTTGTATGTGACATGGTCGAAATGTCCACTACTAATGAGTAGATACTGAGTAATAAGAACCAAACCGCAGTCAACATACACACATATAAACTCACGCATATTTCCCACCGGGGTAAGCAGAGACTATGGAATTCCATTTGCTTCGATCCTGACACACTTCTCTTGCTTCCTCCACATTCATCAAGCGTTTCATACACGCATGCCGGTTCAGAGTAGATCGAACCTTTTCAAAGGACATCTCCAATTTGGTCAATGTACGTCCTTCTAGGTTTTCCTCTGCCAGCCCTACCACCAACCTTTGTTTTATATACCACTTTAGTAATCCTATTATCCTTTGTCCGCTCTATGTGTCCAAGCCAAAAAATACAATATTTTTTTTCATATATCCTTAGGATCTTTTTACAGACATCTTAAATATAAATTGATAAATATTGGCTGTGGTTTGGCATTTATTATTCAGAATTTAGTGACATATTTCGGTAAATAGGTCTCATTAGTGGTAGATATTTGGACCACTTTTGGTCCTCCTGCTTTACTGTATAATAGGTTTTATTACTCATTAACGGCCTCCGTGGTACAGTGGTTGAGTGTTGGCCTCAAGATCCGGAGGTCCTGAGTTCAAATCCCGGTGGGGAGATATCACAAAAATCACTTTGTGATCCCTAGTTTAGTTAGGAACAGGCTGATCACCTGATTGTCCAGAAGTAAGATGATCCGTGATTCGGAAGGCACGTTAACTTACTGATGTAAGTGAGTAGTCGTTACATGAGCCATGTCAGGGGCCTTTGGCGGCTCAATAATAAGTTCCTACTTATTATAGACCCCACGGTTGGTGAGGTCAATTGATCTCACAATCCACACGATAAAAGAAGGTATTCTTATAGGCTTAGAAGAGAAAGGTCTCTGAAATCAAAACGAGAGAAAATAACCTTGCTTTGACTCATCGTGTATTTTTATTTTAAACTGAAATAAAAAATGTGTGTATCACATAAGCGCGAAAATCCTAGGTCTATCTGTAAAAAAAGAGCTTAAGGTATTGAAACCTGAAAAATGGCGATAAGTAAAAAGAAAAATAAACGTGTAAGTCGTAATGAATAACAGAGTACCACATCAGTCTGTAATGATTATGTACAACCAACATAGAGACGGTACGATAATATCCGAAACGAGTTATTCGACAATTTTCTCCACTTTTTTTTTCTTTTTTGACGTGACTTATTGTAGATTTTCCGCAGATTTAACTACTTGGCCGGAAAATGGGGAGCGTTGAAGGCTCTCACCCGATACAACGTTTAAGACAACAGGCCTGAGGGTGCCCAGTTGGGCGCGAACCTTGGCTCAGGGCGTCTTCTGAGAGGAAAAATATTTGAAAGAATTAATCGACTCTAGTGGGTCGATAGCGATAAGCGCTGATTGAGGGAAATCGTCGACCACGCCGGCGGGGTCGGTATCGGGGTCTTGAAGTGTTTGGTGTCGCGAGCTGATTGGCTGCCTCTATGGCTAGGGTAATCGGGTCGTCGGCATCGTATATTACGTCCTTCGGACGCCAATACATTTACGTTTTGGTATTTTCTTCACAGAGCATTTCAAATACAAGGTATAAAACCAACTCGCAATATAACCATACAAATGTAGTCGTGCGTAATAATTATACACTAATTAAAATTCATTCCTAAACTGGCTGTATGTAAAATTTCTCGAGCCCCAATGAAAACTCACGGAATAAAGAGAATAACAGAATCCCACTGAATCAAATCATACGAAATGAATAATTTCGTCTGATATCGTGCCATTATGCGTCACTCACGTATGACATGAATAGGGATGGGACAAAACCGTGAACGGTTTTTATACTCGCTTGCGTCCCAGCCCTAGTATGCACGTAAATGCTTTAGTGAATAAAGAACATTTGTTTTGAATAGAACGGAAAGCTATTCCTTCTGCTATTCATTTGTGATTTGTAAATTCTTGTTTATATCCGTAACAAATATTCGTTGGTCTAACAGAATTTCAGTGAGGCATAGATACTCAGTTCATTGCGATGGACGTACCTCTGACTACCCCAATTGGGATATAGTCGTTTTATATAACGACTTTAACATCAACGAGATAACGAGTACTACATAATGCATTTCAAACTCTTATTCTTCTTCTATCGTGTGGGTTGTGAGGTGGATTACCGACCCCATCAACCCTGGTGTCAGGGTTACTATTGAACCGCCAAAGGCCCCTAACATGGCTCTTGTAGTGACAATAATTTACATCATTAAATAGTAACCAGGACCAACGGCTTCTCTTATTTAGTTTATCTATGTTATATCAATAAAGATGTGCTTATAATGTATTTGCAAGGTCGTTAGACTTGATTTT
The DNA here is from genome assembly GCF_024362695.1 of Pectinophora gossypiella. Lineage (NCBI taxonomy): Eukaryota > Metazoa > Arthropoda > Insecta > Lepidoptera > Gelechiidae > Pectinophora > Pectinophora gossypiella. Next base: position 1,457,423 of record NC_065404.1, on the reverse strand, counting down.
TTTGTAAAATATTTATGTAGAAATGATAAATAATAAAATTTGGTCATCCATACTGGGCCCAAATCTCAATGCCAGCCAACGAAAAAAAGGTATCATGACCTTTTGGCCGGTTGCCCTGAACATTTGTCAATACAGAACTAAAGCTCTATGAGTTTTACTTTATCTCTTTATTTTACGTAGATCCAAAACGTAATTTTCTAGGTTCTACGTTTAGTGTCATAGTGACAAATGTTCAGAGTTTAGTGTCATAGTGACAAATGATCAGTTCTGAATCAACATAACATACATAAAGCTCACGACTACATCCCAATTGGGGTAGTCAGAGGTACATTCGTCGCAAGATGTTTTTCTTGCAGCTTCTTTTCCCCGGCTATACAGGTTGTGTTATAGTTTATCATTATCATTAGGACTATGTATCACCTTAGGACTATGTATCAAAAGTGGCTGCAAATAGTTTCTTGATTATTTGTAGTTCTGCCCACCCCTTCGGGGAATATGGGCGTGAGTTTATGTATGTATGTATACAGGTTGTGAGAAGCTGCAGTAGTTTTAGGCAAACGAGACGTTCGTTATGTAAAAAATGACTATTAAAGTGTAACTATGTTACATACTGAATAAAGATATTTTTGAATTTGAATTAAATGAACCAAGTACCTACACCCCACCGAGCTATCTATTACAATTCTCTGAATGAAATGTTATTAAAATCACAGTTATTTTTTACGACTTTTTTGCTTTATTGACTACGTGGTCGAACCAATGGGTAGCGCTTAAAGCTGGCATCCCACAAAAATTATCGCCTAGGTACACTAACTAAGTAGGCATGGACCTCTGGACACCATATTGTGAGAGGATTATGTTGCTAGCGATAATCTTTGGATAGTTTTAAGTACCAACCCAAGTAGCAATCAAGAATTGTGGTTAAGTCATATATGTCTAAACTTTAGCTAAAGTGAGATTTATCCAAATCAAATAGGACTTATTAGGACTTCATAAATTCATTTCCTTCTTTAATACTATATAGTTTTCAACAAATCCTACTTTAGATAATTTAGAATACACAAAACCAAGTTAAGTATTCACAAAACTATTTAGTCTTATCTCAGCCTACTGTTAAGTCTACAAGTATTCTTTTACTTTACTCAGATTATTTAAAGGCTCACTTAACACTAAATTGATTTAGTGAAGTATCAGTTTAGTCTTGTAAAGTAAAAATTGATTGCCTAGATATACTTAAGGCAATTTTTATTATTTGTTGCTCCTATACAAGACTGTTTTATTCGTTTTTGACTACAATAAGTAAAACATAAGAAAAGTCTATTCAATGGACGATAAAATCGAAATAGAAGCAAGCAGAAAGATGGATGAAGTCCAAATAATAAAAGGATCTGGTGGTTTTCGAAGGCAGAATATTAAATACAGAAAATTAACCTGTGATAATGCACATCCCACTGTTTTTGTTAGCGATGCGATATCTTCTTCATTGCCATCATTTTTTTATATCGATTGGTATAACACAATCATTTAATTTTGGCAAAAAAATCGTAAGTTCCTGTTTTTCAAATCCGATCCAGCGTGTGGCGGCCCAGGTACCTACGTCTCGCACAAATCTTCTCAAAAATTACTAAGCTAGTCTAACCTAGTCTAAGCGCACGGCAACACTACACCATGAAAAATCGAGTTTTATATTAAAACCTGCTAAGTTCAAATATAAAATTAGGTACCTATTAGTCTAATAATAAATAAATCCAATCAAAAACATAAATGTGAAATGAGAGCCAAGTTCAATATTATGATAAATGCTTTGGTTGTTGACTTCAACGACAAAAGAAGTGAGATCTAAATGGGTGCCAAGTTCAATGGTCAGTCCTGAAATTTATTTATAAGTAACAGTATAACATATCATATCTTCTTATAACATAAGATAATATATTGTAGCCTAAGGTCTGTCTTATTGTAGGTAAGTACATATCTTCGTAACGCGTGGGTCCTTTTAAAAGGACAAATTCAAAACTAAAAGTCGACTTTATAGGTATAAAACATTTGAATACCTATTAAACTCGTTTAAGATTCACGTTAAGTTAAAAAAAAATAATATGCCAGTAAAATGGATGAGAGTTGTGTTGTATCGTGGGCGAAAAGCTGACAACCTATCACCGCTAAACACATGTTCCAACTTGCTTACCTACCCTTAAAGTACTTGTCGAATGTGGCATCAAGTGGTTTTATGATCACTTAATGCTCTGCCTACCCCGATAGGGCATATAGGCGTGATTGTATGTTATGTTAAGTTAATCTACATACCTACCACAAAAAGACCGGATGTCATGAGTTTTGATTACTTACTGATTCTTACATCTATAGTTAGGTACAGGCACTAATTAGGTATTTATGTTAAGCGTTCATGATAGAATCTAATTATTAAAAAGTTGCCAGTTTTTTTATTTTTTCCGTTATATTCATCTAATTACCTATCTGCATACCAAATTTTAACTCTCTAGGTCATCTGGAACTGGGTTAGAGTTTTGATAAAAATGAGTCAGTCAGTCAGTCAATGATAAAAATGAGGATTTTAGACATTAATATCTAAATAACCGTTTGAGATAAGCTTATGAAATTCAGAAAACTTATATGTATCTTACAAGTCTCAATATATGAGCCAAATTTGATACGTTTATGTGAAATAGTTTTTGATTTATGAGGGGGTCAAAAGTGGCTCCAAATGGTTCGTGTAATAATACACACGGTGCGGCTCGCCAGTTCTATTTCTTGAACTTGGCTTGACACGCTACCGCGTGTCTAGATACTTTTCTTTCTTCTTTCATTCTTTCTTTTAATAATTTTAAAAATGTACCTATTTTTAACTAAGCTTTATTCACAATCATAAACAAAACATATTATTATCTATTTTAAGTTTTGAGTATGGTTAAATGCATTTAAAGTGGGCATTAGATTCGATTCCTTTATTTTTTTAGCTTGATAAAGACATCGGGAATTTGGCCGCCTTTTTTAACAATAATGTTTTAGGTGGGATTAGAAACTACCGCGCACACACACGACGTTAATCAAATTGCAAGGGTTCTTCGTATATACAATATTCAATGGATACTCGTTAATTTTTACAATAATCACATTGTTTCCGTTGGCAATTAGAAGCGCGGTGATCGTACAGACCTACTTTGCGTCAGTGAACCATGTAGGTACCTATGAGAATGTATGCACGGAGACTCATTAGCAAATTGAGTTTATGTTTGTTAGTTCCAATTGTGATAAATATTAAATAATTAAGTAAATCACATTCCTATCCAAGTAAGAACTCAGCATAACAATATTTTTTTATCTTCCACGAGTCGAAAAACTTACCTCTCAAACAAACATACTTTCCATAGGTTTTAAGCTTGTTCGATTTTAATTGTTACTTGTTACATAGATGATTCAGATGGCACAGAATAAACAAACATGATTTTACGACATTACTTTACTAAATCAAAATAGAGGATCACTTTAGATATAAGAGTTTTAAGTAGGAATTCACTAAATACTTTATTTTATTTTTGTCTTAAGTTGGTATACTCCTAGACAATTGAAGTAAAATTTATCTTAACTAGTACTTGATGAAGTGCAACTTTTCTAAACTGATTCTTACGAAATCAATTGTTTCTAAAGTCTTACTTCATTTAGAAAAATATTACTTAACGCCATTTTGCACTTACAGGAAGAAAACATGTAATATATTTTTGACAATATTATCGTCAAAAACTGAAGTAAATTAATATATATTTCTGTTGTAGTAACAATTACTGCGTTCAGCTGTCACATATTAATAGAAAATGAATTTCTCTATACTATATGTCACCATTTTTTTTATTTGCTGAATAATCAATCCAAATTTTATTATTATTTTTCTGGTATATTAAAGGCCCTTCTGTTTTTTAACACTTTCTATCGATTTTACACGAGAAACAATCATGCGTTTATAATTTCCTGTATGTGAAACGGCAGAATAACCTTTTGTTAAAACAACTTAACAAATATTTTAGACGCCATTTTCTTACAGACTTCATTTCTTGTGTTAATATAAATGTTCGCCATTATATTCTAAAATAAAGACGCGTGAAGTAAAAATCGTTTTAGTATGACCTGAAGTTTTACTTCGTTAAGTTACAATTGACTCAGTGCAATTCAATCCTATAGTCTTAACTAAGTATTGTAGATATCTTCAAGTATACATTCTTGGTATTAAGTGATACTACAAGAATTCTAAGTTTAGAATATGCAAGAACATTGTCTAAAGTAGGGTTTAAGTCTGACTTAACGTTGTCTTAAGTCTGTCTTGTATAAGAGTTAAAGTATGTGCCCACTTTTACTAAATTGTATCTTCAAGATATCTTGAGGGATATCTTGGAGACCTATAAGACTTATCCAAGACAAGGGTTTGATTTAGTCTACTTGCCTTCAAGATATCTACAATTCTCTTTTAAGACAATCGGTTGCTACTTGGGAATGCACGGGGTGAAATAGAATTTGGCACTTAATAGTTTTTGGTTAAAATTTGAGCAAAGGCAATAAGTTAATTCTGCCGATTTGACCCCATTTTACTGGAAATCAGATTCTGGAAACCAAGAAAGTAGATGGAGTGTGTGATAGGTGGGAATACGGAGAGTCTTCTTCTTCTTATCGTGTGGGTTGTGAGGTAATACCAACCTCATCAACCCTGGTGACAGGGTTACTATTGAGCCGCCCTTTGGCGCTTTTGGGCCTTTGCCCATGACATGACTCATATAACGACTACTTATTTACATCAGTAAGTAGTAACCGGGACCAACGGATTTAATGTGCCTTCCGAAGCACGTATCATCTTACTTCCAGACAATCAGGTGATCAGCCTGTAATGTCCTAACTAAACTAGGGATCACAAAGTGATTTTTGTGATATGTCCCCACCGGGATCTTATGTGCAGAAAGGGAAACGTTGGTCCTGTCGCCGGGTTGACGCGTCTGTTTTTGGCATTTACTTTGGTATCCGAATCCGAATTTGTGGTCGCAGCCCAACTCTAGGGTACATTAAGCAAGCCACAGGGCGCGACTGCGGAGGCTTTTACGAGATGAGAACGCGTTCGATTGATAGGCGTGTGTCGTATGTAATGGCCTATCGATGCGAATGGATTGCCGTTTTGTTTGCTATGCGGTCGACGCTCCACCAGCGACCTAGAAAACTTGGCGAGGAAACTCCAAATGCTGCCATTTGAATGAAAAAGTGAATGTGAAGTTTAGATTAGCTACGTGGCGTTGCATTCAATGCAATAAACAAAGTAGACTATTAAAATTCTAATTCAAATTCAAAAATATCTTTTTTCGGTGGGTAACATAGTTACACTTTGAATCGTCAATTTTTACATAACGAACGTCTCATCCGCCTAAAACTACTGCAGCTTCTCACAACCTTGCAATTCCGTTTTTGACGGATGGATATTGGATATTCATCAGAAATCAAAATCGTTTATTCAACGTAATCACCGTAAACTTGTTGAAGGTCAATTTAAAATTTTGGAATCTACGACATTTCGCGAGGCTGAGGAGAAGAAATGACAAGAAGCTGCAACAGCAACACATCTTCTAAATCAATGTTGGTATACATTACAAGTTATATAACTAGAGGAACACATTTAATATAAAGCATTTTTGTCATTTAGGTAATCATTAATTTTGTAATAAGCTTTTTATAATAAATAAGCTTCACATAAGCTTTAAAGTAAGCTTCATCACAGCTCATTTTTAGTTCTGTTAGCTAAACAAAGGATAGTTCCACAAAATGATTTTCGACCGTGTCTCTATAAGGAATCGAACCGCCAGATCGTGAGCTCTATGCTCTAATCACTAGCCCTCGAGGTTCAGGTTAAAGATTTTATTTTCTCAAAAGAATTACAAATTCACTTAATATGAGAAACATTAAGACAGTATATATTAGCTTATAGTTATAGTTATCCAAGAGTTTATACAAACATGCTATTACTACTTAAGAAATAAGAAAAAAAGTAAAAGAAAATTATACAAAAATATATGTTATGTTGCTGCTATATAGGTTTTAAGTTTGTTCTTAAAAGAAGTCATGGTTTCAGTATTTTTAATTTCTTTTGGCAAGCTGTTATAAATCTGCGCTCCCTCATATAATATATTTTTAATGCCATAAGTTTTAGTTCTAGGTCCACTTAATACAATATTATCTTTGTTCCTTGTATTATGCTTGTGGGTATTTTTGCTGTATACTACGTATATGATTGCAATGTAAATAATAGTAGTAAGTACGCAATATTTTAGTTAGATGGCGCCGACGTCGGATATATAGATCGAAGGAATTTCACATGGACAGGTGGAGGACGCGGTGGTGTAATGGTTAATAAGCTGGTCCCGGCTTGATAAGAGTTGCGGGTTCAAGTCCCGTCCGAGATTATTTTTTCATTTTTTTTTCCGATCACGGGTACACATACATACATAAAGTCACGCCTGTTTCCCACCGGGGTAAGCAGAGACTATAGAATTCCATTTGCTTCGATCGTGACACACTTCTCTTGCTTGAGCAGGGGTGAGTGATATTAAAACGAAAAAAAAACATGTAATATAAATGTTCACTTACAGCTGTGGTGAGCGGCGCCGGCGCCGTCCGCCCTGGCGACGACACCGCTAAACTTGGTGCACTTGTCGCTTCACCTGCAACAAATAAAAAAAAATTAGACACCTAAGTAGATTACCACTTTCAAGAACAGAACGTCTAATGACGTTCCGATTCCAAGGTGCCATACTATCTGTTATGAACCATCAATGACATGGGACATTGACATATGGGTCATTGATGGTTCACTAGCCGTTAAAGGATTAAAAATTGATATTGGACTGTGGATTAATTACACACATAACATACATAAACAGCTTATATACGTCCCACTGCTGGACACAGGCCTCCCCTCAACCAACCGGAGGGGGTATGGAGCATACTCCACCACGCTGCTCCACTGCGGGTTGGTGGAGGTGTTTATACGGCTAATAGCCGGGACCAACGGCTTAACGTGCCCTCCGAAGCACGGAATCATCTTACTTTTTTCGGACAATCAGGCGATTCAAGCCTGAAAAGTCCTTACCAAACAAAGGACAGTTTCACAAAGTGATTTCGACAATGTCCCCATCGGGAATCGAACCCGGACCCGGAATCGGTCGGAGTGATGTAAATCTTTCGCAAATTAATAGATAATGTTTCTTTATTTTCTATATTTTTTTTTAACGTCAGATGCATTCTGAATACTTAATCAGATTTTATCATAGTGACATAAGTCAACTTCATAGACGATTATCATACTGCCTGTAAACGCCATAGGTAACGGTTTTACGTGAGAATAAAATCAAGAATCCACTGTTTAGAAGGCAGGCTAACTTCTTCATACCCTAAATAAAGAAACGGACCCTCTACTATCATAATGTGGCCTACAAATTTTGTAAATTCCATTTAGGGTTTATCTGGCAGTGTTTAGAGGCGGTGCATCGATCCCGGGACATAAATTACGCCGGCAGATTCCACCGCATGTCCGGGAGATCGAGTGCCCGCCCGAGATTTATCCCGGCCAGACCAGAGGAAAAAACCTGATTAATCACACTATTCAAAGGCGGAAGAACGTAAGTCAGGATACAAGAAATAAATTAATTGAGAAGGCTGGGGGACGGAGGAATTCGAGAAATACGCCGACAAAATACGAGTGAACGGCGACTCTGACGGACACCATAAATGGGTAGCTATAGACTGAACGCTGTGTCGCTATAGCCCGGAGTAATTCGTCCGTTCGCCAATTATTTTCCGAAACGAACACTTACGGGGTTTACCTTACCAAAATCTCTAAGTACAGTCATGAGCAATATAATGTACCCACTTTAGGACTTCGCACTAACATATTTGACAGACTTACAGTTCAATTTGTCAAAAAAGTTAATGTGACATGGTATCAAAGTGTATATATCGTGGCCATATCATAGAATTGATCATTTCATGAAATGATCGACCATTTCATGAAATGGTCGTATTTCATGAAATAGAACAACATTCGTTGGCCACATCATGATGTGGTTTGGCCAGATCAATGAACACAAAACGTTTAACGATATGACCAACTAAATGCATGATTACTTCATGATATGGCCAAACGTTAGCGATCATATCGTAAAATAGTAACATTATCCACCGGTAGTGGCGCTGGTGTCGCTTTGTTTTTGTTTTGCATAATGGCGGCGGACAATAATTATTCTTGTGTGAACGCGAATAATACGAATAATAATGAGCAAATACAAGATAAAAGTGCAGTGAAGCAATGTTTTGACACTAAGGTGAAAAGAAAAACTCGTATTAACAGTAGACAGCAACTTTATTTTTATTTTTAGGTTATATGGCAAATAATGAAGGTCGAGTGACCACGCTACGTAAATCAATGGACTATTATTGGATTTCAAAATATGATATAACAGTATTTTATTAAAATAAATTATTTTATGATATAATTAAAACTGCGAATGAAGAGATATTAATTTTAAAAATGAAAAATATAGACGATCCTACTGTCCGTAAAGTTTCTTTTTTTGACGTGACTTATTGTAGATATGCCGCAGATGGCATTAACTACTTGAAACAGGATTCTTTTAAAACGCATAAATGTTTTTGTCATAATTTAAATTATCATAATCCTTTTTTTAATAATTTTTACAAGGCATAACAGTAGGTTAGGGTGCGGCGGGGGTGGCCCTTGGGCCACCCCCAGATACCATGGCCCTTGGGCCACCTCTACGCCGCCAGTATGTTTATCTTACACACGAAAAGTATACTGAATGATGACCAATGGCATGAAATAGTGTCAAAAAATATGACGACGACTTCAAAGCGAGATGCAGTTACGACGTATATGTCAACTACATCAACACTCCGTTAATCGAAAATGACTTTTTAATTTTTAATTGACTTTTAAACATTTTTGTACTTTGTACTAGAGTAATACATTATTTCCTACCTTATTTCGCGTTTTTATTACACCACTTATCATGGACACCCTACATTAATGATATAGCCAAACGTGGATGGAAATATCATTAAACGCTGACGTTTAAACGATATGGTCAGTTGAAGTTGGCCATTTCATGAAATACGACCATTTCATGAAATGGTCGATCATTTCATGAAATGGTCAATTCTATGATCTGGCCACGACATATACATATTAATGCTCGTGACCGTACATATCACAAAAATCACTTTGTGATCCCTAGTTTGGTTAGGACAGGCTGATCACCCGATCGTCCGAAAGTAAGATGATCCGTGCTTCGGAAGGCACGTTAAGCCGTTGATCCCGGTTTCTATTTACTGATGTAAGTGAGTAACCGTTACATAAGACATGTCAGGGGCCTTTGGCGGCTCAATCATAACCCTGACACCAGGGTTGGTGAGGCTGGTATTCCAACTCGCAACCCACACGATAAGAAGAAGAATCTCAAAGAGATTTTTGTGATTTGTCCCCACCGGGATTTGAACCCGGGACCTCCGGATGGTGAGCACAAAGCTCAACTACTGGACCACAGAGGTCGTTACAAACAGACTGACAGAATCGTACTTTCTTTTGAAGTTCGCAATCCTAATAATACAAAAAGCAAAGGCTGGTTATTCAATATTTTCACATTCACACACGAACATAGCCAAATGCTACGCTTGGTCACCGTGTATACTTCAGCAACTAATTATTTCTCCTGTACGAGCCTATGGATTAATCTCATAGGTCTTAGCCCCTTATCAGTATAAATCTTGTTACTTTTCCAACACTATCGTATTGGGCGTATTAGTAATGGTGTATTAAAATATAGCTTTTTCCTTCTAACATGAGATATAACTGGTGTCTATTGTAGATGAACATTTTGCAAATATTACCTACATTTTCGTTAAATTGTATATTTTTTTTAAGAACGTCTAGGGCCTTGTGTTCAGGCTTTCTTGTAGCTTCTTTACCCCGGCTATAAAGGTTCTAAGAAAGTTTAAATTTAGGCGAACGAGACAATAAAATACAAATACACTTTATTGAACCGAAATAAAAAAGAAATAATTACAAAAAATACTCTTAACTAAGTACACGGGGTACGTTCGTTATGTAAAAATGACGGTTCAAAGTGTAACTATGTTACCTACTGAATAAAGATATTTTTGAATTTGATTTTGAATCCATCAAGCCGTTTAGGCTACAGGAAGCCACAAAGAAACATACTATAGATACATACCCTCTTTTGGCAGTCGGGTAAAAAAAAAACAACGTTAAACGCGAGCCGTCCCCAAACCAAATAGGACTAATTCGGGAATTGGAAAAAAGACGACATTTCAATATAAGTATTAGTGGATATTGCGAGCATGACTCGCAGAAATGTCTCCTGAAAGATCATCAGTCAAGCCGGTTAAGGCCATTTTACGGAAATACACAATTTAGCAAATTATATATTTATAGTAGCCTTTATAGGCTGGCCCAAACTATAAATCGTCATAGGACCGCCTATAAAAATGTTCTATTCTAGATATCATTATTATGACATTTATGACCAAAACTGGTTTTCCATTTTGGTTTTTCCACTGATCCCGAAGTCCCGGGTTCAAATCCCGGTGGTGACGTTTAGTTAGGACATTATAGGCCGATCTGATTGGCCGTAAGCAAGATGATTACTTACTAATGTAAGTACGTAGTCGTCACATGACTCATGTCAGGAGTATTTCAGAGAGGTTGGTAATCTACCTCACAACCCTAGAACACAACAATAGAAGAAAAAGTTTATTGGGTGCCTTCAAAGGTGGTCATTTAATTGCATGTCTGTCTACCAACTTAAAGAAGAAAAGAGTAATAATATATAAACGAGGTACGGCACAGCGCCTTAATGTCATGTGCGGGATTAACGTCGTTCTCTGTCTACCCGGTCATTAATCAATGTTTTTTCCCCGTCCGACCCGGGTAAACAGGTAAATCTCTGGGTGTATGCAACAAGGATTTTGAAGGCAAATTTATGTGGTCCCTGCGACGTGGGACTTGAGTCCCTTGGTTTGAACCGGCCGGATAATTTCGGACTTATTTAGAGACTTTGCTAATTTTATTACTTGGGTATAGAGGAATTTATTACTCGATTCGCACAGTCAATTTGTTTGAAGACACGTATTTTGGTTACAAATTTGAAGGAAAATTATGAGTACCCTCTATCCTCAGGGGTTAGGGACAACCCAAGAAAGTGTGGATGGATTTTGTAAAGGATATGTGTGTGAACGGTGTGAGTATGTGGATGGATTTTGTAAAGGATATGTGTGTGAAAGGTGTGAGTACCGAGATGACGACTGAGAGAAATGAATGAATAGGAATACATGTTCTGCCGACCACACCTAGAGTGGGATAAGGGCTTACAAAGTTAGCGCTTTTTGAACGTCAAAAAAATTAAATTACAAAAAAAAAAAATATGTAACTAGCTGTAAAACTACTACCACATCGGAATCTGTAACGCTGAGGGAAAGACGTGGCCAGAAAACCTCTCAGCACAGGGCCCTAGTCCTACTGTTTCATGTTATCCTTTCTTTTCTTTTTTTTTAAATCCAGTTTGTACTACATAATTTATAGACTTAAATACAATGGTATTCCAATTACAGTCGGTGGAAGGAAAGTGAAAAATATAGAGTTTATGTGACTTTATTATAGTTACTTTGGTCCTACAGTACACTGGCTTGCTTTTCATGCTGGGAGCGCCGGTTCAAACCCCTGTGCCGGCCTTGCACAATTGAGTTACAATTGTTTCATAAATGCATTTTGGTACAGGAACCTCGGTAAAGCGTGGGTACTTAGTTCATCTTGCGATGGATATACTACCTGTTAACGACGCACGGACATTTTTATATAGAATTTATACTTTTTCATATTTATATACAATCTCCTTAGTTTATAAGAACTTCCGTTTTATTCTTCTATATATGGTATGATTATCTTTAGTTTCTTCTCTTCCATTGTCGCTGTCACCAAGATCGGTCGTTGAGTTTTTATGTTATTTTATTTTTGCTTTTCTTTTATGTATTTCCTTTTTCCTTGTATATATTTTCAGTAAAAGTGATATTCCTTTAGTTTTTCTTTTTATTTCCGCGCACCCGCTACCGAACATTTACACTACCCCAATTGGGATAAAGTCGTGAGCTTATGTTCTATCTATCTATCTACTCAGCCTGTATCCACCCACAGCTGGGTATAGGCCTCCTCTCTTTCACGCCGTCCTTTCCGGTCTTGTGCAAGTCTCATCCATTGCTTTTCGGCATACCTCACAATGACATCCGACCACCGGGCTGGTGGTCTGCCTCGATATCGCATACCATCCCTTGGCCACCATTCAGTAACAGTCTTAGTCCATCTGTTGTCTTCCCGTCTTGCCAAGTGTCCTGCCCATCTCCACTTAAGCCTAGCTTCGTACATCTTCGACTTTAGTGCGTTGCGATCTACCAGGTGGATGCCTAACATGGCGCGCTCCATAGCTTATATTATTTTATAATTATTTAATATCGTTTGAAAAAAGACGTGCTTGAAATAAAAAATACACGAGCTTGTTCCTAATTGCAGTCAACTGGAGGCGATCGTAAAAGTTGGCAATTCTCAGAATGCACAGTCTGTGAATTTAGTAAACATACTACCATTTTACGGCATTCATTTCCGTGTTTTGACGGTGATGCAAACTGTTATACTGTTTGACTTATCTGATGAACTGAAAAGTACAGGTAACGTGTACATCATACTTATCGTCAAAAGAAAGCTCTATAATTAATTCATCGTACTTACATAAGATAATGCTTATTTCTCGTTGACCCCAGAGATTACAGAAGACTACCTACTACGATCCTGACACACCACTTTCGCCGATAATAATTAATTCGATGTTAAGAAAATCTAAATTTTTAATTCAAAAAATTACATTACATTACATAAACTCACGCCTATTTCCCACCGGGGTAAGCAGAGACTATAGAATTCCATTTGCTTCGATCCTGACACACTTCTCTTGCTTCTCTTCTCTTTTCAATTCAAAAAATATATTTACATATTTTTATATTTTATTTCTGTTACAAAATATAATGTTTTTGTCAAGAAATGTCAAAAGAGTTGATTGATAGTGTGCAATATTTTCCACATTTCTACTCAAAATACAGAAACAGTTTCACGAATGCAAACTGCGTTGCCGTTGACGGTGACTTGCCACTTTCAGCCATAGAGGCGGCCAATCAGCTCGCGACACCAAACACTTCACGACCCCGATAACGACCCCGCCGGCGTGGTCGACGATTTCCCTCAATCAGCGCTTATCGCTATCGACCCACTAGGGTCGATTAATTCTTTCAAATATTTTTCCGCTCAAGACGCGCGACGCCCTGAGCCGAGGTTCGCGCCCAACTGGGCACCCTCAGGCCTGTTGTCTTAAACGTTTTACCGGGTGAGAGCCTTCAGCGTTAATGCTATCTGCGGCAAATCTACAATAAGTCACGTAAAAAAAAAACTTGCCACTTGAATCGATAGCATTTTTTGGACAAAAGTCGGTCGAGTGAGCTTCGGCCCCAATAGTTGGTTCATAGTTGGGGAAGTTGTACGTACGGCGCACTAAGGCTGCAGAATGAGGGAATGCGCTTTCCGGAGGTTAGTGTACCAAGCTTTGCGAGTGCTTTTGTTAGAATATTGACTTTGGGGAATGTCGCTATTAACTCCTTCCATCCATTTATCGGATGCAGTATTTGGTAAAGTTCCTTTAATTTATTGGTAATAAAATGAACATTCGATTTTCGAACAGATTCGATTCTTGATAGATGTCTGCCTGAAAGGTTTTCCACCTCATTCTATGTAGAAAATTTCTCTAGCTAGGTCTAAGATTCATCATCATCGTAATCTGGCATTATCCCGTTTTTCACAGAGTCCGCTTACCTAACCTGAAGATTTGACAGGTCCGGTTTTCAACAGAAGCGACTGCCTGTCTGACCTTCCAACCCGCGAAGGGAAAACCAGCCCAATACAGGTTAGGTCACATACATTCGAAAATGCATTTCTCGGGAATGTGGGTTTCCTCACGATGTTTTCCTTTACCACTGAGCATTCTCTTCTTCTTCTTTTTTAAGAAGAAGAAGAAGAAGACTGAGCATTTGATAATCATTTATGATCCAAACATGAATTCGAAAACAAATTCGACAATCATTGGTTTAGGCCTGTGCTGGAATCGAACCTACGACCTCAAAGTGAGAGGCAAACGTTTTATCAACTGGGCTACCTCGGCGCCTAGGTGGGTCTAGATTTATAAGGAGAAAAGATATGATACGATTATGTGAATTTTAACTACTGATGCTTGTATACCGATGCTTCGAATTTTCTACGATTTTCTGTCTGAAACTGCATACCTGCAAAAGTGTAGAACTAAATCCAACTATCCATTCCCATGCGAAATTCATGCTATCGACTGCTGCTTAAGGTTTTTTTTATAAGAAAACTTCTTTATTGTTCTAAGTTTACGCTTATAGGGATGTTTCTTGGGTAAGTATTTAGTTTCATAGCGGGAGGCAGAAATACGGGTGCGCGATACATGAATCGAAGTTAAGAGCAGGCTATTCATTGATTTAAACTATGGCGTACTTAGGTATATTGAATGAGTAAATTAGGCTACAACATTCTCTCAAACAGGTTGACTTTTGATACAAATGTAGTATGTTCCCTGAAATGCGTCTCACGTGATTTTGTTCATATTTTGACAGAACAACATGACTTATTTAGGTTCACATATTAGCACCAATCGACAAAACGACATATATATCGTCAGAATCGATAAAATGACCGTGACAAACTTTTATCACGTTCCGCATGCTAGCCCTACAGGAATAAGTTTGAATCTATTAAAACGGGCGAAGTCACGGCATTGGTATGCCGGGATTATAAATGGACGAAAGAAAAGTTCAGTGAAATATTTCCGATATTTTCATTAACTGGCGCGATACGGGACGGTAGAAATAGAGACAGTATCGGCTTTTCAAAACACGGCGGAGCCACACCGCGGCTTGGCGCTTGCGGCGTGTTTTCAATTGCGAGTGTCGCCGCTGAATATTCACGATCCCGCATCAATATTCATGAAACCCGCGCCCCGCCGCGCCCCCCGCCAGCCGCAATCCGCACCTCACCGCTGCTGTTTCAAAATACATATTTTTCCATACTTCGCTTTACGCCGATTGTATCGCAAGCTTAGACGCGCTTTTGTTAAGGCGATCTGTTACTTCACACGGTTCAACTCGATACACAGTTGCACACAAAACGAGACAGTCTGGCAATGTGTTCAGGCAACTTTACATTTTATGTCTCCATACCGTCGCTCAAGTGTGTCCAGGGTTACACGCTTGGCGCCCGTTTTCGCCTCAAACCAATTCAATCCTCTTTACATTTACAAAGTTACGCTGTCAAACGCGACCTTTCGACCGTTTTGAGCACTCCGCTTGCGTAGTCTTCCTAGAATATTAATTCCATCCCAATACCAGCCACAAAGCCTTTGCCTTTCTAATAAGTTTCGTTCCACTCAGCCAGGTATGCAATGCTTTATAAATTTCTCCCGAGAAATATTCGCTGAGAATATGAAAAATTATTAAAGACGAGACGAGTGTGGGTAACTTTGTGATGTGAAATCACCGTTGTGCTCGAGTCACCTGCGAACATTGCGAATATAAATAGGGCATTAGGAGAGCTGCGTCGCGATATTAAAATATTTTCGACGGGAGATTTAATAGGCGGGCGGCGGCGGGCGAGCGGCCGGCGAATAAATCCTGGCTGTATCATATAATGCCGAGTTTTTATTGAGGCGAGAACGGCATTCATTACCGCGCGATTTATGGCGCGCTCGTTTGCCCCGGGGCGCGGGGCAGTACCCCGGCATCGTCCGCCGCCGTCCCCGGGCCGACCATGGTGCTGGCTTCGGTCACGGCGCCAGCAATTATGCGCCCTCTCAAATTATTTCATTATTAACCTTATGGTGCGTTGCCTCTGAGTAGCGCTTGTTAGTCAGGAAATTTTGCACCTAGGATTAGTTGTGGGATAATTTCATGACCTTATTGATTCATCAGAGTTGAAGGATTCTCTCTAAAAACATTTGGGGAGAAATAAAGTCTCGGTGCCTAAGGAACCTTGGTTTTTCTTTTTAATTTTACGTGGCTTTTAACAATTCGGGAGTAAAGTTACCAGTGTTGAATTGAACTTAAAAATATCTGGCTACAGATTTCCGTTTTTGACATAAAAAAAGAAAACAAAATTGTATAGTATAAATCTAAGCATTTATTGAAATTGTCAAACCACTACCCTGACTTCGGCACTGTGCTCACGTGGTTATGAATACCAGATGACCCTCACTTAATATATTCGATAAATCGCATTTACCCTTCGTTCGTTAGGCACGAGAATTTGTTGACATAATTTTTCGTGTGACAAATATTCGGGCATTTTTTCTGCCGGACACTGATCAGTCGATCGTCAATCTACGCTATGAATCGGGATATTTTCCAAACCGCATTCCATAATTTTCGTCGGCGTAAAATATTTTTATGACGCATTTTTCTGTAGTCCGCTGTGGCCGCGAAGCATTGAAATTATGACCTTAATAATTCCGTTGTAGGTACACGAGTGGACATTAAAACTGATTTACACAGGCGCTTCGTGCGAGATATACGTAAAGTTTCTACCTATATGAAATTACACCCATAATTAATATAAAACCCTTCAAATCGTCAGATTCCTTTTTGCTTTTTTTTTGTTCTCTAAGGCCGCTCGCCCAAGGCGACTTTTTGTAGTGATGCAGGCGCGCTTTTAGCTAGTATTAACGCCCTTTAGTCGCATTTGGAACACGCTACTGAAGCGACGCTAACGCGCTACAGATAGCGACTGTATCTATACAAAAGAAGAGCTTTGAGTGGAGAACCGCTTTACTGAATTGCGTTAACATCGTGACAGAACCGCGTTTGCATCGCGACTGTATCGATGTGAACTTATTATTCATATGAATAAAAACGATGAATATTTTGATGAATAATAATTGTGTCATTATAACATAATAATTATGATGAATAATAAATTAAAAAGAAAAAGAAAGAATTAGAAAAACCGTTTCTTGTAGCTGCAAACGCGTTTTATACAAATTGAGTTCAGTACAATCATCAACGCGTCTTACTTCGGAAAAGTTGAAAAATACCAACCGTTTCACTCAACCCGAAACGCCTCGCGCGTTCCCTAACAAATTTAAAGAATTCCCACCATACAAATTACCCGCATTTTACCGACCAATAGACGCACGTAACGAATAAAGTTCGCAAATCGGCACCTACTTACCCCACTTTCCCATTTCAATATGCAATAAACTGCTAACGGAATGAGGTTCGCAACTAGTCACACGTTGGGTGAGGTCGCATTTGCGAATTGTTTGCGCCACAAACCACGTTAGATATAGACGGAGGTGCGTTATGATAATGTGAATGTGATGCTTCTTTCAAAGTTAGATGAAAACAAGGTAGGTAGATAGATGGGTCGTTCTTCTTTTTTATCGACAATAAAATGACATTTTCTCGATTTATCGGATTTAACATCTTTAAAATTATAACATCTTTAAAAGATGTGTCTGTAGAAGACTAGTGGTTCTCTTTATCTTGGTAACATACTTTTCTTTGCAATAAAAAATATTGTGACAGAGTGGTCCTTTTCATCGGAGACAGCATTTCAATTTACCACTTTGTCACAGAAATTTGTGAATAACAATCAAGCTACGTTAATCACTAATTGAGGAACCGATTATAATACGTATTTTGAGTATAATAAGATAACTATATTTTTGAACAATGGAAACATAAAATAAAATTCTAAAACATAACTTATCAGAAGCAGAACGAAGGACTACCCAGATACTTATTCGTCATACATCTGCTAATACGAGTATTAAATATTGCTACTCTTTGCCGAAGAAAGAACACGAAAACAACAGCTTTTTAGATTTAGTAGCATAAAGCGTTCGATTAGATAAAGAGCTATGTCTATTAGGTACTCGGATATATGTAACTATATAACAAAGCATCACGGCTGTATCTGAAGGGGGTAGGCAGTGGTCTGTATACATACCCATGCATCGCCAGCTATAGGTGCGAGCCTTTTGTCCTTAACACGTGATATCATGAATTTAAAACTCAAATTTAGAGTCCAATCCGGGATTTGAACCGGCGACACTACGATTAATTCCTGCGTTCTTCGTTGAGGCCTTACGGACATAATGGCGAGAAAAAAAATCAAATCCCTAGTAATATTATAAATGCGAATGTAACTCCGTCTGTCTGTTACGCTTTCACACCAAAACTCCTAAACCGATTTTAATGAAATTCGGTACAGAAATAGAAAGATAATTTTTATATTATTTAGTGGTGGAATAGTCATGCGCGCGATAACTTAAATCCACGCAGACCGAGTCGCGGGTGGCAAACAATTTAATAAGAGAACTAGAGGTCTTTTTAGCAAAAAAAAAAAAAATATAAGACGATAACACGTCAACGGAAATAAAGCATAACGTAGTTTAATCCCAGCTGACTTCTGTATCTGTCTATATCAGAAGCAGTCTGTGCACACGACAAATGCCGCGAGGTGTAAAAAAGCGGGTTTACACACTCGGTTGTATCTGGAGACACATCTGCAAGTTTGTTTTCAATGAGTTCTCAACTGGGACAAATGGAAGTATGGAGGTGGAGTAATGAGATGGTAATGTTACTTGTTTCTCGACTTAATACAAGTTTGCTTGCATTCTCTGAGACTCGGTTTGAGAGCAGAGAATAAGCAAGCAAATCATGGCTTGGAATGTACTTGTAGGAAAAATAAAATCAAGTGCAGATACTACTATAAGGCGATTCTCACACTGCCCCGCATGATGCAGCGTAGCGCGTGGATGCGTGTTCTTCCGTTGCTTGTAAGTATCTCCGTTTGTATAGAAAACCCGCACAGTCTAACACACAGAAAATGCATCCGCATGAACGCATTTTCTGCATCAAGCGGGGCAGTCGCCTAATGTTTAGCTTGTGCTGCTTGTTTATGTTTTGTCTTGTCGGTCTAAAGTAATATTAGTATTCCATATTATAGATGAAAAGAGAAGAGGCAAGATGATTGGACACCTAATAAGATACGACGAATTTACTAAAAACATCATAGAAGGAAAGCTAGAAGAAAAGAGAGGAAGGGGAAGACCAAGAAGAGCTTACATGGAACTGATTAAAGAAAAGGTTAACGTCGTGTCTTATAGGGAAGTCAGGGAATTGGCCTTTGATAGACTAGAATAGAAAATGCTACACCGACAAGAGCGTGGCTCTTAAATTGATGATGATGACATTATCATTATTTGATTTATAGATAGATGGTGCTGGCGTCGGCTTAATGACAATATGTAGATGGAAAGAATTTCGCATGGACAGGAGGAGGACCCGGTGGTGTAATGGTTAACACGCTCGTCCCGACTTGACAAGAGCTAGGTTCAATTCCCGTCCGAGACTGTTTTTTTTTCGATTTAAATTTTCTCTTTGTAATGTTTAAATTGGTCGTTAATAACCACCAACCCGCACTGGGCCCGCGTGGTGGTTTAAGGCCCGATCTCCCTATCTAGGGAAGGCCCGTGCCCCAGCAGTGGGTGATGAATGTTTAGATTGTAAGAAAAGAAATGAAAAGTTTGAAAAGTTTTGTCTCTTCTTTCCTAGATTTCTTTTATATTTGTCGACTGTTTCTGGCTAAACATTTTCTACTAGGTATATTAATAATTTCATTCATTTTGATATTTGAGTTCAGAAATAATGCTCCATCTACCACCCACTGTAGTTAATCAAAGTCTATTTCTAGGAAGTTAGCCCACGCGTGCGCCAGTCGTCAACAGACAGGTAGGCGTATAAGTCAGACATGTTGCTATTATAGAGCAGGGGGGTTGGGGGTTGAGCCAAGTTGAAACCAATTTCGAAAGCGACAGTGACGGAGATAAAAATATACAGGCTGTTAGTGACATCGTAACTGTTTCTTTTAAGTAATTTCAGTTACATTTTTGCAACTGAAAATTCCACTTGATATTAACTTACAATCATCCCCCTTATCCCGGGTTCGAATCCCGGTGGGGACATATCATAAAAATCACTTTGTGATCCCTAGTTTGGTTAGAACATTACAGGCTGATCACCTGATTGTCCGAAAGTGTAGATGATCCGTGCTTCGAAAAGCACGTTAAGGCCTTGGTCCCGGTTACTATTTTCTGATGTAAGTTCTATTTCTTTTTTTTATACCACTTACCCGTGCTTGTGGAAAGTCACAAAGAGAAAATTAAATAAAAAAAAATTCAGGTGAATGCTGTAAAAATACAAAAATCATTTTAAAGAATAGCTAGGGTGATAACGTACGATAAGCTGAAATCTACATGTAACTATAGACTTATCGGTCTAAGCAAATTAGTACTCAATATTCTAGATAGATGGCTCCGCCGTCGGCTTAGTCGGCAGTGAGACGTATATAGGCTGTTTATGTATATATGTATGTATGCATGTTACATAAAGTAAATTATACCTTGTGAAATGGCGTAGATATTTAAAATAATTGTAACATTGACTATTGCCATTTGCCATTACAGACTAATACAGCTCACCACCTATCACGTTGGTCTAATAGAAAGCTCGGTGAGGTGTGGGTACTTAGTTCATCTTGCGATGGATGTACCTCTGGCTACCCCCATTGGGATACAGTCGTGAGTTAAGATGACTATTGCCAAATTTATTCGAGCCAATTACGTCGTTTAAATGAGTTTGAGTTTGTATAAACTAATATTCTTCTCAGAGTCAAGATCCAGTGCCTAATTATCAGTAATGTGGATCAGTTCCTTCCAAACTTACTTAACGTCTAACTTGCTAACGATCGGCGGAATTAAGTTCCTTGTTTCTAACTTAGCTTCAACTTCCATTTGCAAAGTATATCGTCAGGCGATAATTGTCGCGTGACTTTGATTATAAATCTCTGTATTTTTGTTACAAGGGAGACGATAAATTAAATAAAAAAAAACACGAATATATAAATTAAAATAGTCAATAAGACAGCATTTCACAGAATTACTCAAGTATCCGCATTTCACACGTTCATACACAAATATAGGTATCGCCGTCTGAAATCAAAGCCAGAGTGAACAGGCACCTTCTGGGCGAGGCCTCGTCAATGCCTTCGGGCAAGTCTGGGGGCCAAGAGCAAACCCATCAAAAGTAAAAAAAAAATATTGTAATTATATGTTGGTTAAACCTACCAAATATACTATTTATATACATCCCACTGCTGGGCAAAGGTCTTTAAACCAGACGGGTCACGGAACTACTACCACTCTACATATTTAAATTCAGCCATCAATTTTCGTAACAACTATTTTTACGCTACTACGCCGCCGTAGCACTAGTCGCGTTCCGCGTCGTAGCGAACTGCTACGAAGTCAATATTCGAATTCAAATTCGTAGCTTTCAATACCTTCTAGGCACCGTCCTACTAAAGTGATAGATGTATATACAAGTTTTGCATAAACAGAGATTTGCGAGATATTATGTAAATATAATTCTGAATTTTGAGTTTGGTATAAAATATTGTCGTTTATTTTATATTCTAACACGATCTGGAGGGATGCCTTCTCAATCAGGAAGCTCTTGTGATCTGTCGGTCTTGATTTGATGGTGACCTATGTAGACTTTTGCACTGAAACTTATTTAAAAGTCACGATGCTTTGTGTGTTGTTAGAAATTGGCATTTTATTAAACTAACAACACCATATGAGGTGATCATGTAGCGGAACTCTTTAAGAGGCAGAATGGCGTTAAGAGCAATGCATTTATAAAAAAGAAATGACTTAGAATTTATTCTTGTTTGGTAGTAACCTGAATGTTTTATACCTTTTACATAATGAGGAACTTTCCAAACTACGTTCCCTAAAAAATATAGATGGCGCTGTTCAGATTTGTCGTGATAATTACCTATTTTCTCATTGCTCGGGGTAGATAATTCTTCAAAAAAAAATATAATATATTAATAGCAAAGGCATATTTATAGAAATAGATATGTCGGACGACGCTCAGTGGGTAGGCCCGCTACAAGGTGGACCGACGATCTGGTGAAGGTCGCGGGAAGCCGTTGGATGCGGGCAGCGCGGGACCGATCGTCGTGGAGATCCTTGGGGGAGGCCTATGCCCAGCAGTGGGCGTCGTACGGCTGATGATGATGATGATGAGATATATTATACACATACATAAACAGCCTATATACCTACGTCCCACTGCTGGGCACAGGCCTCCTCTCAATCAACCGGAGGGGGTATGGAGCATACTCCACCACGTATATATCGTATATATTATATCAATTACATTATATTATGGCATATTTATAGATATATTTGGATCAGATACGTTTAGAATTATGTTGCTACCTATATTGCTTTACTTTATTTGATCAGAATAATAATGGATGGAAAATGTGTTTGGCCTAAGTGTAATAAACAAAAGTCATCAAATAGAAGGTTAAACGAAGCAAATCTCTACAGCACCTTATATATTTTTATAGGTAGGCATAGCTATATAACACGCCCTCTCATCGCCAGCTGTTTAAGTAAGAAACGAGTCTGGAGCCTAAACTAAGATACCCTGTATTTTAGGACTCCAGGTCTCCACTCTCAGAATGCCAAACGCCAGAGTTTAAGTCCTGTCAGTCTCGTCTGTCACGCCTGCTTCCTCGAAGGGGTGGGCAGAGCTACATAGTACACCGTCTTCTGGCCAGCTGTGTTTAAGTCCCATGTAAAACCCTGTGAGTCTATTCCCAATAACCGGGCACAAGAGATTAGATTACGTAGTAATAAGTTTCCTCTTCTTTTCAAAGTCTGCATTGATTTTAAGTAGAGATAATTGGGTAAAGCATTAAGTGTGAGTAGCGTGAGTCACGCTACTGTCCCGGTTCCATCAGTGACGACTGATTGAATGCGCCCGAAAATGAGGCGCGGCGACCATCGAGGCGAGGAGTCGGTGACATCGGTGATACGATAGGGAATGATAGTGCAACAACGAATGAAATCAAAAAATTAGGCATCTTTTCTAAACTCGATACTTCACCTCAGAGCAGTTGCTTCATCAGGTGAGATTGTCAAACGCGTTCCGGCCAAGTAGTTAATGCCATCTGCGGCAAATCTACAATAAGTCACGTCAAAAAAGAGCCTATTTTATTAAAAAAAAAAAACATTTTAGGATTTCGTACCAATAATCGCTGGAGTAGAAACGTTACATGTATCGTGATAGTCTTTGGCGGCATAATAACCCTGGCACCAAGGTTCATGAGGTTGGTCCCTATTTGTCCGGCCAAGTAGTTAATGCCATCTGAGGCAAATCTACAATAAGTCACGACCACGGCTACCTTCTAAACATCATTACATGAATAAAATTCGGAGCAATATTGTCTTGTTTCATTCTAACAGGGTTTAGGACTTTTTTGTGAGAAGCTGCAGTAGTTTTAGGCAGGTGAGACGTTCGTTCAAAGTGTAACTATGTTACCTACTGAATAAAGACATTTTTGAATTTGAATTTAGAGCGTCATTTTTCGTTGTCAGGATTTATAGTTTTTAAACATAATTATAGCTGTTTTTACTGTATAATACCTTTTGATCGTTCTCGCTAAGAATTCTTGTATATTGAGTCCAGAAACAATTCTTGTATATGATCAAAACATCGGAATAGACCGAGAACTAGCATCTGTTGTTTGAACAAACGTTTATATTGCCAGGAGGGCACAGTGGATGCTCCAAGCTTGCCAGAAATCAAATTCGGATTCTTTGGCACAGGACAGATACTAGGCCTTGCCAGCTGAAGTAACATAACATAAGCTCACCAGTATATCCCAATTGGGGTAGTCAGACGTACATCCATCGTAAGAACTAAATACCCACGCCTCACCGAGCTTTCTATTAGACCAACGTGATAGGTGGTGAACCGTATTGCCATCTGTAATGACAATTAATAATAATAATAATAATTTGCAATAGTCCTACACGAACCGGGGATTGTCTTTGGGTGCACTCCCATAGTGCATAAGTTAAGCATAATTGACATGAATATAATTGAGTAGGTACCATAGCTGACTAAGTATAATATATTATAAATACTTGTATTTCAGTCTATGATGCATCTCTCCTGGAGAAAGACACAAAAATATAGCCAACATACAATCCTATGTTTCCGACAGAGTAAACAAAAAAGTAACAATAAAGTTATTATCAAACAAAAGGTTGTGAACCTCTCTTTGTGTAAGATGTAAGTGTACGTGAGTGATTGTGAGACTTTATGTAACTTTACATACATACATAAACAGCCTATATACGGCCCACTGCCGACTAAGCTGGCGCCGGAGCTATCTATGTAGAATATTGAGTACTTATATAGCTTAGACCGATAAGTCTACATGTAGATTTCAACTTATCGTAAATATGACACCTTAGCTATTTATCGGGTGTTAGTGACATCGTAACGAAAACTTTGAAGGATGATTCAGACCATGATTCTGAATCATGATTCTTCATGAAAAACTAAATAAAAACATGAATTTTGCGACATAAAATTCCACTGGATATTTACTCAGAATCATGGTTTGAATCATCCCAGTCAGTATTCGTTACGATGTCACTAACACCCTGTATGTGAGCCGTATCGCCATCTACAATGGTCAAGGCAATTGTGTCATTATAATAAGTGATGTGATGTTTGATGCTTCTAGTTTTTTTTTTGTATTTCACCTCATGAACGCTGGTGGTGTTACGCTGGTGACATTTCACATCCATCTCTACTACGTAATGTTACTGCCAGTTGTCTTCTCTAAGTTCTCCAGAGAACGGTCACGAGTACTAATATGTATGTAGGAAAGTAAGAATACTATGGAAGGATAAAATGAATGGGAATTTGATTGTTTATGGTATGAAAGGAGGATGGTTAATGAATGGGACGTAAGGCAGTTTTAAAAAGTAAGAAAGGGGAGTCTTTGGTGCGATGTCGGTCGGGTGAGAGGATTTTGTTTTAAAATATAAGGTGTGTTTAAAATAAAAGGAGTGACAGTTAAAATATACCCTGTGATATTTCTATATCCCACATGTATACACTTTGAAACCATGTCACATTAACTTTTTTGACAAAATAAACCATGAGTCTCATTAGATGTCAAATATGATAGTGCGACAGGGTTCTAGAGTGGGTACATGATATTGCTTATGACTGTACATTGTCCACTAACCCGCGGAGCTAATATAACCCGCGCGATATTAAACTACTTTTTCAACATTACTTGAAATCACAACTCACGTAAAATATTCTGAAAGTATAATCTGACCGCGGCTTACCTACCTCCGCCATTATTGTAAGTTATTTGATCACAAACCCTCTTCGCGTAAATATGCAAAATTATTCCAACGGAAAGTGGAAAAGTTAAATTGATACGTCTGGCTTACGAGGTGGCGATGGTAACTCCATCTTGGTGCCAGATGTAATTACAATAGTTTAGCTGAGGTCAAATGTTGATGGGTTTCATGTAAATGACTGAATGGCGCCTTCGAACAGTTCAGTTTTAGTGCAGTAATGTGTGTACAATGTACAAGTGGAAGAAGGCCTAGGCGTAGTTTAAGTAGTATAATCTCTTCTATCGTGTGGATTGCGAGGTGGAGTACCAACCTCATCCACCCTGGTGGAAGGGTTACTATTGAGCCGCCAAAGGCCCCTGACATGACTCATGTAACGACTACTTACTTGCATCGGTAAGTACCTAGTATCAGTAGTATAATGATGATCTCCGATCGATTTCGGTCATTGTGACCACTTCGACTCCTAGTCGACACGACGCTGATGCGCCCGAACTAATATAAATATCCTATGTACAATGTACAATCAAAGAACAAAAGTTCAGTCACTGACCCGAGCGAATTATTTGTAAACCGTGGTGATATTATGAACCATTAGTTGTCATAATTATAAAATTTATGTTTTTGTAGGTGTTTTTGGCCTATTACAAAAACGACATGTAACCAGAAGGTCTTAAGTGCAACCAGTTAATTTATTACTTTGCAAAAAACTGATTGGACTTTTGCACGTAATCGTAACTGTCTGTCTGTGTCTATTGTGTCCTTTAATAATAAATGTTTCTTTCTTTCTAACATACCGCGATCAGATCCAGGATGTTTTAGAGAAAGGCCAGGTCAAGGGTGCTCTAAATCGGAGCATGCATGCCGTGTTTGATGAGAGTGGAGAAAGCGAGCCTGGTGTGGGGTGCCTAGTTCACCTTACGATGGAAATACCTCTGACTACCCCATTGGGATATAGTAGGGCCATAATAACAGTACCCGCGCATGATCTATACCCCGTACATTCGCATTGTAGCCATAATCCGTATTCACAAACACCCCTCGTAGCGGGTGCAAAAGTGGCGACAGAAAAAGTGGGACCGCATTACGTGTGGGTTTGCATTTATGCAACACGCTTTGAACCTGGCTTTGCGACTGATATTAAGTCTCATTACTTTACGGATTCCAGTCTTGTGCCCGCCATGGATTTGAAGGACGTGTTGTGAAATCGTGAGATTCGAAATCGTGGACTCCTACGTGCTCCCAGCGCTGTGATGTAACATTTTCTGATAAATATTTGAGATTCGTATCGATTGGATTCCTTAATAGTCGACTGTTGATTTTTTTTAACATACTTACTTATCTATATTATACAGAGTGTTAGTCACATCATAACGAAAACTTTAAGAGATGATTGAGATTATAATTCTGAGTTGATATCATGTGTAATCGTCGCCAAAGTATAGAACTGAAAATAATTAAAAATACAGAAAATTCCACTTGATATAAACTCAAAATCATGGTCTGAATCATCCCTATCAGTATTTGTTAAGACGTCACGAACATCCTCTATATTTTTAGTAATAATAACAAATAATAATTACGACTTCGGCGCCAGACACGCCTTCCAAAAGTCTTCCAAAAGGGATTTCAAAGTCCCGGGGTATGGAAACGACATACAAATAGGAATAATGATTTATTTCAGGCATCGAAACCCATACAAGAACATAAACACGCTTTTAAGTCGAAATCTTACATTTGTTTCGATCCTGACATACTTCTTACTTCCTCTACAGTCATGAATCGATTCGTACACGTGTGCCGGTTCAGAGTACTTCGTACTAAACCTTTTTTAAACACGTCCCCGATTTGTTTAATGTACGTCCGTCTAGGCGCTCCTTTGCTAGCCTTAACAACAACCTTCGCTTTATATACCGCTTATTAATTCTATTACCCTTCATGTCCAAACCACCTTAACATTCCCTTTTCAATCTTATTCACTACATCGTCACGTCTGATATGCCTCAACAAACGTATTATTTTAAAAACAATGGTGCTAATTCCTGTAAATACCATCTAATTTTATTTTAAGTTACATCTGTCATTTTCTTATCCGGCGAAAAGGAAAGGAACGGGTAATCGGCAAGCATAAAATTTATGGAACACACGTCAATTTTAAGCACAAATCTAAAACAACCGTCTAAAAATTTTACATTGGCCAATAACCCGACAGAATTAAGTTGACAGCACACGTCAAACGGTTTGCATACCAGCGAGATACCTTTTTGATTCGCCCGGGTTATTCATTCATTTACTCATTCTTCCTAAAATTAAGAGCTATCAATCGTCCGTCCCTTTCCTTTTCGGCGGATGAGAAAATGACAGGTATAACTTAAAGTAAAATTAGGAGGTGTCTGCAGGAATCGGGGCCAATATACACCCACTCCTTTCCAGTTATGTTTAAGTCCCATGTAATAGGGGGCAAGCCTACTGCCATTAACCGGGCACGAACCCTTGAAACCACGTGATATCGATTATGTATGATTGAAACATGAATTCAAACTTAGAAGGTCGAATTCGTGGTTTAGAGCTCGAGCCGGTATTCAAACCTAATTTTAAAATCATGGCATTAGTTATTAATACCTGAGTTAAATGTAATGCTGAATTATTAATTCCAAAGAGCTTAAGATCACGACGCGGACATATTATGCGGTCTCCGAAGCACAGTCTGGAGAAGCAGACCATCGTAGGCCAAATGGATGACTAACGTGCGCGAGGAAGGGCGCCTACGAGGTGGTCTGACATCCTGAAGAAGACGGTGAGCGGCAGCATACAGAGGGCGGTCTTACGCAGCATATAGCCGTACCAAGTGGAAAACCATAACCTGTGGTCGCGATCCTCAGCAGTGAGGGAACGACGAAGAAGAAGATTAATTCTAAATAATAGGAAGGCAGCAAGGCTATTACTGATTCTGCCTCTTTTCCATAGTAATAATACTCAAACTCTAAAAATATTTTTATTCATTTGGTAACATAGTTATAGTTACACTGATTAACTCTGAATCGGCGTGCATGTATGAGAAACGATTGACGACTGTGGAGGAAGCAAGAGAATTATGTCAGGATCGACTCAAATGGAATTCTATAGTCTCTGCCTACCCCGATGGGAAAGAAAAGTGAGTTTATGTATGTGTACATATAACGAACGTCTCACCCGCCTAAAACAACGACAAAAATAGCTTTCCGTGCAGTCGTTAAACTTTCTTGTACTCGCACAAAACTAAATAGTTTATCAAGCCATTATCGGTCTATAAGCCACGCCTAGCTTTCACAGGCTAGATCAAAAGCCAATATAGGATGCATATAACTTTAGCTCGTGGAACGCGAGGAAATAGCCCCGAGCGAAGCCTCGGTACAATAATAACTTTGCATCGAAAATCCTTAAAATACTGGGCTCTATTTGGGTCGGAATTAAGCATCCTTCACCTTGTTTGATTTATGCTCGAATTGGGAACACCTCCCGGTACTTTCATTATTGCTTCCGTTTGTTTAGTGAGTGGGAACATTATAGTCGGAAGTAGGTAAACTGTACACCTATTTATAAGTAAGATATTTAAATTAAAAGTACCTGGGTAGACATCTCTTGTCACGTTTTGTGTGTTATAAATGTTTCTATTTTTTATCTATTCTTTTTAATTTAATTTATATTTTTATTAAAACTAAACGCTACCAGTAGAATTTTTGGATGGGCATGATAATTTATAATAATATACCAAACAACAAAAAAGAATTACCTACTTCAAAATTAAAAAAATATATATGTAGCTGGCTTCTATAACATAAATTTTATAGAGTCAAAAAAAATTTTCCCAAAAATATTGTACTTATTGGAAAAATGTGTCGTAAATGATATAAATAAATAAATTAAACAAATTAATAATTATTAATTAATATTATTAACTTATTATTATTATATTACTTATTATTACTTACTTATTAATATTTATTATATATGATATGAATGAATGACAATATTTGCTTGCTATTGTTGATAGCTGATAAGGAGGGACTTTTATGAACATCCATCTACTAATGTACCCTTTTCAAAAGCAAATAAAGAGTGTTTCTATTTCTAATGATTTCATGTTGAATAAAAGTAAAAATCTTATAGGTTAAAAATTCTTCTGGTAATCTTAATTCAATTAAAAAATGCATAATATATATTCTTCCGTATTCTATCAAATATTTAAAATTTCTTACTTGCGAAAATCCCATAAAATATGGCGGGAAAAAAAAGTGCAGAATTTTATCGATGAATAAGTATTATAAGAATTCCAATAACCCGTTTTCACACATTTCTTGCTTAGCCCCATTGAGGGTGTTTTCGATCAATCGGTCGATTTAAACCTATTCAGAGGACTCTTTTGAAAAGAGAATCGCTTATTTTGTTCACATGATTATCGTGAACGTATCGAATACATCTTTTTCAAAGTGTATCAGTGTTCGTAGGTACAATCGTTACGCTTGCGGTGTCACAATTTAAACGTATTTTTCTTTATTTGCTAATAGCATTCGTGGTAGCACAGTTGGTAGAACGCTTGCCTCTCATTCTGAGGTCGCAGGTTCGAATCCAGCACAGGCCTAAACCGCAATGACTGCCGAATTAGTTTTCGAATTCATGTTTAATAATCACGTGCTCAGCGGTAAGGAATCCCACATTCCCGAGATGCATTTCAGAGGTATTTGACCTAACCTGTACTGGGCTGGTTTTCCCTTCGCGGATTGGAATGTCAGACAGGCAGTCGCTTCTGTAAAAAACCAGACCTGTCAAAATCTTCAGGTACCTAGGGGGATGATAGTATGCTTATATCGTTCGTTTTGCCGAAACAATGTTTTTCTTTCTTTTTTTAAGTTGATTTTGTATTACATATAAACTTAAATACAATGGGTATTCCAATTGGAAGGAAAGTGAAAAATAAAGAGAGTTTATGTAACTTTTTCACGGAGACTTCTTAATTGAAGTGCGCCAGCAACCCCGGTACTCGACTTTCAACAATGAGTTAAGTATTAATGTATCTTAAGTGCAGTTTTCACTAACACAGTTGGATCGACCAATATAGACGCGATGCGGCTCTCCACCTGCGTTGGTATAACAGAAAACTCGATGAGGTGTGGGCACTTTCATTTTGCGATGGATCTACCACTGACTAACCTAATTGGCATAGTCATGAGCTTATGTGAGTATGCAATCAGTTAAATCTTGACGCACAAGCGTATGGAAGGATCCACAGGCACGCTTCTAAAAAATTTCATCTTTGAAACAACAGTGTGTTAGGCTGAATTGTTCGTCGACAGTTATAAGACATTTTTCTATAAATGGCAACACAAGAATGGGGTTGTCAAATCGGACGGATTGATACACGCTCTCTTGCGTTGGGGACCTTGACGACATCGGACGTGTTTACCAAGTTAAGTGTTATTTTCTTGATACCAGAATAAATAAGTGTGATTACTGTTCTTCCGTATTTTTACTACAAGTGCATACTGTCGCGGAGTGAAATCCACGTATCTAACCGCTTTTTTAAATCATGTTCGGATAGGATTTTATGTAACTAAACCTCGTTTTGTGTCATCATAATCATAAACAGCCTATATACGTCCCACTACATCATATGTGGTTCGCCAAAAAAGTCCGCCAAACTGAAGTGGGACGGTGCCGGACACGTTTGTCGGATGCATCCGGAGCGATGGGCACGAGTCGTTACTCACTGGATACCTTAGGGCGGGCATAGAAGTCGAGGAAGACCGCGTAAAAGATGGTGTGACTACCTCAATGCTTATCGGAAGGATTGGCCGGAGATCGCGCAAAGTCGAGAGGAGTAGAAAAATCAAGGGGAGGCCTTTGCCCAGCAGTGGGATTGAATAGACTAAATATGATAAGATTCGTCCCACTGCTTAGGCACAGGCCTCCCCTCAATCAACCGGAGCGGGAGCATACTTCACCACGCTGCTCCACTGCGAGTTTCGGTCGATTTCTTTCAATTAATTTAAATACGGCTTATGTTATTTTATGATTTTAAGTAGTGGAAAAATATCGAAATTGGCATTAAAAGTAGCATTATTGGTTCAATACGATCTACTCTGAACCGGCGTGCGTGTATGAAGCGATTGATGAATGTGGAGGAAGCAAGAGAAGTGTGTCAGGATCGAAGCAAATGGAATTCTATAGTCTCTGCTTACCCCGGTGGGAAATAGGCGTGAGTTTATGTATTGATTCAAAAAACCAAACAAGCACTCAGCTCAAAAGTAAGTTAGGGTGGAACAGCAACGGGGCCCACTTTGTGCCGGCGCGGAGTGGGAGTCACTCCCACCACTTTATCTCAATTCGCCAACCGCCTTCCAATTCCAGTCCTATTTATCTTTTATGAGAATTGCACTAAGCCCGTCGCTTTTGGTACCCGCTTTGTTATAATTGCCTCCAGTTTTGGGAAAAAGTCAAAAGGTTATTTTCATTTTCGAAGCTGCATTCTCGCGTTTTGAGCTAGTTAGTTGCGAAATATGGTTGGCTTGTTTAGAACAGGTTTTATATGAATCGCTGGAAAACAGCGGCTTGCTCGTTAGGAAAAAGTTCGGAAATAGATGCAGTTGTACCTCCTACACACTTTATTATAATTTATTGCAAAGTCACAAACAGTTAAAAGGTTACACGGTAGTAGGTAGATGTGACGCCCTGTAGGGGTACGGTCACGAGTACTAATATGTATACACTATGCAACCATGTCACATTAACATTTCTGACAAATTAAACCATAAGCCTCATTAAATGTCAAATATGATAGTGCGACAGGGTTCTAAAGTGGGTACACGATATTGCTCATGACTGTACAGCAACATAAGAGGTGACATCAGCTGCCTCATTATATATAACACAATTTTAAATGAATATAAAATTTATTACACGTTAAACAGGTAACAAAACGACGGGGAAGAAGCAAATACTCCTATCTTACATTTTTAGGCAAATCAACTTTTAGATGTAGTTCGATGCAAAATTTAATTTTACATTGGCTGGTAAAATCTCTTAGGTATATTTCCCACTTTTAGGGTGATTTTCGATGAATAGAAAATAGCTCGTAAATAAATATTTTATATGTTGTAATATTTTTTTATATAAATATCTCCTTTCTGCAGAAATAAATACCTCCTATCTCGTGTTTTAACCGATAATAGCTCCTATCTTCAGAATCAAGCGTGTGTGTTTTTGTTTGATGGAAGATCATGGAGGTTAATAGGTGATGATGGGCAATGGGCATGGCACGAATGATCTCCTACTTTTTGCAGTGATTTGTTCACTGACACTTTTCAATATTAATTTTTTTTTTCTTAGCGTGTAGCGGAAAATCGAACGCCCAATACGATTTGTTATTGGGTGTTCCAATTTCTTCTCACTTTTCACAAAAATATCGAATAATCGATATTTTGTATGGTTTGGTAAAAATTAAGTTACGGAAATTTAGTATGTTGAGTACATTCCTGAAGAAAAATCTTAGGATCACTCCTACATACACTACAACCCCTTTATTAACCGGACTATTCATGATGATTTTAATAAGTACCTACTTCTTGATCTCAGTTGATTATTTACATAATAAATATACATTTTTTAATTCTTACTACATATATTGATATATTTTTTGAAATACCAATTAAATAAATGAAGGTACCTATTTTATCATGGTCAATAAAGAGTTTTTTAAATCTTTTTTAAAATTAAAGTATATCTTCATTAAAAAGCTAAGCAAAGAACGTTCTTGGAAAAAACCTGT
Organism: Pectinophora gossypiella; assembly: GCF_024362695.1. Classification (NCBI taxonomy): domain Eukaryota; kingdom Metazoa; phylum Arthropoda; class Insecta; order Lepidoptera; family Gelechiidae; genus Pectinophora; species Pectinophora gossypiella. The sequence goes on along the minus strand of NC_065404.1, from coordinate 1,424,129 downwards.
CCTATTATTTAAATAATTTCAGTATTTTCTTAAAACATACCATAATTTGTTTTTATATTGCATGCTTTATGTATTTTACAGTTAAACTTTTACTAGCTAAATGTTGCTCCATTCCTTTATAACATCTCCTAACTTGAACATAATTTGAAATTCATTGAAAGCAATACATCCTATCTTACAAAATCATGTATAATTTACGTTATTCGGTACTTACTGCTTTTCTTTAATTATTAATAGGTTTTTGAAGCTACAGTGAATAGTTTACGAAGAGAAATAAGGCAAATAATAGGAATTTGAAGGATTATTTACAAGTGGAAAAACCGTCTAACGTCAAAACTTCACAGAAATCAATAGGTTCTATCTTACATTAACTTTGATTCCTCTATATATACGAAACTAACATTAGTTTAAAAAAATATCTTTTGAAATAACAAAACTACCTTCAGAACATGACACCGCGCTTTTATTATATTGTCACATTTCATATTTCCTTATGTTGAGTTGTGGTGCGAAATAAAGATTCTTATTTATTTATTTATTTATTTTATTTATTATAAACAAAAAAGTTATTCAGTTTTTTCCGCCTCCGGTAAAGTTAGGTCTGTGTAAGATAGGAGTATTTGCTTCTTCCCCGTCGAAAACTAGCTTTTGCCCGCAGCTTCCCTCCCGTTAAATTCCTAATCTACCAAAATTTAGCTATATTGAAAACTGCGAAAAGTCCCATATAAAATTTTACCCCCCTCTTTGAAGGGGTTAAGGGGCAGATTTCTACAAAAAAATGATGCACGATTTTTTTGTTGGTCACAAATTGTCCGCATACCAATTTTTAGCTTTCTACCTTGAAACTTGCGGAACGCTCCATACAAACTTCCACCCCCTTTTTAGGGAAGTGAGTCGTCAGAAAGAGACAAAATTTTGCCTATGTCACTTCAACTATCTCCACTTAAAAAATCACGTCAACTCGTTGCTCCGTTTTGCCGTGAAAGACGGACAAACAAACAGACACGCACACGCTTTCCCATTTAAAACATTAGTAAGGATTATTACTCACTTTTACGAAATTTAGTAATTATAATGGCAGAAGTGTAGACACATCGTTATGGTTAAGTCCGAAACGCAACGATTCGCGAACGATCAAAAAATTTAAGATCAAAAATAAAAAGCCGGTCGCGCACTGAGTATTCCAAGGCTTTGTCTTGAATAATAAAGTCAGTCACAAGTCAAGTATACAGGTTGTTAGTGACATCGTAACGAATACTGAGAACTCAGAATAATGAGCTGAATCAATTCTCTCAATTCGTTACAATGTCAGTTATACCCAAGACAAGTACATACAGGTAACCATACAAGAAGGTACGGGTGACACCGTAACGAATACTGAAGGGGATGATTCAGATCATGATTCTGAGTTGATATCAAGTGGAATTTCCTGTCGGAAAATTTGTGAAAATTTTTGTTTTTTTTTTTAATTATTTTGAGTTCCATACTTTTGCGAAAGTAGCTTGGTTATGCTGCACTGACAAGAGCGTGGCTCTTAAATTGATGATGATGACTTTTGCGACGGAAAATTCCACATGATAATGAACTCAGAATTATGGTGTGAATCATCCCTCAAAGTTTTCGTTACGATGTCTCTTACACCCTGTATTCATCGCAATAGGTCCAAAAAAACAAATGACCTATAAGGGTTCCATTCTTCCTTTTAAGGTTCTGAGCCTCCGTTATAATCTCTCGCATAATTCTACATTAAGTAGAAATATCATAGTGAAATAAAGTTGTCTTACCTAGTGGCTGCGCAGTCGGCAGTCTAGCTAGAAACATGAGTCTTAAAATGTCATACACATTTGTCATCCTTACAACATTCAGTGGGTAAAGAACTCGCCCCTGTAGTGGGGACTGTAGAGTCCGGTGTTCATACAAACAACAATATACCCGCTTCTAGACAAATGTGCACTTTTAAATTCTACCTTACGTACAGCTCACTACAGTTGCATATGAATATTTGAACAATGCATGGATATCCCTGTTCCCGAGCTAAGCTTCCTTTGTTCCTAAACTAATGCATTTGTGGAAAAAGTGAATATATTTCTGCCGCTTGTACTTGAGATACATCTTCACGCTATTTTCGTTTAAAGCACATAGTTGATGAAGTTTTTTGCCAGTTTAGAGCAAAGTACTTTTAGGACAGTCTGGAAACAGTTCAAAACAATTACTTTTCTATTTTCTGTACCTTGCATTCTTTGTGCCAACTAAAGTATATTTATCTTTTCTTATCTATAACATAACACAACATAAGATATACTAACTATCCGTTGATTGGAGGGATAAATGTGGTAGTACCGTGACGCTTGTATAGATGTCAAAACATTTTGAAAAAAAATTTGGGTTGAAACATTTTAAACATGTTTGGGCTGAAACATTTTAACAGAATAGTTGTTTCACTTCTTATCTCGACACCCGTATAATATTCACATTTGATATACTTGTAACATAATACACATAACATAATACACCACTACGTCTCACTACTGGGCACAAGCCTCTCCTCAATTAACCGGAGAATTGCAGCATACTCCACAAGTCGTGTGTAGGTATAATGTGCAATCAAAGAGCAAAAGTGCAGTCACTGAGCCCAGCGCATTATTTGTAAACAGTGGTGAAATTATGAACCATCAGTGGTCATAATTGTAAAATTTGTTTTTGTAGGTATTTTTGGTCTATTACAGAAACGACATGTAACCAGGAGGTCTTAAGTGCAACCAGTTAATTTATTACTTTGCTAACTGATTGGACTTTTGCACCTTATCGTACGTATAATCTATAAATTCCGCGTCTGTTATTTATTCGCGTGATAAGTTTACAAGGCACAGTTTGTACAGTCATGAGCAAAATGTACCCACTTTAGGACTCTATCGCATTAACATATTTGATATTTAGTGAGAGTTACCGTTCAATTTGTCAAAAAAGTTAATGTGACATGGTACCAAAGTGTATACATATATTAATGCTCGTGACCGTACTCTACTATAGGGCCTTGTTGTTCCATACTATTGGACAGAAAAATGCGTAAAATACTCTTGTGGATCGTGTAACTGCAGAACGATACGAGTCGTTTGTTGGTCATGCAGATTGGATTGGTTTTTTAAGTGGTAGTTACGTTCACAATTGTCGTAATAGACCCAGAAATAGGTTTAAGATAAAAGAAATTGGAAAGCGAGATTGGATACATGCATTTTGGAGTTATCTCTTAAGTGTTACATGTGGTTCGCTGCACGTTTTAGTATCGTTGATTCGAACGGATTTGAATTTTGCTAAAGTGCAGTTTGCTTTAAAGTTGCACGAGTGTTGCCAACAGAAAATCAATTAAATTAATAAGGTCGCCTATTGTACTCTTTTTATTTCTCTTTGTTTTGTATTTATTGGCATTTCCTGTTTGTGTTAAATTGACAAGAAAAACTTAACAAATATGATGCATATTTATGAAGCTACAGTAGTTTTAGGCGGATGAGACGTTCGTTACGTAAAAAATGACGATTCAAAGTGTAACTGTGTTACCTACTGAATAAAGATATTTTTGAGTTTGAGTTTTGAGTTCTGTTTTCGGGCTAAACTAGGAGGCCCACCGAATGAATTTGCATGTAGATTTGCTCCTATATGAATATACAACAAAAAAATGACAAAACTTGTACCAAGGCAACTTCGGGTCGAGATGCCAGTTCGAAATAAAAGATGGCCGCTGTGATTTTATATTCTTGCGTGTTACAAGCGTACTTCCGCTCTGCAGGACAGACCCACGACTAGACTAACATAAAGTGATATACAACAAAAAAATGACAAAACTTGTACCAAGGCAACTTCGGGTCGAGATGCCAGTTCGAAATAAAAGATGGCCGCTGTGATTTTATATTCTTGCGTGTTACAAGCGTACTTCCGCTCTGCAGGACAGACCCACGACTAGACTAACATAAAGTGATAATAATTATGAGTATAGTTGCGACACGAGAAACCTTTTTAAATAATTGAGCCAGGCGCTCTGCTTGCGGTGCGTTTGAATATAAACCCATGTTCGCATTAGCTCGGTAGGGACGCGACGGTGATGATACGAGTACACGGCTGCGATTTTCATTCAGCTGATATTAAGGTAATCCGTTTTCCTGTATGGAAATATTGTTTTAGAACGCGATAAATAATATATATATATATTTTTTTTTTTTGACGTGACTTATTGTAGATTTGTCGCAGATAGCATTAAATGGAGCGCGCCGAGGGCTCTCACCCGGTACAAAATTTAAGACAACAGGCCTGAAGGTGCACAGTTGAACGTGAACCTCAGCTCAGGGCGTCATAAAAGAGGATGATATTTGAAAGAATTAATCGACCCTAGTGGGTCGATAGCGATAAGCGCTGAATGAGGAAAATCGTCGACTACGCCGGCGATATATATTTTTGATTTTTTATTTAAATTTCAGCTCCTTTCGAGTATCTGTTATTATCAGATCCCATCTCTACCTAGGTACCATTACGCATGCATGGAGGGCGGTCCCTATTGTCACCGTGCCTCTATTAATGCTTAAAGCCGAGACCCCATTACCTATGCGCTGCAAATTTTATATTCTCCCATAATTCATCCATTAACTGAACTATGCTTGCAGCTGGTAAAGACCTTCCACGAAGCAATTTATATGCAAAACGTTGTTTATCGACCGCAATTTTTAATTTGGTTTTGTTGAGTCGATTGAAAGGTTATTGGTTTACTGTTGTTTAATTAAAAACAAGTTTTTATTGAAGTTCAATAATAGTTTGAAATTAAATTATGTAGTACTTGTTATCTCGCTGTTGTTAAGTCAGGATTTTAAAACATAAGCTCACGACTATATCCCAATGGGGTAGTCAGAAGTACATCCATGGCAAGATGAACTAAGTACTCACGCATCACAGAGCTTTCTGTTAGACCTTGATAGGTGTCGAGCCGTATCGCCGTCTATAATGGGCGAGCCAACTGTGTTAGTGAAAACTTTTGTGTCTATGGAAAGGAGAGACGGTTAGCTCTCTCCTTGACAAGGATGGACCTCATAAAATTGGCTAAGGCATGACTGAACATTTTTTATAATTTAGTTATCTACCTAAAAGATTACGTTGTCTTACACTGGAAATCTTGTGTGCACCTACTGGCTTATGTAACAGTCCAATTCCTGATGTAACTTTGATTTTATTTAATGTTTTATCTCTCTGTGGTCTAGTGGTAGCGTTAGGCTCACGATCTGGACGTCCGGGTTCGATTCCCGATAGGGACATTGTCGAAATCACTTTGTGAGACTGTCCTTTGTTTGGTAAGGACTTTTCAGGCTTGAATCACCTGATTGTCCGAAAAAGTAAGATGATTCCGTGCTTCGGAGGGCACGTTAAGCCGTTGGTCCCGGCTAATAGCCGTAAAAAACACCTCCACCAACCCGCATTGGAGCAGCGTGGCGGAGTATGCTCCGTACGCCCTCCGGTTGATTGAGTGGAGGCTTGTGCCTTGCAGTGGGACGGATATAGGCTGTTTATGTATATAGGCTGTTGGTGTACCTTTTATAAATAAATAAAACTTTAATAACTTATTGGTGCAAGTTCGGTACCGGGGTTTGAACCCAAGAAGAGCAATCATACAAATCAAATTGTCCTAGTTCACCCTCGCATACCAGTTCAAACTGCGACAGGTTTCAACATTGCCCTGAGCGATAGAAACGCGATTACAATGTTACAATACCAAAGACAAGTTCCTCAATCTGCTGGAAAACTTGCAGTTTGTGCCTAATGGCATCAGAACTTGATTTCGCCCCGACGTCGCATGATCCATTCAAAGATGTCGAGTTCCCTATAAGTTTTGGTGTTCGGTATTCATTTGCCGCCGCAAATACTGCGTTATTGACATCGTAACGAAAACTTTGCGGGGTGATTCAGACAATGATTTTGAGTTGATATCAAGCGGAATTTCCTGTCGCAAAAGTATGAAACTGAAAAAAAAGAATCATGGTCTGAATCATCCCCCTCAGTATTCGTTACGGTGTCACTAACACCCATAATGTACTTGTACGGGGTGTAAGTGGCATCGTAACGAATACTGAGGGGGATGATTCGGCTCATTATTCTGAGTTAATATCAAGTGGATGTTTTCATCGCAAAAGTGTATACTTAACTGAAAATAATAAAAAAAAAATATCTTGAATTTTGCAAAGGAAAATTCCACTTGATATTAACTCAAAATCATGGTCTGAATCATCCCCCTCAGTATTCGGTACGATGCCACTAACACCCTGTATAATTGATGCTCAAACGATTTTCAGAGTGACTCAAGTGGATGAACACCGGTAGTCAATCTTATTACCGTTAACGCGAAAGAATTCTAAAATCTTTTGTCTTTTTGCAAATATCCAATTAGAACTTACGTAACTTGGCGATAGAGGTGAATAAGTTCTAACTGGATTTTTGCTAAAAGACACCGATTCAAGGGTATTTTGTCGTTAATGGTAATATGATCATTATCTATGTTCGAAGTACTGTACTATAATGATAATTTTATAAGTATTTCTTAAATTAACGCTGTTTATCAGTGAAACGCAAATTGGAAAGTATTCTTTTTGTTTTTGACGTGACTTGGCCGGACAAATAGGGAGCGCTGCGGGCTCTCACCCGGTACAAAATTTAAGACTGTAACAGGCCTGAGGGTTGGGCGCGAAATATTTGAAACAATTAATCGACCCAGGGTCAATTCAATTCAATCGAAAAAAAAACGCCGATAGCGATAAACGCTGAGCTGAATGAGGGAAATCGTCGACCACGCCGGAGAGGTCGGTATCGGAGTTAAGAAAGTAATTGTAAGTCATTCCGGAAACGAAAATTTATTTGTGTTTAGAACTTAAAAACGGTATGAAAACTTATTGTCACTAGGTACTCACAGTAGTTATTAGGAATTAAGTCTGGCTCTGCGTCGTCGTGGTCGGGCAGCTTGGGGGTGATGTCACGCGTCACTAGCTGCGCGGGCGGCGGCTTGCCGTGCGGCGCGCGCCGGCGCCGGCGCAGCGACGCGGCGCACGCGCCCGCCACCAGCGCGCACACGGCGCCCAGCCCGGCGCCCATCGCGCCCAGCAGCCCGCCGACGCCAAGCGGCGCTTCTGAAGCTGAAACAAACATGCGAATAGTATTCAATCAATCAATAATTCTTTATTGCACATATCCCCCCATATAATGTAAATAAGTACTTATCTAAAACTAGCTCTTATAGAGTTGTCACATGAACCATGTCAAGGGCCTTTCGCGGCTCAATATTAACCCTGACACCAGGGTTGCTGAGGTTGGTAATCCACCTCACAACCCACACGATAGAAGAAGATAGAGTTAGTAGGTGCTTATTTATACATTTTACTGCCCAATTATACTTTCAAGCATTTAAATATTTAATGAGCCATCATATTAAGGTACACGTTACGTTATTTCTTTATCATTTATTGGCCTTATTTAACTTCTTAGCTTGTTACTGAACAGTATATTTTTTATTTGCATACTGATCGTAAATGTTGTATTGCCGCTGCACCTTAGAAAACCTAGTTTTTTTTTTTATAGACTGTGTTCATTATACGTTTGGTTTTAATACTATGTTGTTTTTCTAGCATTAAATATAGCTGGCACTTAAGTAGGTGTACATTTAACTGTTAAAACTATCAATCAAATCAAATATATTTCATTGCACAGAACTAAATTTCAACAATCAGACATAACACATGGATACAGTACAATTTGGACAGCCTTATTGCTCTAGAGCAATTTTTTTCAGGCAACCATTACCAGGAAACAAACATTTACAAAGAACTTGGATGCGGGATGGTGCACCAAGACAAGAAATAAATACCTAATGGGAAACTAAAGTTAATATAATTATATACTCTATAATAAATAACATTGTAATACATTGTGAAATTGATATTTTTCAAATAACTTAAAAATTTATTTATTCAAACAATTAAAAACAAAACAAACACATCTTATAAATAAAACACCTCCTCCAATGCGTCACATCGAGGCAAGGTGCCCAACAGGCTGGCAGCATTACCCCTCTGAATTGCCAGGCTAATAATTAATACATATTTACTAAAATTCACTATCCATTGTTGAAAACTCTATAGTGTCTAAAGGACCGGGCAGAAGCTTATAAATAGGGCTAAGTTCGACAAGAAAATAATAGAAATTAGAAGTGACGAATGTTTTGCTTACTTATACCTCTAGAGGTAATACTTGCTGACAAATGATGCACGCGAGGACTTCGAAAATGAGTGGCATAATTTTGACGAATTCAAAGAACAATATTTCTTTAAATGTGAGGTTGCAATGCCGATCAAAACGAGTAGAATTCTGTCATATGTAGTTGCATAACCTTTTACGAAACGTTCAAGCGTAAACATATTTTTGGGTTGGCAATTCTACTGAAGTTGGTCAGACCTTCAGCTAAAGGTTTAACGGAAAAGTAACAGAGGCCGAGGCTAAACTTCTAATAATATTTCACTCAAGTGATGATAATGATGATTTTTAAGGTCAATTACAAACCCCTACAAACCCATGGTATAAGAAACTTAGGTATACTCAAAAGTGACAGCTCAAGGTTAGCTCAGCTGACATCATCCCACCCTGCGTTGCGATTTCGTAAAAAATAAATTGCCCACGACCTATGATTTTAATTTACTTTGCAAGGCAAATATGAACGTTTGGTAAAAGATTTAATAACAGTTTTAATGTGTTTTTATGTACGTAACAAGTAATAGTAATTAAGTAAATTAGTTAGAAATTCACACAAATGTTGGAGATGCCAATTTTATGGTAACAAGTACGTCATCAAAGAGCTAGCAATGGCGGCTTTTCATAGGATTGAACATACCTGGTTTTCTTATACCATGTACAAACCAAACAGAATACATAAACTGCCTATATACGTCCCACTGCTGGGCACAGGCCTCCCCTCAATCAACCGGAGGGGGTAAACAAACAGAACACAATGACAAAATCACGCAACATGTCACAGCAACTAATTTTCAGAGTTCAATGGAAGCATATTGCGGCACACGCGACTAATGATGTATAACAAGTAATACCCGAACTTGTACTAAATGTTCAGCATCCTTGGTAAGTACTTGTTATTTCCCCCTTGAACCCCCTTTCCGCATCATACATAACTTGGCCGCAATCCGTTCGTCAGGCGACAAGTTGAGACGCAATTAGCGCGGATTGGCGAGAACTTGCTGCTAGTTTTACCTACTTGTCGCTGCATGTCGCGGTCGCGACGCGTACAACTTTGATTAGGGATGTTCTATTACGGCAATAAAAGGGTTATTTTAACCAATTTCTGACGAAACTCTGCTTGCCGCAGTCGCTGTTTCAAACAATAATATAATCTGGCAGTCAAGACTGACGCGTTTAAAGTGTGCCCTGCCACATCGCCGCTAATCTTCTTCTTCTATCGTGTGGGTTGTGAGGTGAATTACCAATCCCATCGACCCTCGTGTCAGGGTTAATATTGAACTACCAAAGGCCCCGACATGGCTAATGTAACAACTACTAACTTGCATCAGTAAGTAGTGACCGGGATCAACGGCTCAACGTGCCTTCCGAAGCACGGATCAACAATCAGGTGATCAGCCTCTATAGTCCTAACCAAACTATGAATCACAAAGTGATTTTCGTGATATATCTCCACCGGGATTTGTACCTGGGACCTTTGGACCGTGAGCCGAAAGCTCAAACTACTGGACCACGGAGAATTATATCGCGGGCTTCAACCAATACGAGTAGTTTAACGTCTATCTACCGTAGATAGCATTCGCTGCTTCTATTGGTCGAAGCCGTCGATAATATCTGCCACGCGCGGCATGGTTGCCGTGCAGACCTCGCTGGAGAAGAGTTGGACTAGCCTTCAAACTTCTGTATCTCAAAATCTCCCTAGCGTTAATCCCGTTTTTCATAGGGTCCGCTTACCTAATATGAATATTTGACAGGTCCGGTTTTTTACAGAAGCGACTGCCTGTCTGACCTTCCAACCCGCGAAGGGAAAACCAGCCCAATACAGGTTAGGTCACATACCGAAAACAAATTCGACAATCATTGGTTTAGGCATGTGCTGGTTTCGTACCTGCGACTTCAAAGTGAGAGACAAGCTCTACCTGGGCTACCACGGCTCCTTCTCCTTCAAACTTCTCTATCTCTCGACAAACAAAAGAAAAAGTCTTCGGTGATAGCGACCGTCTCCGCTATCAATCAACATGACATATCGACACATTTAAAAGCAACATTACCAACCCTAGTGCCATCGGCTGGCGGCCGCGAGTGCCGTCACTCACGGGATTAAAGTTCAACTCATAAAACAGGATGCACATTAATGTCACAAGTGTTTTTGGCGGTGTTCAAATTACAAATAGTTCGAAATTCAAATTTCACCTTAGAACGCGCTCCGAAGATTTACTACATAATGATGAAATTGTGAAGAAAATAGTTTTTCTCGGTACTGGTATGGTGAAGCCACTATTATTTGGAAACATGGGGTGAGATAAACAAAAATATTTAAATCGTCATTAGTAAGTACTTTATCAAAGGCCTAAAGGCCTCCGGAGGTCTCGAGTTTGAATCCCTGTGGAAACATATGACAAAAAACACTGTGAGCCCTGTTGGGGTTAGGACGTTGCAGACTGATCACTCGATAGTCCGAAAGTAAGATGATCTGTGCTTCGAAAGGCATGTTAAGCCATTGGTTCCTGTTACTAGTAGTCGTTACATAAGTAATGTTACCTTTGGCTCAATAATAACCCTCCCAATAATGACACGAGGGTTGATGAGGTTGGTAACCTACCTTACAACCCACACGATAGAAGAAGGGTACTTTTATCAATCCATATTTAAATTTAAGTAACCTTTTTAATTTTTTTTTATGGAACTTCTGTGCCGAGCAAAATCAGCATTCTGCACATCCTACTTAATACAAACAACTTCGTTTTACATAGCCTCTATCGTCTGACGCCATACGATTCAAGTCTAAACTATGTTCGAGGTGAGGTAAACCTAGCTCAGACGCTGGTGGGGAACGGAAAGTTGCCGTTATAAACGTAGTATTATTCCTTATTCTATGATTGTGGGTAAATGTGAATTAGATTTGTTTTGTACCGGCATTACAACTGTCAAACGAATGCTCGCCAATCCTTTCTTTTTCTTTTTCCTGCCTTTTTATCAACGCGTAACTTATCTATTTGTGGAGATTTCTCATTAGCATTATCTACATCTATCGTCTAGATCTATAGTTATTATTTGACTGTTAATCTTCTTAAGAAATATAAATAATAAATAATATAAATTTTTCGCGCGCTATCATTACAAGTCTCACCTTATCTCTGACGCAGCTTTGTATTCTTAATCCGCACCCCTCTCCATCCCTCCGTCCCTTTCAATTAACTTATTAACGTAACGACCGCTCTTTATACAAAATGCTAATTCCATCCAGGCGGGACTCGATTGGGATTCGATTTTGCATTTTTAAAGCTTCGAAAAAGGACGCTTCAATTTAATTCCTTTAGAAAATGCCATAAGAGATGCGACAGTTCATAATAGGATTAGATTTAAACATACCAGCACGGCTAACAAGCCCGACGTGATAGAATTATCGATCGATTTAATTGTAGAAATCGATAAGTTTGTTTTTTTCCGTAACCTACGTACCACGTGATTTCGTTCGTATTTTGACAGAACGACATGACTTATTTGGGATCACATTTTGCGTACAGCTAAGGAGTGGAACTCTCTGCCGTCTTCTTTATTTCCGAATGCATAACCCGGGTGCTTTCAAGGCCAGAGTGAACAGGCACCTTCCGGGCGAGCTCCATCTTAGGCCTCGTCAATGCCTTCGGGCAAGTCTGGGGCCAAGAGCAAACCCGTCAAAGGTAAAAAAAAATAATTCGCACCAATCGACAAAATGACATAATTATGTCGTCATAATGGATAAAATGACGGTGACAAAATTTTACCACGTTGCGCATGGAAGCCCAACTGGGATAGAGATTCGGCTAGGTAACGTGGCTAAATGATGGATAGATAAACTTAGCTTCCGTGAGAAGACAGATTTGCTTTGGATAATTGATGTATCTGAACTAAATATTTTAATAACAAGTCTGTTAGCCTACAAGCAAGTCAAGCAAGCGCAAGCAAGCGCAAGCAAGCGCAAGCAAGCGCAAGCAAGCGCAAGCAAGCGCAAGCAAGCGCAAGCAAGCGCAAGCAAGCGCAAGCAAGCGCAAGCAAGCGCAAGCAAGCGCAAGCAAGCGCAAGCAAGCGCAAGCAAGCAAGCAAGCAGGCTGCAAGTGTAGCCTTTGATTGGAATATAGCCTAGTAAATTAGTGGTTAGTTTGTCATAGTGGAGAGCCGTGCCAACCAGTTGGGAAGCAGTGGTAGCTCAGGTGGTACAACGCTTGACTCTCAATTTGAGGTCGCAGGTTCGCATCCTAGCACAGACCTAAACCAATGATTTTCGAATTTATTTTCGAATTCATGTTTGGATCATACATGGTTATGACTCAGCGGTGAAGGAAAGTCGCTTCTGTAATAAACTTGACCTGTCAAATCTTCAGATTAGGTAAGCAGACCCCGAGAAAAACAGGATGACAGGATGAGGATGGTGTGTCATAGTAGACGAGTCTTCTGTCCAGGAGCTTAATTTTTGAACAATAGGTATGTCCTCACCTTGCAAATGACAAGTTCTGGTGTGTTAAGTGAAATGGGTATATATTTTCGAACGTGACTTGAAGTGAGCCAAAAATTAGACCCAAGGTGTTTGTTAATCATTCTTTCTTTTTTAATAGAAACTTATAAAACTGTTGGTCACGCAAGGACTACAAACTTGTAACTCTTGCTTCACTCACTAACTCACACTCACTCTTACCACTCTCACTCTTCTTCTCTTGTCACTCTTGCTTAAGAGTCAGAATTACATTACACTACACGCATAAAGTTTAATGGGGTAGGCAGAACCAGAATACATCAATAACCCCGTAGTCAATGATATTCGGCTGAACCGCATGACGAAACACATTACCATAGTATTTTAATATATCTACATATATTATTACGTCGAAACCCAAGGAACATATTTCAAACAATACATCTTGCAGCATGTATAGAACACACCTCGAAGGGCTCGTGAAATAACCAGGCAGCACCGTATACAACTGTCAGCATATTATTATGAAATTTGCATGAACCGCTGACGTGTTCAGTCAGCGAGTACCTACAAGGAAGGATAGGTGTAGAACATATACAATTATACGTGTATACATCAACATATACACAAATAAACTCACATCCATATTCTGTAAAGTCTCCTTGCAGGGGTGACAATATTACACGTTTTATGGCTTTTAACAGCCTCCGAAGTCTAGTGGTTAGAGCGTTAGGTTCACGATCTGGAGGTTCGGATTCGATTTCCGATGGGAACTTTGTTGAAACCACTTTGTGAGACTCCTTTGTTTGGAAAGGACATTGCAGGCTTGAATCACTTAATTGTCCGAAAAAGTAAGATGATTCCATGCGTCAAAGGGCTCGTGAAGCCGTTGGTTGGTTGGAAAAAACACCAACAATCCGCACTGGAGCAGCGTGGTGAAATATCCTCCCTACCCATTCCGGTTGATTGAGGGAAGGTCATACGTTATTTTTTTTTCACCGCACAGTTCGGAGAACGCGTTACTTACGTCATAGTGTCATGGGTTCGAATCATAGTGGTGACAGCACACCATAGTATGAGTTCGCATTGAATTCATGTTTGAATCATAAGTAACTGATATCATAATGTGGTTTCCAGGATTTGTGCCTTGTTAAGGCAGTAGGCTCGCCATCTATAACATGAGACTGCGAGAAGTGGGTGTGTATACTACTATCTACCTCTACCTGCTCGTTCGAAGATACACATAACATAACATAACATAGGGTCGGGCCGGAGTCCTCGTCAGCTGTTTTAAGGGATACATGTGATGCTATTTTATATAATTGGGTAGTTTCCTAGGTCATTATTATGAAATTTCTTCTGCTTCTTCTATCATGTGGGTTCTGAAGTGGATTACTGGTGTAAGAGTTACTATTGAACCCCCAAAGTCCATGGCTCATGTAACGACTACTAACTTGCATCAGTAAGTAGTGACCGTGACCAACGGCTTAACGTGCCTTCCGAAGCACCATTTTTTTTTTCAATTCAGTGATCTGCCTGTAATGTCCTAACCAAACTAGGGATCACAAAGTGATTTTCGTGATATCCCCACAGCTATTGGACCCGGAACCTCCGGATCGTAAGCCGAACGCTCAAACCGCTGGACCACGTAGGTCGTTAAATTATGAAATTATAATTACTGAACGAAGACAGATCTAAAGGTGACAAAAAACGTTTTATTTTTCTATTTAGCTTATTTATTAATTCTAATAAAGAAAAATGATATAATAAGGGCGACATTTTGTTATGTTTTTCTATGCCGTCACAGATTGCTTTTTCATACAAATTCCAAAGTAATATCGTGTTTTGACGTTTAGTAAAATAGTAACTTGTTTGCATAGTTGGAAACTCCCCTATTATATGTATTATGTCATATGTAGCACCTAGCAATAGGCTAGTTACCAAATCAGTTACTTTTTACTAAACGTCAAAAGGCGCAATTACTATGGAATTCATGTGAAAAAACACACTGACGTCATAGAAACGTCGGACTTATTGTTACGTTTTTCTTGATTAAAATGTGTAAATAAGTTTAATAGAAAAAATAAAATATTGTTACGTTTTTCTTGATTAAAATGTGCAAATAAGTTTAATAGAAAAAATAAAATGTCTCTCGTTAGTTTTAGATCTGCCTTTGTTTAGTAATCAGATACACATCAGTACACGACCCAATTGTACCAATGAATCCAATGGACTTTGTAACAAGTGTAAGATTTCTCGAATTATTAGTCAGTAGGAAAACAAATTTTGGCTGTAACGGAAATTATACGACATTATTCGAGATAATTGACAATAATAGTACGAAGTAAATATCCCTCTTGTTAGTCTAAAGCACACCTACTTATTAATGTTAAATAACCATGGCAATCCAGAACATAAAGAACTTGTTGAGCATGGCCAGTGTACGCTGATGACATCGACGGGTATGTTATATCATGAACCATGAGTCACCAACTACTTCGGTGCTCAACATGCTGCCTGTCGACATAACGACAGGAGTGCAATAGAAGTAAATTCTGTAAATCTTTTAAACATCTTATGCAAAAGATCTCTTAGTTACTATAAGATAACTGTATACAATACAATACAAATACACTTTATTGCACCAAAATAAAAAGAAATAATTACAAAAAGTCTCTTAACTAAGTACATGGCAAATGGCGGCCTTATCGCTTAAAGCGATTTCTTCCAGACAACCATAAGGTGAGGAAAATGGTAAAAAAAAACTGAAAGATTGCGGGTACAAACTATACATACAACTTAACAATAAATACATGCAAATAAATATATAACATACTTACAAATATAATATATACCTAACCTATATACATAACCTAGCATTATATACCTACTTATATAAATAGTACACACAAAATACCTAATAATAAGCAACTCAAGAGATTCAGACAATGACACTTCATTATAAAAACAGAACCATTAACAACTGCATCTATCTATCTACGGACAACTAGACGTCAGGAGGCATTTCAGTCTTATGCATCGGCACTAAACGTTTTGCCTCTTCATTTTTGATGCGACTAGCGAAGGACTGGAACTGTCTCGTTAAGTGTAACTCGTTATAATCTGAGAGCCTACAAGGCTAGAGTGAATAGGCATTTGCTAGGTAAGCGTGATCCACCCTAGACCACATCGTCATTAACGATTAGGTGACATTGTAGTCAAACGCGAGCTGTTGTTATTTAAAATAAAGTTATCTGTATTTTAATACATAATAATTTTTCAGTGAACTCCACTCTCACAGGCAAACCGAGGAATTAATTTCGTGAGGTTTTTATTGTATCATCAATTTTTGTGTCCTTATGAAAAATAAATATTTTATTTACAAAATATCGAGAGTCTTCAGTCGCGTCACAGGTTTAAAGTCGATTAATACTTTCATAGATAACTAATAGTACATCCACCTATAATATCCATGGCAATAAATTGATGTTCATTAAATTTCGATAATAAGCAGGCTCATGTCATGATACATGACATAATATATTATTCATTGGATAATTAGTTGTAGGAGGTAACTATTCTAACTATATTTCTATACCAAACGTCGGCCATCAGTGTGACGACTTAATGCGACGTTGTATTGTAATCGTTACACTATAATTATCATAAATTACTCATGAATATTTTAAGCACTAACTAGAAATTAGGTCACTTCCTGAAAGGAGTGTCGGGAATATCTGGGAATAGAAAAGAGTGGAAAGACAAAGGAGAGAGGGCTTTGCTTCGCAGTGGGATACTAAATTAAAAAAGAAAACAGATTTAAAATGATAAATAAACCCGACAGAAGAAATTGAGCCGCGATCGTCCAGTTGGAACGTATGACTCTCATTGAGGTCGCAAATTCAATTCGGATTCATGTTTTGAACATAATTGTTTGTCACGTGCTCCAATAAAAAACCCATATACTCGAGAAATGCGTTTCGTATGTATGGGACCTAACCTGTATCGCGGTGATTTTCCTTTCGCGGGTTGGAAGGTCAGACAGGCAGGCGCTTCTGTAAAAAACCAGACCTGTCAAATCTTCAAGTTAGATCGGACCCCGTGAACACGGGATGACGCTAGGGAGATATAAACCCAGCCGCAGATATATTCAGAGAACCCAATAGAAGGTAAAAGGTTTAAGAATCACCCCACGTCTTTTGTATACGACAACATTTTCACTTATTCCTGCAGATTTTTCGAGTATTTCTTATTTTTCGTACGTCTGTATATTTTTCTGGAATACAAAATGCCCTACTGTAATATTAATCTGACCATCGCGTCACACTTCCCGACTGTACCTCAAAGGGCGATGGCACCTGTTTCCGAACCCTGATTAATTATTTAAGTTACAAATAGCCCGCATAGAGCCCTCTAGTGTGAGTCGACCTTTACTCTAACCCACGGATATTCCTCTTGATGAAACGGTTTCCGTGTTATTCCAAATGGCAGCATAATAAATGGAGCTAACATAGAATGGAGAACTCTTACAAGTATATCAAATATTGAGGAAAATTCGTAGGTATACAAATGTTTGTAGTATTAATTATAATTTTGGTAGAATTTTGGTTTTAAATGAGGCTCCTGTTTTAATTAGGATACCAACTAGAACACTGCACTGTTGCAGTGTCATCTCGTGATCATGGTACTTGCAATATTGTCGAAATATCGGGAGTCTCATATCCCTACTTTAAAGGCAGTAAGAACCCGTTATTATGTGTTTTAATTACCAACTAGAAGTTTAAATGTGTACTGTTGAGTGTTGAGGCTGGACAGTATGCTGTCCAGCTAAAATTCATGATGAATTGCTATAAAATGTTAAGCAACGTGCAGTGTATGTGTATCCCCTTTGAAGGATGAGTTACGAAAATGAAAAGCAGCCACCTTTTAGAAAATAAATGTAACACTATGATTTTTCAGTTCAACGCTGCGCAATGGATTATAGTGTAAAGATATAACCAAGACAACATTATTTATGTTCTCAAATAGTATGGAAACTGTCAAAATGTAAAGAATAATCAACAGTAGCGACACCTGTAAGGAGAAATAGGTAGTTTTTGTTGTCCTCATGAGCACTGAATACCTCAAAGTTCCGGCCAAGTAGTTAATGCCATCTGCGGTAAACCTACAATAAGTCACATCAAAAAAAAAAACCTCAAAGTATTTGTATACAGGGTGGCCCAGAAGTTCAGGTTCAAAATGAAAAATTAGATAGAGGGGCTCATTAGCAACCAGAAACACCCCCATGTATGTTCAGCAATTATTTACGGTTTAGGAGATATGACCCATTTTGTACCTTTTTCTAGATTTTCTACCTTACTTCAGAAATAATCATTTTGTCGCTATCCCTTTCTTAATAATTATTTTATTTTACTTCACAATTATGCCTAAGGCTGTGTACCGCTCAATCAAAGATAAATCAAAGTCAAATCAAGAATAAAAAAAAAGTTATCGGAAGTCAAAGTGAGAATTCGACCAAAATTGTTACAGTTGTTAAAACTTCGCCGAAGAATAATAAACACATGAGATTGTCATGGACCCTGAAAGTATTTCTAAAAACTGCTCCATTTAATAGTATTTTAGAAACATCTAAAAAAACTACCCTTAATACGGGCAAAAAACTAAGTAATTTGACCTCAAATATTGCAAGACAGACAGATTTGAAGGAAAATTTGACATTCTCATACAATGTAGCTGCTTCTTTCTAACGTTGTTAAAGGTGCTCAAAGACAGATTTTATTTTAGTATCCAATAGTATGAATAAATAATTGCTGAACATACATGGGGGTGTTTCTGGTTGCTAATGAGCCCCTCTATCTATTTTTTCATTTTGAACCTGATCTTCTGGGCCATCCTGTATAACTGAGGTTAGCTACATGGACGTACTACGAGGACGTACGGTTTCAACGGAGCTGATTAGTACACGCCATCTAAGTTTATTTTCAGTTATAACTGTCATTTTATTATCCTATATGACAGGTATAAAATTTGCGGGACACACTTCAATTTTAGGCAGAAAAAAAGCCTCACAATTTTTTAATATTTGCCGATAACCCGACAGGATTAAGTTTACAGAGCATGTCAAACGGATTGCATATCAGCGAAATAGGTACCTTTTGTATTCGCCCGGCCTATTCATTCCATTCATTCATTTTAAAATAAACAGTTGTCAATTATCCGTCCGACAAGGAAATGACAAGTTTTCTCTTCTGTCGTGTGGGTTGTGGGGTGGATTACCAACCCCATTTACCCGTGACAAGTATAACTTAAAATAAAATTAAGATGTGTCTGAAGCAATCTGGGCCAATGAGTGGCTAAATTGGCACAAATCAAAGCGCGTAGGCGTAGGCGCGGGCGCGGGCGGTGCGTCGACGTGCCTCAGGGCGTAACATTATTAGACTACGCGGGGATCACATGCAAATATCGCGGATTGCACATATACGTGACTGACAAGCATATTGTATTACATCTTTGTATACATTTATTATACACATATAATACGGATTTTATAGCTCTAAACGGGTACGTAATGTGATATACATGTTTATAAGGTATAGGTACATCTAAGAAGATATTATGAGAAAAGAAAGGTGAATAAGAACGGAAGGATTATGATGTTATGTTCACATGTAGTCATAAAAATGTCGATAATGTTGCCATGTTTATTCTTGTATATTGACTTGCGGAATGGATACCTTAATACCCACCCATAAACAAATGTAATAAAAAAACTGTAACAGTTTAAGGTGATATGAGGAAATATTTTAAGAACCCGTGGTTGGAAGTTTGAAGTCGTGCTGAGTTAGAAGAACGCTTGACTCTCACTGTGAGGTCCCAGGTTCAAATCCCAGCCCGGGCCTAAACCAATGATTTTCGAATTTGTTTTCAATTTCATTTTAGGATCATGAATGGTTATCACGTATTCTATATTGGGCTGGTTTTAGGCAGTCGATTCTAGTAAAAAACCGGACCTGTCAAATCTTCAGGTAAGGTAAGCGGACTCTGTGAGAAACGGGTGCTGTCACTGACTACAGAAAATAGAGACTTCCCCTTAATAGAGACAGTAAAAAAAAAATAATTACTCATTAGTTATAAGGCTAAATTGATATTTATTTATCTTCATTTAAAAAATGAAGTATATTAGGTACTTCATCGTATTAAAAAACATGTTGTCGATATTTTTGTCGAGAAAAAACAAACAATGTATAGCTTGGATATTTGCACTAACTTATTCGTAAATAGGCTAAGAAGAAGCCATTATTATTACGGATTTTTTTTAAATTCTGTCGTAAAGTTTGCGCCTGTACAAATCCGCGAATTTACCGAATCCTTAAAACGGAAGATATATGAAGACAGCGCGAAGAGAATGATTTTCCACTCATCAAACTGAATAACTCCAGTTCTACAACTTTCTGAAGTTGTTACTCTGATCAGCTGCTTACTTGGGGAAACTTTTGCGATTGCCCGAAGTTTGAAGCTGATTTTATGATTCTGTTGGTAGGAATCAGAGGCATTTGGTTTTTCTCATCGGAGATGTATTTTTACAAGGTCTTTATTTCCTTTGAACATACCTCATGTCTGCTCACATAAACATTTTTACGAAGAAAAAATATTAGAAATCAATCAATTAATAATTCTTTGTTAAACATACAGGGCAATTAAAAATTGATATTTTTTTTTGACGGGCCGGAGAAATGAGGAGGATAATCCCAAATTACATAAAGATTTTTTTATCAAGACTAGTGATTAGACTTTTTAATGAATTATTAAGTTCTATTATAAAATCTACTGAACCGGTACCAACTATAATACATAAGTTATTTTATTTAATGTTTATTTTTATTGTTAATATACTCTGTCTTGTGTTATAACGTGTTGCTGTATATTGGCTACAATCCCTTAGCGAAATCTTCACTGTAACGTGCATCTACATAACATGGTACTTATATATTTCTTGAAATTCGACTAAGACATCGTACGAAGATGCAACGTAGATCCTCTAAGCACATTGTAGAGCATGGCTTCAGAACTAGCAAGAACGGGGCGAATATTGTCGCTCATAAATAATTTGAAATTAGCGGCGAACCACCCATTTGCATTGAATAAATGTAAATATTAACCATGAAGGTATTAATGATTAAAGTTTGGCTGCCTTTGTTTTGTCCCATTTCTCGTAATGTATTCATTTGTATCATATTGCGTTGTTTCTGATAGTTGAGAAACTAATGGTGAAATTATTCATGATACCAATAAAGTTTTAATGGTAATTTTGAATCTGATACCTGATAAAATTTCTGCTAGTTTAATGTTCTACCACTGTTTGTACAACGATACATCTGAGCTTAAGAACAAAGTATAATTTACACTAGTTTTTAACCGCGGATAATCTTCTTCTGTCGTGTGGGTTGTGAGGTGGACAACCAACCCCATCAACCCTGCCTACTATTGAGCCGCCAAAGGCCTCTGACATGGCTCATGTAACGTGTATTACCTTACATCAGTAGTTAGTAAACCTTCCGAAGCACGGATCATCTTACTTTCGTAGTACAATCAGGTGATCAGCCTGTAATGTCCTAACCAAACTAGGGACTAGGGAAGTCGGGTCGCACCTTTCCCTCAAAAATGTGCGAAGGGAGCGATGGCTGGCTTTCGCGTCAACTCGTGATCGGGTGCTGCGTATGTGGACAGGCCTGCTTCTGTCAGGGAGCTCATAAAACACTGTTTCTGTGATAAAGTCACATAAACTCTTTATGTTTCACTTTCCTTCCACCGACTGTAATTGGAATACCATTGTATTTAAGTCTATAAATTATGTAATACAAACTGGATTTTTTTTTTTTTTAATTAAAAAAAAAAAAAGAAAGGAAAACATGAAACAGTAGGACTAGGGCCCTGTGCTGGGAGGTTTTCTGGCCACGTCTTTCCCTCAGCGTTACAGATTCCGATGTGGTAGTAGTTTTACAGCTAGTTACATAATATGTAATTTAATTATGTTTGACGTTCAAAAAGCGCTAACTTTGTAAGCCAATTTTGAAAAATAAATATTTTTTGAATTTTTTGAATTTTTTTTTTTGACTACAAAATGATTTTCCCAGCTCCAACCCAGCTCTTATTTATAAATGAATAAACTACACTAGCTACTGAAACAGTAGGAAAGACATGAATCAGTAGGAGTAGGGCCCTGTGCTGGTTTTCTGACCACGTCTTTACCTCAGCGATACAGCTTCCGATATGGTAGTAGTTTTACAGCTAGTTACATAATAAAATATGTAATTTTATTTAATTTTTGACGTTCATTGTGAGCCAATTTTGAAGAATAAATATTTTTGATTTTTTTTAATAAAAGTTTTATTTATGTTATAATAACCCCTATGAATGTGTAAATGTATGAAATAAAAACATATTTTGATTTTTTATAATATCTATATACCTAGTAAAAAAATATCTACTATTCGAAATGAAGACGCGCTCAAAATTGCCAGCAAATGCCTAGATTAAAAAAATATAGATACCAGTAACCGGGAAACGAAAAATCTATGAAGAAAGAATAAATAATAAAATAAACACAATACATTTTTGTCTCTTCTCTTCGGATATGCTAATACGTAGTTAAAGCGAACCACAAACAATCTATCAAAAACAAAAAGCAGAGGTCACCCATCCATAACCGCGCCGTAACGTCATTGCATACCGCATTGAATCACATTTCCCGCAAGGCTATAAAACTTGAAAGCAAATAGGCAATAATTGGCGCATATTTATGTGTAAAAATTGTCATGCAATGCGCTGCAGTCTCATAAAGGTGTCGCCGCCATCGATGGACTGATTTATACGGTCGCCAACGCCACCCATATATCACGACATTTAAAAACCGACTGGTGTGAATTGGTCCTCATTTTATTTTGGGTTCACACACATTTGTTATTTTTATTAAAGATTGTTGGTTGAACGCCCTCTATGGTCCAGTGGTTGAGCGTTGGACTCACGATCCGGAGGCCCCGGGTTCGAATCCCGGTGGGGACATATCACTTTGTGATCCCTAGTTTGGTTAGGACATTACAGGCTGATCACCTGATTGTCCGAAAGTAAGATGATCCGTGCTTCGGAAGGCATGTTAAGCCGTTGGTCCCGCTTACTATTTACTGATGTAAGTGAGTATGTTACATGAGCCTGGTCAGGAGCTTTTAGCGGTTCAATTACCCTGACACCAGAGTTGATGAGGCTGGTATTCCACCTCACAACACAACGATAACGATAAGAAGATTAAGTAATGTTGGTTTTAAAGTTGGGGTGAATAAATTTACACGTTCATTGGTTTAGATGATAGAATAGATCATATTCTCTTTATAGTTGTCTCTGGACACTGGTCGTCACAGACATTTAATACATTTTAGGTCATCAAAACCAAGAATCGTAGCCGTAACAAGATGTCCTAAGACGACTCAAGGTAATACTTAATAGCGATTTCGGGCGACGGTTTATGTAAGTGTATGTATGTGTGTGCGTGCGTGTCTGCGTGCATGCGTGTGTGCGTGCGTGCGTGCGTGCGTGCGTGTGTGCGTGCGTGTGTGTAAAGCTTTTAAAGTTCGAGTTTTTGTTACATTATTGCCTTAGACACTTAGGCCCGTATTTATAAACCGCTCTTATCTCTGAGATCTATCTTGAGTGAGCTCTTAAGATGACGTCCTTATTAATAAACGGAACTTAAGTGCGCGTTTAGGGTTACGATATCAACTGAGTGACGCCGTATTAATAAACGAAACTCGGCTCTCAAGAGTGCTCTCAAGATGTTACTTAAGATCGTGTTTGCTGAGTGCCGTCAAACCGTGACTTGAGTGCGGGTTTTGTGATCTCGCGATAATGGAATTAGAAAATATTTTACAAGAAATCAATTATTACGACGATTTAGATCATTACGACGATTTGTTATGGCAAGATGCGTATCGTTTGCCAAAAGTTTATATCAGGGACGCCGAAAATCCCTTTGAAATGCGAGCGGATCGGTTCCAGAAAAGATACAGATTCTGCCAAGAATCTGTATTGTTTATAACATCGTTACTGAGAAGTGACTTAGAAAAACAGGACAACAGAGGTCTACCGATTGCTCCGGAAATAGCAGTTTTATTAACTCTGAGATTTTATGCTACAGCGTCATTTCAGGTAAGCTAGAATTTATTCAATAAGTACTAATTATTCTACTTTTGTCTTTAAAAAGTGTAAGTGACAGCACAATGAACACCGAAATTACTATGTATCTGAACATCTTGAGGTCTGAATACAGTAGAGCAATGCACCATATCCTTCTGAACGAGTAAATGAAAGAAAGCCTGTGTCCAGGACAGGAATAAGTTAGTAATAGGTAGTAATTTAATTTTACATAAATGACTTACACAAACCTTGCCTTTTCAGATAGTCTGTGGAGACTTACTGCACATATCACAGCCTACCGCCTCAAATATTATTACGAAGGTTTCAAAGTTGCTAGCTCAATTGCATACACACTACATAAAGTTTCCCCGAGGAGCAGAGGCTAACAGAAACAGAGAATTGTTTAAAGAGATGGGTAGACATGGACAGTGGCCTGGACTTCCCGGGATCGATGGAGCTATTGACTGTACCCATGTTAAAATTGTATCAACACCAGGGTGCCAGCACCATGAAGTCTTTAGAAATAGGAAATCAGATTTTTCTATTAATGTCCAGGTTGTTGCAGGGCCCCGCAGGGAAATATTAGACATAGTAGCCAGATGGGCAGGCAGCATGCACTTCTAGGATATTTCAAATGTCATCAGTTTACATAAAATACACGCAGGGTATTTTAAATGGAAGACTTGTCGGAGACAATGGGTATCCTACACTACCTTTTGTTCTCACACCTATAAGACCTGCCCCCGAAGATGCTCCCTCAGTACGGTACAATAGAGCTCAAATAAAAACCAGAAATGTTGTGGAAAGAACATTCGGCATTTGGAAGCGGAGGTTTCCCTGTTTATCTAGAGGCCTAGGTAACAAACTGTCAACTGTTTCTCATATAATTGTATCATGTGCGGTATTACACAACTTGTCATTAATTTTAAATGATGTCATGGTTTTTGATGAGAATCAGAATGATGAACAAGAAGAAACAGATAGTTTAATACCAAGCACTAGCACTGGATTTTTAATTAGAAATTCAATTGTTGAAAATTATTACCAATAATCTTTATGAGCAGTGCTTTGTGATTGAATAGTATTTGAAATTATTTAATAAAACATATTTTATATATTGACTTATATGCTTTTATTTAATAAATTAACAATATTCCATTTATTATATTATGCCACATCCCCTCTTCAGGCATCAGTTGCAGTATCTGAAACAAATTAGATGAAAAGTGTTATTAATTATCCCAGGACTTAACAAAGCTATACTAGTTTTTAAAATAGTATGATGAGCAAGTAGATAATACTGATGTACCTGACGAACACTGCTGCTGCAGTTGAAGTTCTGCGAGGTCTGCTCTCGCCTTTGCTTCTCTTATTATTATTATTATTATTATTATTATTATTGGAAGCACAGGCAGCACTTTGTGCTGATGCGTGCTTATCACTTCACTTGTGTTCATGATTGTTCATATATTTGTCAAGTCTATTTTTAAAAGAGTTCACTGAGGGAGCACTGATCACAGATTCTGGCAGTTCATTCCACGCGTCCACTACACGGTTGGGCAAAAAGTGATATCGAGGGTTGCTAGTACCTTTGGAGCGTGAGAGTTTTAGCGAGTGTCCTCTCAGATTGATGTTTTGGTTCAGTACATAGATGTCTTTCAAGGCATTAACATTATAGTATTCAGTAAGAATTTTAAACGTTTCAATGAGATCTCCACGTTGCCTACGATACTCCAAGGTGGTTAAACCAAGTATAGATAGTCGAAGCTCATATTCAACATTACGCAGGACTGTCACCATTTTTGTTGCTCTTCTTTGGACTCTCTCTAGTAATGCAATGTCCTTCCGAAAGTAAGGACTCCATATTTGAAACCCATGTTCTAACAGCGGTCTGACGTAAGTTTTGTAAAGCCTAAGAAACAATTCCTTGTCTATATGATAAAAAGCTTTTCTAATCATGTATAGGAGGGAGTTAGCCTTCTTAGTGATTCCAATAATGTGTTCGTCCCACTTTAGATTATTTGTTATCGTTATGCCAAGGTCCTTCTGTTTTTTAACACACTCGAGAGGTTTTGAGTCAATAGTGTAACTCAACGAGGGGTTGTTACTGCCAACATGCAACACAGTGCATTTGTCCACGTTTAATGTGATTAGCCAATCTCGGGTCCAAGCAATTACTCTATCGAGATCATCTTGGATTACATTATGACTAATAAGTGGGTTCCCCATTATTTTCGTGTCATCTGCAAATAGTGATATATCAGACATGATAACATGTTTAAGATCTGTAAGATAGATACTGAATAAAATTGGTCCTAACACCGATCCCTGCGGCACACCGCTGAGGACTTTTCTGGGAACAGAGTATGATTCTCCGATGCGCACAGAGAAGGTGCGATTTGACAGGAAGTCTTCAATCCACTTAACAATAAAACCTCCAACTCATGAATCTCATTAGCCCGTCTCTGTCTGTCTTTATATTCCTTATCCAGAATAGAACTTTTATGCCTTTGAAAAGTTTGGGTAGCTGTATTTGATGGGTTAATAAGAGGTGGAGTAGGAAAACGTGGAGGTGGGGTAGGAAGACGTGGTGGTGGAGTGGATGTAGGAAGAGGTGGTGGTGGAGTGGAAGCAGTAAGAGGTGGTGGTGGTGGAGTGGATGTAGGGAGAGGTGGTGGTGGAGTGGTTGTAGGGAGAGCTGGTGGTGGAGTGATTGTAGGGAGAGCTGGTGGTGGAGTGGTTGTAGTGAGAGACAGTAGTGGACCTACTCCAGGTGGAGGTGGTGTCAATGTTGTCCGGGTTGGGGCAAGGGCAAGTGGTGCTTGTGTAACAACAGCGCATGGGAATGGTGATGAAGAAAATGCACTGGTGGATGGTATTTGGGAAGAAGTTGGGGGAAGACAAGAGACGGGCTGCAAGTCCATATTTACTTCTTGGACGGCAAGGTCAGCGGTTACTGGAACAAAGTAATTTAAACAGAGAAATATAAAAAAGATCTAATTTACATATTTAAAAATGATAGAATTGATGATAGCTGTTTTTGGAGAATGTGTGGCTTACAACATACTGCCAGGTTTGAATCCCAGCTCTGGCTCTAGACCATTGGCCATAGGCTCACCCCTCAGACTTAAACATAGCTGGCAAGTAGTGATTTTGTATTTACTATATACTTCTGCCTACCCCTTCGGCGATATAGGCGTGATGCTATATTAGAAGAAAATTACTTACCTGGAATTGTATCAGAGTCAACAGCATCATCGATACCAACTATTAGAGCAGGGGCCACCTCAGACACATCTGGGTCTACAACTGCATCACTGGTTGCAGGCCCTCCTCCAGTAGCTAGCCGATGTTGACGTTCTTTTGTCAGTGCTTCCCTTTGCCGCTGCTTGAGGTTCATCCACAATCTCCTAAGTTGTTTATTTGTAACCTAAAATCAAGGATGCAATTATAAAAAACTAGCAAAAAGCGAGAGGAAATCGCGCACCAAAGGTTAAATAACTTTGTTTACCTGATTGGTAGCATGAGGGCTTGCGTTGTATTCTCTGGTTACAATATCCCAAGCTTCATTTTTTGCGCGTAATGAAGCGCCATCGGTATCCTTATTCTCTATCACCGAGGAGTATCTTTTCAATATATCCAAAAAAGTTTTCTTCTCGAGGGGAGTAAAAATATGCTTCTTAATTGTTGACATCGTTATGGACAGTAATTACTTTACGTTTATTATTGATAACTAAAGTCTAAACTATACAAAAACATTTTTTTTTTTTTTTGGTTTGGTTTTCCCCGAAGGGTAAGGCAAAGGGAACTATGCCCATACAGCCATGTCTGACGTATTTTTTTTCTTGATGATTAATGAAATGATGAAAGGTGATGATGATGAAACCTAAGCCCCCACCCTCGGAGTAGACTCCTACTCCGAACCCCAAACGAATTAACTCAAAAGTTCGCATAAACTTTTGAGTTATGAAGCGGCTTCCTGACACGAAGCGAAAATAGGCAGATACACTTTGTTTATTGAATACTCCAATATAATAACACTCGCGAATGTCTTCCGACTAACTTAATGCGATCATTAACCACAAAACACCACTTCGTATTAATTA
The DNA here is from genome assembly GCF_024362695.1 of Pectinophora gossypiella. Taxonomy (NCBI): domain Eukaryota; kingdom Metazoa; phylum Arthropoda; class Insecta; order Lepidoptera; family Gelechiidae; genus Pectinophora; species Pectinophora gossypiella. The sequence continues at coordinate 1,396,115 of NC_065404.1, read as the reverse complement.
TTTAGATTATTCAATGAAGAAAGCAACTGTCCCGTTCCCGCCTCCCGCCAAAAAGCCCTATACAAAGACAAAACAAGTGGTTGCGAAGGACGCGTCTTTTTTTTTTTAGAATGATGTTTGTTGCGTTTTGTTTTCACTACACATTGCGTTTTGAAATCATAACAAATTATTTTTAAAACGTTAAATGACCGTTTTTATAATAAATTTAAATAACCTACGTTTGAATTATAATAATTTTAACATTTTAGTAAAGAATTGAACAATTTTTAATATGTTTGAAGCCCTAAACCGAAATATTTTTTTAAAGCAGGAACGAAACGTTGATTCGTTCGGTCTATAGTTCACTCAATTAGGACGTTTACTTGAGATCCTGAACTTGAGATCGATATCATGTGATACGCGCTCAATATTCGTCTATTAATTAATGTCGCACTTAAGACGCTGTTTACATCTTGAGAGTGACTCAGTTGATATCGCTCTTGAGAGCGGTATTGAGATCGGTTTATAAATACGGGCCTTAATTGCGACACGAGACAAGAGTTTTAAGAGAGCCGTTAGGAACTCTAAATTGAGCGACGACAATCATTCATTGTACTCCATAGATTTATCGTTTGAGTTACTGTTCCGTTACTGCAATTAATAAAACAAATAATTTCTGTGCGAGCGCTACAATTGAATTCAATGTGGTTGGTTTGTTTGAATGACCAGATAAAGTGCTTTCAAAACAATTGTTTGACAGCTTTGACAGACTCAAAACAGAAACATATTTTGTGCTTATTTGTAGCTGATTAAATTTTTATAACAATAACAGAATAATAGAATCGTTAGAGTAGTGACTGACAATTTGGTCAAGTATATTTTATTACAGCATCTCGCCTCTATTCCAGAAAAATTAGGCAGAGGTGTAAGTATAGTATATACAGCCACTCCTTGTCAGCTATGTCCCATATAACAGGGGGCGAACCTATTTGCCATTTCATTATAAGCAAATGGAATTCCTTAGTCTCTGCTTAGGACGTGGACCCATGTTTACGGTGCGGCGTCAGCCACCGCGACACGCCGTGCGAGGCGTCACGATTGGTGGCAACCATCATTCCAAAGTAACAGTTTTTGTCTTGATATGGACCGCGAAAGACGCATTCTGCTCTTTTTGCTGTTGAGACGACGAATGAAAAACACAGCCAAAACTAGCGAAATCAAAAAGTCGACGTCTAAATCGTCTGCCATTTCATGCAAATAAAATTAACACGTGCGCATTATGCAACAGCATAACGCAAACTAGCGAACAGTGCGCCAGGAGCGTACCTACGTCGTGCACGGCGCGCTGTGGCGTCCGCGGCACCTTCTGCCGGTGGCGGCGAGCGCACATCTATTGTATCCAAAGGCTTACCCAGGTGAGTTTATGTATGTACTCATGTTGGCGATATCACTTGTCACACATAACGAGCAGCACTGACGAGAGCTGGACCGCAAAGGGTCGTAATGAGGGCGAAATACGAATAATAATACTGTGGTCAGCAACCAAGGTTAAAACTTGAAAATTAGATTAATTAAGTTTGTGGTACGCGCCACGGTGCAACCGCAAATATTAATTTGTATCACGAAATTTGATATTGGCGATTCATATAACACATCAATGAGAGATTTACCAGGCTATGTTACCCAAAAATAATACAAATGGCGCTGTCGAGTTTTAACGTGATAATTATTTTCCTAATTAAAACACATAATAACGGGTTCTTACCGCGTTTAAATGGGGATATGAGACTCCCGATATTTCGACACTGTTGCAAGTGCCATGATCACGGGATGACTGATGAGATTGGAGTGGAGTAGGTAGATCCATAATTTTCTACGGGCAGACATAATATCTGTCTACCCTCTTTCTTTGCCGCTTGTTTATGTTTTTGATATCGGAATGTTCGGAACATTTAAACGCGGTAAGAACCCGTTATTATGTGTTTTAATTATGATAATAGCGTAAACTTAAAACAATTATTTTCCTATTTTCTCATTGATCGTGTACATAATTATTCAAAAATACAATATAATAGCAGTAGCATATATAAAAATAACATTATGTATAGAATTATGTTGCTAGCTATATTGAATTTTTTGTATTTTGATTAGAATAATAATGGGTGGGAAGATGTATTTGTGCCTGAATGTAATAAAGGTCATTGTTTTATGCCTAAAAACTAAGATAAAAGATGCATATATCTGTTATACATAAAATTACAAGGTTAAATGAAGGAAAATCTATACAGCGCCATCTAGGTATATTGTTTTTGGGAAGGTAGCCTGCATAGTCCCTCATTGAATAATGTTATCAATTGACACGTGTATTTTATGCAATTTCAAAAACAAAATGTCGTCATGCTATCTTCATTTATTACAAATTACAATACTAACTACTTGGCCGGTCATATGGGGAACGCTAAGGGTTCTCGCCCGGTAACACGGTGCACTTCTAGTAGTGTCATGTAGTTGCCTACGGTAAAAAAGGATAATAAATAATAATGTAAAAAGTTTAGTGTTGTCATGAGCAATACATGTGCCCACTTTAGAATCCTGTCGCACTATCATATTTAGACTTACCTTTTAAGACCTTTGTATTGACACTTTTATATTTTAAATTTTATAAATTTTGCACGATTTATGTAATTTAAATGCACGGTACTATATTTAGCAAATGGAATTCTATAGTCTCTGCTTACCCCGGTGGGAAATAGGCGTGAGTTTATGTATGTATGTATGTAAACTATATTTATTTGTAACATCTGTCACACTGCATTTATGGCATATAAAGAATCTTATCTAAAAAAGTTAATGTGACATGGTTTCAAAGTGTATACATATTAGTACTCGTGACCGTACATAATTGAAGGAAATTTATAGCGGAAATCGGACGACGGTGGAGAGAGAGTGGAGACGTCCCCGTGCCGGATTGTTCTTGGCGCAAAGGTCGTTCATTTCTGTGCAGCGAGGAAATGCGGCTAGTGTAATGGGCACCTTTTCGTCCAGATTAGTTAGGCGGGTTTTTTGACCAGTGTAAAAGTCGTGTAAAATTGTGTAAATCATTTTTGAATATAAATTATATTCTTTAAATATATAAATGTATTCTTCTATCGTGTGGATTGTGAGGTGGACTACCAACCCCATCAACCTAGTGTCAGGGTTATTACTGAGCCGCCATAGGCCCCTGAAATGACTCCTGTACTACGTACTAGTAACCGGGACTAACTCGCAACGGATAGTGCGTTACGAAGCACGGATCATCTTACTTTTTGGTAAGACGTCATCTTACTAAACTAGGGAGCACAAAGTGATTTTTCCTCACCGGGATTCTAACCTGGGCCTTCCGGATCGTGAGCACAACGCTCAACCACTGGTCCACGGAGGCCGTTATGTAATGAAATTGAAGGAGAGGCGATTGGTTTAGTGTTGCGCCGGCGACGGTCTGATGCGGATAGCCCCCGTGATCGCAGGTGCGGCCACATTGCACATTCATGCCCCCACGTCGTGCTGCAGTCATAACCTCACCGAGTTGTGTTTACACCCGACAGTTACTTGAACCAGTCACTGTCGCAACGCAATATAGCTAGTCACTACCCGCAAAATGGTAAGTAAGTAAAATGTTTATTTTTCATAAAAATACAGAAAATATTGTTACAATAAAAACCCACAAAACAAATTCCTCGGTTTGTATGTGGGAGTAAAACATAGCATAGCTGATATAACATATAAGTAAGTAACTATACATAATCATTATTTAATGTCTACTATGTATTTGTTTTATATAGTTTATCTAGAGTTACTGTGGCAACGCAATATAGTTAGTCACTACCCGCAAAATGGTAAGTAAGTAAGTAAAATGTTTATTTTTCATAAAAATACAGAAAATATTGTTACAATAAAAACTCCACAAAACAAATTCCTCGGTTTGTCTGTGGGAGTAAAACATAGCATAGCTGATATAACATATAAGTAACTATACATAATCATTATTTATTGTCTTCTATGTTTTGTTTTGAAGTATTTACTTTCAGAAATAAATGACCTTTTTTTAATATAGTTTATGTAGATATACTTACTTATATTTTTAAGTTGTTATTATGCAATTTATCCCGCTATGTTTTTCATTATTACCTGTTTATAAATTAACTAGATGTCGCGTGGTTCGCTCGCAGCAAGCTGCTCGCGTGTCCTGTATTAGTTCGAAGCTTTGTATGGCGGCCATCTTGTTTAAATAGGTCTCGTGAAATCAAAAAATTTCTAGGTGCTATAGTTTTGCCAGGCCGTAGGGTGTCTCCCTGATGCGGAGCAGTTTTCCAAGATGACGTTCCGATCACACCCCTATACATCATTTTTACACCCGAGACATTTTCTGGAAAAACAAAAATTTATATGGCGGCCATCTTGTTTTTCGGCCATTTTGTTTTTTTTTTTCACCGGCGATAAAATTTGACCAAGATTTAAATAGGTTTCGTGAAAAATTTATTATTCCAGGTTTTATAGTTTTGCCAGGCCGTAGGGTGTCTCCCTGATGCGGAGCAGTTTTCCAAGATGACGTTCCGATCACACCCCAATACATCATTTTTACCTCTGAGACATTTCCTGGAAAAACAAAAATTTGTATGGCGGCCATCTTGTTTTTCAGCCATTTTGTTTTTTTTTCACTGGCGATAAACTTTGACCAAGACTTTAATAGGCATCGTGAAAACAAAAAAGTTCCAGGTGCGATAGTTTCGCCAGGCTGTAGGGTGTCTCCCTGATGCGGAGCAGCTTTCGAAGATCGAAAAGTATTTCCATACTCAACATGATGTTTCGATCACATTCCTCATACATCATTTTTACCCCCGAGGCATTTTCGGGAAAAACGAAAATTTTGTATGGCGGCCATCTTGTTTTTCCGCCATTTTGTTTTTTTTTCAGTAAGGATTGGATTTGACCAGGATTTAAATAGGTTTTGTGAAAAAATAATTGTTCCAGGTGCGATAGTTTCGCCAGGCCGTAGGGTGTCTCCCTGATGCGGAGCAGTTTCTGAAGATCAAGAAATATTTCCATACTCAACAAAACCTTCCGATTACGTCTTCATACATTGTTTTTACCCCCGAGACATTTTCTGGAAAAATATTTTTTTGTATGGCGGCCATCTTGTTTTTCCGCCATTTTGATTTTTTTTCACCCACGATAAAATTTGACCAAGATTTAAATAGGTTTCGTGAAAAAAGAATCATTCTATGTGCGATAGTTGCGCCAGGCCGTAGGGTCTCTTCCTCATGCGGAGCAGTTTTCCAAGATCTGGAAGTTTTCCCATACTCACCGGGAGGTCCCGATCACACCCCCCATACACCATTTTTACCCCCCGACACTCCTTCTGGGAGAACAACCCTGTCAGTCAGTCAGTCAGTCAGTGAGTCAGTACATGGGTTTGTAGCTATATATAATATAACTAGATGTCGCGTGGTTCGCTCGCAGCAAGCTGCTCGCGGGTCTTGTTTTCCCGCCATTTTTGTACCGCGATAGAATTTGACCAAGACTTGAATAGGTCTCGTGAAATCAAAAAAGTTCTAGGTGCTATAGTTTTGCCAGGCCGTAGGGTGACCCCTGATGCGGAGCAGTTTTCCAAGATGACGTTCCGATCACACCCCAATACATCATTTTTACCTCTGAGACATTTTCTGGAAAAACAAAAATTTGTATGGCGGCCATCTTGTTTTTCGGCCATTTTGTTTTTTTTTCACTGGCGATAAAATTTGACCAAGACTTTAATAGGCTTCGTGAAAACAAAAAAGTTCCAGGTGCGATAGTTTCACCAGGCTGTAGGGTGTCTCCCTGATGCGGAGCAGCTTTTGAAGACCGAAAAGTATTTCCATACTCAACATGATGTTTCTATGACATTCCTATACATCATTTTTACCCCCGAGGCATTTTCTGGAAAAACGAAAATTTTGTATGGCGGCCATCTTGTTTTTCCGCCATTTTGATTTTTTTTCAACGGTGATAAAATTTGACCAAGATTTAAATAGGTTTTGTGAAAAAAATATTGCTCCAGGTTTTATAGTTTTGCCAGGCCGTAGGGTGTCTCCCTGATGCGGAGTAGTTTTTCAAGATCGAGCAGTATTGAAATACTCAACATGACAATCCGATCACATTCCTATACATCATTTTTACCCCCGAGGTATTTTCAGGAAAAACTAAAAATTTGTATGGCAGCCATCTTGATTTTCCGCCATTTTGTTTTTTTTTCAGCGGGGATTGGATTTGACCAAGATTTAAATATGTTTCGCGAAAGAAAAATTGCTCCAGGTTTTATAGTTTTGCCAGGCCGTAGGGTGTCTCCCTGATGCGGAGCAGGTTTTCAAGATCGAGAAGTATTTCCATACTCAACAATACGTTCCGATTACACCCCCATACACAGTTTTTACCCACGAGACATTTTCCGGAAAAATAAAATTTTGTATGGCGGCCATCTTGTTTTTCCGCCATTTTGATTTTTTTTCACCGACAATACAATTTGACCAAGAATTAAATAGGTTTTGTGAAAAAAGAATCGTTCCAGGTGCGATAGTTTCGCCAGACTGTAGGGTGTCTCCCTGATGCGGAGCAGTTTTCCAAGATCTGGAAGTTTTCCCATACTCACCGGGAGGTCCCGATCACACCCCCCATACATCATTTTTACCCCCCGACGCTCCTTCTGGGAGAACAACCCTGTCAGTGAGTCAGTGAGTCAGTCAGTCAGTCAGTACATGGGTTTGTAGCTTTATATAATATAATAACTAGATGTCGCGTGGTTCGCTCGCAGCAAGCTGCTCGCGTGTCTTGTTTTCCCGCCATTTTTTTACCGCGATAGAATTTGACCAAGACTAAAATAGGTCTCGTGAAATCAAAAAAGTTCTAGGTGCTATAGTTTTGCCAGGCTGTAGGGTGTCTCCCTGATGCGGAGCAGTTTTCCAAGATGACGTTCCTATAACACCCCTATACATCGTTTTTACACCCGAGACATTTTCTGGACAAACAAAAATTTGTATGGCGGCCATCTTTTTTTTCGGCCATTTTGTTTTTTTTTTTCCCGGCGATAAAATTTGACCAAGAATTTATTAGGTTTGGTGAAAAAATTATCGTTCCAGGAGCGATAGTTTTCCCAGGCCGTAGGGTGTCTCCCTGATGCGGAGAAGTTCTCGAAAACCTGGAAGTATACCCATACTCTACATGACGTTTCGATCACATCCCTGTACATAATTTTTACCTTCGAGGCATTTTCGGGAAAAACGAAAATTTTGTATGGCGGCCATCTTGTTTTTCCGCCATTTTGATTTTTTTTCAACGGTGATTGAATTTGACCAAGATTTAAATAGATTTCGTGAAAACCAATAAGTTACAGGTGCGATAGTTTCGCCAGGCCGCAGGGTGTCTCCCTGATGCGGAGCAGTTTTCAAAGATCGAGCAGTATTTTCTAACTTGACACGACGTTCCAATTACACCCCTGTACATCATTTTTACCCCCGAGGCATTTTCAGGAAAAACGAAAAATTTGTATGGCGGCCATCTTGTTTTTCCGCCATTTTGATTTTTTTCACCCACAATAGAATTTGACCAAGATTTAAATAGGTTTCGTGAAAAAAATATTGTTCTAGGTGCGATAGTTGCGCCAGGCCATAGGGTGTCTCCCTGATGCTGAGCAGTTTTCCAAGATCTGGAAGTTTTCTCATACTCAACAATACGTTCCGATTACAACCCCATACACAATTTTTACCCACGAGGCATTTTCAGGAAAAACGAAAAAATTGTATGGCGGCCATCTTGATTTTCCGCCATTTTGTTTTTTTTTCACCGGCAACTAAATTTGACCAAGATTTAAATAGGTATCGTGAAAACTAAAAAGTTCCACGTGCGATAGTTTCACCAGGCCGTAGGGTGTCTCCCTGATGCGGAGCAGGTTTTCAAGATCGAGAAGTATTTCCATACTCAACAATACGTTCCGATTACACCCCCATTCACAGTTTTTACCCCCGAGACATTTTCTGGAAAAATAAAATTTTGTATGGCGGCCATCTTGTTTTTCCGCCATTTTGTTTTTTTTTCATCCACAATAAAATTTGACCAAGATTTAAGAAGGTTTTGTGAAAAAAGAATCGTTCCAGGTGCGATAGTTGCGCCAGACCGTAGGGTGTCTCCCTGATGCGGAGCAGTTTTCCAAGATCTGGAAGTTTTCCCATACTCATCGGAAGATTTTGATCATACCCCCCATACATCATTTTCACCCCTCGATGCTCCTTCTGGGAGAACAACTCTGTCAGTGAGTGAGTCAGTCATTACATGGGTTTGTAGCTATATATAATATAATAACTAGATGTCGCGTGGTTCGCTCGCAGCAAGCTGCTCGCGTGTCTTGTTTTCCCACCATTTTTTTACCGCGATAGAATTTGACCAAGACTTAAATAGGTCTCGTGAAATCAAAAAAGTTCTAGGTGCTATAGTTTTGCCAGGCCGTAGAGTGACCCCTGATGCGGAGCAGTTTTCCAAGATGACGTTCCGATCACACCCCAATACATCATTTTTACCTCGTGAGACATTTTCTGGAAAAACAAAAATTTGTATGGCGGCCATCTTGTTTTTCGGCCATTTTGTTTTTTTTTTTCACTGGCGATAAAATTTGACCAAGACTTTAATAGGCTTCGTGAAAACAAAAAAGTTCCAGGTGCGATAGTTTCGCCAGGCTGTAGGGTGTCTCCCTGATGCGGAGCAGCTTTCGAAGATCGAAAAGTATTTCCATACTCAACATGATGTTTCGATCATATTCCTCATACATCATTTTTACCCCCGAGGCATTTTCGGGAAAAACGAAAATTTCGTATGGCGGCCATCTTGTTTTTCCGCCATTTTGGTTTTTTTTCACCGGGGATTGAATTTGACCAAGATTTAAATAGGTTTCGTGAAAAAAATATTGCTCTAGGTTTTATAGTTTTGCCAGGCCGTAGGGTGTCTCCCTGATGCGGAGCAGTTTTTCAAGATCGAGCAGTACTGAAATACTCAACATGACGATCCGATCACATCCCTATACATCATTTTTACCCTCGAGGCATTTTCAGGAAAAACGAAAATTTTGTATGGCGGCCATCTTGTTTTTCCGCCATTTTGGTTTTTTTTCACCGGCGATAAAATTGGACCAAGTTTTAAAAACGTTGTGCGGAAAAAAAATTGATCCAGATGTGATAGTTTGGCCAGGCCGTAGGGTGTCTCCCTGATGAGGAGCAGTTTCTGAAGATCAAGAAGCATTTACATACTCAACATGACCTTCCGATTACGCCCCTATACATTGTTTTTGCCCCCGAGACATTTTCTGGAAAAACAAAATTTTGTATGGCGGCCATCTTGTTTTTCCGCCATTTTGATTTTTTTTCACCCACAATAGAATTTGACCAAGATTTAAATAGGTTTTGCGAAAAAAAATTTGATCCAGCTATAATAGTTGCGCCAGACCGTAGGGTGTCTCCCTGATGCGGAGCAGTTTTCCAAGATCTGGAAGTTTTCCCATACTCACCGGAAGGTCCCGATCACACCCCCCATACATCATTTTCACCCCCCGA